>NC_086003.1:21289068-21955068 GCF_030014385.1 Trichomycterus rosablanca
GTGCCAGCAACACTCATGCAGCCCAAGACCATGATGCTACCACCACCATGCTTGGCTGTAGGCAAGATACAGTTGTCTTGGTACTTCTCACCAGGGCGCCGCCACACATGCTGGACACCATCTGAGCCAAACAAGTTTATCTTGGTCTCGTCAGACCACAGGGCATTCCAGTAATCCATGTTCTTGGACTGCTTGTCTTCAGCAAACTGTTTGCGGGCTTTCTTGTGCGTCAGCTTCCTTCTGGGATGACGACCATGCAGACCGAGTTGATGCAGTGTGCGGCGTATGGTCTGAGCACTGACAGGCTGACCTCCCACGTCTTCAACCTCTGCAGCAATGCTGGCAGCACTCATGTGTCTATTTTTTAAAGCCAACTTCTGGATATGACGCCGAACACGTGGACTCAACTTCTTTGGTCGACCCTGGCGAAGCCTGTTCCGAGTGGAACCTGTCCTGGAAAACCGCTGTATGACCTTGGCCACCATGCTGTAGCTCAGTTTCAGGGTGTTAGCAATCTTCTTATAGCCCAGGCCATCTTTGTGGAGAGCAACAATTCTATTTCTCACATCCTCAGAGAGTTCTTTGCCATGAGGTGCCATGTTGAATATCCAGTGGCCAGTATGAGAGAATTGTACCCAAAACACCAAATTTAACAGCCCTGCTCCCCATTTACACCTGGGACCTTGACACATGACACCAGGGAGGGACAATGACACATTTGGGCACAATTTGGACATGTTCACTGTGGGGTGTACTCACTTTTGTTGCCAGCTATTTAGACATTAATGGCTGTGTGTTGAGTTATTTTCAGAAGACAGTAAATCTACACTGCTATACAAGCTGTACACTGACTACTCTAAGTTATATCCAAGTTTCATTTCTATAGTGTTGTCCCATGAAAAGATATAATGAAATATTTGCAGAAATGTGAGGGGTGTACTCACTTTTGTGATACACTGTATATATATTGCCTTCACTTTAAAGCACACGCTTTCACAACACGCTTCATATTCACACCTAATGCAATCATGCTCAGGATCAATCACAGACATCTCTGCTGCTCTGACAGCCAATTACGCTGCATTTCCAATAGACATCCTGCTGAGCTTGTAAGGGCATCATTGATGTGCTAGTAAAGGTCAAAAAGAACTTTCTTAAAGGGATTTTACAGCCCGCAGGTCACTTAATAGCTTTGTGAAGAAGTCTATAGACAACAATAAATACAGACCTGGGGAATTCTGTGCCACATCGTTAGAAACATGAAATTTTGATTTATTATAATGAATTCTATAATGAACACCTGTTAGCAATGAGTATGGCTTTATCATTTAAACAACATATAAAGAAAGGTGTCCACATACTTTTGCCCATATAATTAAGAAGAAGAATGCCCCAGCAGTGTCTCCATTCACGCACCTATTAACACGTCAGGCCATTTCATAGCCTTAGGCTATGTACAAAAGTATTTTCCTCTTGATTTTGTGTAGTGTTCCATCCTCATACCAGATGCAGTATAAGAACATGATAAACGCCTTTGTGAAAAAGTAATTAAGCTCGTGCCAACTTTCGCATCAACTGCAACTTAACACTTCCTATGACTGGGGATGCGTCTTTTCAAACATAAAGTGCCTGCTTAAAGGTTCTACAGCAGGATATCAACAGGGTTTCAGTCAGGACTTTGACTGGACAGCTCCAAACTTGGTGTGCCTCTTTTAAGCCATTTGGATATGGACTTGCTGTCATGTTTCGAACATTGTCTTGTTGCATAATTCTATTGCACTTCAGCTTTAGACCACAGATGGATCACCAAACATTGTTTCTCAGGATTTTCTGGCAGACCACAGAATTCATGGCAAAGCATCAAAGCACTTCCACCCAATCACAGCAAACTGTCTTTGTCAATTGGCGAATAATTTGTCATAGCATTGTAGGTGACATGGCAAGCCTAGTGGACAGTGGTAGCCTAATAGCTAGAGCTTTGGGCTTTCAATCGCAAGTTGTGGGTTCAAATCCAGGCTGTGCCTTGAGCAAGGCCCTTAACCCTCTCGACTCCAGGGGCACTGTACAATGACTGACCCTGCGTTCTGACCCCAGCTTCCAAACAAGCTGTGATATGCGGAAAAAGAATTTCACTGTACTGTAAACATGAAGATATGACAAATAAAGGCCGTTTTTCTTCAAACAGCCACCAGTTTATTCAATTAATTATTCAATGTTCTACAGTCTGTTAGCGCTCACTTATCTGCCTTTTGTTATATCATTATATTAATTATATCATACATAATTTATTTATTTATTATTGCTTTATCCTCATCCTGATTAGGTTGTCAATGCGGAAAAAACAAGGCTACATCCTGCTACTGTTATTTTTGACAGGTGAGAGGAAACACGCGCTGACACAGCCAGAAGCAACAACCAGAGGAAAGGCCTGAAACCCAGGAACCAAGTACCATGAAGCTGTGCAGTACCAACATCACCAGTTGTGCCAACAGGACACCTTTATATTGTAGCGTAGATAAGACGAAAGGAAACATTACGCTCTTTTACCAGAGGAGGTTTATTGGGAGAAAAGGTTCCTTCTTGAGTAACAAGGGCTTGGAAAAAGAGGCCAGATCTGATATACAGCAGATCCCTCCCACATACTATATGCTATACGCTATACGCTACATTATTTTGAACACAACTATTTAGACCAACACTTTAAACACAATTCAACCATCAATCCCGCTTTAACCCTTATTACGGGAACACCGCGCTCTTGCGGTTGGTGACGAAACCCAAATATTATATACTGTGCAATGACAGATCTGAATAGGCTATATCAGAATCCATATTGACACAATAGCCATTTAAAACAGTACAAAGAGTCATAAACCAATCTGACTCTCTGTGACTGAAGTTGGGATAAATAATGGCATTCTCCTGAGTTAACCCCAGACTTCAAACATGAAACATTCGCACTGCAAACAAGTCGAGGTGAGGATTTTCTCATCATCCGAGCTGTCGGGAGCTGCTAACATCAGCGCAATTCTATAACTCACCACATGCTGAACGCTCCTCTCACCTTCACTCAGGAACCCAATTCCCTTTGATGCTAAAACACGCTGAATGTTAAGTAAATCATGCGGTAATCTTCCAGCCATGCAGCGGTGGAAGCTTTAATAGCTTTTTCAGCCCTTCTGTTTTGAGATTTTTTAGATTCTTACATTGCATACACTTTATAAAAGTTTGATGAGGATGCAATAAACATGATATATCCACAGTTTAAACAAAAATAATAATCACGTATGTCTGTACACTGTAAAAATGGTCTTAACTGGGGGTTTAAGGTACAAAGGTTTGAGGCTTGTGATTGGTAAGGTTTCCTGAATTTTACCACTTTTAAACATAGAGAAACTGTAGGAGAACAGCATTAAGCAGGGCTGCACAAAAATTATACTCTATGTCACTATGTGATCATGACTTTTGTCTCTTTTAATCAGTGAAATAAAACTGTTTATACAGGCCAGCATGCTGGAGAAAAATAATGTGGGACCCAAGTTTGATCCTTGAATTCTATCATTGTCCATGTAAGTCTGTGTGAGTCACTCCTATCCAGAGATGAGGACTCGAGTCCGAGCTGCACGTAAGTCGCACACACAGCGACTTCAGACTCGACTCAGACTCATTTCAAATGACTCGGACTCGACTCATGACTCAATAAACAATGACAAATGACTCATAAATATCAAGAGTCCCTAGCGTCAGCATGTGTTAACATTAGTTACATGTGACAATTATACGTATATATATATATATAATTATTATTATTATAAATATTCTGCTCTCTAATGTTACAGCCAGCTTCTGGCGTAGTGATGAAGCGTCACTCCCTACTCCCTACACAGTTTGAAGTTCACTTCATTTGAACATTTTCGCTACCTCTGGATTGGAATCTCACTTAAAATGGTGGAAGAACATAAGCTAAGGTAAGCAGTGGTTATGATTTCTTTTGCGGTATTTTGGATTTTGGTTGCTGTGCCGTGATTTATCGCACGCTTTTGTTTTGCAATGAAAACAAAACGTATCAGTTTAAGCTTTTAACTGGTACCTTATTGTTACGGAAATTACATTCATTTGCACAATGACTAGGAAAGTAAAGGCACTAAGTAAAACGGCAAAATACAGTTGCTAATCTGTTGTTGTTTTATATCTGAACTTACATATCATTTATTTCTACGCTTCATTTCCAATATATGTTTTGTGTATATTATATTGACTCGTGACTTGACTCGGACTCTAGCCTAAAGACTTGTGACTTGACTCGAACTATAGCCTAAATACTCGTGACTCGTGACTCAGACTCGTATTTTATGACTTGTGAACATCTCTGCTCCTATCTCTAAAAACTGTAAATGATTCTTTAGGTGTGTGTGTGTGTGTGTGAGTGAACAGGTAAGTGAAAAATGGTCTGCAATGGGCTCGCGTCCCATCCATGATGTGTACCTGCCTTATTCTTATTGTTTCTAATAAATAGTCAACTGCAAT
The DNA here is from genome assembly GCF_030014385.1 of Trichomycterus rosablanca. Classification (NCBI taxonomy): domain Eukaryota; kingdom Metazoa; phylum Chordata; class Actinopteri; order Siluriformes; family Trichomycteridae; genus Trichomycterus; species Trichomycterus rosablanca. Next base: position 21,293,596 of record NC_086003.1, read on the forward strand.
TGGTAAGCTTAGCTGAACTTAGGTAGTCGAGTAACAATATACATTTGTTTTGACTTTGATTCATTGCCTGCTATGGTGCCTTATTTATTTACAATTATACTCTAATCATGTGACTATTACAGCATCATTTCTGTTTAGTAATTACTTTTTCCATGAAGGCATGACATGACTCTGTTTATGTAAATTGTCTCTAAAGACTGCATGTGCTAGTCGATACTGAGTGTCAGTATAGAACAGGGGTATTCAACTCAAATTTGAAGAGGTCCAGTTAGAGAAAATTTCTTGAAGCAAAGGTCCGGAATGTTTAACTATATATACAGTATATATACAGTATATATATATATATATATATATATATATATATACAGTGTATCACAAAAGTGAGTACACCCCTCACATTTCTGCAGATATTTAAGTATATCTTTTCATGGGACAACACTGACAAAATGACACTTTGACACAATGAAAAGTAGTCTGTGTGCAGCTTATATAACAGTGTAAATTTATTCTTCCCTCAAAATAACTCAATATACAGCCATTAATGTCTAAACCACCGGCAACAAAAGTGAGTACACCCCTAAGAGACTACACCCCTAAATGTTCAAATTGAGCACTGCTTGTCATTTTCCCTCCAAAATGTCATGTGATTTGTTAGTGTTACTAGGTCTCAGGTGTGCATAGGGAGCAGGTGTGTTCAATTTAGTAGTACAGCTCTCACACTCTCTCATACTGGTCACTGAAAGTTCCAACATGGCACCTCATGGCAAAGAACTCTCTGAGGATCTTAAAAGACGAATTGTTGCGCTACATGAAGATGGCCAAGGCTACAAGAAGATTGCCAACACCCTGAAACTGAGCTGCAGCACAGTGGCCAAGATCATCCAGCGTTTTAAAAGAGCAGGGTCCACTCAGAACAGACCTCGCGTTGGTCGTCCAAAGAAGCTGAGTGCACGTGCTCAGCGTCACATCCAACTGCTGTCTTTGAAAGATAGGCACAGGAGTGCTGTCAGCATTGCTGCAGAGATTGAAAAGGTGGGGGGTCAGCCTGTCAGTGCTCAGACCATACGCCGCACACTACATCAAATTGGTCTGCATGGCTGTCACCCCAGAAGGAAGCCTCTTCTGAAGTCTCTACACAAGAAAGCCCGCAAACAGTTTGCTGAAGACATGTCAACAAAGGACATGGATTACTGGAACCATGTCCTATGGTCTGATGAGACCAAGATTAATTTGTTTGGTTCAGACGGTCTCAAGCATGTGTGGCGGCAATCAGGTGAGGAGTACAAAGATAAGTGTGTCATGCCTACAGTCAAGCATGGTGGTGGGAATGCCATGGTCTGGGGCTGCATGAGTGCAGCAGGTGTTGGGGAGTTACATTTCATTGAGGGACACATGAACTCCAATATGTACTGTGAAATACTGAAGCAGAGCATGATCCCCTCCCTCCGGAAACTGGGTCGCAGGGCAGTGTTCCAGCATGATAATGACCCCAAACACACCTCTAAAACGACCACTGCTTTATTGAAGAGGCTGAGGGTAAAGGTGATGGACTGGCCAAGCATGTCTCCAGACCTAAACCCAATAGAACATCTTTGGGGCATCCTCAAGCGGAAGGTGGAGGAGTGCAAAGTCCCGAACATCCGCCAGCTCCGTGATGTCGTCATGGAGGAGTGGAAAAGCATTCCAGTGGCAACCTGTGAAGCTCTGGTAAACTCCATGCCCAGGAGAGTTAAGGCAGTTCTGGGAAATAATGGTGGCCACACAAAATATTGACACTTCAGGAACTTTCACTAATGGGTGTACTCACTTTTGTTGCCGGTGGTTTAGACATTAATGGCTGTATATTGAGTTATTTTGAGGGAAGAATAAATGTACACTGTTATATAAGCTGCACACAGACTACTTTTCATTGTGTCAAAGTGTAATTTTGTCAGTGTTGTCCCATGAAAAGATATACTTAAATATCTGCAGAAATGTGAGGGGTGTACTCACTTTTGTGATACACTGTATATATATATATATATATATATATATATATATATATATATATATAGCATTTAGCAGACACTTTTATCCAAAGCTACTTACACAATGAGCAACTGAGGGTTAAGGGCCTTACTCAGGGACCCAACAGTGGCAACTTGGTGGTGGTGGGGCTTGAACCGGCAACCTTCTGTTTATTAGTCCAGTACCTTAACCACTGAGCTATCACTGCATAACATATAATATATATATTGATATATATTATATATAAGTAGCCTAGTAGTTGTATTAACATCTGCATGTAATCAATAACTGACTGTCAAATCAAATGTGTTTATTAGGATTATAACGTCATGTTTTACACTTTGGTTACATTCATGACAGGAACGGTAGTTATTCATTACACAAGACTCATCAGTTCACAAGTTTATATCCAACACAGTCATGGACAATTCAGTGTCTCCAATTCACCTCACTTGCACGTCTTTGTACTGTGGGAGGAAACCGGAGCACCGAAGTAAACCCATGCAGACACGGGGAGAACATGCAAACTCCACACAGAGAGGACCCGGACCACCCCACCTTATCAAACCTTTCTCTTATCAAATTAGGAGAAAATAAAAATAAATTGTGCTCCAGTGGGAAGTAAGAACAGAGATGAGTCTCTCCATCACGGATTAAATGCTGTAATTTCGCTGTACACGTTTCTTTTTTGGAGAGCGTCATTTGTCTCCTGTCTCACTCGTCTTTTCTCAACTTTCTCCGGCACAGTCGTCTGTATCTCTCCCTTCGTTTGTTCTACGTTCGCTATCTTTCTTTTTCTTTCCACCGTCTTTTCACATGTAACTCGCCTCTAACTCTCTCATCTGTAGAGTTGCAGTGTTTACCGACTGGAATGCACAGACTTGATTGGCTGAGTGGTGTCACGTGATCTCTGGTGTCTGTGCGTTTTCTCATCCACTAAACCGCTACCGTAAATGGTACAGAAGCTGCGCCGGTTAAAATAGAAGCGCTCCGTCAGGTTTCAAATCATAACTTTCTGTTTTGGCTGTAGGTCCAAATCCGTATGGGACAGCTTCTGGGTCCGGACCCGGACCGCGGTCCGCCTGTTAGTGACCTCTGGTATAGAATTTGTATTGATTATCGGCATATGAATGGGCACAAATTTACACCGACACACTGCAAATCTAAGGAAAGCCTCTCTAGATAAGTGAAGGGGGTAGCAACGGAGATGGAAACTGTATTATTGCCCATGGTGTGGCATCTACATACTTTGGTCCATATACTGTACCTAAAATAAGCATTATTTGGTGAGAATCATGTTAATTTTCTCACCTTTTGTTTAGTTAGTCCCTGTTTAAGCATTATCATGTGTCACTATGTTCAATTTAATTATTTAGTTTTAATTTAGGGACTACATAAAAAACTTAGGTAGTTGACTAATAATAAATATTTGTTTTGAAGCTTGTTTGCCTGCTATGGTGGCTTTTTTTAACAAGACTAATGCGCTTTTCATATAAAATATCAACTCCAATAATATGACTATTACTAGTACTGATTATCAACAGGTACTCAGAGCTTTAACATGGGTATAGTATCAGAAATAAAACTATTGGGGTCAGTGGATCTTTTTTAATTGACTGTACATTAGTGAACAGAGTGTACCACTAGAGTCCTTTTTCTGACAGCATAGGCATGTTAACTTTCAGTATCAGATCAGCATTGGGAAAATATTAATGAATATATTGAGTTTTTTTTTTTTTACTGTACCATGATGGACAAATGTAGGCTGGTTATTAATTCTGGCAGTATGGACAGCACAGCATACAGTGTAAGGGTGATTTGATGGACATCATCCTCAGTGCACAACTTTGCTGCAAGGGCTTTTGTTTGGAGGCTTCATTTTTGTCTCTGGCTTGTCAGCGCTAATCTGTGCTGGATTTGCATTTTAAAATAAACATTAGGATCAGTTAGATTGATTACATTGATTGAACTTTGACTATCCAAACATGCAAGTAGCATTTTCTGACACCATTTTTTATTAACAAGATTAAATGTGCTTATTATTTAAAATATCGACTATAATATAGTATCAGAAATAAAACTATTGGGGTCAGTGGATCTTTTTTAATTGACTGTACATTAGTGAACAAAGTGTACCACTAGAGTCCTTTTTCTGACAGCACAGTCATATGTTAACTTTCAGTATCAGATCAGCATTCGGAAAATATTAATTAATAAATTGAGGTTTTTTTTTTTTACTGTACCATGATAGACAAAATGTAGGCTACTGGTTATTAATTCTGACAGTATGAGTATTGGTTATCAACAGGTACTCAGAGCTTTAACATGGGTATAGTATCAGAAATAAAACTATTGGGGCCAGTGGATCTTTTTTTAACTGACTGTACATTTGTGAACAGAGTGTACCACTAGAGTCCTTTTTCTGACAGCATAGACATGTTAACTTTCAGTATCAGATCTGCATTCAGAAAATAGAATGGATTGAAGGGATGTATTGTTTTTATTGTGTTTTACTGTACCGTGATGGACAAATGTAGGCTACTGGTTATTAATTCTGACAGTATGGACAGCACAGCATACAGTGTAAGGATGATTTGATGGACATCTCTTTGAAATCCTCAGTGCACAACTTTGCTGCAAGGGCTTTTGTTTGGAGGCTTCATTTTTGTCTGTCAGTGCTAATCTGTCCTGGATTTATGCCAGTCTATGGAGAAGACATCTGCTTTACACCAGGATCAGATCTAAATACTAAGGCGGTTGCGCATTTGTTGCATAGTGCGTGCATTGCTGCAAACAGGTGCGCGCAAGCCTGGTGCTGCTGTGTTATGGTGATTATTAAAAAAAAAAAAAACATATATATGACAGAGATGGAACTTACATGCATATGTCATGGCGAAGCTGCTGCCCACATCGACCATGTCCACCTGTGGGATGAGTTTGGGGAGCTCGTGCTGCTGAGAGAGCGCGAAGCGGAACACCTCATATTCATGCGAGTCGGTCGGGAACAAGCCGCCTGGCGCAGATGAAAATAAAGAAAGAAAATCTGTAACATCAGCCTGTACTGGTGCAACTTAAACAAATCTGAAATATGAAGCGCGAGACGCGCGTGCACTCACCGATGTTGATGTTACTTGGGAAACTCGTGCACGAGCACCAGCAGAGCAAGCTGGTGAGCAGTAATGCCAGACTTGGCTCCATATTTCCTTTTGCATTTGCGACGGGAAAAGCCGAAATCCGAACATAAATCCACCAGCATTCGCGTTTTTTTACTTCATTGCGAGACAATAGAGGAAAATGCGCTCCGCTCCGCGCGCAGCTGCCTCGCGACTACCGTTGATGCGCAGAATGGCAGCGCTACTGAAATGCAAGCACCTCGACGTTAATGCGCAGAGTGGCAGTACTGAACACATGCTCCTCTATCCCCCAACAGGATCACTGTGCACTGGCGGACACCAGTTCTCGTTTTTATATTCCACCAGTTTCTAATATGCACATGGCAGCGTCTTTCAAATATAAGCATCGCAATACTGATGTGCAGTGTTAGCACTACTGAGATATAAGCTTCTCACTATTGGTGTGTGGAGTGGCAGCACTACTGAAATATAAGCAGTCCACTACTGATATGCAGTGGAAGCACTACTGAGATATTAGCATCCCACAATTTCTACATAAAGTGGCAGCACTACTGAGATATAAGCTTCTCACTATTGGTGTGTGGAGTGGCAGCACTACTGAAATATAAGCAGTCCACTATTGATATGCAGTGGAAGCACTACTGAGATATAAGCATCTCACTATTGATATGCGAAGTGGCAGCACTACTGAGATATAAGCATCTCACTATTGATGAGCGAAGTGGCAGCACTGTCACTACTGAGATATAAGCATCTCACTATTGATGTGCAAAGTGGCAGCACTACTGAGATATAAGCATCTCACTATTGATGTGCAGTGGCAGCACTACTGAGATATAAGCATCTCACTATTGATGTGCGGACTGGCAGCACTGTCACTACTGATAGGCAGTGTCAGCACTACTGAGATATAAGCATCTCACTATTGGTGTGTGGAGTGGCAGCACTACTGAAATATAAGCAGTCCACTATTGATATGCAGTGGAAGCACTACTGAAATATAAGCATCTCACTGTTGATGTGCTAAGTGGCAGCACTACTAAGATATAAGCATCTCACTATTGATGTGCAGTGGCAGCACTACTGAGATATAAGCATCTCACTATTGATGTGCGGACTGGCAGCACTGTCACTACTGATAGGCAGTGGCAGCACTACTGAGATATAAGCATCTCACTATTGGTGTGTGGAGTGGCAGCACTACTGAAATATAAGCAGTCCACTATTGATATGCAGTGGAAGCACTACTGAGATATAAGCATCTCACTATTGATGTGCGAAGTGGCAGCACTACTGAGATATAAGCATCTCACTATTGATGTGCAGTGGCAGCACTACTAAGATATAAGCATCTCACTATTGATGTGCGAAGTGGCAGCACTACTAAGATATAAGCAGTCCACTATTGATATGCAGTGGAAGCACTACTGAGATATAAGCATCCCACAAGGGCAGTTGTATCCTAGTGGTTAAGGTACTGGACTAGTAATCAGAAGGTTGCTGGTTCAAACCCCACCAGGTTGCCGCTGTTGAGCCCTTGAGCAAGGCCCTTAACCCTCAATTGCTTAGACAGTATAATGTAAGTTGCTTTGGATAAAAGCATCTGGTAAATGCCGAAAATGTAAATGTAAATTTCTACATAAAGTGGCAGCACTACTAAAATATCAGCACCCCACTATTATTGTGCACTACTGATGGGCAGTGGCAGCTCTACTGAAATATATGAATCTCACTATTGATGGGAAGAGTGACAGCATTTGTAGGATTGCTGTGAGAGTGGCATCACTACTGAGATATAAGCTTCTCACTATTGATGTGTGGAGTGGCAGCACTACTGAAATATCAGCAGCCAACCACTGAAGTGCATAGTGGCAGCACTACTGAGATATAAGCATCTCACTATTGATGTGCGGACTGGCAGCACTGTCACTACTGATAGGCAGTGGCAGCACTACTGAGATATAAGCATCTCACTATTGATGTGTGCAGTGGCAGCAAAACTGATATATAAGCAACCAACTATTGATGTGTGGAGGGCAGCAGTTTTAAGATATAAGCATCTCACTGTTGATGTGCGGACTGGCAGCGCTGTCACTATTGATAGGCAATGGCAGCACTACTTAGATATAAGCATCTCACTATTGATGTGTGCAGTGGCAGCAGTTTTGAGATATAAGCATCTCACTATTGATATGCATCTGAGACACAACTATTGATGTGCAGAGAGTCAGCACTACTGAGATATAAGCATCTCACCATTGATGGCAGCACTACTAAAATAGAAGCAGACGACTATTGATGTAAGAGTGGCAGCACTACTGAGATATAAGCATCTCACTGTTGATGTGCAGAGTAGCAGCACTGCTAAGATATAAGCATCTTACTACTGATGTGTATAGTGGCAGCACTACTGAGATATAAGCATCTCACTATTGATGTATAGAGTGGCAGCACTACTGAGATACAAGCATCTCACTATTGATGTATAGAGTGGCAGCACTACTGGTATATGAGCATCTCATTATTGATGTGAGAGTAGCAGCACTACTGAGATATAAGCATCTTACTATTGATGTGGGAGTGGCAGCACTACTGAAATATAAGCAGTCCACTATTGATGTGAGAGTGGCAGCACTACTGAGATTTAAGCAACACAATAATAATGTGCAGTGGCAGCACTACTGTCTTTGGGAGGTTTGGAGAAACTGGAGTACCAAGAGGAGATCAATAAGAACATGAGGACATGCTAAAGTCATTACAGACAGTCGCTGGAGGCAAGGATGGCACGATGGGCCCCAAAAACATGTTGCTATGTAGCGCTTTAACCTGCTGTGTTACCGTACTGGCCACTTTGTGACTGATTTGTCAATAATTTCAGGTATGGTAGGACATAATTAAGCAATGTCATATGGTTCTATGTTCAAATACTTTTCATTCTACTTTTTAGTCAGTTCCCAGGTTTAGTAGGTAACTAAACCTGCAGGGTTATAGCAGGGTCTGAGATAGTAAAGACAACAATGTAAGGACAATAATGTAAAGACAATAATGTCTGTAACTATAAATTTAAATCATTCCATGGTTTACAAAGGAAACATAAAGTATGTGGACACCCTCTTTATTATTGAGTTCACAAAATAAATTATGTGAAATACATTCTATGCTTACAACTTGGGGAAGGCTTTTCACTCTTCCAGCATGTCTCCAGTGATGGAACTCCTGTGGCCTATAAAGACAGCCTTGTCCACAATCCCAATAAACAACTTGAAGATGAATTAGAATGTCATTTCATGTCACTTTGTGACTGATTTGTCAATCATTTCAGGTATGGTGGGACATAATTAAGCAATGTCATATGGTTCTATGTTCAAATACTCTTTATTATACTTTCCAGTCAGTTCCCAAGTTTAGTAGGTAGGCACAGAACAGGAAAATTACCAATATCTACAGGACTCTAATCCTAAGGGACTGGAACTGATGACTCCGGAACTGGACAGCAGAGTGGTGACCTTGCAGGTTCATGTTGTGTAATGGAATCATTGCTCTGGGAATATGTTTCAATTAAATGGCTCAGTAATGAACTGAAAGCTGCTGTAGTGGCATTGTTTATGCTATAATTATTGGTTAATAATGATCAAAAGCCTTCAGGGAGTTAATAAAGTTAATGTAAAAAGCTCAGAGATGCACAGAGAGTAGCTTCAGAGTTCTTTGCACTTTAAATGAGTTTTCCAGACTTTTAATGAAACCTGGTTTACTACGAATCCAAATTCCTCCCTTAATGGTAAATCCACTGTTCAGTTGTGTATCTCTGTTATTTAAGACAAGACACACTTCGACCTCATGGGAAATACCATACAGTATAGGATTTATGGGTTTTAAGTGAGAAAGGACTCAAAAAAAAAAGTAGCCAAATCAATTCTGCAAGGATCTAGCTGATCTAGCTGTAGCTGGGCCCCAGTTGGTCAAATTACTCAAGCCATTGGTTCTTAAGAGGACGATCCCAGTAGGGTTATTTGAGCTCATGGCTGAATCCTATTAAAGCAGAGCTTATAGCAAGGTCTGAGATAGCAAATAAAATAATGTCTGTCTCTATAAATTCAAATCATTCCACGGTTTACAAAGGAAACATAAAGTATGTGGACACCAAGTTTATTATTTTTGTTCATAAAATGAAAAATGTGAAATACTGTACAGTCTATGCTTACAAGTTGGGGAAGGCTTTTCACTCTTCCAGCATGTCTCCAGTGATGTAACTCTTGTGGCCTATAAAAAGATCCCTAACCACAAACCCAATAAACACCTTTAAGATGAATTGGGATGTCAATTCCAATTGCAAGCTGAGCTTTGTAATCCAGCATCACTGCCTCACCTAACAAACATTGTTTACACTGATGACCACATATTCCCACAGACATCTTGAGGAAAGCATTTCCAAAAGACTGTGGACTCCATATTAAAGCTCAAGTTTTTTTTTTTAGTCCAACCAGCTTGGAATGGGGTTAGGGTCTTTTTTTTGTATTAAGCACTTCATCCTAAACAAGGTCATGGTGGATCTGAAGCCTAACAAAAAAACGCTTGACACAAAGCAAGCATACACCCTGGATATCACCCTCATTCACTCATGCTAATTAGGGGCCTGCAGAGCCCAGAGATTTGTGGTTGCAGGGTATGACATTACTTAAAGTTATTTACTTATAGTTTTTAAAATAAATGTTGATCATTTATTGATAATTTTAGGCTTTAACACTTTTTTTTCTCTTTTTCTCCCAATTTTGTATCCAATTACCCTGATTGTGTCATGCTTCACCTCTACCAACACAACCCTCCACTGCTTACTGAGGAACTTCACAACTGACACATGCCCCCTCCTTTACGTGTGCAGTACCGACTGCCTCTTTTCACCTGTACGAGGCGAGTTTATATGCGGATCAGCCTTGTGCAAGGAGAGCCAGACCTTGATCAGCATTATTCCCCAAATCTGCACAGGCACTATCAATCAGCCAGCAGAGGTCGTAATTGCACCAGTTATGAGGAACCCTCGTCTGGCTTACCCCACCCTGTAAACAACAGCCAATCATTGTTCATGAGGCCACCCTGCTTAGCCGGATGGCAGAGCTGAGATTCGATTCAATGTATTCGAAATCCCAGCTTTTAAAATGATGTTTTTAAAAAATGGTGTAATATTTACAGAATAAAATGGTTTAAAAAAGGTGAACTTGTCTGCCACTGTGTAAAGCTCACCAGCATTAAACTGTGGGAACATGTTTTGGAGTCATGGTTCAGCTTTTATCCTCTGGCAGTTTAATAGATTAATCAATTTGTCAAAGATGTCTGGATAATGTTAGCTTCCTTACTGCCTTGTACCAGCTGTACAGCGTGGTAAGAAATAATGGTCTAAAGCAACTCTTCATGGTTTTGCTGTGCCCTTAGTTTCAGTAAAGGGAGTTATCAGCATTGCGTAATAGGAAAACGTAACTTTTGGTAACAGTTTGGATATAATAACTCAGACTTCATGGTTGGTGTTAAAGGCTTAACTGGCTCACAGAGATTTGACCTCAACCCTGTGCAATACCTTTGGGGTGAATTAGAAAACAGACTCTGAGCCAGGGCTCATTTTACAACAATACTGTCTGACCTTTTTTATAGAGTGGAAGCTAAACTAAGGGTCTTGAAATTATGCTTTTTAATGGCCATGATCTAAGGATAAGATGTCGAACAAACATACTGTATACTGTATGTATGTGATGTATATAAATAAACTGATGATAAGAGCAGAAACTACACTATATTGCCAAAAGTATTCACTCACCCATCCAAATAATTGAATTCAGGTGTTCCAATCACTTCCATGGCAGACTGCTTCTACAAACATTTGTGAAAGATTGGGTCGCTCTCAGGAGCTCAGTGAATTCCAGCATGGTACCGTTATAGGATGCCACCTGTGCAACAAGTCCAGTCATGAAATTTCCTCACTACTAAATATTCCAGTCAACTGTCAGTGGTATTATAACAAAGTGGAAGCGATTGGGAATGACAGCAACTCAGCCACGAAGTGGTAGGCCACGTAAAATGACAGAGTGGGGTCAGCGGATGCTAAGAGTCAATCGCTACAGACCTCCAAACTTCATGTGGCCTTCAGATTAGCTCAAGAACAGAGTGTAGAGAGCTTCATGGAATGGGTTTCCAAGGCTGAGCAGCTGCATCCAAGCCTTACATCACCAAGCGCAATGCAAAGCGTCAGATGCAGTGGTGTAAAGCACGCCGCCACTGGACTCTAGAGCAGTGGAGACGTGTTCTCTGGAGTGACGAATCACGCTTCTCTGTCTGGCAATCCGATGCACGAGTCTGGGTTTGGCGGTTGCCAGGATAACGGTACTTGTCTGACTGCATTGTGCCAAGTGTAAAGTTTGGTGGAGGGGGGATTATGGTGTGGGGTTGTTTTTCAGGAGTTGGGCTCGACCCCTTAGTTCCAGTGAAAGGAACTCTTAATGCTTCAGCATACCAAGAGATTTTGAACAATTTCATGCTCCCAACTTTGTGGGAACAGTTTGTAGATGGCCCCTTCCTGTTCCAACATGACTGCGCACCAGTGCACAAAGCAAGGTCCATAAAGACATGGATGAGCGAGTTTGGTTTGGAAGAACTTGACCGGCCTGCACCTTAACCCGATAGAACACCTTTGGGATGAATTAGAGTGGAGACTGCGAGCCAGGCCTTCTCGTCCAACATCAGTGTCTGACCTTACAAATGCAATTCTGGAAGACACACTCCTAAACCTTGTGGAAAGTCTTCACAGAAGAGTTAAAGCTGTTATGGCTGCAATGGGTGGGCCGACATCATATTAAACACTATGGATTAAGAATGGGAGTCACTCAAGTTCATATGTGTGTGATGGGAGATGAGCGAATACTTTTGGCAATATAGTGTATTTGTCATACACAAAAGAATGAATAAATATAAGCACTAGGTAGGTACAGCATGCCAAATGAATATTGCAGAATACTTAAATTGCGTGCAGCGAGTGGCAACCAAGCTAATGTGTTGTTGCTAATTACGAGTCATAACTTAGCTGGAGTTCAAAAGTGTGTTGATGATTGTACGGTCTCCGGGATATTCTTTGCATTGATTGCATAATGAATCATATGCAGCAAAGCAACATGGGACTTTTACAGAGACTAAGAAAAACAAAACAATGGCTTTGGAACTTTAAATGATTATGAGTGAGTGGTTGGATGAGTCCCTCCGGCTGTTGTTTAACATCTGCCAGTTCATGCGTGCTAGATGACATGAGCTGATGATAGTGGTACACTATTAAAAAAGAAATGATAAAAACACCCGAGATAAAAAGTACTAAGCTGCCACATCTATTAAAAGGCTCCTTTTTATCTCTGTTGCTTCTGGATCCTGTAGAGCCTGCTGGAACATACTGATTTCTTTGAGATTAAAGTAAATATTAAAGAAAATATTTTCTGAACCCTTTGAGGTATCTGAACGTATTGATTGCTTATAAAACAAGGACTGATCTTTATCAGAGGTAAAATAATAGACAATATACATATACATACATAATATACATTCTGCTCATCAATAACATCCAAATTTATTGTTTGTATGTGAATAGTCTGTGCAAAATATGTACGCCTTTTTAAACTTGGACAATTTGTATCAGATGGGCTAACGTGACACACAGAGATGTTTTAACAATGTTTAATAATAATTAAAAGATAATTATTATTAAGACAAGTTTGCACAAGACACACAAACACATGACCTATGCTAAATGCTACGCTAACTGCTAAACACACATGAAACCTAACTATACCATTCTAGACCCTAAACTAAGCAAACCCCAAACATAAACAAGACTAACACTAAATGGCGCCCAGGTGGTGCAGCTGGATTTTCTGCTAGCACACCAGCACCGAGTTTCTGAACTCCTCGGTTTGAAACTCTGTGTCGCCACCGGTCGGCTGGGTGCCATCTGGCGGCCATAATTGCCTGTGCAGAATGCAGGGACGAGAAGAGGAGGGCTGTGCACGAGTCGGAAGAGGCGTGTACAGCAACATGCTCACCTTGGATGCAATCTGGTATCTCTCAGCAGCAAAAGACAAAATTGAGTGCGCTAAATTGGGAGAAAAATGGGGAGAAAATGCAAAAAAAAAAAAAAAAGACTAACACTAAACAAAACCCTTAAACATAACCAAGGGCAAAAGCATGAACAAGAGCATGAGATCAAAATTCTCAATCAATAAACCATGACAAAGTCAAAATCGTGACAATCCTAACAAACCAAAATAGCCTCCACCGAATGATCCGCAGCTGCTCCCTTAAATACATTAAGCATTTCACCTGAAACAAGGAGCAGCTGTGGATTGTTGGCTACAGTCCAATCAGAGTAGAGGAGGCATAGGCTTGAACACAAAGAGGCTTGATTCGTGACACAATTGGAACAAATATATGATTAATTAATGTGGAATTTATTCTGTTACATCCAAACAGTGCACAAACATTTCATTTCTGTGCAAAACAACAATAATAGAATTGGCACAAAGTGTTTTATTCCTCTGAAAAGTGGTGGACCAGTATTTTTTAAAGATAGCCCTAATGCTCCAGTCCTATACAATGCTAATTTATCACTTCACTCCACTTTCAAAAATCTTACTCATACAATTAGTCTGTGTGTTGATACTCTACAATATCAAGATCCAGTAAATGAATTGAAAATTGAGAAGTAAAACATGTTTACTATCACAAAATGAGCTTTTTCAGCCAGCCGAATAGAACATTTCAGGTTCCCTGTAATGTTTGCGAATCTACCATATTAATTCCATTGCTGAAATGAAATAAGCATGTAGAAAGAGCCGGAATGTTTATTCAAACAAATCAAGAACTCTTTGCTCACTAGTGCTAATATTAGTTTATCTGTCACAGAGTCTATGTTTATTAGGGTTACCTACCATACACAAGTCAAAAAGTCTTATATTTCTTGGCAGTCTTGGGATTTCAATGATTTCTGCAACCGTTCTTTTTCTGTGACTGATTAAAGCGTGATTCATTGTCCCCAGAAATGTGACAAATTTTTAACTTTTAAACGTTTTTGTGGGATTTCTTAAAACATTTTAGTTAATCATAATAAAAAAAAACTACAAACAACACTTATTAACTTGATGGTGTGGAAAGTTTTACTAGTTTTACTAGTTTTAACTTGTCATTTAATTTTTTATGTTATATCGATTTATTTTTCAATTCATTTTATATGAATAACCAATTCGAATTGTGGCACATACACCAATTTTTAACTGCCTTGTGGTGCATCGTTACATCCCTATTAATGATTATTATTATTGACAACTGATCACTTGTTGTGCCTCTATTACTGGGCTAGTTTAAATGTGTCAGTTTGAAAAATACATGGAACAGTGGTCTAATTCCAAAGCCAGTAAGATCATAGATTGCCATAGATTGCACATGTACTGCCTAAAATTCAAGTCTTTAAAGTAATGTTTGTGAATTCTTAATACTTAACTTTACATTTAGCAAATTGAAACAAACCATCAGCAACATGCAAAGAACACGAAGGTAGAAGAAGCAGGTGGATAGCAAGAAAGAGTGTGAAACTATTGAACTGGAGGTGGTTAAAGCAAATCTAGCAGGAAAAAGTATAAGCAAATCTGTCAGATTTTTGCAGATTTTGGTGCCCCTTTTGACTATGTTTGTTATTGCACATTTGTTAATGACATTAAATGATCCCACAAACTAATCTGTGAAAAGGAAATTGCTCTCATGGCCTGATTTCAGTCAGATCAGTAAAATATAGACCTTAAATAAAGAAAACGAAAAACAGTAATTAACCTTTCCTGAAGTGATTATTTAATTGTCCAATTGCATGTTCTATCAAAAAGTTCTTAAAGAAAATAAGTTCATCTGTCCGTGAGCTGAAGCAGCAGGACAATGAGTTGCTGTAGCAGGACCTAAACTGGGTGGTTCAAAAACCTAGCGATATGTGTAATTTAAAGCAGTTGTGCAAAGAAGAGTTTCTTAATCATGACAATAAAGACTAGTACAGTGTACAATCATAGAAAGTGTTTGTTTGCAGTCATTGCTAGTAAAGTTGGTGCAGTTATTAAAATATTATGTACCAGAATAATGTTAGTTTTGGATAACTTTGTTCTCTAAAAACTTAACCCACAGTATGTTGTGTACAATGTGTTGTTTTTTATGTAATTTGTTATACTGAATTGATTCAGTAAAATGATTCAGTTTGACTAATATGCAATTACAGATTGGAAAGGTGCAATTACTTTTTCTCTGCACTGTAAATGTACCAATTAGTGAGCTATAGATGTAGGTAGGAAAAATAATCAATAAATAATACAGGAACAGGCAGAGAAATACACTATAAATACACTGTAAAAAAAAAAAAAGCGTAAAAAAACGGTATTTTTCTGGCAGCAGGGGCGCCAGAGAATGTCTGTAAAAAAACAAATTTAAAACAGAGATAAACTGTAAAAAAACGGTAATTATATTTACCATAATTAACATCTATCACTGTAATTTTACAGGAAATTGTCCTATAATTTCATGAAATCTTCTACTTTCAACATATATTAATTGTTAGAACAGTGTCATACACCTCTAAAAAAACAGAATAATTATCTTTATAAATGATAAACAAAAGTTTTAGTACAGATAATTACTATTTTATTACTAAAAATTTGCATATAAAACAAAAAACCCATGTAATTTTACTTAGCAAAAGCCCAATTTTAAATGAACTGTCAGAGGTATTGCAAAAAATATCTGTTAAATTGTCTTTTTTTATTATCTAAATACATTAATAAACTGTCAAAATAAAAGCATTTTCTTTCTCTAAAACATAAGTTAACTGTATTTTTAAATTGTTATTCTTCATTTAAAAAAATATACAAAATAAAAAAAATTTAAGTAGGTTAAGATTTGTCTGCATAATACTGTGAAATTTTGCAGCTGTTACGTTATATAGAACTTCAGAACACATATAGAACTTTATAAATGCAGTATATAAATAGCTTTTGTTAATTTCAGCTTCAAAATGGATCAAAATCCACCACAGTTCAGCTATTTTTGACCCAAATAATTTTCACACAAATAAACAGTAAGTGTAGAAACAAGGAGGTTTTAATGTTATGGCTGATCAGTGTAAAAATCAGATGTCTAACACAATACAGCATACAATAAGTGCAATCAAAATTCATTTAAATGGAAAATGTTTAACAAAGCAGCACACAGTTAAGTGAAATGTCTACAAAACATGGGCATGAAACACTTCTGAACAAATCTGAATTATGTACAAAAGTCAGTGCCAACATTAAAGTTTTCAGAAAGTGCAACCACAGTGGAATTCGATAAACAGTACGTCACAAGTGTAATACTCAGTATGGACTACATCTCACTGAATAGCTTTATATTTAGTAATTGAGCTTTATGAGACAGTTTGTTAGCATCTAGCTCCAGAAACAGTTTTTGGAGTGCATCAAAAGTGTATCTGAATGTAGGAGGGTAACTCAAGTTCTAAATCATAAGGTTATAAATATATAAGGCATAAATCAGCCCGAACTGCAAAGGCAAGGAACACACTGCCCAGGTCTTCTAGAACCACACCACCTAATACCACTCCAGTATTGGCAGGGGGGTCCATGGCTTCAGCTCCCTCAACTCTAGTCACATAGATCCCAAGAACAGTCTCCTCAATCACCCGTTCAGTTGCAGCCATATCACCATCCTACAATGGAACAGAGGAGGAAAATCACTTTCTTAAACTTAACAGTACACAAATTTCCATTTAGGACTTAACATATCTGACATCTCACTTCAACTTATATTTTAACTCAGACGTACATTGGCCCGAAAAGATGGGGCGGTAGCTGTAACAACTCAGAGGAAACTTGTGCTTACCTTCACCCTGCTAGTGCTGATGGTATTGCGTGATTGGAGGAATCCTAAATTGTAGATGAAATTGGATACTATTAAAACTATATATAAATAAAAAATTACTAAAGAAAACTAAAGGAAATCAAAATCAGCAAGACAAATATTTATAAAGAAATACCAACTTAAATAACACATAAAACATACAAAAATACATAAAACTAAGTAAAAGAACCAAACAGGATAAATAATAAGAATTTCCACATTTTTTTCTTCTTCACTTAATCTAAACTTAACTCAGTGTTCAGTCAAAAGTAGCTCAATATTCTTCAATTTAGCATAAAATGTAGAAAAAAAATTACCAGTAAAAGGTCAGTCCAACTGCAAATACACATTTCCAACCATCTGTAAACAGAAGATACAAGACATCAGTTGTTTTGTTGTAAATAACTAAAATATTATTTCTATAGTAAAGACTTTAACATTACAAATTCATTGATTATCCAATACTGTTCACATGTGTGTGCTTTCCAGGATAACAGTCACAAAACTCAGGTTTGTAATGATACTAACGTTACAGAATCACTTTGTTTAAGTTTGTGAATAACATGAGCGCCAAACGAAAAGCATGAAGTTCCCCTCAGGCTCGAGCTGCCTGCTCACATCTTAGCTAGCTAGGTTGTGTGTCCATGTTTTTTAATGCACTGGCACCACAAATATTACACATCTTTTTATTTTCTACCTTCTTCTAATATACTTCCGCAACGCAGTAATTTAAGCCATTTTTACCTTTCGGGAAAGAATCTTACTGCCACAAGTTGAGAATACTGGCTGTTGAACTTGACTAGCTTAGCACTAGCTAGCACCACGGCAATGCAACGTTATCACACAGCGCAACCGGACTTAATATACAGTCAGCCAACGGCAATCTATTCAAATCTGCCTCAAGACTTTAATATGATTCACAGAATCCCTGGAAAGATGTTAATAAATAAATCACTATAAGCAGATCCGCCGTTAGCGTTAGCACGCGCGAATTAGCGTTAGCATTTTTAAACAAATAAAGCATGTACAGCAATAAAACTTGAATATTATTCAACTAAAGAGCTATATTAAACAATATAATAAGATAAACATCATGACTAGCATGCAATTAGACATATGGAAAAAGATTTTGTAAAGCTTCACATTACCTGAGATGCCATTGAAACACAATGTGCCTTCACGATGTATTGCGTAATCCCCGGTGCGTCATATCCGGTTTCACCTGATAAACTTATTGCATTAAGTAGTTCCAGGGAAATAAAGCAACTAAGTAAAGTTAACTAATAAACACAATGCAGTCATGTTTAAATCTAAAATGTAATTGATTTGTGTCACACCAGCATATATTCTTTATGCAAAACCAACAGGCACTCAAAAGTGTGTAACTGGGAGGTTAGAGCATCATTTATATCTGTGGTGCTCTGGTTGGAATGTGCACCCAACATGTTGCACAGATGAACTGTAATACATTTTTCCTGTGAATGTGGGGATGGGTAAATTATGCTTGATTTAAATATTATAAATGTGAGAATAAATCACAGTTAATAACGTTTTAAATTTGACTATGGTTTTACACAGTTTGTATAAATGCACTTATTTAACAATTCAATCTTTAAATTAATACAAATGCATAAATAAAGTAAAAGTTAAAATCTGTTTAAATTGTATTGTTGCCTGTCTAATAAGGTAGGCAATACCTTTGTTTTTCCAATTTATGTATATAAAGTAGTGGTTAAGAAATGCAAAATTACTAAATATTTCTTTCTTTGCTCACATATTTTTTTTGCAATTGTACATTTTTAAATGCATTATTAACAGTATTTTTATTTATTTGACAGTGATATATCGGTATAACAAAAGTTTTTTTTTTTGAAAATTACAGAAGATTCTGCTATTTTTGTCAATGAAGATTACTTTATTTTTACAGTTAGTTTTGTTAAAAGTGTCATCTAAAAACTGTTAAAAAACAGATTTTTTTATGTATTTCATTTATACAGATTTTTTATGGTAAATCACATGACACTTTTCAATATACAGTTTATTCTTGTAATTTTACAAAAAAATTCTGTCTTTTATAAATACAGGGAAAAACTGTAAAAATGTACTGGGAAAACCTGTAAAAAAATGTTTATTTTTTACAGTGTATGTGGACACCTGATTATGACCTTGTGCTTACCATTCTATTCCAAAACTATTATTATTGAGTACTAACCAGCCTTTACTATTCTGGAAACACAACATTGTGGAGTGTGTATGTGTAAAAAAAGAGTAAATAAAAGTTTGTATTTATAGGCAGATACAAGCAAACAAAATTTGACAAGCTTTTAAGGTTTTGGTGGGGCACACTCAGTTTGGAAAATGACAAGACCACGTCAACTTGTAGCTAAATTCCTCTAATATCAAAAGGGCTGCTCATTTAAAGCAGGCTGGACAGTTAAAAGGACTGGCTTTGAAAATACCCTTTGAAAATGACAGAATTCACTGCTTTAGCTGTCAGATTTTTATGTAAGAGGACATGTACAAAAGCCAAACTAGATGGATGTCATCGGAGAATATCATGGAGCACAAATTAAGTGAATGACACTAGACAGGGGCAAGCTTTTAAAAGAAATAAAGTTGTCACAGCATTAACAATACTGTCACATAAATTTAAGTTTAAAAGTTTAAAATCAGCTTTTGGTTTATGAATTAATTAATGTTTCTTTAATTAAGACATCATTACCTCTGGATGACTCACTATGGAAGCACTTCTGTAAGTCGCTCTGGATAAGAGCGTCTGCTAAATGCTGAAAATGTAAATGTAAATGTAAATGGATGACATATTTCAAATAGATAAAATACCAGTTATTGCTTCTAATGCTGTGTGAAAATGCAGGGTGTTGGAAATATTTTATATTTTGTTTGACAGATTTGGATTTTGATGATGTCCTGCACTGGAGAATGTTTAATTATTTTTTTAATAATTTATGTTTAATTATTAATACAAGCAGAAGCTCAAGTGTTGCAGTGGTAAATTACTCTAGTCCACTATTGCTGAGATACAGGGTTTGAATCCCCAGCAGTGCGACTGACCAGTTAGGCATGTGTATACAGACATGATTGGCAACATCTGGGGTGGGATGGCCAAGGCCCCATGATGGACTGGTGCCTTTCTGGACCCAGCGTAACCCTGAACAGGTGGGATCCCAACCCCAAGGTTGAGAACCACTGTCCCAAAGACTGGCAAGACTTTGTAAAGAAAACACCCTCCACCTCCTGATATTTATTAATAAAGGCAGGTGCTCGAGTGGTGCAGTGGTAAATTTCTCTAGTCCACTATTGCTGTTATCCAGGGTTAAAATTCCCAGCAGTGCGACTGGCCAGTTGGGCATGTGTATACAGACATGATTGGCAACATCTGGGGTGGGATGGCCAAGGCCTCATGATGGACTGGTGCCTTTCTGGACCCAGTGTAACCCTAAAGACGATAAAGCCTAAAGCCCTTTTATTATTGTTGTTGGTGTTGTTATTTCATCATTTATCCTGTGATCTAACGTGACCCCAGGGTGGAGCCCAACCCCAAGGTTGAGAACCACTGCTCCAAAGAGTGGCAAGACTTTGTAAAGAGAACATCCTCCACCTCCTGATACTTACTTTTAAATGAATGGTAATATATGCTGCTTATCTACTGTCAGTGCCACGGTCATTTTCAAAGCCAAAGTCAAAATCTAGATTGAGAACTCTCTGTGAAAGTCAAGGCTGGTTGATTTAGTGCTTGTTGGGGAAGAGAAGGTCAGTCTCATTGACAATAAGAGAAAAATTATCATCTTTGAAAAGGCGATCCTCCAGAGAAAACTACTACTGTAATGAAAAAAAAAAAATGTCTCCGCAAGTGAGTCTTACTACGTTCTCATTTACATTCTTTTCTTCGGTATGCATTAACTGAGTAATTATTCTTCTGTTGTTACCATAGTTCATTTGTAAAACATAAAACATTACAAATGTATCCTTATTTAAATTGTTAATACTATCAAGAGTAATGATGCTAAAATGAAGGCTACATTAATTTATAATATTTAGATTTGCTTAGCTTTACATTACATGGCCATTACAAGTATGGATACTTATTTCATTTAAAAAGTTTAACTGTTTTACACATATTTCTAACAGGAGCAGTAGGTTTGGTGGATGCCACAAAGCAACATGGGTCCCGGGGATCCAGGTTTGTAGCCTCACCTCCAGTCACTGTTTTTATGGAGTTTTGTTTGTTTCCTCCTAGTAATTTAGTACCTAGTAATCCTCCTAGAATTGCTCCCATCCCAAAAACATGCAGCAAGTAGACTGGCTTTTATAATTTGCCCATAAGGGGGTATAATGTGCATGTTACACTGTGATGGATTGGCACCTTGCATGTAAGTTGACATCAGGATGAAAGTATAATAAAATGAACATGATTCAATTCTTTTTTATGCTGTCCTGTCATTTCTTTCCTGGTAGACCTGCCCTCCAAATTGAAGTGCTTTTACCTCGAACTCGGTGCTATTCAGAGAAATGGCCCATGTTTGCACCGGTTTTTACTGGAACCAAGAACGTGTCATCAATGGAGGTTGTTGCATAATAGTAGTAACAAATCCTGCACCAGTGGGTATCAAACCTTTCCCTTTTAGTGCTGCTTTCCAGTTTCTCTTAAAATTCCAGAGAACAGCAAATAAATAACAAATGCTGTGTTACTTCAGCAGACCACTGCATGCTGTTTGAGGGAGTCGGCATTGTTGCTTTCTCATTCTTCTACAACTTGAGACGTCCAAGACATCCATTACAGTTCATTTTAAAAAAACGACTATTCTTTGGTTCCTGGTTCAGAACAATTTTTTTATTGTATTTATGCATTGTCTCCCATGTTTTCCCAATTTAGTGTAGTCAATTTGTCTTCCGCTGTTCAAAATTAGGTGCACAAACTGGAACAAAACACATTCCATGTTGGTTGAAAAGGGCTTTTAGTTCCAGTGATTGTTAGTTTCAGACCTTATAACTCAAACCTAAGTGCTTGTCATCATCATTACATTTGCAGCTGTATTGATGTAACAGACTTTTTTGGCTTTTGGTTATGTACTAAAGAGAAATGTTACATAGTATTTGGTTTAAACAAATCTAGGTTGTGCAGCTAGCACACCAGCACTGAGGCGGGATGACTGGACTATGTCTTCAAACGCTGTGTAAGGACCCTGACTGGCAGAAAGAGAGACGCCTGTGCAGAGTGCATAGGTGAAAAAGAGTTCCTCAAAGGGCTGAGGAGACGTGAGCAGCAATATACCCACCTCAACTGCAATAGGGGATCCCCCAGCAGTGGAGAACAAATTGACTACGCTAAATTGGGAGAAAATGGGAGAAAATGCATAAATAAAATAGAAAAAACAGTACAATGCTGCAGCAAACATTCAAACATTTTATCTGACCAAAAAGTTAATTTTATTATCAAATTGTGACAGTTCCAGGTAAGTTTCTATAGAAAAACCTTGTGACCTAAACAAATTCCAGAAATTGAGTTGAAATCTATATACATATACAGTATATAGTCTGAAGAGGGTCACCAAGCCTTTTGTAAGACTCCAAAACACACCAATCCACACTGAGAACCATGGAGGAAACTTGTAACAATGCCAAAGCTACACAAGTGTCCATCCTGCTGAAAATTCATTTAGGAAGTCACAAAAGATTCCTGAAAAAGATCTTAAGAACTGCAGATGCAAAATCTAGTAGAGTAAGAAAGGCAGTAAAAGTTCAGGCTTGTAAAGTTTTCTTATGCAGTTGAGCAGGTTGTGCTTTCTTGGCTTTTCAAGAAACTCTCAGTAAAAGTTACAGTTGACTTTTTGCTCCTAAAGAAGCAATAAATCAGGAGTGCAATACTGTTTCGAGAAAAAATGCCCCCGGCAGTATATAATATAAGAAATAGCTTATTCAGCAGTATCCTGGTAGGAAAGGAAGTAAGGGACGGGACCTCATAACTGATGCAATTACGACCTCTGCTGGCTGATTGATGGCGCCTGCACAGAGTCGAGGGGTGATGCGTTGATCAGGGTGTGCCTCTCCGTACACAAAACTGATCCACATATAAACAGGGCTTGTGCAGGTGAAAAGATGCGGTCGGCTACTGGATATGTGTCGTTGGGGGCGTGTGTCAGTCTCAGCTCTCCTCAACCAGGGCAGAGATCAGCATCAGTGGAGAGCATAATGCAATCAGGTAAAAGGTGGGGGGGGGGTCTTCGATGCTGTGTAAGGACCCTGGTTAGTAGCCAAGGGTACTGTGCCTGTACAGATGTAGAGGAATGTGGAGATCAGCGCAAATCCACCAAAATATGGGTAAGTAAGAAGGTTGTGGGCTGTGCACGCGTCGTAGGGAGCATGTGTGAGGCAAATCTACCCTCCTTGGACGCAACTGGGGTCCCCAGCTGCAATTATAATTTAATTAATTAATATTGTTAGTGGTTAAATTTTTATTTATTTCCAATTAATCTTGTTCTGTAAATTTTTGCCAACTATTCAGTGCCAACTGTAAAAAGAAGTGATGTAAGTCGCTTTGGGAACGGGTTCTTCCACAGAGGGTTTAATTCTGCCACACTATGTAGACAGATTTCTCATATTACATACATCTTTTTAAACAAACATATTTGCTTATAAACCAGTGATAAGTAGGTCTAATTAGTCGACCATTGAAATACTAGAGAAAGAAACACAACTTAGTGGCTAATGTCTTTTGAAAACTCATTACCTGAGTAGAACATTACAAAATAAATAATAAATTCTTGCTTCTGGAAATGTCGAGAGATCGTTTTAAAGTGGATTTGAATTAAAGCATTAAATTTCCTGAATGCTCCAGTAAAAAACCTGGCAACTTGAACTGCATGGTGTTCATTTTAAAGACTGTGGCAGACGACAACCAGGTGGCACAGCGGGATAATCCGCTAGCACACCAGTGCTGGGATTCTGAACTCCCCGGTCGGCTGGGCGCCCACTAGCAGGCATAATTGGCAATGCCTGCAGCAGACAAAATTGGACATTAAGTCTGCGTGTGGGAAAAAAAACAGACTGAAAAGTGTGTGGGGTCTATGATGCTGCGCAAGGACTCTGGTTAGTAGCTCGAGGCGTCTGTACAGCAAGTGGAGGAGCCTGAGATCAGGGCGTGGCTCTCTGAATGTAATTCACCGAATGTATGGGCGAATAAGAAGGGGTTGGTGAACTGTGCAGTGGGTAATGCTGGCACCTCACAGCAAAACGGGACTGGGTTCAACGTTTCTGTGTGGAGTTTGCATGTTCTCTCTGTGTCCGGGTGGGTTTCTTCAGGGTGCTCTGGTGTTTCCTCAGTCCAACTGGAGCTAGTAAAATTACCCAAAGTGTAAGTGTGTGTGTGTTCGGGGTGTTTCCTGCCTTTCGCCCAATAAACAATAAATCAGACCCACCACGACCCTGATCAGGATAAAGCAGTTGTAAAGCAGACAATAAATAAATGAATAGGGCGGCACAGTGGCTCGGTGGGTAGCACTGTCGCCTCACAGCAAGAAGGTCTTGGGTTCGATCCCCATGCAGGGCGGTCCGGGTCCTTTCTGTGCGGAGTTTGCATGTTCTCCCTGTGTCTGTGTGGGTTTCCTCCGGGAGCTCCGGTTTCTTCCCACAGTCCAAAAAACATGCAGTCAGGTTAATTGGAGACACTGAATTGCCCTATAGGTGAATGGGTGTATGTATGTGTGTGTGTGTCTACCCTGCGATGGACTGTCGCCCCATCCAGGGTGTTACTGTGTGCCTTTGCTCATTGAAAAGCTGGGATAGGCTCCAGCACGCGACCCCCCCCCCCCGTCCCGACCCGACCCTAATTGGATAAGCGGTTAAGAAAATGAGTGAGTGATTTCTGCTAGCTTCTAATTTCTAGTAAAATGCTCTCCAGAGTTAGCATCCCACAATAAATGCGGCAAGCACTTTTAAAATCAAGGAATAAACATGAGCACAATGAACTAGGATTATATTATATGACTCATTTTAAGCAAACAATCTAGTCTGCAGAATATTGTTTGCACTAAAATTAATGTCCCTGTAAAATCGAGTTATATTTTGATGGGTCTCTAATGTTCCTCACCTTGTATCTGATGAAAGCAACCTTGTTATGCACGGTACATTGTTCTTTTAAGTGCTAAAAACTGACTTATGCAAACAAGTGATATAAACTGTATACGGAATTTAATTAATATCTAGTGCATAAATAATGCATGAATGTTCTTAATAATTGAGAGCTCCTTAAGACTTCCAGCAGTGATTGAAAGTTTGGAGAAAAACATCAGATTACTTTGTTGTCTCTGATTTGCTTAACGTTGTTATCTAAGCTTTAAAACTAAACTAAACTTTCTAATCTAATTAGAACCTTAATGCCCAATGCGCACCCTAATGATAATCATGATGCTGTCAGATTTAACTATGACATGTATGACCAGTTTTCATTCTATCATTTTGCACTACTTCACAAAAGCATGCAGAAGGTGGACTGGCTACTCTAAATTGCCGCAAGGAGTGAGTGAAAAATAGCCCTGCCTTGCGTCTAGTGTATTTATACATTTATTTTGCTACTGTTTCCACTGCTCAATCTGTTTTCTGATGGAGGAGGCTGTTATAGCTGCGATGAAGAAAGGGCAACTACACCGATCAGCCATGACATTAAAACGGTCAGGACTGTCCCAGGACCACTACAGAGCAGGTATTATTTGGGTGGTGGGTCATTCTCAGCACCGCAGTGACACTGACATGGTGGTGCTGTGTTAGTGTTTGTTGTGCTGGTATGAGTAGATAAGACATAATAAATGATTATTATTATTATTATTATTATTATTGTCATCATCATTATTATATATATAATACAGTGGAACCTCGATTTAACGACTCGCTTTGTTCTCGCCTTTTTCTCAGTGTCTTATGCTGAATTCTTGCAAGTGCTTGATTTTGCACCAGCACTGCTCCAGTAGCCACCGGCAGTGCTTTAGGCTCTGAGTCCTCACTATACAACCACGGCAAAAAAAAACATCTTCTCCACCACACAAGGTAAATTAAATCTCTCCCAGTAGTACACTACACCAGTTTAATATTTATTTACAGGTTTTACATTACATAATCTATTTACTTTGTTCATTTGACTGTTTATGTGCATGTAATATGTGCATGTTTAGCACTTTTGTGGACCTTTGTTCTGTGTTTTTGTATATTTTTGCACCCCCTGGAAAAAAACTTGCTGTTTTGGATAATCACATTTTATGAACCGGTGCTCAACCCCTTTTAGTCCATTAAATCGAGGTTCCACTGTATTTCAAACACCGTTTTTAAAGCCTTTCTTAGGTTGTTGTAACTAATATGTACGTATTTACATCCACATCAACCAGATGTGAGTTTGATTCTACAGATGTGTCAATAATGAAACAATGGAAAACAATACTACAGGTAAAATTTGTCCAGTTTACATATGTCCAGTTTAAAATCAGATTTGTCTTAATACAACTCTAAAAATTAAGGGCCAGTGTGTCTGGCAGTCTGATGTAGTCCTATACAGTGGCCATTAATAAGGACAGGAGGTTGATACATTATTATTTAAAAATGAATAATGGAACACATTCTGGAATTATCCAACATTCATTACTCACTGGCTCTACTGCAGTTAACCGTGCACTGTCCAGTAAATCTCCTCATTCACCTCACTAACATTACCCAGTCAAAGCTGTGTTTTTTCAGTGCTGGTTAAAGGTGACAGAGCATGGCTAATTCTCCAGCTCCAGCTCCAGAGAGGTAGCATTTGCAATCCCATTACACTTTAAAAGCTGTTCACCTTTAAAAAGCAGACAGAGAGGCAAGAGGTCTCCAAACAGGAAGCTACGGGGCCATTACCGTCATTATAACACAAAGCTGTGTGGAGTGGAATAAAAAAAAAGAACTATGTTGCTTTTATGTTAAATTTGCCACTACGTGTCAGCTGTCGGGTCTTATTTATTGCTCGAGGTGAAAGATGAAGCAAATGTTTGTCTGGAGGGCTGGCAAGCATTTAGAAGTCGAGAAGCAGATCATAGAATATGTCTGTGAGTTCACACTGCATGCTTTAACTTGTGTCCTTAACCCTTTACTGCACTGTGTTGCCATATGGTAAGTAAAATAATAGGGTTGTTTTTTACACTTATACACTGAAAATATCACAAATATAATATAAAAACACTGAAATAAAATTGACAAAGTTAAAAATCAATAATAAAAATACAATAAAGCCTGAACTTAACCTTTACTTCTTTATTGTTTCCTTATGCTTCTTAATCGTGGAGATGCTTGACCTTGGAATACCGTATTTTATTCAGTAAAGGCACATTCACATGAGAAGCGGCACATTAGCTTTTGCACTGCTTGTTAACAATAAGCGTTTTAGAATCTCTCAAAAAAAGCTGATTCATACAATTTTTCAGAACCCCAAGCTGTAACACAAGTGTAAAAGTGAAACAGGAGGAAAATCCAGCTTAACACAGATACATGTGGAGTCTTCAGAGTTAATCTGACGATTATTCCACACAAATGCAGATTTGTCTAATATCTAGACTCTCCAGGTACCTTGGTGGAAGATGGGAGTGGTGGCATTCACTTCCAGATGAAGGTGCAGTCAGCGACGCACCTCTGGTTTGATGGATGGCCTTTTTAACACGTTTTTGATGTCGCCACAAGAAACTCATTTATTCAGTAAAATTTCCCTTTATAAATATTTATAATTTATTATTTTTGAAGAGTTGTTTTTGTTAAATGTATTCGCTTTGAAGGTGAAGGGTTAGAGGGCTAGCTCAAAATGTGGATTCCTCAATACTATGGTAAATTACTTGCTAATTATTTTTTATCTATAGATAGATAGATAGATAGATAGATAGATAGATAGATAGATAGATAGACAGACAGACAGACAGACAGACAGACAGACAGACAGACAGACAGACAGTGCAGTTAGCATCTACCAGAAGTGCAAATAGTTGCATTGTGCAAAGAAAAAACAGAGAATATCAGTAAACATATATGATTAATATGAATATATAGTTATTATTATAATAATAACAGTAATAATAATAAAAAATGTGTAAATAATACAACTATACAACTGTAACTATAACTATATAAGGACGTTGCTAAATAATTATAACTACACATATATATGTATGACAGTTGTGTAAAGTGCAGTTGCAAATGATTAATAATAACAACAGTCAGTGTTCAGTAAAGTAATTGAGGTGGGAAAAAACAGTTTTTGAGCTGACTGGTCCTGGCAGATATGCTTATCAAGGTAATATTGAATGAAGCACAGTGTACAAAAGTCTGGATTGCTTGGGAGAAGAGCACACAGGAATCCATTGCTTATACTAGACCCAAGACAGCATGATTGGAGTGGTCTGTTGAGCATGTTAGTTACAGTCTACTCCAAGGCTAAAAGAAACAATATTATGTTGTCTGATGAGACCAAAATTTATAAAATTCATAATTCGCACTGGTATGTGTGGCAAGTAAAAAAAACTGTGCCTATGAGGTAAAGAAAATCATTCCTACAGTAAGACATAGTGGAGTATAAGTAATGCCTCAAACAATTATCCTGTTTTACCATGGCCCTCCTAGTAAGCAGACTCATGGATATATTTGATGAAAGTGGAACATACTGACAGACCATCAATCTCATAGAACTGGTGCAAAAATGCCAGCAAGAATGGAGTAAAATTACACCTGAGAGGATGCAAAAGTTGCTCACGTTTTTAAATGCTAAGGGTGAACGGACAAGATATTTGACCGATTTTCATACAAGGGGGTGCCAACGTTTGAGCCAATATCATTTTGTTTGTCAATATTCTTTTCTTATTAGATACTTGTTGACCTTTTTTTTTTTTCTTTCATTTTGATGAGTTCATTAGAATAACTTGCCTTATTCCTTTTGTCATTTCAGAGTAAAGGGATGTAAACTCAGACTCATATGGTTACCTGACCATGTGTTTGTTGGACATCCTATTCTCATTATATCCAATCCTGTACTTATTATGTAATGTAATTAATTTTATACACCTGTTATTCATAGGTGTGGCTGTTTCCTCCGGGAGCTCCAGTTTCCTCCCACAGTCCAAAGACATGCAAGTGAGGTGAATTAGAGATACAAAATTGTCCAGGACTGTGTTTGATAAAACCTTGTGAACTGAAGAACCTTGTGTAATGAGTAACTACCGTTCCTGTCATGAATGTAACCAAGGTGTAAAACATGACAATAAAATACCAGTAAACAACAACAAACCATGGCTGTGGATAAACCACATAAACTTGGGCATTAAGTGTATTTTCGAATGTAAAAAAACAGCCTAAAATGTAAAATATGCAAAATATTAAGGGTACCGCCCTAGTGACAAAAAGATAAATTTTAGTGTACACAATTGTTTGTGTTGTTTATTGTTGTTAATTTCAATGAAAATCATTTTGTTTTCATTTTCTTCTTCATGATTGTACTGCTGCTGCTCCATTTTCATTCAAAGCCGAACTGTACTACTGAAATAAATAATTCATAAACAATTTCTCTCTATTCCCCTGATAGTTTGTGACACAATCATAACATAAAAAGTAAAACAGTTTCAGGCTGGATCTAAGCTGTACTGATGAAACAATGTAGACCGAGTGCACTCATGTTTATTTCATTCGCTCATGTTGGATTTTCCCATTTTTTAAGATTACTGAGAAAACTAAATCGGACTAAGTCGAGCATAAATACAAATATGTGTACATTATCTAAAATACAAAACTTAATCAGCACAATAGTACGTAAATTTTCAGACATGAGCACTTTCAGACATCAGCATACATTAAAGAAAAAAAATTACAAATCTTTGTCAGCGTTTCTCAACAACTACCTCCACATGTTGCAGGTAATGCAAAAAGCAAGAATTTAAAATTTTAAAACAAAAAAGAGAAGACACTTAAATGCAATTCTAAAAACATTAAATATTAATTACCCAAGGGATTTGATGGCTGAACCAAAAGCTCTATCTGTGGATTTGAAGCAATGAAACTAAAGAAACAGATAAAAACAAAGCGACATAGTCTTCTAAGACATTTGTAAGAGTTCTTGGTATGCATTGTGGGTTTTTTGTTGGTATTTTAAGAGAAGATATGACACTGGTATTAAGTATAAGCTATTTAAAAAATAAGATATTTTTTTCTTTCTGCATTGTACAAAGTAGGAATAAATAAATGGGCCTTGAGATCAGGTTGAGAAACCCTGATCAAGGCTTTATAATCCTTGGCTAGGTTACCAGCTAGAAGGTTGTGGGTTTAAATCCTGACTTCCCAACATCAGCCACTGTTGGACCCTTGAATAAGTCCTTCCCTGGATTTGTAATCCGAAGAATTGATGGTTCAAACCCTACTACTGCCAAGTTGCCATTTTTGGGGCCCTGAGCAAGGCCCTTAACCCTCAATTGCTTGAATTAAATGTAATTGTAATTAATTTTTAATAAAAAATTGTTAATGTTATTTTTTGGACTAAGACAAACTCATAACAATGGGAAAGTCTTGGAAACTCTGAGAGCAAAAAATTCAGGAATGTCAGTTGTAACCATTTCTAGGTCACTTAAAGTACCGAGGTATTCTGTATTTTCTGTATATACACAATGCATGGAACAGTGGTCTCCTTCTGTCACATTTAAATTTGTCTGGATGGTCAAATGAAACATATTTGACACTATCCACAGTCAATCAAGCAAAAAAAACAGATCTTATAATCTTATAGTTAAAATACTATATCAGATTAAAGGGTTAATATCCAAGTCCATTTAAACCTAAAAGTTTCAATCCATTGTGAAAATTGAAAAAGGTCTGGTACAACACACATCATAAGATCTGCTCATGAGTAAACCAGTCTGTGGTGTCCAGACCATAAAACAGATGGAGCAAATTTCTCTACCATACCAAGTACAAACACCTGTGTACACACAGATCAATGCTTCTGAACATTGTACATACAAAAGCTGGTTCGTAGTCATAGTGGGTTCTGGCCGGCGAGTGACCCATGTTACATTTATCACTGTCAGCATTCATAGTGAGGCTACACCAGGCCAGAGAACACAGATGCTCCAGTCCTGGAACGCTAGAGTCCAGCACAGTTTGGTGACTTTCCTGTTTAAACACACCTGAATCAATCAAGTTATTCATTAGATTTAGTAGTTGTGGTAAATCAAGATACACCTACACCGACCAGGAATAACATTATGACCTGACCACTGAGAGGTGAAGTGAATAACACTGATTATCTCTTCATCACGGCACCCGTTAGTGGGTGGGATATATTAGGCAGCAAGTGAACATTTTATCCTCAAAGTTGATGTTGGAAGCAGGAAAAATTGGCAAGCGTAAGGATTTGAGCCAGTTTGACAAGGGCCAAATTGTGATGACTAGACAACTGGGTCAGAGCATCTCCAAAACTGCAATTTTAGTGGCTTAAAAGGTCTTAACAAGCAGTGCAATGTCACAATCAAAAATTGCTTGCCAACAAAAGCACAATGGTGACTCATCATAATCTCTAAAACTATAAAAAAAGAATCTATAACCCTTATATGCACCCAAGAAACAGCAAATTTGGCTTGTCCTAGATAGGTTCAGCATTTATTATTTCATCATTATAAAGGATCTGGGTAAATATGTTTTCCAATGGACAGTTGGAATCAAAAAACACTTCTAACTAAGAGGAATATAAAGCCTTGTTTCACATTCACCAAATAGAACCTTTTGAACTTTTGACTTTTGGGATAATACAATGTAGACTAATGAGTCAGTCAAACAGAGTGGTGGGAGTGTGATACTGTGCTGATGCTTCGCTGCTTTAGGGCCTTGGCAACTTGCCATATTTAATGAAATATGAATTTTGCCCTCTAGAAGAAAGAAACTCTGTGGAAAATGTCAGGCCGTTAGTCTGTAATCTAAGGCTCCAGTGTAATTGAGTTATGCAACAAGACAACAATCGAAAGCCCAGGAGCAGGTCTACCTCTGAATCACTTAAAAGAAACAGTTTAAAGGTTTTGGATGTGACCTAGTCAGAATTACAATTTAAACCCCATTGAGATGCAGGTACAGGACTTTAAAAAGACAGAATTCCTCCTAAATGATGTTAAAGACAGTTATTTGAACCTACTGGTCTGCAGTTGTCGTTGCTACTGGTACAACCACTAAGTTAAGGCCGCATTTTTTGCATCGGTAATGCAGGTGCTGCAAACCATTTGCATTCAGGAAATAAAATATTAAATTAAAACTCATGTTTCTCGATGCTCAGGTGGTGCAGCAGTAAAACACACTAGCACAAACCTCAGCTCTGCTATCTGGCAGGCTGGGTGCCTACATGAACAACAATTGGCTGTTGTTCATACAGGGTGGGAGCCGGACAGGGATTCCTCATAACTAATGCATTTATGAGCTCTGCTGGCTAATTGATAGCACCTGCACAGAGTCGAGGAATAATGTGTGATCAGGGTGTGGCTCTCTGTACACAAAGCTGATCCGCATATGAACTCGCCTCGTGCAAGTAAAAAGATGCAGTCGGGTACTGCACATGTGTCGGAGGGGGTGTGTTGCAAACCATTTGCATTCAGTATGTTAGTCTCGGCTCTCCTTAACCAGGGTGGAGATCAACATCAGTACAGAGGAAGCATAATGTAATTGGGTAATTGGATATGCTAAGAAAAAGGAGAGAAAATGCATAAACAAAATAATAATAAAAAAAACTCATGATTCTCTTGTCTAAGATTACATTTTGTATTAAGATCTGAAACCATATAGTGTAACAAATATGCAAAAATACAGAAAATTCAAGGGGCAAGACAACTGGGTCTGAGCATCTCCAAATCTGCAGCTCTTGTGGGGTGTTCCCGGTCTGCGCTGGTCAGTATCTATCAAAAGTGGTCCAAGGAAGGAACAGTGGTAAACCGGCGACTGGGTCATGGGCGGCCAAGGCTCATTGATGCATGTGGGGAGCGAAGGCTGGCCTGTGTGGTCCGATCCAACAGACGATCTACTGTAGCTCAAATTGCTGAAGAAGTTAATGCTGGTTCTGATAGAAAGGTGTCAGAATACACAGTGCATCACAGTTGCAAGGCTGTTTTGGCAGCAAAAGAGGGACCAACACAATATTAGGTAAGTGATCATAATGTTATGTCTCATTGGTGTATATTGTCTAAGCAATTGCAGGTTATGGGCCTTGCTGAAGGGCTCAACAATGGCAACCTGGCAGTGGTGGGGCTTGAACCAGTGACCTTTCGATAAACAGTCCAGTACCTTACCTGCTAGGCTACAACTGCCCTGAACTGCCAAACTACTACTAAATTAACTAGAGCAGCTTAAAAAATCTGAACTGGAATTCTGGTCTGCTAACACAGCTGTTTATTTAGTATAGACCTAAAAGTCTGTATTCTTCTCTGTATATGTACATGAAATCTTCATCAACAATCTTTCATCCCCAGAATAAAACTGGACACCGGAAAACTATGTATGCTTCATGGTTCTTCATGGTGCAATAAAAATACATAAACAGATTTGAGAGAGATAAAAGATCACATTAGCGCCTGGCTCCAGCTTGACTTTGAGGACTATACATTGAAATTATGGCTCATCAGCCACCAGTTTTTTTCTCCTTACACTGGCCTTAATTGCTTTTATTTCAGTCGTCATAGCAACTGTGGCAGTGCTGTGAAGTGGTTTTGTAGGTTATGCGGGGGAGTAATGAGTCTCGAGCTTTGTCCCAATCCACACGCTGCAGTACTAAATAGTATGTCAAAACAAAATGCCACCTATGGTGCTATGACGGCTCGTTCCGCAGGCGTTCTGCGGGCAAATCCATGGAAAGGAATATACAAGAAAAATAAATTGCATTGTGTGTGAGGGAATTATTGCAATTCAGAAGAACGATGTTGCGAGGGACATGCTAACAAAACACAATTAAAAAAAACTTTAAGTTCCTCGTTTTTTTAGCATAAAACTCTGCAGATGGAATTGCTAGACGGAGTAAACGAGATGACTGAATAAAAGAAGCTTTGCCTCCTGTCTTCGCTCTGAAGACTTTTATTACTGTGAAATTCAGCAGTTTAACTACTACGATGGGTAAATTAATTCACCAACAACTGCCGTAAATGATGAATCACTTAGAGGAAGCAGATGGAAAGCTGTTTTCAGTTGATTTTCATCCCTACACACACACACACACACACACACACAACTTACACTGTGTACGCATTACGTAGGAGGGCAGATGATGACCAGTTCAGCACTTGTCTGTTGGCAGGAACAAGAATGTCAAATAGTGCACCAGCTGTGTGCTGCACAGTTCTGTCCAGAAAGTACTTTTGCAGCTTTATTAACCATTGGCAATTGTAGACTTCTCTAATGGGGTGACCAAGGGTCCATAATGAAAAAGTTTGTGATTGTCAAAACTACTAAAAAATGGCCTATTTTTTTTTTTAAAACATTGAAATAGAATGCTTTATTTGTCATTTATTCATATACAGGTGTACAGTACAACGAAATCCTTTCTTCACATATCCCAGCTTGTTTGAAAGCTGGGGTTAGAACGTAGGGTCAGCTATTGTACGGCACCCCTGGAGCAGAGAGGGTTACGGGCCTTGCTCAAGGGATTCGTACTCTTAACCTTTCAGTTGATAGCCCAAAGCCCTACCCACTAGGCTACCACTGTCATCATGACATCCACCTCACAATAAAGAGTATGGCTCCTCTATAGTGCCTTTACAGCCTTCACTCTCACAGAGATGCTTTTTAGTATTTTAGAAAAGGACTGCAGGGATTATTTTCCACAAGATGATTACCTTAGTCAGACATTGAGGTTGGGTGGCAAGGTTTGGTTGACAGCCAGGGTTTCATGTGCCCCAGCCAAAATAATTTAAAACAGGTACCATTGTTCTTAGATTACAAGCTCATTTTCAGTGGTGACACATGGCGTACCACTCCAGAGAACTGCTCTAAAGACTGATGGCATTGTGCTTTACACCACTTCAGCCAGAGAAATATTTAAGCTGAAATTAGGGCTGGGCGGTATATCGCAAATATTGATATATTCGATATTACTTTTCACATGATGTTGAAAACTACCATATTCAGTATATTAAGTAGGGCTGGGTATCGCCACCAATTTCCTGGATCGATTCGATTCCGATTCACCAGGTCCCGATTCGATTCGATCTTCGATTTTCGATTTTCGATCCAATTTCGAGTCAACACATTTAGGCATATTTGAGTTACATTAACAGGTTTTGTTTACATATGTACAGATGTTCAGAAAACGAATGTGATAATTGTACAAAGAACACTCATTATTAAAAATATTTTTGTATTTTGTTTACATAAATAATTAATCCAAAACAGAAAACAGTAACATTCAACAGCCAGGTGTATGTTTACATTACATTTACACTGTTGTAGCATGTCAGACAAATGAAATAATAATAAAAAATGAATGTTACTGTTTTCTTCCATTTGTCTGACATGCTACAACATTGTAAATGTAATGTAAACATACACCTGGCTGTTGTACAGCTTATGCCAAGTTTACACTACACGACACTCTGATTAACACGTGGTCACTGTAATGTTCACACTACACGACTGATCGGCGATGGGGAGTTTTACACTACACCATCCATCACCAGGGGGAATCACAGGCGAGCTTCTCTGGTCTCCAAAACTACGTTTTGTCACGAAAACACACGTGAGAAGTGATGAAAGGTTTAATGATACCACGTCCAAACATGCACATCAACAAGTAGCGAGCAATCAAAGTTTGTGCGCTGATGAAATAAATGAATCTGAGTGGATTTGGCAACACGAGCAGCATAGATCGTTCTGTAGTGAGTTGGAGGTTAATAAATATTTTGTTTTGTAGAGAACGATCTCGCGTGTGCTGATGTATTCTGATAGAAACTATATTGCGCTCCACCACCTGTTTCCAACCTCTCCCCTGTGTTTCCCCTCGCTGTTTCTCACATTGATTGAGAGCCGAGTTTTGATCGCAGAGCGAACACCGAGTTCCTCCCGAATCCAGAGCCGAGCGAAAATCAGTGCAAAAAGTTGTGTAGTGGTCATAACTTGAGCTTCTGCCATGCTAAACTGATGTGCAGGTCAGATCTCGTTGCATGAAAAATCAGTGGCTGGTCACGCGAAATTAAAGGGGGTAA
The DNA here is from genome assembly GCF_030014385.1 of Trichomycterus rosablanca. NCBI lineage: Eukaryota > Metazoa > Chordata > Actinopteri > Siluriformes > Trichomycteridae > Trichomycterus > Trichomycterus rosablanca. The sequence continues at coordinate 21,329,912 of NC_086003.1, forward strand.
CAATAGTAATAGATTTCCGTGTGCACCGTAAAAAGGGGCGTATTTAAAAAATCGATCTCGCATTTATATGAATCGATATCGGATCGTTCAAATAAAGATCGATTAAAATCGAAAAATTGATTTTATAAACCCACCCCTAATATTAAGTATGTCTAAGATACAAAGGTTACCATTTGAAACATTTAAAACAGAGCACAAAAGTTGTGTTCGCACATGAGTGGGTGGGCGCGTGCACGAACACATACAGGCAAACTGAATCACTGTCCAAAACGACTCTTTTTTAAAGATTCATTCATTATGCTCACTCTATTTCATTATGGTGTTGTTGTGCATAACTCTATGAATTGGTTCATTTGTTAAAGTGATTCAGTCGTTGTCCAGGCCTTGATACACAGCTGTATAAACCAATCACATCTCTCTCTTTATTGGTTGTAGATGCAATAAGTGACAGTTTAGTGAACGAATTACTAGTTTCAGCTTTTTATTGGGAAAGCCGAAAAAATAAATGATATAACAGTTATTGTTAGTTAGGTGACAAGCACAGTTGGAAATGGATTTATATATTCTGGAAATATTCTGGAAACATACACGATGGCCTCCAAGAACAAAAACAAGTGGATTTTATCCATAATGGAACAACACGGATAAAGATTTGGTCTGAATTTGAAGAAAAGAAGCTCAGGTAAGCAGTGGTTATGATTTTATGCTGTTGTGTGGTTGATCTGGGTCACGGTGCTGCTGTTTACCGTGCGCTTTCATTTTGCAATGATAGCAAAGCATTATCAGATATTGTCATTTTTTGATGCTCATTTATTTAAAGTAAAACGGACAGCAGAAATGTGATTGTGAGATTCTGCTGGTTTATCTGATATAAATATTGTCAATATTAATACAAATACAGCCTTATAATAGTACAAAATATAAACACTATAATTCTGTCAGAATGTATCAGAACTACAGTATTTTGTGTTTTTAATATAACTTGTAAACAAAATAAGTTAAAATGGCCTGCCATTGTACTTTAAGTTTACATTATATTGTATCGTATATCGCCACTTCTCAAAAGCATATCGAGATATGAGTTTTTTAGTCATATCACCCAGCACTAGTTGAAATTAGTTATTAAAATCATTTAAGCTGCGGTTCTGTTGTTAAAAAAGTCCAGCTTGGAATTTTACTTTACTATTTGAATTGCTGTGTGGTTGGAAAGCAAGCCATTTGATAGTTCAAATTTAGAGCAGTTTAACTAGCAAGTTAACAGAAGCCAGCAAAAGCTGCTTAATGCATCCTCCATTGTAAGCAGTTTAATTTCTCATTTGCTTTATTTAATATCATATTGAGTTCATATACATTTACATTTACATCATTTAGCAGACGCCTTTATCCAAAGCAACGTAAAGTACTGAGACAGTATACAGTCTGAGCAAATGGGGGTTAAGGGCCTTGGTGGGGCTTAAACCAGCAACCTTCTAATTACTAGTCCAGTACCTTGACTGCTAGGCAACAACTGCCTTATAGAATCAGTATTTTTGTATAACGTCATTTTAATATTAATAACGTTTACATTTTTCCTGACCACCTTTGGAAAACATTGGAACATTGACGGGCACACTAAATGGACACAAATTTCCACAGACACAATCCAAAATATTGCAAAAAGTCTTTAGAAAAAGTGGCTTCACACTCATGCAAAATGTATTAAACAATGGAAAAATAATTTCTGCTCTGATAACTCAGGGGTTCCAGAAGTTGAAAGTTGGGTTTGAAGCCTATAATAAAGCATCGTTATTCACAGTGTGCTACCGAATAACATCTCAGGAATGTTTTGTAAAAAAACCTGTGTGGTGCGGCTGAGCCAAGCATGTGATGATCTTTGATGGTGCAGTTGATGCATGTCTGGTGTCAGACAAACTGTAAGCTAGAACAGCACGGAGCTCTCCGCATTAATTATGCATTAGATGGCTAACATGCAATGAATAGTGATTTGGAATTCATAAAGAGCACAGCACAAGTGGTGTATGCATTAAACATTTCATGAGTTGGCTTGGATGGGGGGGATTGGTGCAAAGTTTTCACAAATGATAATAAAGAATCCAGTTTAAACTTAACATGTGAAATAATCATCAATAATAATTAATAAATGAATTAATCATTCATTTGCGTACATTATTAGTGCCATGACCCATGACAGAATGGGCTTTTGGGAGCATTTGCTGGTATTTTTATGAATTATTTTTTTTGTTAAAACACTTGCTGGGGGCCAGATGTAGAACAAATATGCAATGACGAGCCACAGACTGCGTAATAAATAAAAATAATAATAGGCTACCTGATTACCATCAATGACACGTCCATCCTTTCTTGTCTCAAATAAGACTTTGCTTACCATTGAATAATCCTAATAGAATCATAATTACACTCCGTCATTACAGCAACTGTTTCCTGACAAACTAAATATACACACTTTCCTCTGAAATCAGAGAAAAATATTTATTATTTTTCTCCCTTTTAGCACGTCCAATTGCCCGATTGCATCATGCTTCCTCTCCACCAATGCCGATCCCCGCTCTGACTGAGGAGAACGAAGCTAACCCACGCCCCCTCCGACACGTGGGCAGCAGCCGTATGCATTTTGGTCACCTACTCTTTGACGAGTGCAATGCGGATCAGCACTGTGTATGGAGAGACACACCCTGACAGCACTCTTTTCCCGTCTCTGTGCAGATGCCATAAATCAGCCAGCAGAGGTCTTAACTGCATTAGTTATGAGAGAGTCCCTATCCGGCTTTAATATCTCACCCCTATCTGAACGACAGGCAAATCGTTGTTCATGTGGCTGCTCAGCCCAGCTGGCAGGCAGAGCTGAGACTCGATACGATGTATTCAAGATGTTTTTACCGTTGCGCCACCTGAGCGGCACGCCTAAAATCTTTCTTTGGAATTTCTTTGGGCCACCATGTCTATCAAGAAGTTCAGGAACATCTATGCAGGTGTAACGTCATAATGTCTTGACTTTGGAGAAAAGATTATTGGGATGGTTTAGATTGATAGTATGTGATAGCGACACCTAGTGTTCAACCTAGGGTTTTTTAATCTTTTAAATACTGTGCTAACTTCAATTTCTAAAATATTTCAATGGCCATTTCAAAAATGGTAATGGTCACAAATGACCCACCAGGCGTAGTTTGGACACCCTTGACATAAAAGATTTACATACCTTAGCTTTTAAAGTAAATATTTAATACTGAGCTGGCCAGTCATCCAGTCTGGTTTCATTATTAGCTTAGAGCTCAAATGTTTGACTGAACACCAGCTTACTTGTTAATATTAAATGCTATACAATCAGCATTTAAGAAATGTAGGCTATCTGCATTCTGCTTGACATACTGCCTTCACACATAGTTGATTTAAGGTTTAATCTGTTCACTACAATAACTGTCCAGTTGACTTAAGCATTTTAGCAATACATTTACATACAGTTGTAGGGGACATATAGGTAATATATGCAGTCTTAAATATACCAATTATATAAAATAAATGTTATGCTTCCAATTTTGTGGCACAAGTTTCTAGAGTCCATTTCCAGTTCTAGTGGACTGTGTGCCTGTGAACGTAAACAAAGCAATGGATGGATGAGTTTACTGCAGAACTCCAGTGCTTAACAAATGCTATTTTGACTTCATGAGTAAACATTCTCACAGGCACACTACAAAATATCATGAAAAGAATGTAGGCTGATGTTGCCACAAAAGGGGGCAACTCAATATTCATGCCCATGCTTTTGAAAAAACAGTAGTGCCAAACACAATAATGACCAGGTGTTCTCCCTATATACTGCTTTATATGTAATTTTACTGCAGCCACCCAGGAGGACTCAGGACTAAAGCAAGCCATTTCACCTTATCAAGCAGTCTAACACAAAAGCCAAAACAAACAAATAAAAGAACCCAGTAGCTTTGCAGCTTGGTGCTTAAGCTCCTTCTAGCCAAAAACATGCAGAAAATGTAAGACACACAGGGGCAACAAAAGAGGGTTTAAATAAACAGGGTAATTAACTCACCACAGGTGTAACCACTAATTAACTGTCAAGTTTGTTTGTGTGTGTGTGTGTGTGTGTGTGAGTGTGTGTTCCCTGGACAGGCGGCAATCCAATCCCAATTTTCTGCAAGTGATAATATTTTTATGTGAAATTTGAGAAAAAATTTTGTCAGTAGTTTATAAAATAAAACATAAATGTTCATTTTACCTAGACACATACAGAGACTAGGCATAACATTATGACCACTGACAGGTGAAGTGAACAACACTTCATCACGTCACCTGTTAGTAGGTGGGATAGGTAGCAAGTGAACATTTTATCTTCAAAGTTGATGTGTTAGAAGCAGGAAAATGGACAAGCGTAAGCATTTGAGCGAGATTGACAAGCCAAATTTTGATGGCTAGACGACTGGGTCTGAGCATCTCCAAAACTGCAACTCTTGTGGGTTGTTCCCGGTTTGCAGTGGTCAGTATCTATCAAAAGAGGTAAAAGGAAGGAACAGTGGAAAACCGGCGACTGGGTCATGGGTGGCCAAGGCTCATTGATGCATGTGGGGAGCAAAGGCTGGCCCGTGTGGTCCGATCCAACAGACGAGCTACTGTAGATCAGATTGCTGAAGAAGTTAATGCTGGTTCTGATAAAAAGGTGTCAGAATACACAGTGCATCACAGCTTGGTCATAATGTTATGCCTGATCGGTGTATCTATAACTGATAAAAAAAAACTTTTTTTTCCAGATCTGTATATTTAAATATTCTTACCAAATAGGTACACACCTACTATATAGATGAAGGTATACAATTACTGACTGTAGGTCACCTCTTCCTCTGTACTCTTTGTCACAGCAGTATAAGGAGGTCTCTGGGTCTTTCCAGGTATAACCTTTCCAGGCTTTAACCTACAGTACCTCTATGTGACATTAGCTAATTAGAGTTATTATAAATAATAGCATAATTATATGGACTAGGAGAAACTCAATCCTATTCCTGTTAAACTGCACCTGATACTTTAACTGCAGACAAATTGGCTTAACAATTATCATTTATTTTATTATTTTATGTAACTTTATTCCCTTTATTTATTAAATGGCAACTGTTAAACATTTAAAACTGGATTAGTCATATTTCCATCCCAAGTGCTTTGGCAGTATAAATATTTATCTTAATACTATTGTTGTGTATTATTTTAGTTCTGCAGTGAGTAGTCATCTCCAAGTGTGATTTTTCAAAATAGCACACCTAAGCTCAGTGTAAGCATTCTCCCCAGAGGGTCACTTACGTTCTTAAGCGGCCTCGGTAGCACAGTTAAACCCACAACCCTGCCGGATAAGAAACTCTTTAGATTTCTAATCTGAGCATTAACTCACATTTGGATGGCTTAAATCTTTGCCCGCCAGAAAACCTTCTGCTTTTCTCCAGACTGTTGAGTAAGCTCAGTCCTGCATATGGTCGTCTGAGATCATTCCTCTAAGGGGTCTGCATGAGAGATCTGGGACATCAGTGAAAGTCGAGGCTACCAGCTGGGCTCTATGTGAGGGGGATACAAAGACTGTGCTGAGCATGTGTTTAAATAACAAGAAAAAACTGGGTCCCTCTTATCCTTGGTTCACAGATTACTGCAATTGTATTGTTAGAATTCCCTCAGTAAAACCAATTGTCAGTCTGATGAGCTTACAATAGAACTTTATTGGCTTTAATTCTTAGCAATATGTGTTATCAGCCAAGTAACACAACCCCACTGGTAAAATTTATTGTGGTAGCATTAAGTGATGGGGAGGCGATTCAGCAGTAGGGATTGGCAGTCTGGTCAGGATTAATACCGAAACTGTAAAGCAAACTTATCCAAACAGATAATTGTCTGTCATAGCTGCTAGAGATGGCTTAAATAAGTACTACAAAAGAGGGATGAATACTGGTATATGTTTTTTTTAACACTTAGTATCTGAGTGCCTGAATTATTGTTTCTAGATGATTCAAATACCAGGTTGTAACAGCTCTTATGTATAAAAAAGTTGGGAGGCTGGAAATATAGCCACGTTCTGGTAACACACTAATCATATTAATGTAACACTATGAAATACATTGATCAGCCATAACATTAAAACCACCTTCTTGTGTCTATACTCACTGTCCATTTTATCAGCTCCACTTACCTTATAGAAGCACTTTGTAGTTCTACAATTACTGACTGTAGTCCATCTGTTTTTCTGCATGCTTTGGTAGCCCCCTTTCACGCTGTTCTTCAATGGTCAGGACTCTCCCAGGACCACTACAGAGTAGGTATTATTGGGTGGTGGATCATTCTCAGCACTGCAGTGACACTGACATGGTGGTGGTGTGTTAGTGTGTGTTGTGCTGGCATGAGTGGATAAGACACAGCAGCAATGCTGGACTGAGAATAGTCCGCCAACCAAAAATATCCAGCCAACAGCACCCCGTGGGCAGCGTCCTGTGACCACTGATGAAGGTCTAAAAGATGACCAACTCAAACAGCAGCAACAGATGAACGATCGTCTCGGACTTTACATCTACAAGGTGGACCAACTAGGTAGGAGTGTCTAAAAAAGTGGACAGTGAGTGGACACGGTATTTAAAACCTCCAGCAGCGCTGCTGTGTCTGATCCACTCATACCAGCACAACACACACTAACACACCACCACCATGTCAGTGTCACTGCAGTGCTAAGTATGACCCACTACCCAAATATTACCTGCTCTGTGGTGGTCCTGTGGTGGTCCTTACCATTGAAGAACAGGGTGAAAGCAGGCTAAAAAAGCATGCAGAGAAACAGATGGACTACAGTCAGTAATTGTAGAACTACAAAGTGTTTCTATATGGTAGGTGGAGCTGATAAAATGGACAATGTGTGTAGAAACAAGGAGGTGGTTTTAATGTTATGGCTGATCGGTGTATATCCTGACATAATTTAACAAACATACAGATGTTCACTAATAAAGATTGTGATATTATGGGATGTGAGCTGTATAAAACTGAGGGAATGAGAGAAATCAATTGATGCCCTAAAAGTTCAGCTGACCTTTAGTAAACCTGATTCATGCTTCTCCTATCAATAGTCCCAGCACCTTCTGACTCCTGTGAGCACAGCAGGATAGAAATCTAAGTCTCAACATGTTTGAAAGTGCAACAAGTGACTTTTGCGATAATTACAAGGAAGGTGTTTTCCTGTAAACTTTTCTAACCTTTACAAAAATACTGTTGCAAATATCTGTTTATCTCAGAGGTGACCTTAAAAATGGTTTATCGGCTCAGTCTTACACTAAAATATGAGAGAGTTTTAACCCTAATTGAAAAGAATCAATACTATTGAGGTGGCAAGGTGGCTTGGTTGGTAGCACTGTCGTTTTAAATGTAAAAAACATAATAATTTAAAAATAAGAATGAATTCTGGGCGGCACGGTGGCTTGGTGGGTAGAAATGTTGCCTCACAGCAAAAAGGTCCTGGATTCAATCCCCAGGTGGGGTGGTCCAGGTCCTTTCTGTGTGGAGTTTCATGTTCTCCCAGTGTCTGCATGGGTTTCCCCCGGGTGCTCTGGTTTCATCCCACATGCAGGCAGGTTAACTGGAGATACAAAATTGCCCTGTGTGTGTGTGTGTGTGTGTGTGTGTGTGTGTGTGTGTGTGTGTGTGTGTGTGTGTGTGTGTGTGTGATGGACTGTCGACCTATCCGGGTGTTTTTCTACCTTTCGCCCAGTGAATTGCACCCACTGTGACCCTGATCAGAATAAAGCGGTGGTAAAAACAGACAATGAATGATTAAATGATTAAATGTATATTAAAACATAACATTGCCAAAATAACAGCACTAAGTCTTACCCCGTTCTGCTTGATGAGAATATGGAATGCATATTTAGGCATTTGACTGCATTCTGTACACAGAATTTCAGGAACTTCTACCCCAAACTTCTCCTCTCTTGAGGACTCACATCAGCTCACCCAACAGGTTTGCAATGGACATTAGGTCAAGGAACAGAGATGGTAGAAGCTTAATTGTGTGCTCATTAACCCATTTTGTGTGGATATGGGTGCATGTTTTGAATGATTGTCTTTCTAAAATCTTAATCATGACCCAGTTTCCTCTTATTAGCAAAGCCAGCCAGATTTCCACTGAAATCTCCTGGTACTTCATTAAGTCCATTTTGACATGTATCATTACAAAATTCTGTTTTCCTTCTGTCAGACCCAAAACATCAGAAATCCATGAGTGTAAATGTTGTATCATCTAAACACAGAACCTGGTTCCAGTCCAAGTCAATATTGTGAAGTAAGCTTCCGACATTTATCATTTATTGGTTTATGGAATGAAATGGTTTTTTTTTTAGAGATGTTTTTTGGTCTAAAGCTGGTGTTCAGTTGTAAATTTAAAGGCTTGGGGACCAAACATGTCCAGTTCTAACATATACAGTACACAGATCAGCCATAACATTAAAAACACCTCCTTGTTTCTACACACATTGTCCATTTTATCAGCTTCACTTACCATATAGGAGCACTTTGTAGTTCTACAATTACTGACTGTAGTCCATCTGTTTCTCTGCATGCTTTGTTAGCCCCCTTTCATGCTGTTCTTCAAGGGTCAGGACTCTCCCAGTACCACTACAGAGCAGGTATTATTTGGGTGGTGGGTCATTCTCAGCACTGCAGTGACACTGACATGGTGGTGGTGTGTTAGTGTGTGTTGTGCTGGTACGAGTGGATCAGACACAGCAGCACTGATGGAGTTTTTAAACACCTCACTGTCACTGCTGGACTGAGAACAGTCCACCAACCAAAAATATATCCAGCCAACAGCGCCCTGTGGGCAGCGTCCTGTGACCACTGATGAAGGTCTAGAAGATGACCAACTCAAACAGCAGCAATAAATGCTACCTTTACATCTACAAGGTGGACTAACTAGGTAGGAGTGTCTAATAGAGTGGACAGTGAGTGGACACGGTATTTAAAAACTAGAGCAGCGCTGCTGTGTCTGATCCACTCATACCAGCACAACACCCACTAACACACCACCACCATGTCAGTGTCACTACAGTACTGAGAATGATCCACCACCTAAATAATACCTGCTCTGTGGTGGTCCTGTGGGGGTCCTGTGGGGGTCCTGACCATTGAAGAACAGCATGAAAGGGGGCTAACAAAGCATGCAGAGAAACAGATGGACTACAGTCAGTAATTGTAGAACTACAAAGTGCTTCTATATGGTAAGTGGAGCTGATAAAATGGACAGTGAGTGTAGAAACAAAGAGGTGGTTTTAATGTTATGGCTGATCAGTGTATTTCATTGTTCTTCTGGGTAGTGCCATTGTTTAAATTGAAAATAAAAAAACATACCAAACAATGGGCTAGAATGTTAAATGCTATTTTAAAGGGCATCTGATGGAGGGCTGGCAGAACACATTATGTCTCCCTTTATTTAAAATAGGCCTTTCTAACTACTGATAAGTATGTGCAAAATAATGGGATGGCATGTGTGGGTGTTGAACAGCTCTGTTCACCTGGGGACCTGGGTTCAAGCCTCTAAATGGTTGAAGATACATATTTGTAAGGGTACAAATATGTGTGTGAGTGAGCATGTTTGATACCCTGCCATAAACTGCCATAGCATCTTGTAGCAGCAATGACTAAAACTATGGTTTAATTATAATCCAATATGTCATTTCAACCGATTTGCAGAACTTCTCCAAATCACATTCATCTTTAGGTTTTCAGGTTCATTTTAGGTGTGGCCCCTGGAACCTGTAAGGTCATTGGTTTAAGCCCCACATCTGCCAGATTCCCACTGTTGGGCTCTTGAGCAAGGCCATTAACCATAAATTCCTTACCATAAAGTGTCTGCTAAATGCCATAAATTTAGAACATTAACCCAAAAGGTTGTGAATCATCCAGGTGTTTTTGCTAATTAGATAAGCCCTGATGTTCCTCTTGGTTAGCAGTTGGTACACTTTTCTACTCTAACCTAAATTCCATGTTTGCTTTATTTGGCTGAGGTTAAAAACATCTGCAGTAGGCCGCTCAGGCTACATTGTATCGAAACTTAGCCCTGCCTGCCGGTTAAGGCTGAGCGGCCACATGAACAACGATTGGCCTGTTGTTCAGATATGGGTGGGACTAAGCCGGATGGGGTCTCTCTCTCATGACTGGTGCAATTACGACCTCTGCTGGCTGATTGATGGCGCCCGCACAGAGATGAAAAAAGAGTGTTCTCAGGGTGTGTCTCTCTGTACACAACACTGAGCTGCACTGCACTCGTCAAAGTGTAGGTGATAAGATGCATACGGCATGCTGCCCACGTGTCGGAGGGGGCGTGGGTTAGCTTCGTTCTCCTCAATCAGAGCAGGGACCGGCATTGGTGGAGAAGAAGCATGATGCAATCGGGCAATTAGATGCCCTAAAAAGGGAGAAAAAGGGGAGAAAATGCATTAAAAAAAACATCTACAGTTCTTTAGATTTTTTTTTTCTGGGATGTTGTGTGACCTCCTGGATGAGTTACTGAGGTGAATCCTGTCTAGATTTACCTCTGATACAGATTTTATTTGTTTGGAAATAATGTTATGATTAATTTGAGTCGTAAACATGCAGCCACTTGGGTTAAGCAGCATTAGATTGCACTAGCCCCTACTGCTGGGATCTAGGTTTCATATCCCTGTGATTCTCTCGGCCAGTGCTATCTACATACGGACATGATTGGTTATGTCTGGTTTAGTGGCTGAGGCCCTGTGATGGATTGGTGTCCTGAAATGTAATGGAAACACTGGTATTGTGTTCCTGTAAAAACTTTAGGGTAACTGTTAACTGTAATTGTATTTTATTAGTCTGTCTGAAATCAACATGGGCTGTGTTTAATTAGTAAAATTGGCATGCCAAAAATTGGCTAAATGGTTGATTGAGTAACCAAGGGGGATTTCCTTTCATAAGATAACTTTGTTGGACAGTTTTCTTTATTCAATGAATACAAATGATTTTAAAAATTCCATAATATTGAGTTTTTTTCGTCTTGTGATCTAAAATGTGTGACAAATACGCGAAAACAGATTCAATGATGGAGGAGGCAATTACTTTTTCACAGCAGTGCATAATCAAACCTGACTGATGTAGATTTAGCCAGACATACATGTTTTATAATGTTTTGGGAACAAGTTTATAAACAGACACTTCTTTTTTTGCCACTTATGGCTTTTTATAAGTTTTTGGTAGATAAGCAGATGTGCCCGAAGCTTACCTGTATCTGTTCATCCCAGAGCTGCTTCCATGGGTATTAGCACAAACAAGTCAATATGTTCAGTTGTCAACAATGAACCAGAAATAACATCTTTTTCAGGACAAAGATAAGCTAAGGACAAACCATATAAAATCATCCAGCCTGAACATAACAGTGCAAACATATCTAATAAATATTCAATAATGAGCTAGTATGCGCACTGGAGATGGGTGGCAGTAAATGGATGCTTACATGAAAATTTAGGCTACTAAAACAGTAGTGATGAAATAATTTCATCATTTTGGTTCAGCTTAATTGTGTGCCAATCTGTTCCCATTAGGAGAACACCTGGCTGCTTTTAGAGAGGACAACATCTCCCCCCATCACCACCATTTTAGCTCATCATAACAGCTTTCACCAGCCATTAAAGTAAGACAACACCCAACCTTGTTTGTCCGTCTCCAGATTGTCTGGATCCAAACAATGTTCACTACTTATGTTTGGTAATTGTTTAGACATTGCAGACACTAATTAAGAACCAATGAAAATGCTAAATATGTCTTGTTTACCATTAATACATAGTTTTATGAGAATGTTGCTGCTGTTTGTCATTTTTGTGGACTAAAAAAGCTTGATTTTGATTTATTTTCTTTCAATTTTGCACATTATCCATTTGCAAGCTGATATGTAGGGATGAAGCTAGTTAGCACCTCTTCTTAATGTGTGTCCAATGACATAAAACAAGAAAATTGTAAGTAATAAAAAAACATTAACCCTGGAGAAACAGAGTCAACCGTTCACGCAGCATTTCATTCTATATAATATTTTCAAAATGTGCCAACGTATATTTATAGATTCACTCACTCACTTTCTTAACCACTTATCCAATCAGGGTCGTGGGGGGTGCTGGAGCCCATCCCAGCTTTTCAGTGGGCGCAAGGCACACAGTAACACCCTGGACGGGGCGCCAGTCCATCGCAGGGCAGACACACATACACATACCCATTCACCTATAGGGCAATTCAGTGTCTCAAATTAACCTGACTGTATGTTTTTGGTCTGTGGGAGGAAACCGGAGCTCCCGGAGAAAACCCACGCAGACACGGGGAGAACATGCAAACTCTGCATAGAAAGGACCCAGACCGTCCTATTAATAAAGTTATTTCATAATAAAACGTATGTACATGATTCTTTTTTATATATTTATATTTTTCTTTATGCATTTTTTTCCCTTTGTCTCCCTTTTTAGCACGTCCAATTGCCTGATTGCGTCATGCTTCCTCTCCACCAATGCGATCCCTGCTCTGATTGAGGAGAACGAAGCTAACCCACGCCCCCTCCGACACGTAGGCAGCATGCCGTATGCATCTTATCACCTACACTTTGACGAGTGCAGTGCAGTTTAGCATTGTGTACAGAGAGACACACCCTAAGAGCACTCTTTTCTCATCTCTGTGCAGGCGCCACCAATCAGCCAGCAGAGGTCGTAATTGCACCAGTCATGAGAGAGAGAGACCCCATTCGGCTTAGTCCCGCCCATCTGAACAACAGGCCAATCGTTGTTCATGTGGCCGCTCAGCCTCAGCCGACAGGTGTATTCAAGATCCCAGCTCTGGTTCCAGCGTGTGTTTTTACCGCTGCGCCACCTGAGCGGCCCTATTTACATGGCTCTTGATCACATAAATTACAATCTAGTTTTCTATAATGCTGATTAGCTGAAGAAAAAAGTTAACTAAACTAAAATTGGCTCAAACCCACCTCCAATGTCACTGTTACAGCTTCTTTTTGTGTTAATATATGTATTATTATTATTATCATTATTATTATTTGTAATCTTAAAATAACAATGGTCTCGCACATTGCTTATTAAGGGCTAATATATTAAAAAAGCAGATAGTGCAGCACTCTTATCATAGCAACCTTGTAAACACTTTAAAACTGAATATGCTGAACTGCATTGTGACTAAAGACAGAATCTACCAGATATGCTGAGTAGTCATTCCATTTGGCCCCATTCTTCTTCTTTATTCAGGTGGATTTACTGACAATCCACCAGCCTTTATCTTTATTCTGTGCTGTTTAAGGAGCTGTTTATTTTTTCATTTTTGAAAGTGCTTTGCTTGGGTGGGAAAGAAACTCAGCAGTAAATACACAGATCAGCCATAACATTAAAACCACCTTCTTGTTTCTACATTCACTGTCCATTTTATCAGCACCACTTACCATATAGAAGCACTTTGTAGTTCTACAATTACTGACTGTAGTCCATCTATTTCTCTACATACCTTTTAAGCCTGCTTTCACCCTGTTCTTCAATGGTCAGGACCCCCACAGGACCATTACAGAGTAGGTATTATTTAGGTGGTGGATCATTCTGTTAGTGTGTGTTGTGTTGGTATGAGTGGATCAGACACAGCAGCGCTGCTGGAGTTTTTAAATACCGTGTCCATTCACTGTCCACTCTATTTGACACTCCTACCTAGTTGGTCCACCTTGTAGATGTAAAGTCAAAGACAATCGCTCATCTATTGCTGCTGTTTGAGTTGGTCATCTTCTAGACCTTCATCAGTGGTAACAAGACGGCGCTGTTGGCTGGATATTTTTGGTTGGTGGACTATTTTCAGTCCAGCAGTGACAGTGAGGTGTTTAAAAACTCCATCAGCATTGCTGTGTGTTATCAACTCATACCAGCACAACACACACTAACACACCACCACCATGTCAGTGTCACTGCAGTGCTGAGAATGACCCACCACCCAAATAATACTTACTCTGTAGTGGTCCTGTGGGGGTCCTGACCATTGAAGAACAGCATTAAAGGGGGCTAAAAAGTATGTAGAGACTACAGTCAGTAATTGTAATATGGTAATATAGCAATAATTCAATATGGTAAGTGGAGCTGATAAAATGGACAGTGAGTGTAGAAACAAGGAGGTGGTTTTAATGTTATGCCTCATCGTTGTATTGTAAAAAGCAACAACATTCTGAGCAATCTTTTCATATAGTTCCATTGACACTTTACATAAAGTTATGTAATGTCACTAAGGTATAAAAAGCATTGGTAGATGGGGGGGGGGGGTAGGAGAGAATATCTTAACCCTCTTACTCCTCTGTTAAACTCATCTTCATTGTTTGATTTTTTTGAAATTGATTTATTTGCTAAACCAAACCTGCTACAATTATGTATGTATGTATATAATTATGTAAATATTTTGATTCATTTTTGTATTTGGATTTTTCCTTGTGGCATGGTGCCTCAGTGGGTAGCATTGTCGCCTAGGTTAAGAAAGATTGATCCCCAGGCGGGGCGGTCCGGGTCCTTTCTGGGTGGAGTTTGACGTTCTCCCCATGTCTGTGTGGGTTTCCTCCCGGGGCTCCGGTTTCCTCCCACTGTCCAAAAAACATGCAGTCAGGTTAATTGGAGACACTGAATTGCCCTATAGGTGAATGGGTGTGTGTATGTGTGTCTGCCCTGCGATGGACTGGCGCCCCGTCCAGGGTGTTTCTGTGTGCCTTGCGCCCATTGAAAAGCTGGGACAGGCTCCAGCACACCCCCGTGACCCTAATTGGATTAGCGGTTAAGAAAGTGATTGAGTGAATGAGTGAGTGATTTTTCCTTGTTTAATTTGTCACAAATTTGTATGTTTCCAGTCTAAAGATCAATGTGTCTAATTTCAAATCCAACTTTTGCATGGTTAACTCAATTCTGAATTCTGAGCTTCATGACTGTGCATGCATAAATTGCACTTTAAGAGGAAAAGAAAAATTAAGAAACAAAGGAAAAGAATGATGCCGTGCAAAGGAGGCAGAGGAGGAGGACTTGAGAGATGTTCTTCATGAGCCAAGCCTGAGGGTTTGCACCTGGGAGTTCCAAGCCTCTTTTGCAGAAGTGTCTAATGTGGTCGCATACTGTATGTATGCTAAATAACTAACTCACTCATTCACCCACAAATGTACTGGTAAAACAGTATAATTTAGTAATTTTGTTTTTTGGTGTCCCAGTGCTGGGAGCTTTTCTGAAAAAAGAGCTAATTAGAGAAAATCACAAAACTTTACAAAATTACAAAATGCCAGAAGCTTATCTTGTCCTACGACAGCCATTATCTTAAACTGTTTTTCACAGATGGTCATTAGCCTTACACCAACAGGAAACAAGTGGGTTTTTTTGGCCCCAGTAGAAAATGAGCTATTAAATAATTTTACAAAAAAAGCTCATGCATTACTGCATAAGTGACCCCCTGCAATAATGGGGTAGTAATTATTGTCAATGTGAGCTTACTAATGAGGGTTAATGAGAAGCTTCCTGGGATACAGTTTGATTGGTAGGAAACCACACAGGCTAAAGAGGTTAAAGTGTCACACTAAAGAAAGAGTCACACGATCCATAGGATTAATCACTCGATTATATAAGATATGGTTCATTTATTTTGATTAAGCCGCAGTGGGGATGTTTTTCGAATTAATTATCTATAGGCCTCTCCAGGATTGTGTTTGTGTATGGTTTTAGGAAAGGTTGTCCGATGATTAAAATTAGAGAAGAAAAAAATAATCTTCCTATTAAATCTCATCTACTATGTGTCTCTGTTTAACCCAGGTTCAGCGTTCTCACTCTTTTGAGAAGACTGTGTTAAAAGCCAGCCATTTTTTAGCTTAAGTCAAGTCTTTTGCTGATCTTGGGACTGGTGCGTTGCAGAAAATGGGTGAAATAATGAAAGTTTGAATCTCGGATGCAAATGGACCTTAAAAATTCTACACATCTACTGTGGGACAATATTAAGAATTTAAAGGAGCTGCTGATAAGGTCCTGGTTCCAAATTCCACAGGACTGCTTCAGATGTCTTGTGGAGTGTATGTGGGTGATCCTAATGTTTTGGTCCATCTGAGTATATTTTTCGCATTTTTCCTCCCAATTTAGTAGTATCCAATTACCCGATTGCATTATGCTTCCTCTCTACTGATTCTGATCTCCACTCCTGAATGAGGAGAGCGAGACCGACACACGCCCCCTCCGACACGTGCGCAGTAGCCGACTGCATCTTTTCACCAGCACGAGGCGAGTTCATATGTGGATCAGCTTTGTGTATGGAGAGGCACACTCTGATCAACGTATTATTCCTCGACACTGTGCAGAGATCGTAATTGCATCAGTTATGAGGTCCCGGCTCCCACCCTGTATGAACAACAGCCAATCGTTGTTCATGTAGCCGCCCAGCCTGCCGGATGGCAGAGCTGAGTTTCAAACCGACGAGGTCCGGGTCCTTTCTGTGCGGAGTTTGCATGTTCTCCCCGTGTCTGAGTGGGTTTCCTCCGGGAGCTCCGGTTTCCTCCCACAGTTCAAAAACATGCAGTCAGGTTAAATGGAGACACTGAATTGCCCTAGGTGAATGTGTGTGTGTGTGTGTGTGTGTATGTGTGTCTGCCCTGCGATGGACTGGCGCCCCAACC
The DNA here is from genome assembly GCF_030014385.1 of Trichomycterus rosablanca. Lineage (NCBI taxonomy): Eukaryota > Metazoa > Chordata > Actinopteri > Siluriformes > Trichomycteridae > Trichomycterus > Trichomycterus rosablanca. The sequence continues at coordinate 21,346,608 of NC_086003.1, forward strand.
AGGGTGTTACTGTGTGCCTTGCGCCCATTGAAATGCTGGGATAGGCTCTAGCCCCATCCCCCTTCACGCTACCCTAAATGGATAAGCGGTTAAGAAAGTGAGTGAGTAAATAAAGTGCCAACTCTCTCTATATTCCATTGTTCACAATGTTCCTACTTTAAGCTCATAGGAATTGTTTAATTAATTTTTCAAACTTGGTGATTTTGCACTTATAAAACCCATTTTTCTAACCTATATAAAATTACATTTCAGTTGGCTGAAAATAGTTTGTAATCAGTCTGAACTTTGCTTTCTGGTGTAAAAGCAGCTGCACTGAATAATAACATGTATCATTTAGTGTGCCATAGTTCATACTTAGTTATTCTGATGTTTTACAGCTTTGTTGCTTTGTCCATTAGTTTTATCCACTTAAGCAGCCAGGCCAGCAGTACTTTGTCACATTGTAAAAGTCTGGGTACTTTGTGGTAATCACAAGCATATGCATTATTCACTTGATGCATTATTCACATCTGGCATGCTCCACGGAGTACAGAGGTACAACACTTCAAAGCCGAACTGCTCACTGCACCCTTTCTCTCCAGAGTGGCAAAAAGGGGGTTTTAAAACAAGAGGTGGAGGTTACAAGATGGAGCTTTGAAGCTCTTTTATTTGAAGCATTGTTATTTAATGTAGGAGCTCTTCATCACTTAGGTTGGAGTCAATTGAGCATAATTAGTGTAGACACTGTGCATTTTCAGTTTAGTCATGGTCACTTGTGAAGACATGGTGCCTTCTCCTGTGCTTTAATCCTATGTGAATAGGTAGGTAGATGTACCCTGTCAGCTGGCCCAAATATAAAGTAAATAAAATAGTAAATATGTACAGTATACCAAAGCCTAAACCCTTAACAATTAAACCCACCTCCTTGTTTCTACACTCACTGTCCATTTTATCAGCTCCACTTGCCATATAGAAGCACTTCAGTTCTACAATTACTGACTGTAGTCCATCTGTTTCTTTGCATGCTTTGTGAGCCCCCTTTCATGCTGTTCTTCAATGGTCAGGACTCTCCCATGACCACTACAGAGCAGGTATTATTTGGGTGGTGGATCATTCTCAGCACTGCAGTGACACTGACATGGTGGTGGTGTGTTAGTGTGTGTTGTGCTGGTATGAGTGGATAGGACATATCAATGCTGATGGAGTTTTTAAACACCTCACTGTCACTGCTGGACTGAAAATAGTCCACCAACCAAAAATAACCAGCCAACAGCACCCAGTGAGCAGCATCCTGTGACCACTGATGAAGGCCTAGAAGATGACCAACTCAAACAGCAGCAACAGATGAATGATCATCTCTACATCGACTTTACATCTACAAGGTGGACCAACTAGGTAGGAGTGTCTAATAGAGTGGACAGTAAGTGGACACGGTATTTAAAAACTCTAGCAGCGCTGCTGTGTCTAATCCTCTCATACCAGCACAACACACACTAACATACCATCACCATGTCAGTGTCACTGCTGTGTCACGGCTGAGAATGATCCAACACCCAAATAATACCTGCTCTGTGGTGGTCCTGTAGGGGTCCTGACCATTGAAAAACAGGGTGAAAGCAGGCTAAAAAAGTATATAGAGAAATAGATGGACTACAGTCAGTAATTGTAGAGCCACAAAGTGCTTCTATATAGTAAGTGTAGGTGATAAAATGGACAGTAAGTTTAGAAGGTTTACATTAGCCCAATTTCTTTAAAGCTTTTTAAGACACAGGACATTATCATGCTAAATGCTATAAGCAGAGTCATTTTTCAACTGTTGCCATTAAGCTGGAAGCACACACTTCTTCTGTGATAGTACACTCTCACATTTATACAGTATGTCCCCTCAGTGAAACTAAGTGGACGTAGATGATTATTCATCGTCCTCCAAACGTTATAGCTGGCACTGTGCTTTCTGGCAGGTAGCAAATCCAAATTTGTTAAAGAAACAGACAGATGGTAAGGTTTGAATCATTACTTCAGAGTCTACGTTTCCACCGAATCCAAAGGTTGTGTGCTTTTCACTTCTCCACCCAGCACTTGGCGCTGCACATGGTTTGTTATGTTTGTGTGTGTGGCTGCTCAGCCAGTGAGACCCAGTTCATCAACATCTGAACAAACAGTTCTGGTTGTAATGTTTCTTCAGGGGCAGTTTGGAAATCTGTAATATGCTTTACAATAGAACACTCAACAGTTCTGCAAAGTATGTGAATATTTCTTGGTGCAGTTATGCCACCACATCAGCAGGATTTTTCATTGTTGTTGCACCACCTGACAGTTTTGCTTTTTAGAAAATGTTTGTACATTAAATGCTTGTTCAATTCCAAATCAGAAAAAGTTGAGACAGTATGAAAAATGCAAATAAAATAAAAACATTTTCTTTTAGTTTCTTACATTTACTTTGACTTGTATTTGATTGCAGACAGGATGAACCTGAGAAATGTTTACGTTTTATCTGCTCAACTTCAAATCATTTATTAATATACCTCCATTCCTGCATTTCAGGCCTGCAACACATTCCAAAAAAAGTTAGGACAGGGGCAATTTAGGGCTAGAAATGAGGTGAAAAAAGTAAATAATGATGCGCCATTTTAAACAGGTGATGTCAGCAGGTGATTGTAATTATGGTTTGGTACAAAAGCAACATCCAGGAAAGACTGAGCAAAGATGATCATGTGTGAGAAAATGATTTAAATTTTTAAAAACAATGTACCTCAAAGAAAGATTGGAAGGGATTTGCATATTCGCCCTCTACTGTGCATAATATCATTAAATGATTCAAGGAATCGGGAGGAATTTCAGTGCGTAAAGGCCAAGGGTGCAAGCTTAAGCGTAACACCCGTGATCTTTGATCCCTCAGACGGCACTGCATCAAGAACCGCCACTCATCAATAGCTGATATAACCACATGGGTGAGGGATTACTTTGGCAAACCTTTGTCAAGCACTACAATACAAAGTTACATGCACAAATACCACTTAATACTGTGCAAAAAAGAAGCCTCATGTTAACCATGTCCAGAAGCGGCGTCAACTTCTCTGGGCTCGGAGGCATCTAGGATCACACAGTGGAAACATGTATTGTAGTCAGATGAATCAGCATTCCAGGTATTTTTTGGAAAAAATAGATGCCTTGTGCTCCAGACCAAAGACGAAAAGGACCATCCAAACTCTTATCAGCAACAAGTCCAAAAGCCAGGGTCTGTCAAGGCATGGGACTGTGTCAGTGCCCTTGGCAAAGGTCATTAACACTTCTGTGATGGCAGCATTAATGCAAAAAAGTACATTGAGATCTTAGAGCAACATCTTGCAAGTAATTCATATTTCTCTATTTGTAGTGTAGGCAAAAAAGTAGCAATGCAACCTTATTAATGAATTAATACAATGCCTGTCCAATTCTTATCTAGCAACCCCTAAGGTATGATAACTGTACCAACTAAATTAGTTTTAATTGTTTCTTTCTGTTTATTTGGCTTCATATGTCTACATCAGTCTCCTATGTGGATTCCGAAAACCACAATTATTCACCATTTATCAAGAAAACTTCATTAATATGCTACATTTGGATTTTGTTCATTTCAATTTGCAAATGCTGCCATTCACACTGTCAACAGGGTGAGGCTAAAAAAACTGCATTACAATTAAGAACATAGACACCAACCAGAATTTAAAGTTGAACAGCTTCAGAGACTTCTAATACATAATTTGCAAAATAATTAGGACAGGATTTAATATGTGATTGGGTAAAAATGCATACAAACTGACTATCACCAGCAAAAAGTTTTATTTAGGTGGTGGATGACTCTCAGCACTGCAGTGACAATGACATGGTGGTGGTGTGTTAGTGTGTGTTGTGCTGGTATGAGTGGATCAGACACAGCAGCGCTGCTGGCGTTTTTAAATACCATGTCCACTTACTGTCCACTCTATTAGACACTCCTACCTAGTTGGTTTATTTTGTAGATGTAAAGTCAGAGACAATCGCTCATCTATTGCTGCTGTTTGAGTTGGTCATCATCTAGACCTTCAGCAGTGGGCACAGGACACTGCCCACAGAGCGCTGTTGGCTGGATATTTTTGGTTGTTGGACTATTCTCAGTCCAGCAGGGACAGTGACGTGTTTAAAAACTCCATTAGCGCTGCTGTGTCTTATCTACTCATACCAGCACAACACACACTAACACACCACCACCATGTCAGTGTCAGTGCAGTGCTGAGAATCATCCACCACCCAAATAATACCTGCTCTGTAGTGGTCCTGGGATAGTCCTGACCATTGAAGAACAGCATGAAAAGGGGCTAACAAAGTATGCAGAGAAACAGATGGACTGCAATCAGTAATTGAAGAACTACAAAGTGCTTCTATATGGTGTGAGCTGATAAAATGGACAGTGAGTGCAGAAACAAGGAGGTGGTTTTAATTTTATGGCTGATCGGTGTAAATATAGAATTACCCAAGATACACAGAAACACCCTAAACAGGCCACCAGTTCTTCGCAGGGTAAACATACACACAAACACATTCACACCTTAACAATTTTTAGCAATTTTAGTACCTCCAATTAATCTGACAGTATGTCTTTGGACTGTACGAGGAAACCAGAGGAAACCCACGTGGACACAGGGAGAAAAGGCAAACTCTACATATAAAGGATCCAGGCCACTCCACCTGGAAAACGAACCAAGGACCATCTTGCTGTGAGTGCTACCCACCAAGCCACTGTGCCCCTAATATATCATTGCACATACATAATGTATTGCTGTATATATACATATACAGTATAAGCAGATATACAATAGTGAGACAAGTGCATAGACAATGCAAACGTGACAGCGCAGTCAGCCACCATTAGCTGTCAGTGTTTTATGCCTTTTCTTAAAATGAACTCAGTGTTGCTCCACCAATCAGCATCCAACACGTGAAATGAAATGAAATTAAATAAAATGAGTAAGTAAATCATTTTCTCAGAGACAGTAAAATATATAAACATAGATTTAGAAAACTGTATTATCAGCATAAATAGAAATATTGAGCAGCAAACTGAGTTATGTTATCCAAGTATATTATTCACTCGCTGACACGTTCAGAACCATTCTCAGTGTCTTCTTTTGTTTTTTAGGCCCCTTTTCTCCTTTCTGAAGAAATAAACTATCAAGAATGTTTAAGGATTATCAGAAGCTGTGCATAATCTAAAATAGCTATGATTATTTGAATAGATTTGAAATGTTTTAGCAACTATACAGGACTTAAAGACCATATGCAGGATGTACGGGGCTCTGGTCAATATTTGATTACTGACTGTATCTATCTATCTATCTGAAGATGCACTAACATGGAAATGTCATAGTACTGTGTGTTGAGATTTAAAAACACCTTAATGTTATGCTAAGATGTTTGTTTGTTTGTTTGTTTGTTTGTTTATTAGGATTTTAACGTCATGTTTTACACTTGACAGGAACGGTAGTTACTTATTACACAAGGTTCATCAGTTCACAAGGTTATATCAAACACAGTCATGGACAATTTCACTTGCATGTCTTTGGACTGTGGGAGGAAACCGGAGCACCCGGAGGAAGCCCACACGGACATGGGGAGAACATGCAAATTCCACACAGAAAGGACCCTGACCTAGTCCGCCCCACCGGGGGATCGAACCCAGGACCTTCTTGCTGTGAGGCGACAGTGCTACTCACTGAGCCATCGTGCCACCCTGTATACTGAAAAAGTGCATCTATATGGTATGTGCTTTTAAAGTAGCTAATGAACGTCTGTACAATGTAGTGGCTGAAAAGTGTAGATGACATTTACATTTTGGCATTTAGCAGAAGCTTTTATCCAAAGTGACTTACAGTACTGTGACAGTACACTGTCTAAGCAACTGATGGTTAAGGGCCTTGTTTAAGGGCTCAACAATGGCAACCTGGCAGTGACCTTTTGATTGCTAGTCAAGTATCTAAATCGCTGGGTTAAAAGTGCCCTAGCAGATGACAACATTCAAAAGTAAAACCTGTGATAATGACTACATATTGTGAGTCAACGCCTCTGGTATTGCACTAAACAGGGCATACTGTGTAGTGCACAGTACTGATTTCTCTGTTTGCAATCAACAATTAGCCTCTTGTGCATTTCATGATTAAAAAGGAAAAGTATTTTTGAAATAATTACTTGATAATTCAGTAACAAATATGTCTAAACAAATCTATTGGAATTAATGGCGTAACTAGGAGCTCATGGGCCCCAGTGCAAAAAAAAAAATTGGGCCCCCTCAACAATTTTCATACATATATATATACAGTATACCCCCGGTAGTTACGCCCCTGATTGGAATGAAAAAAGTTTTAAAGTAAAAAGGTGAAGTCTGCAGAAATAGTATAGTAGTACTTGATTATATGCCACTGGACATCTCACACCAATCTTGCCATATCAGTCATCTTTCATGAGCTGTCAGACAAGAAAAGAACAAATATATTTAGAAAAGCAGAATTTGTCACTTGTGAAATGCAGACTGCTTAGTCATGAGGTCTGGAACTCAAATCGACCGTGTTACCTACAGTGCAAGGTCGACTGTGTATAATTGTGGGTTTGTGAAAACCTACTCTGGTTTATGAGCTGCCGTTTTTGCCTCGCTTCAAGCAGTGACCCTTCCTCCCATTGTGCATTTCACAGCCAGCGTTTCTGAGCTGAGGATTTGAAAGCCAGTCTAAAGCTGATGTGGGAATTTTGATGGAATGTAAAGAAACATGGCTGGAGGAAATTGTTGGTAAGGCATTTCTACAGCTGCAAAGTGCCACATGTGCAAAATATAACCCATCAAAGCTTTCTCAGTAAGCCCACCAGAAAGAGTGTGTATTAGACATCAAGCAAAACAGAGAAAAAGCAGAAACGTAGTTAACTAATAAATAAGTAATAAAAGCTATAATTGAATAAAAGTCTTAGCGTCTTTTTAGTTTGAATTCTGCTGAGGTTTTGCAGTTTTACGATGCACATTTAATACTTGATAGGCTCTTTCCATTCAAGTGCAAACACAGGGAACTTATATAATGTGGGTATTTTCCCCATTATGTGTTTAACTGCTGTTTTCATGATGCTCTACTGACTTGTACACAGTAGAGGGTTCGAATTTTTTAATTTGCCCATGCAGTAGTACTTTTAGGCTCATACTGGTTTTAAATTGCTTAGCACAAATGAAATGGCATTTTACTGACTTTCATTGAAGCTTTATGTGTCTCATGAAGCGAGCCAATAAAAACTGAGATTAAAAAGCTTAAATAAATACATTTACTGGATTTTACTTAATTTTGTGGAAATTAAGTTTTGACACCCCCAGGATATAGAACACATATCATGTGGTATGTCCAAATTTTGCTTTAATTAAACTAGACTATTTTATATAATGACATGGGCTGCTCAGGTGGCACAGCAGTAGAACACATGCTAGCACACAGGAGCTGGGATCTCGAATACATCGTATTGAATCTCAGCTCTGCCATCCGGCTGGGCTAAGCGGCCACATGAACAACGATTGGCCTGTTGTTCATATAAGGGTGGGGTTGTAGTAAGCCGGATAGGGTCTCTTCGTAACTGATGCAACTACGACCTCTGCTGGCTGATTGCTGGCACCTGCACAGGGGCGGGGAAGGAGTGCGTTGAGCAGGGTGTGTCTCTCCGTACACAGGGCTGATCCGCATTAGCACTCGCCTAGTGCAGGTAAAACAAAATGCATACGGCTGCTGCCCACATGTCGGAGGGGGCGTGGGTTAGCTTCGTTCTCCTCAATCAGAACGGGGATCGGCATTAATGGAGAGGAAGCGCGATGCAGTTGGGCAATTGGACACGCTAAAAGTCGGGAGAAAAAGGGGAGAAAATGCATTTAAAAAAAAAAAAATTTTTTTAACTTTAGACATGATCTACACTAATAATAATACTATTCAAATACTGATACTATTAAAAACAAATACATCGCTTGTAATGATTCCTGGAAATAGTTGTGAAGCTAAACAGGGATATTCGAGTAAACAGTTCCAAAAACAAGGTCAGCTTTCCATCACAGAATCAGAGCGTTCATAATAGGAAGCATAACATCTGCCTGCAAGATGACACATTTTTATCATCAACCCTCGGAAAATCTGTCAAAAGGAAAAAAGGCAAGACACTTTTCTGATTGGGAACAGACTTCTTCAGAACAAGCCCTGTCAAATGCAGCCAACTTTTATTGCAACTGAGCACAGTGAAGAAAAATACCTGGAGATATTCTGGTGGCTTTCCCACATTTTATTTTAGAGGTGTGACAGTGTTCCTGGCAGAAGATCTTCATGTTCTGTTCAGTAGGATGAAGGCAGGCTCAGCAACACTTCTTGACACTGCTGAGTGAGTAATTCATCCCTGAAATGCTCTATTCACACGATAAAAATCCATACATTAGTAAAGCTTTATACTGTGCATGACCAGATTGATCTCATCTATTTTTGTAATTTCAGCATATTGGGGTCAATTAGCAAACAGTGAGCGCTATGAGAGGAGGTTTCATAATGCCATTTTACGCTCTTCATTCCGGGGCTGTGTGCTACGCTTCAGTCAGACTGCATTAATACAGCGTCATAGCGTGGAGATCGGAAAGACATATAACCCAGACACGATTAGTGCCTGACAGATTAATCACTCAAGTTCACCCCACTTTTCCTCCGAGGTAGCAGATACACCCACTCAACTGACACATCACACGTTATTTAAAGCTCTTTCCAAACAAGTTGTGATAGGGTGATTATCTAACAATTCATAATGCTGGAAAATGCTTCAATACGCTTGCCATCATCATGTCATTACATCAAGTCTTTTATAAATATTTATTTTCCTCTACAGACATGCAAAAGGTTTATTGGCTGTAAACTGCTTCTAGAAGGAAGGAAGAGAAGTGTGTGTGTGTGTGTGTGTGTGTGTGTGTGTGTGTGTGTGTGTCTAAAGTGGTTAATCAGAATAAATAATTAATTAGTAGTAATTGATTGTTGCAATAAGTATTTGACCTAATAATGTTATTATACACATTCTAGTCATTTAGTTGATGTTTTCATCCAGAATGACTTAGCTTAGTGGGTAGACCTTTGCGCTATCAATTGGAAGTTTAGATCAGTTGTCGGTTCAAATCCAGGCTCTATTATGCAGCCACTGTTGGGCCCTTAACCCAGTCTGCTCCAGGGGCGCTGTACAATGGCTGACCCTGCATTCTGACGCCAAAAAAATCATTGTACTGTACATATGTACACTAATCAGCCATAACATTAAAACCACTTCCTTGTTTCTACACTCACTGTCCATTTTATCAGCTCCACTTACCATATAGAAGCATGTTGTAGTTCTACAATTACTGAATGTAGTCCATCTGTTTCTCTACATACCTTTTTAGCCTGCTTTCACTCTGTTCTTCAATGCTCAGGACCCCCACAGGACATTATTTTGGTGGTGGATCATTCTCAGCACTGCAGTGACAGACATGGTGGTGGTGTGTTAGTGTGTGTTGTGCTGGTATGAGTGGATCAGACACAGCAGCGCTGCTGGAGTTTTTAAATACTATGTCCACTCACTGTCCACTCTATTAGACACTCCTACCTAATTGGTCCACCTTGTAGATGTAAAGTCAGAGACGATTGCTCATCTATTGCTGCTGTTTGAGTCGGTCATCTACTAGACCTTCATCAACGGTCACAGGTTGCTGCCCATGGGGCGCTGTTGGCTGGATATTTTGGTTGGTGGACTATTCTCAGTCCAGCAGTGACAGTGGGGTGTTTAAAAGCTCCAGCAGCGCTGCTGTGTCTTATCCACTCGTACCAGCACAACACACACTAACACACCACCACCATGTCAGTGTCACTGCAGTGCTGAGAATGACCCACCACCCAAATAATACCTGCTCTGTAGTGGTCCTGGATAGTCCTGACCATTGAAGAACAGCATGAAATGGGGCTAACAAAGCATGCAGAGAAACAGATGGACTACAGTCAGTTTTTGTAGAACTATAAAGTGCTTCTATATGGTAAGTGGAGCTGATAAAATGGACAGTGAATGTAGAAACAAGGAGGTGGTTTTAATGTTTCTGCTGATCAGTGTAGTTTTAATTATGATTACTTTCTGTTTTTAGCATTTCCAGGTGTTGGATCTGCAGTGACCTTGTCAAAAATTAAGAGTTTAGGAGAAAACTGAACAAATGAATGTGACTTTTATCCTTGTTTGTTTTTTACTTTTGGGAAGACAGACTTCTAGCAGGTATTAATGCGGGATGATGAAATGCTCTCTGTCCCCTTTTATCTGCTTTTTGGTGAAACCACAGAGGAAAATCCAGCTGCAGCTTGTGTAAATGTTACACAGTAGGCACTTGACATTTAGCCTTGTGTGTGCGTGCATGTGCGCAGTGGGTGGAACTAAAGGCGGAACGCTTCCGCTCAACAGAGTCAATAAACACCTTGAAGTGAAATGGAGAACTTACTTGAACAAGCTCGTTTTAGAGGATTATTCAAATATTCCAAGCAAGACGGAACTCTCAAACTTCATGACTGCATCATACATATTCATTACACATTACCCAGGGTGCCCTGTCACTGCATTGACATGGTTTGATTTCTTTTTCGGCTTTCCTCTAAGAATAGCAGAAAATTATACACAAAGACATGAAAATAGAAAAGTTATTGCATGAAGTTAGAACCATCAACTTCTTCAGAAGAGACCACTTGCCACTGGCTATTGCACAATCATTTTTGGAAAAAGTTTCAACTTTTTTCCTTCCTTTTTTGTGTAAAATGCATATGTCAGTTGAGACAGCTCAAAAGTGCTTTCATTCTCCTCCCAAGAGCCCAGACCTGCATCCAATTTCAGTACCGAAGCACATCCACAAGCAGTGAAATATCTGAAGAACATTATGACAATCGTTTATAGACACTGTTTCACAGCTGATAGTAAGTTCGTTTCTTTTACACTTATTTTTAAGGTGAAAGGATAAAAGTGTGCTCTTCAAACTGCTGTTTGTTTGTTAGGATTTTAATGTCATGTTTTACACTTTGGTTACATTCATGACAGGAACGGTAGTTACTCAGTACACAAGGTTCATCAGTTCACAAAGTTATATCAAATACAGTCATAGACAATTTAGTGTCTCCAATTCACCTCACTTGCACTTCACGTCTTTGGACTGTTGGAGGAAACCGGAGCACCCGGAGTAAACCCACGCAGACATGGGGAGTGTCACGAATCCAGCCTCTTTGAGCTCCTGGAGCCATATTTACATGCCACATGTTGGAGGTGTTTTTGTTTAGTCCAAAAACCTCACCCTCATGGTGATTGGCCTCCGGCTAATTACCCCCAGCTGCACCTCGTCTGAGTAAATTAGCTCATGGGATTTGAGAAGGCAGCTGGGAACTAGCCATCGGAGACTATTTTGGATTTTGATTGACTTTTGAATTTGCCTTTGACTTTGTCCTGTCTGTTCAGTTTGCTTTTGGATTTTGCCTTTTCACTATTTTGACTTTTACTCTGTCTGTCTGTCTCTGTCTGTTTGCCTGCTTGCCTTTGCCTTTGTTTGCTGATCACTGCCTTTTCCTTTGCATTTGCCTTGTTTTGGTTTGTTTGTTTCGTTTCTGTTAGTTAGCTGATGTCTGTTTGCTACTGTTGTGCTTTGTTTAGTCTTGTTTCTGTCTTAGTCTAGTTCTTGTTTAGCTTAGGGTTTAGGTTTGCCTTTGTTCTTGAATGTTTAGACTAGCATTTAGTTTAGCATAGGTCGTTTGTTTGTCTTGTTCTAACCTGTCTTGTGTAAAACTCTGTGTCTTTTATTAATTAATACTTTTGTTTATATATCTCTGCGTGTGTGTCCTCCCTCTGTCTTGTCCTAGCCCAGCGTTACAGGGAGAACACTTCGAACTGCTGCTTTGATCCAAACCTGATATTAATTTTAATGTCAACGTAAACTTTACATAATACAATCTAATATGCCGATTCCATATTGATACACCAGGTCATCAAAAATACAATTTGGGAATCTCTAAACATCCACTATCCACAACACCTCACCTTTTAGATTATTTGGAACAATGATGGTGAGGCATGCCTTCTTGTCCTAAATCTGTACCTGGACTCTGAGATGCTTTTTTTATTATTGAAAGGACATGAATTCCCACAGACCGACCATCAAATTCTTTGAAAAGCTTAGAAGGGAGGATTAATGTACATGGTTTCTGATTGGAATGTCCAACAAGCTCATAGTCAGGCGTCGACTTTTGGCCAAAATAAGATGCCCTCTCTTTGTTTTGTTTGCTTACAGACATAAAATGTTTAAAACAAATGTAACACACTTGTAAACTCTGAACTGACTGGATGACTAGGATGACCTGACCTTAGATACTTGATTAGTTGAGGGTAGCTTGATGTATTATTGATTGGCTCTTTGTAACCTCAGTCTTGTTCATTAACGACTGTAATTACGAACTGGAGAGAATAAAACACAAATCATGGTTTTACATGCTTATTTATTTACTGAGGCTTTGAGGTATTATAAAAAAGTGATGTACCATGAGTCTAATTATTCAGCCTAATGTTTATATACTTTCAAACAACCGGACCATCAATCTTTTATAAGTTAATGAAAGCCATGAACATTTACCTTCTATAATTTAATTACTTTAGAGCTCGTACCATTCTCACTCCATAAAGGTCTCATAATTCATCACGGTTAACAGTGGCTTCTTATTTGCTTGTTTTATCCAAAACATTAATTTATTCATTTTTACTAACCATTTTATTTAGGTTATTTTGCAATGGGTCTGGTGCCATGAAAGTAAAATGGGGGAAAGCAGGAAAAAACTCGGATTAGAGGGTGCCAAACAATCCTAGGGTATCACAGACTAACACAATCACTCACTCACACTTACTCACTCACAAATTCATTTACTTATTCATTTACTCATTCACTCACTCACTCATTCACTTACTCACTCACTCATTCATTCACTCACTCACTCATTTGCTCACTCACTCACAAATTCATTTACTCACTCACTCACACACTCACTCATTCACTCATTCACTCATACACACACACACACACACACAGCCCCTAATTTGCTAATTAAATCTACATATTTTTGGTCAAACTTGTGCCCAAATCAACAGCATGTGGTCATATTTTGCAGCAACAGCTCAGTCATTAAGTGGAAGACCAGAGTGGAACTGCTGAGTGCTAATAAACAAAGCACAATTGTTTTAGTTTCCAGAAAGTAAATTCAACATATTAAGAGTTTTATGAATTGCGTTTTCATCGCCAGTTTGTCAGATACAACTTTGATTAAAATATTATCTAATATGGCTTTATGTGCACACAGAAAATAGAAAATTATGAGAGGCCGTGTAGGCCATAATTCTAAGTTGATTTCTCACACACACACCATCATACTCTCACACACACACCATCATACTCTCTCACACACACCATCATACTCTCACACACACACCATCATACTCTCTCACACACACCATCATACTCTCTCACACACACCATCATACACTCTCACACACACCATCATACTCTCACACACACACACCATCATACTCTCTCACACACACCATCATACTCTCTCACACACCATCATACTCTCTCACACACACCATCATACTCTCACACACATACCATCATACTCTCTCACACACACCATCATACTCTCATACATGGTTTACTATACTCTGTCACATATACTACTATACCCTCTTACAACTATAATCACACTTTCTTTTATTTACTATTATACTCTCATACACAGCACTATTTTCTCTTGCACATATAACTATAGCTACTTAAACATGCATTATGTGCTTTCATGATAATCTGTGTAAAAGAGAATAGTAGTATATGTATGTAAGTTTGGTAGTCTGTGTAAGGGACGTTAACACTGTATGTAAAACAAAGATCTACTGTATGTGTAAGAGAATATTATTATATGTAAGCGTAATAAATAGTGTATGTGAATGCAAATAATCATGTTTATGGAACAGAATGATAGTGAATGTAAGACAGAATGATAGTGCATGTGAATAAGAATAGTTGTATGTGTGAGAGAGTTTGATAGTGTGTGTGAGAGAGTTTGATTGATACGGAAACGAGTTTGATTGAAACGGAAGTAATGTTAAATTCTCAGTACCTGATTGGTTAATAGAAGACGCGGGATTTCACAGACATGTCCCGCCTTCCTCATTATTACTGATAAGAGAGGATAGTGGACCGAGAGAGAATCAATGGAGCATCGGCCTGTTAACATTTTAAACTTTTCCACCGCTGCCACATCCATGTCAGAAATGTGGATTTAAACCCGACAGCCCGACAGGAGTCTAAACGCGGCCGCGGAGGAAGAGATGCGGTGAAGCTTTATATCCGAACCATCAGCCAGGTGCTGACCTCCATATCAGCCTCAACCACAGAGAGCAGAGGCTCCAGAGTCAGGGACAGGTGAGTTCACTAAACGTGATTAAACTCATTTAGCTTCTGATAGAGTCGGGTTTAGATTGGGATATTTTATAAATATTCGTCTTTGTAAGGGACCGTCTGCAAATTACACGTTTTAAACGTTCTAGTAATGCCAAACTAAGTAAGTGAGTTCTCATAAAGCACATTTATAAGAAACTCTGTTTTGGAAGCTTTCTTAAAGAACAATAAATAAAATTACTTTATCGTTTTAATGGCTATAGTTGCTCCACATTAATGTGTCACTACATTCGAGTCGAATTACATGGAACTTTTGGACTCTTCCCTATGTAGGTCTTAATAAGTAAAATAAAATATAGATTCATTTTATATACACAATCATAAACAAGCTGCTGCACATGGAAAGCTACAGACTTACAGTCTAACATTTCAAAATCTGTCTCAGTGCTCATTCTAACTTAGTCACTTGTACTATTAAAGTTTGTTATATTTCTTTTATTACAGAAAATGTAATTCATTATAGATTGAGACCAAGCTCTCTTGAGTAACTGTTCTCTAAATATTTGATTAAGTGAATTGCTATAGACTGGTTTTGAAACTAAATTCAATTTTTGTGATTTCAGTATTGAACTTTTGATGGCATGAGGAAACAAACTGGTTTCACCAAAGTTGCACGAGGGCCAGAAACTAAATGGCTTCATGATTGACAATACATTTACATCAAAGGCAGTGTACATTAGACAATGACACATTTACGGTAAGTTATTTAAAAATAATGTAAGCAGTATGTTTATATTGCATATTATTAATAATAATAAGTAATTTGTAGCATTTAGATTTCATGGTTTGGCAATAGGCTAACCCCCAACATTTTCTAAATGCATTGTGTGTGTGTTTGTTTTGTTTGTTTTTAGTTTGTCACCACAGATTTAGAGGACAGTGGTGTGGAGGTTGACACGACAACAGCATCTAGTGACCACAGAAGTACCACACCAGTCATTGTATGACTACAAGGGCTAAGGATACCTTAATCCACCTGAGTGACAGAATATTTGCTGTTGAGACTGTTCTGAAATATTTGGTTTCTGCATGCAACAATAAATAAGAAACATTTGTTTGCTTGGGACAAGATCTTTGTTAACCAGTATAATAGTGATTTCCTGACCTGTCCATAACTTGATAATAAATATCAAAATATTATATGGGGTGTCCTCGTTTTTTTTTTTTTTTACATTACTGCATTGTTTCATTTATCAGAAATACATTATGACGTTTTAATTACTATCACAAATAACTCTAATAACCATAACTAATTTGGAATTTGAACATTGTAAATTCTTTGGCCAGTTGCACACCCGTGATGGAAGGCATGTCCATTTGGGTCCAGCACCTGCAGCGCATGCCGGCACTGTTTTCTGATGTTGCAAGACTGTTGTCCTCCTAGCACGTACCTTTCATCTGCATTTGGGGTGATTTGAAGAATCTTATTAACAATGTCAGCCAAAGTCGCAGACATTGCTGTATGCTCTCTCTCTCACACACACACACACACGTCAGTTAACCAATTTGAAGTTGCTATTTGTGCCTGTATAATTTCCTCCTGATGATTCCAAAGCATACAGCTATTCTTTAGCAACGAATTTCAAGAGACAAACTGAAGGTAATTTGTTTATGTAGGATGACCAGTTCTGATTGTTGGAGGTACTCTTGGAGTAAATATATCCCTATGTCTAATTTCTACTGATCTTGAGTTTTCCTATAAATTTTTTAGGGAACAAAAACATGCATAATGTGCCTCCAGTGCACCCAAACTTGATTGACTGTCACCTCCTTCTAACTGCGGGCTAATTAAAAGAAAGTAAAAAGTTGTCAGTGTTTATCCATTAAGCTCACAAAATAATATTTCCAGAATCATGCTGGTATGTCCCATGCTGTCAGTTTTCCTTTCAATGTTCTAAATGCATCTCATTGTCATGGACAAAAATAGTAAAACATGTCCTCATTACCATTTATTTCCACAAACCAAAGTGACCTTGTAAAAAAGGTAGAAAGTAGAAATATCATGGCTAGTTCAACAAAGCTCAACAAAAGTGTAGTCATTGTTAAAAGGTCTGCTGCCAGATTTAAATGTTTTTTGTAGACCAATTTATGTGCAGGCTCTGTTCTTACAGCTGTAAGCCAATCTGACTTCCTGTCCTCCTTCTAACACCTTGATGGTGTGTGAGAGAGTATGATGGTGTGTGTGAGAGAGTATGATGGTGTGTGTGAGAGTATGATGGTGTGTGTGAGAGAGTATGATGGTGTGTGTGAGAGAGTATGATGGTGTGTGTGAGAGAGTATGATGGTGTGTGTGAGAGAGTATGATGGTGTGTGTGTGAGAGTATGATGGTGTGTGTGAGAGAGTATGATGGTGTGTGTGTGAGAGTATGATGGTGTGTGTGAGAGAGTATGATGGTGTGTGTGAGAGTGTATGATGGTGTGTGTGAGAGAGTATGATGGTGTGTGTGTGAGAGTATGATGGTGTGTGTGAGAGAGTATGATGGTGTGTGTGAGAGAGTATGATGGTGTGTGTGAGAGAGTATGATGGTGTGTGTGTGAGAGTATGATGGTGTGTGTGAGAGAGTATGATGGTGTGTGTGTGAGAGTATGATGGTGTGTGTGTGAGAAATCAACTTAGAATTATGGCCTACACGGCCTCTCATAGAAAATGGCTTTATGTTCAGACAATATCCAATCGACTGGTCTTCTGGGGGCACAGAATGTTCTTTCTCACAGCTGCTTCTTTATGCTTTAGCTAATCTGACTTGCTAAATTATCTGAATTAAATGATCTGAATTAGTGTGAGGAAAAATATGCACTATTAAAGGCAGTTAGAGAGGAGTTATTTTTTCACACAATTATAGATGGCTGAATTGTGTATTCACTAAACTTAATGGAAAACTTGGTGTTCCTACAAGACTAAGCGAGACAGACACATCTTCATTAAAGAATTTTAAATGCTTCGTGGTTAAAAATATGGAAATGATTACCTTAATTCGGAGCTCGATACAAGGTGAAACATTTGCCTGAATGAGGCATGAATATTTCTCAGTTTTAGACAAAAGCTGACAGGAAGCAGGGAAGGAGAAGAATAAAACTCTTCCACTGCCTGATTTTAACCCACACCACAGACACCAATGTAAAAAGGCTCTAATTTTAGGCTTCTCTTAAAATGCTACAAACAAAACATATTTCTTACACAGCGTTTGAAGACACCGCCCACATATTCCGGTCATCCCTCCCAGTTTCGAACCAAGGAGTTTAGAATATCTGGGCGCCAAAACATGTTTTCTATCAATCTATTTGATATGTATATGCTGTTACAAAAAAGGTTTGAAAACCCTTTTTCACCTGATTAAAAAAAATCCACTTCCACTTCTACCTTTGTTATAACAGGGTTTAAGCAGATTTGTATTCTTACACTGTTGTCTGCTTGAACTAGAGTCAGAAAATGTTTACTGAGTAAGTACTTCTGTAAGTCTCTTTGGATAAGAGAATATGCTAAATGCAGTAAATATAGAAAATGTAAATATTTTATGTAAATGTACATCGATCAGCAATACCATTAAAAGGGTGCGCTGTTGGCTGGATATTTTTGGTTGGTGGACTATTCTCAGTCCAGCAGTGACAGTGAGGTGTTTAAAAACTTCATCAGTGCTGCTGTGTCTGATCCACTCGTACCAGCACAACACACATTAACACACCACCACCATGTCAGTGTCACTGCAGTGCTGAGACTGATCCACTGATCACTAGTACCACCCCTGTGCCTGCGAAGAAAGCAGAAACTATCAAGTGCCCCCTCTGACATGAGCACAATTGACAGTAACATCTTTTCACCTTCCAGTGGTGGTAAATGAAGCATACCGAGCATGGCGCACACTATGATTACCTCAGGAACCTTTTCCAGACTGCAGAGGTTGCAACTGAACTGATCAATGTAGTCCTTTTGACCCACCCCCCTTAGGCACAGCTAATTGTGCCTGTTTGGGAGCCTGGCCAAGTTGAAAGCACCGCCTAGGATTCAAACTCGAGAGCACAAGTCTTTAGTCAAGAGAACGAGAAGTGTTCATTTATTGTAGCTATGTGTACAATGGATTCAGAAAGTTTTCTTTGTCTTTGAAAGACTCTTTGTCAGTGTCCATAATGGGGCCGGTCAGAAGAACTTTCATCAGGAGGGTAAGAAAGAGCCCAATGGTTATTCTAAGATAAGATAAAAGATAAGATAAGATAAGATAAGATAATCCTTTAATAGTCCCACAGTGGGGAAATTCACAAAATTCACTAAAAGAGCTCCAAAAGACCAGTGCAGAGATTGGAGAACCTGCTGGACAGGCAACTCATAAAATAGTCACTTTATCTCACTTGCTATGTGGGTGCTTCTTAGCTGCAGGGACCGAGAGACTGGTAAGCACTAAGGGACAGGTGAATCCCACAGAATACAGGAAAATCCCTGAAGATAACCTCCAGAGCACATCCAACCTGGGCTGAAAGTTCATCCTTTAACATGACACCTACACTGAAGTAGCTTTGGGGGAGGACAGGTGAATGTCCTTGAGTGACCCAGCCAAAGCCTACACTAAAACCCCATTGAACATCAATAGAAGGACCTGACGATTGCATTTTACAGATGCACACTTTAATCTGATCGAGCTTCAGACAATCTGTCATGACAAAGGGGATACAAGGCTCAAATTTTTATTCCAAGCTCATTTCTACCAAGTGTGTGGGTTCCTCATAACTGGTGCAATTATGACCTCTGCTGGCTGACCTCTGTGTGGCTCTCCATACACAAAGCTGATCCGCATATTAACTCACCTCATGCAGGTGAAAAAATGCAGTCGGTACTGCAGACGTGTCGGAGGGGACGTTCGTCAGTTGCAAAGCTCCTCAGTCAGAAGTGGAGGGTTGTATCAGTAGAGGTGAAGCATAACACAATCAGGGCAATTGTTTATTTTTTATTCTTCTAACTGATTGCCCAGAGCCCTTACCACCAAGCTACCACCATACCATATACGTTATAATATACTATTATACACTCATCAAATATTTTATTAGGAACATCCATCTAGTATGTACATTCGTGGATTATTTGATAAACTTTGTGACTTTGATCAAATTACTGACCTATAAGTCCATTCATCAGTTGCTTTGTACACTTTCACCCACATCTTTACTTCATTTTTCAATTAAATGAGACCCCCACAAAACCCCATAGATCAGATGATGTTATTCATCATCTATCCCCAGCACTGCAAAGACACTAACATGGCAGTGGCATGGTGGTGTTCTGGTATGAGCATTCAAATACTGTTACTCACTCACTTACTTTCTTAACTGCTTATCCAATTAGGGTTGCGCATGTGCTGGAGCCTATCCCAGCTTTTCAATGGATGCAAGGCACACGGTAACACCCTGGACGGGGCGTAGGGCATCGTAGGGCAGGGGTCCATCGCAGGGCAGACGCACATACATACACACACACACCCATTCACCTATAGGGCAATTCAGTGTCTTCAATTAACCTGACTGCACGTTTTTTAACTGTGGGAGGAAACCAGAGCTCCCGAGGAAACCTACGCAGACACGGGGAGAACATGCAAACTCTGCACAGAAAGGACACAGACCGTCCCGCCCGGGGATCAAACCCGGGACCTTCTGAAATACTGTTACTGGCTTGTTAGAATACATTTTTGGTGTAGAACCTGGAGGATTTTTTCCCCTTTTATAATACACAGTATGTGATAATGTTCCTTAAATCTTTTATCAGTGGACAATTTGTAATTACAAGATGCTGTTGGCTTTAAATTCTTGATTTAATCATTGTTATTCACCAAGCACTGACAATAAGATGTTGATGTGATCTTTGCAGTATGTCAACTCCTAGAAAGAGTATCATTTCTGTGAAATGTTCTTAATTGGTTTTACCAATTATTCTGGACTGATAACCCATTTCTTTAGACATGCTATCCTTGTCTTTTGCTCTGCTTTATTTAATAAGTTTTTAAGCAAGTACTTCCAAAGATATTTCCAAAAAGTTTCACTTTTCTTGCAGTAGTGTAACTGACATGTGAGAGCTCATAACCTTAAAGAGTCTGTTTCGTCATATTGCTAAAGCAGTTCCAAATCAGTGGGCTTTCTGGCTGTCCTTAAATTACATAAATGTTTATCATGTCAGGAAAATTGGCTAACAGTGGTAGTAGTTGCTATAAAAAATGTAGAGTTAACGCAAGACAAGTCAGAAAGACGTAACCATAGCAACAAACTTATAAAGATAGAACTTACAACTGATAGTCTGACTTCACATAACCTGTATCTTGTCTGTACTTGTAGGGCAAAGCAGGAAGCTTGCATTCAAAAGTGAGTGTGAGAGAAGAAAGTTTTTAAATTGACATTTAATGACAGTAAAAGGACCTATTGTATGGGGTAAGACGCACCTTACAGGTCGCACCACCTGCAACGTCCCAACTGAAGGATAATTACTCAAGGTAGAACCATTTGTGGCTAAAGATCCACAAACAGGAGTAGCAGACATCACACTCCATGCTGTCACCCAGAAAGAGAGGAAAAAAGACATTTGCCCTACAGAGACATAAGCATACGCTGCCCCCCAGCAAACATCAGAATAGATACATGGCCATGTGCTGAGCCAACTGGGGCATCAGTAATAGGCTCTCAGCAAAATGCACAACCATAAAGAAAATCAGAACATATACTGTAGATAGAAGGGAAATTATGAAGCTGAGTGTAATCACGCCAGCTACTCAGTCCACCAGCCAGTGGCAAACCAAGTTGTCTAGAAAGAGAAAGGACAACGACCTTTAAAAAAATGATGGCGGCTAGGATGGTGTTTGCCCACTATGAAATATAATGAATATAAAAGTGCTTAGTCTAAGTTCCAAGAAAAAGCATAAAGGAATGTCGGCATAAGACAAAAAAGATCTGAGCATAGTCCAGCCCAGCGTACTAGCCCCACAGATCATGCACGTGTCTGAGATATACAAACACCACACAGCAAAATGAGCCAGAGGCGTGGTTAGGGTGGCCACATTCATAGTCACAAAAAGGAGGACATTACACCCAAAAGGAGGACGTCATACCAGGAACAGGGGGACATGATACTGCAACACACAGAATGAAACCATAACCCATATAACAGAGTTTTTGACCAATTTAAGCAAGAATTCTATAACAAATGACTGTTTTACTCATTAAATGTTGTGTCTACTTTTCATATTTAAGTCCGTTCCTCGCTGCCTCCAAAAGTTTACTTTTTGGCGTTTTCACAGCGTTCTGACTAACTGACTCAGGTAGAGATGTTTACAGAACAGAGCAGGTGGGCGAAATTCAACCACCCAATCACAGACTACCATTTAGAAGGTCCGCCCACAATAGGTAGCACTATAAGCAGTCAAATGAGGCTGTTAAACCAATGAAATATAAAGCATTTGTTTTGACATGTACCTGAGCCAATGTCAAGTCAAGTCAAGTCAACTTTATTTATATAGCGCTTTTTACAATATACATTGTCTCAAAGCAACTTTACAAAATCCAGGACCAACAGATACAAAAACCCCTGTTGAGCAAGCCGAGGGCGACTGTGGCAAGGAAAAACTCCCTGAAAATTACAGGAAGAAACCTTGAGAGGAACCAGACTCAGCAGGGCCCATCCTTCTTGGGTGGCCTGGAGGATACTTTAAATAAATACACGATTTACACAAATCATACAAACACAGAATTAAATGATCTAAAAGTCATAACTGGTAATAAATAGATAAATAAACAATTAAATAATAATAGAGTTGTTATCCGCTCTAGTCTTCAATAAAGTCTGTAGTGATTTCTTGTCGTTGCAATTACTCCAGACCCGTCACATCTGACAGGAGCAGCAACGTTGTCCCGGCAGTCTCGACTTTAATCCTTAACCTCGGCGGGTAAACAGGTTTCCATCAGAATGCCCTCGGGGTAAAACAACAGAGAATGTAGTTAATAATGTACAATGCTAGTTGACAAACAGTTTTACAGAGAGTTTTAGACTCCGGCAGCCCTAATTATTACAGCATAACTAAAAGGGAGAGCAAGCAGGTAACAAGGTCATGAAGGCTTTCACAGGACATCAGCGCCCATCTCCCCACCGTCATCAAACCTGAGTGATCGGACAAGAGAGGCAGGACGACAGCAACCCAACATCCCTGATCACCACAAGTTTCTATGACCAAGAACCCCCAAGCTCTGCGCCTTTGTCTATACTAATCAAAAGCCTGAGAAAATAAATATGTTTTCAGTCTAGACTTAAACATTGAGACTGTGTCCGAATCCAGAACAGAGGCAGGAAGATTATTCCAAAGTTGTGGAGCTTTGTAAGAAAACGCTCTTCCACCAGCCGTGATCTTTTTAATTCTAGGAACTATAAGTAACCCTGCACCTTGTGAACGAAGTGGACGTGCTGGGTTGTGACAGATAATATTGATCAAAAATGTAACCAGTTCACTTCAAAAGGAGAATTTTTAACTGTCCGTCCTAGCGTTGCGTGGATGGAGGACTGGCAGCTGAAAAGCCGGACTGTCCGACCTAAAACCGGACGTCTGGCCACCCTAGGCGTGGTGGCCCATGGCTCATGGCTCATTTAAAGTTCTCTCACAACTGCAGATAGTTAATGCTTCATGAGGTGAAGAGACTGCCTGATGAAAGAAATTAGCGCTGTCATCTGTGTCATCTGTGTTTCTATACCCCCTGCTGGCCATATGTGCATGGCAGGTGGGCCTGACTTTGTAACATGCTCCCCCTACCAAATTGTACAGCAGGTAAACCTGGTAGATGTATAAAAATTGGTGAGAATTGTTGGCATGTTGCAGTGAGTTTCTACACTCACTGTCCATTTTATCAGCTCCACTTACGATATAGAAGAACTTTGTAGTGCTACAGTTTCTGACTGTAGTCCATCTGTTTCTCTACATACTTTTTTTAGCCTGCTTTCACCCTGTTCTTCAATAGTCAGGACCCCCACAGGGCCACCACAGAGCAAGTATTATTTGGGTGGTGGATCATTCTCAGCCGTGACACTGCAGTGACACTGACATGGTGGTGGTGTGTTAGTGTGTGTTGTGCTGGTATGAGTGGATCAGACACAGCAGCGCTGATGGAGTTTTTAAATACCGTCTCCACTCACTGTCCACTCTATTAGACACTCCTACATAGTTGGTCCACCTTGTAGATGTAAAGTCATTTACATTTACATTTACATTTTCAGCATTTAGCAGACGCTTTTATCCAAAGTGACTTACACAATGAGCAATTGAGGGTTAAGGGCCTTGCTCAGGGACCCAACAGTGGCAACTTGGTGGTGGCGGGGCTTGAACCGGCAACCTTCTGTTTACTAGTCCAGTACCTTAACCACTGAGCTATCACTGCCCCAAGTCAGTGGTCACAGGACGCTGCCTACTGGGCACTGTTGGTTGGATAGTTTTGGTTGGTGAAATATTCTCAGTCCAGCAGTGACAGTGAGGTGCTTAAAAACTCCAGCAGCATTGCTGTGTCTTATCCACTCATACCAGCACAACACACACTAACACACCACCACCATGTCAGTGTCACTGCAGTGCTGAGAATGACCCACCACCCAAATAATACCTGCTCTGTAGTGGTCCTGGGAGAGTCCTGACCATTGAAGAACAGCATGAAAGGGGGCTAACAAAGCATGCAGAGAAACAGATGGACTACAGTCAGTAATTGTAGAACTACAAAGTTCTTTTATATGGCAAGTGAAGCCGATAAAATGGACAATGTCTGTAGAAACAAGGAGGTGGTTTTAATGTTATGGCTGATTGGTGTACTTGGCCATGATGTGCAAAAGGTTTTTGCTCTATTGGATTTAGATTTGGTGACTGGGGAGGCTCAATGTAATGTTATTCAAACCAGATTCAGAAGGTAAATTGTGCTAATAAATGGATGCACAAGGTCAACAACAATGCACAGTCCCTCATATAGCAGCTATTACCCCCACAGCACCCCACATAGGCTTCAAATATGCATATGTCTTTCCCACTACTCACTACTTGTGAATGTATTAAAGTCCATTTACTTTTATTTACTTACTTTAATGTGTTTTTAAGTCTTAAATCTAAATGTTTGCTGCACTAGGTCATTAACTAGCAATGAATATGCTGCATAATTGGATTTGGTCACAGAGCTTGAGAAAAAAAGCTTGAGAGGATCTGTTTTTCCACCTCCCAGTAACACTCCACACACACACACATACACACACACAAACAAAGAGACACACACACTTCAGAATTATATCATAAATGCATGTTTTTTGCTACTGCTGGCTTGACGTTTTTGGGTTTTTCACTTCCTTGAACCTTTCCCTTTGTAATTGGCTTGCTCGCAAATCAGGCCTCTGAACTGAAAAAATTCTAATGTTTTTATGTTCAGGTACCGCTGCTTAAGGTTTGAATTACCAGTTCATTTCACCGTTCTGCCAGGGGCTGATACAACATTAATGTCAAAGCTGTTCTCTGACACACACACGGAAGCACAAGCACCGAAATAAAAGACACAGTCAACAAGCATGGTAGATTCTGACACGAGAAGAAATCCCGGCGCTGCATCTTAAATGGTTCAGATGACAGATCTGAGCAATGAATGAGGTGCTAAAATATGCAGGATGTAATTTCATGGATAATGATTTGAACAGGCATCCGAAAAGCAGCAGTGAAGAAGCTCTGAATTACCAGCTCACTCAAACTTATATGAACATGTCAATGTCTTTGTATCACTGTCACCTGTGATTTTTGCAAAGCATAAAGTAACTTGAAAAATTTATTTAGGCTTCTAAACCAGATTTATTTATCTAGTCACTTTCTGGAACCATTTACCTGATCAGAGAAAACGTGGGTCTGGCATCACCCATGACCACTGGGGGTCAAACAGAATGCCAGGCCATTGCAGGACACCGCACCATACACTTACTCACAACTAGGGACAATTTAGAGCAGCCAATCGGTAGAGGGAAAACCATGTGGGCACAAGGAGAATGTAGAAAACCTCTCACAGACAGTGACCAAAATTAAAGATTGAACAAATGTCTTCAGGACCATGATGCTGTGTGGTTACAGTAGCACAATTTTGCCACTCTTGCCACACATTGCAAAGTTCTGGGGTTTTTTCTATAATAGTGTGCATTAGGTTAATTTGCCCAATAAAAAGAAAGCCCTTATAATTATAAATCTAGCTTCTATAATTATAAATCTATAAGTCATTACCTTCTAAACAAAGTTAGAAGCACATGTGTGTTTTTGATAGCCTTAAGGAAAACAGCCCATTTTATGTGAGGTCCACACAACACATCATAATGAAGTCAACAAGCAGGGGTCCAGTCATAGAGAAGAACAGATTTGTATCAGGATACTAAACTATCCCAAAGGCATTGAGCAAACATCAGCATATGGTTCAGTCCATCATAAAGAAATAAAGAAAATATAATTTTACAGCTATACGTCCTGGGTTAGACCAATCTGATTAAAGACGTATGATAGAATAATTTCAATGCAGCAATAGTGTGGTTTTAAATAATAACATTTGTTGTCCTTGGGTTCTGATTTTTCACATTTTTCCACAACCTGGCAGGACAATTTAATAAAAAATATTATTTAAAAAAAATGATTTAAAGCCGCTCAGGTGGCGCAGCGGTAAAACACGCTAGCACACCAGAGCTGGGATTTCGAATACATCGTATCGAACTCAGCTCTGCCATCCTGCTGGGCTGGGCAGCTGCATGAACAATAATTGGCTGTTGTTCATAGGGTAGGATGAGCCAGATAGGGACTCCTCATAACTAAGTGAATTATGACCTCTGCTGGCTGGTTGATGGCATCTGCACAGAGTAGAGGAATAATGCTGATCAGGGTATGGCATAGAGTTGATTGGCATATGATCGGTGTGTAGATCCAGTGTGGAATCTGAGTAGCATACACAGTATTTCCACTTGTTTTAAAAAAAAAATAAGTCAGTGCTTTTTTTAATGTTTCCTGCGGCAAAGGTCACCTGTAGCATCAAGTGTGGAAGCTTTAAGTACCACAGTATGAGAACCGCTGCCATAGAATATGTAAACACTCCAATAAAAAGCAGAAGTTTCACAGTTCTGCATAGGTCATGTAACAAATGACAGATCTCATCGGCAGGCAAATGGAAACTAGTCCATGACCTATGAAGAGCTCCTACAAATGGCCACAAGAGCCCTCACACTGAAATTTGGAGCTATGTGACACAGTATTTAGCTGATCTAAAAAAAAAAGTGTTTCTAAAGCATATAGTGCAGCCTACTCAGAAATGACTGGTGTCATTTATCTTCTTTTAAAGCATAGTTCAGCTCGGTGCAGCAATGCCATAGCAATGCTGACTTTCTTCAGCTGTTCGATTGATGTGTCACATTTGTGAGTCACAGCTCTATAGATCCAGAATAGTATCACGCTTATAGTATTTTTCTATGTTTACTCATACATATTTTTTGTGGTACACCTACAATACATAGCTGTCAGAATAAAAGTTTGTAAACCCTTTGGGACACAGACATTGGTACTTTTTCATGTTTTTTGAACATTTACAATCCAGGCCATGCTGCAGCCGCCACAGTATGTATCAAGCGTTAGTTTTTGTGTACAATACCTTTTGTTTTTCTCTACAAATAAAACATTCTCTTTTATGTTCTTCCATTAATATGATTTATATTTATGATTTATATAGTGTTTTGTTTGATTTTTTTATAATTTTTCCCACTTTTCCCCCCAATTTTTTCCCCTAATCTAGTCGTGTCCAATTACCGTCCTCTATACTGATTCGACCCTTCACCGCTGACTGAGGACGCCTCTCAACTGACATACGCCCCCTCCGGCACGTACAGTCAGTACAGACTGCATTTTTCACCTGCACGAGTCGAGTTCATACACCGACGGGCACTGTGTATGGAGGGCCACACCCCCATCAGCATTATTCCTCAGCCCTGTGCAGGCGCCATCAGTCAGCCAGCAGGGGCCGCAGTTGCACCAGTTATGAGGACCTATGATCCGACTTTCTTACCCTTAACCCTGAACAACATCCAATCGTTGTTCATGCTGCCGCCCAGCCCAGTCGGAAAGGCAGAGCTGAGATTCAATACGATGTATTCGAAACCCCAACTCTGGTGCGCTAGCATACTTTACCGCTGCGCCACCTGAGCAGCCTATTTAGTGTTTTTATTAGAGTTCTAAAGATTTCTGCATGGCTTTTGCTACCCTTGTTATTTCAATATAGTTTATGTGCTTTGGGTGCAATTGCTGCTGAACATCCACTTCAAGAAGTTAGAATGGCCACTGTAATATCAACTTCCACTCTAAAAGCACATTTCTAACGAAACAATGGTGTGGTTTTAAATATTGAAATTTGTTGTTCTTGAGATTTGATTTTTTCACACTTATTTTCACATCTGGCAGAACAATTTATTTAAAAAAATAATGGGCTAAAATGTCTAAATTTTTTGTTGTTTATGCATTTTCTCCCCCTTTTCTCCCTTTTAGCGCATCCAACTGCCCGATAGCGTCATGCTTCCTCTCCACCAATGCCAATCCCCACTCTGATTGAGGAGAACGAAGTTAACCCTCACCCCCTCCGACACATGGGCAGCATGCCGTATGCATCTTATCACCTACACATTGACGAGTGCAGTGCAACTCAGAACTGTGTACGGAGAGACACACCCTGACAGCACTCTTTTCCCGTCTTTGTGCAGGTGCCATCAATCAGCCAGCAGAGGTCGTAATTGCATAAGTTATGAGAGAGACCCTATCCGGCTTAATCCCACCCCTTATCTAAACAACAGGCCAACCGTTGTTCATGTGGCTGCTCAGCCCAGCTGGCAGGCAGAGCTGAGACTCGATATGATGTGTTCGAGATCCCAGCTCTGGTGTTCAGCGTGTGATTTTGTGATTGAGTACACATTTTTAGGACATATTTTCTTATTTTTATTTTATTATCATGCAGCAATACAATTCATCTTCTAAAGCTTTTTGAACTTTTTAGAAGGAGGAGACTGAAACACGGTGTCCTTATTTTTTACTGTACAGGGCACCTCTAAAACCCAACCCTCCAATCCATTGCAGGGCAGACACACACACACACACACATTCACCTATAGGGCAATTCAGTTTCTCCAATTAACCTGACTGCATGTTTTTGGACTGTGGGAGGAAACCGGAGCTCCCGGAGGAAACCCACGCAGACACGGGGAGAACATGCAAACTCCACACAGAAAGGACCCGAACCGCCCCACCTGGGGATCGAACCCAGGACCTTCTTGCTGTGGGGCGACAGTGCTACCCACTGAGCCGCCTAATTTCTGCTTAGTAATTCTCTTATGTTGGTCTCTTTCCACTGAATTACAGTTCTCATGAGTTATGTGAAGTGACAGATGGGTTATAGTGTTTGTATATCCACCTACATACAGTAAAAGGTATTCCACATTTACTTTATGTAAAATAAAGGTGTACCAAATAAATTGGCATCCACTTTATCAGCCTTAATGTATTTAGATAATAGGCATTCAGTTCACATATCCACTGGTTCTTAATAATGAGTGTAAACCGCAGTACTAGTCTGGATGATCGATAAATGGAAGATAATTAAAGTCAATTGTGTTTAAGTCAATGAGTGTGCATCGGAGGTCAAAGATAATTTACTTGTATGGAGTTCTACTGTCACTCATTCAGACAGGAAGGCAGCTGCAACAGCACCCAGTGCTTATTAACATGTCTATTAAAAGCTTCATGGAGATTTTGGAAAAGGACTCCGGAGGAGTTTAGGAGCTTAATTGAGGGCATAATCACTTTCCACACTCGTTTTCCTTCCTGAATTTTAAAATGTCGCCGTTTTAATTGAGAGATGCTTACTGAAAGGACTTGCCATCATGCTACAATCATAACTCTTCACTGTTGCCTCATAAAGGCAGACCGAGTGAAAAGTGAACCAGTTCATGTTCAGGGTGGCATTTATTAACCATGAATCTTCACTATACAGAGCTGGGAAGCTAATTTAAATGGATTGACCCCTTAAAGCTAGTGTGAATCCTTGATTTGTGCCTTCTGTTCAATTGTGCTTGGATTAGAGGCAATATAAATGGGGCGTATTTAGGCAAAGGCAAAGCTTAAAGCAGATAATGCCTGGGAGATTTTCTCGCCTAGAAACAGAAAGCTTGTTTTATTACAGCTTATTTATTTGAGACTTAAAATTTGGGATTTACACGGATCAGCCATAACATTAAAACAACCTCCTTCTTTCTACACTCACTGTCCATTTTATTAGCTCCACTTACCATATAGAAGCACTTTGTAGTTCTACAATTACTGACTGTAGTCCATCTGTTTCTTTGCATGCTTTGTTAGCCCCCTTTCATGCTGTTCTTCAATGGTCAGGACTCTCCCAGGACCACTACAGAGCAGGTATTATTTGGGTGGTGGATCATTCTCAGCACTGCAGTGACACTGACATGGTGGTGGTGTGTTAGTGTGTGTTGTGCTGGTATGAGTGGATAAGACACAGCAATGCTGCTGGAGTTTTTAAACACCTCACTCTCCCTACTGGACTGAGAATAGTCCACCAACCAAAAATATCCAGCCAACAGCGTCCTGTGACCACTGATGAAGGTCTAGAAGATGACCAACTCAAATAGCAAGCAGCAATAGATGAGCGATCGTCTCAGACTTTACATCTACAAGGTGGACCAACTAGGTAGGAGTGTCTAATAGAGTGGACAGTGAGTGAACACGGTATTTAAAAACTCCAGCAGCGCTGCTGTGTCTGATCCACTCATACCAGCACAACACACACTAACACACCACCACCATGTCATTGTCACTGCAGTGCTGAGAATGACCCACCACCCAAATAATACCTGCTCTGTGGTGGTCTTGTGAATTCATGATTAAAATTCCATGTGCCATTAGTTTCCTTTCGGGCTGATTTTTGTTTTTAAATGTACAGGGTTAAAATACCCAAAGCGTTCCTTCTCTGCCATCATCACCTCATTACTCATCACCCCTGCACCTCCAGGCTCAGTGAGAGTGTAGTAGGAAAGATGGTTTCCCTGTAATTAAATCTGTCACTGTTAATCACTGCTGACCATTGCCATTGGAACCCACAGAGGGATAAGCAGCCGGATAATTAAGGGCCAATGTGATTTGAAGTCGGGGCAAACTGGCAGTGTGAAGTACCGGCTCGGCTCTACGCCACCTTAAATGACAGCGATCATCCTCAGTAAAAGCAGTATAGAAGGTACAGTTTACCTATCCACTCCAGTACAACCACTCATTAGAAGCACGATCGATGGGTACAGCTGGTGGTGGGTGGCAGCAGGCCCATGGGAGGAAACATCTCTCTTGTCTCATGAGAAGCAGGTGGCAATTTGCAGCTTTTTGGAGCTCAGGTGCTGCATGCACTCGATGACACATGGTCCTGCCTTTTCAAACCAAGCATTTTTTAAAGTCATTTACAAATGACACTTTTTGTCAGTGCTGTAATATTTAATGTTGGGTTTAAATAGCAGGCAGTGTAGTACAGGGTGTTTAGGCGCTGGGCAAGCTGTGAAATAATGGACTGATTTGAGACTTGTTGTGTATGGTATGCATATGATAAGGCATGATACTCCTGAGGGGTGAAAAGATAATAAAGAAGAAGCAAGGTGTCTGACTTTGATGTGGGTGAATAATTCGCTTGTCATCACAAACACAAAGATTTTGTGCAACACCAAGCAATCACACAAGGCAGGAATTTCACCATTTATGTATTTCAAGGCTAAAAATCTAAACCAAGCTCTCAGGTGAGTCCCCAGACATTTTAATATTTGATGCTGTAATTAATATACAGTGGTACCTTGAAACTCAGTCAGTTGGTTCTAGGAGTGGCGTCGAGTTTAAAAGGCATTGAGTTTCAAGGTATTTTTGCCCATAAGGATGTATGGGAAACCTCCACATAGAAGCACTTTGTAGTTCTACAATTACTGACTGTAGTCCATCTGTTTTTCTACATACCTTTTTAACCCTGCTTTCACCCTGTTCTTCAATGGTCAGGACCACCACAGAGCAGGTACTATTTAAGTGGTGGATCATTCTCAGCAATGCAGTGACTTTGACATGATGGTGGTGTGTTAGTGTGTGTTGTGCTGGTATGATTGGATCAAATACCGTGTCCACTCACTGTTCACTCTATTAGACACTCCTACCTGGTTGGTCCACCTTGTAGTTGTAAAGTCAGAGACGATCGCTCATCTATTTCTGCTATTTGAGTTGATCATCTTCTAGACCTTCATCAGTGGTCACAGGACTCTGCCCATGGGGCGCTGTTGGCTGGATATTTTTGGTTGGTGGACTATTCTCAGTCCAGCAGTGACAGTGAGGTGCTTACAAACCCCAGCAGCGCTGCTGTGTCCACTCATACCAGCACAACACACATTAACACACCACCACCATGTCAGTGTCACTGCAGTGCTGAGAATGATCCACCACCCAAATAATACCTACTCTGTGGGGGTCTTGTGGGGGTTCTGACCATTAAAGAACAACATGAAAGGGGGCTAACAAAGCATGCAGAGAAACAGATGGACTACAATCAGTAATTGTAGAACTACAAAGTGCTTCTATATGGTAAGTGGAGCTGATAAAATGTACAGTGAGTGTAGAAACAAGGAGGTGGTTTTAATGTTATGGTTGATCAGTGTATAATGTATATAAATGTTTGACCTTAAATGTAGATGTTATTAGATTACCAGTATCACTGCCTGACTAAAGGTTTATATTTAAATCTACATTAAAACTAGTAGCATGTAAAATGAACAGGTTGGCAGGGTCTAAGTGAAACTGTGTGGGTTGCTCTGGCTGGCACGTTCATATAAAAGACAAAACGAAAAACACTGTTATGCTGTTGGGACATACAAATGATAATGACAATGTTTGCCACGCTGAGGTAAACAACAAGCTAGACAACTCTTCACATTCCAAATTCCTGCTGGGGCTTATGATTTCCAGCCTACACTTTTTTTTCTTGACTTTGCTCCAAGAAGTCAGTCATGCTCCAATTCTTGAGCTGTTGTAGTACTAGCGGCGGCACTCCACGGTGCAGCTCCACAAGAGGCTCTAACCCAGAGCCAAGTGTGCTGTGCCATGCTTGCCTGCCAGCCTGACTGGAATATAAAAGCAGACCGGTCTCCCAGTAGAGCTGAGCTCTGTAAAACACTGTAGCAACTGGGCATGCAGGTGTCAGAACACTTAAAGAAATTTCTCCAGAGGGAATGAGCAAAAAAAAATTCTTGCCAGGAGCTCCCTCTTTCCAGAATGTCATTTGCATTCCT
The DNA here is from genome assembly GCF_030014385.1 of Trichomycterus rosablanca. Classification (NCBI taxonomy): domain Eukaryota; kingdom Metazoa; phylum Chordata; class Actinopteri; order Siluriformes; family Trichomycteridae; genus Trichomycterus; species Trichomycterus rosablanca. The sequence continues at coordinate 21,379,490 of NC_086003.1, forward strand.
ATTTAAATTGCAGTTACCCAGTGTGGCTTAATGCACTTCGTTTCTTATCATGACTTACCTCAAGAAGCAAAATAAGATACTGTGTGGAGTGTGGAAGGGGATTAGTAGACTGCAGGGGTGAGGAGGATCCAGCGGTATGCCTCAAATTCCTGAAAAATAGCATCCTTCTATAACAGAAGCAGGCGTCTAACTAGATCAGAGTCATTACGCTGTGGAAAGAGGTTGCTGGAGGCCTTATTTTGAGAAATAACAGTTTGTGTTAGGTCAATTTTTGTTATTGTCAGTCTGTATTGCAATAGCTCATACAGAAAATTAACCAGAAAAAAATTACATCACAAAGTGAGTCTGATCTTCTCAGAAAGAAGACCGATCAGGTCATGTAAACCCTACCCTGATCACAAAAGAAAATCAGAGGAGCTTTCAGAGAAGCAAATTTGGTATTTTGTACTAGATTTTGCAAAGATTACACATAGAGCACATAGTGCAGTGATAAACAAGTTTTAAACCAGAGCTGGGATTTCGAATATATCGTATCGAATCTCAGCTCTGCCATCCGGCTGGGCTGGGCGGCCACATGAACAAAGATTGGCTGTTGTTCACAGGGTGGGACAAGCCAGAATAGGGTTCCTCATAACTGGTGCAATTACGACCTCTGCTGGCTGATTGATGGCGCCTGCGCAGAGTTTAAGAATAATGCTGATCAGGGTGTGACTGTCCGTGCCCAAGGCTGATCCGTATATGAACTCGCCTCATGCAGGTGAAAAGATACAGTCAGCTATTGCACACGTGTCGGAGGAGGCAAAGCTCCTCAGTCAGCAGTGGAGGGTTGTATCAGTAGAGGTAAAGCATAACGCAATCAGGGTAATTGGATACGACTAGATTAGGGGAGAAAATTGGGGGGGGGGGGGGTTAGCTTGATGGTAACAGTAAAAGATTTGCAGAGATCTCAGGGACCCAAGACAGTCTCTATTCATGTATCTGCTAAAAAAAAGAAAAAAAGAAACAAAATGGTTTTACAAACCACAGATAGAAAAAAAACATTGCTGTATATTGCAAGTCTTTAAAAGACAGTGTTCAATAGACAGATAAAACACCTTTTTCTTTTTTTCAATTCTTGGATTATTTCGGTCTTGTGTTTGAGGTACTACTCGAGTTTCTTTTCATCAGGTGTGATGCCCAAGTACTCTTTGAAAACAAGCAGTGAAATATGATTTGATTTCAGTTTTGTATATGATGTATTCGAAATCCCAGCTCTGGTGTGCTAGCGTATTTTACCACTGCACCACCTGAGCGGCTGAAAAATATTTCTTTACAAAAACAATAGGTGTATAATCTCGTTAAATTGAACCTAGGTTTAAATAAATAAAAAGTGAACAGTGGGAGCAGTGGTAAACTTGCACCATATCTAGGGTGTATTTATTTCTGCATTGCACCCAGGACCAAGCTGTTATGTAAAATGAATGAAAGATAAATACATTCATTTTGTCACCCTCAAATATTATTGTAGCCTACTTTCATATACCATGTCTCTGTTATTGTTTTTAATGCTTCTCTCTCACACACAGTTAGATAAAATACCTAATACCCTAGAATAAATGGAGCCCTGATACTAGAAAACAATACCCAAACCAGTTCAGTTTCATAAATCTTGCAGCTCATAAATAGCATTTATTTAACAGAAATTGCTGTATTTCTCCTGTCAGGTCTGTTTTCGAGATGATTAACTCGTGAGACGGACCACATGCAGCTCAGCCTCAGCCCAGTCCACCACTCATTCTTTAAATAGTCCCACCACAGTTCTGGCAATGCACTGCAACTAACTGATGGCCTTCTGCTCCCAATAACCCTTGACTGAGTGGGTGAAATGAGCTATGTGCTGGCATTTGAGGATGATATTTCACCTAGGGCTAATCTCAGAACAACTTTGCCAGTTATTACAAAGCATCTGGAACAGCTTTTGTAAATGAAAATAATCACATTTAGAGGAAAACAGATTTGAATCACAGACGACTCTGTCTGATCACTTAGAAGAACATCAGAGATCAAACACACAGTGTCAAGCTACTCATCCACGCAGCTTAAATTGAAGGTTATCTGATTGTTTTTCAAAAGTCAGTAATCTAGAGCTGGGGCATGACAATATGAGATTTTTTACTTCTAAAACTGAAGCAATTCAATTTTCATCCACAGGAGACAGATTTGAGCTGTAATGTTATGTAATGTTATCCAGCTCAGTCTGAAAATGTACTGGGGGCTAGCAAAACTTAAAAATGGGGCTAATGGTAAGTGACAAAAACAATGACTGTGTTGTATCAGCCAAGGACTTCACTAGCGAGGCCATCCATTCCAATATCATCTATGCCTATGAGCCATCCACATCAAGAGTTTTGGCTGTCAGGCTGGCAGAGTATCCTAAACTGGCGAACCTAGCAATTGATGTACTTTTGTCTTTACTTGTTCTGTGAAGACTTTTTTTTGCACTCACCTGCATCAAAAGCAAGTACCGCTCACGTAAATTGACAGTAGAGGACAATTAACAATGAGCTGTAACTGATATTGAATCACGAATGTCTATGATGTGTTTGCAGAACAAGGCTGGTTCTTATTCTCACTTGGGTAAGTACAGTACAGTAATCCCTCCTCGATCGCGGGGGTTGCGTTCCAGAACCCCCCGCGAAAGGTGAAAATCCGCGAAGTAAAAACCATGTGTTTATATGGTTATTTTCATAACCCGATTCCATCGGGTTTAGCATTTAGCATCTTGTCATTAAAACCAATGGATTGAGGTAGCACAGCACGCTAACATGTCAATATAACATCTCCCTTCATGTACCGATTACGGTTACATTTCCTGACAAGCCCGAACTTGCAAATAAAAACACTCGGTACAAGTTTATACAAGTTAAAAATCAGTAATATTTTATTTAAGTTAAAATAACTCCATTCGTTTGTCCGCACCGTCAGCCATGTTTATTTTTCTGTGAGAGAAGAGCACCCGACCCGCAATGAATTCTGGGATTGCCTTGATCACTAAGGCAGCGTCGGACGCTCACTCGTTTTTGAGTGAAAATAACGTTGAAATGTTGAAGGATTTGGAACAGCCTCCTTATCGGAAGCACACAGGATGACGTGAAATGCGTCTATGTATAGAGCTCCCTAGCTTTTCGAACACACCCCTTGTCTGCAGAAATCCGCGAACCAGCGAAAAATCCGCGAACCAGCAAAAAATCCGCGATTTATATTTAGACATGCTTGCATATAAAATCCGCGATAAAGTGAAGCCGCAAAAGTCGAAGCGCGATATAGCGAGGGATTACTGTACTCATCACATCATTTAAAAAGGAATATGCATGCAACCTAAGGAAACATTATGTGTTGCCTCAAGAAGTACATCCGACATAAAGATTGGTATTGGTACCAGATCCCTTGTGGCAATCCATAAATATGCAGCCAAAAGAAAAAAATGTAAAAAAAAAATATGCTAGGTTGTGACTTTAAAAAAGAATTGTAGGAGACATGACATGCATATACTGTTTTATAAGTAAGGTTTTACTTTAAGAAATGTGCTTTTTTAAAAGTTTCACTTTACAGTAACCTTGGGGCCCTAAAACTTTGCTTGTTTGGCTTTAAAAAAGGACTGATGGACAGTAATTATTAACTCAGATTTTTAAGTACAAATTTAAAAGTAGAGATTTGAGCAAAAAAATATATGTTTTAAGAACAACAGGCAAGATACTGTATAAATTGAGCAATAAGTTGATCAGTAGTAATTTCATGAAAGACTACAGTATATTTGAGTAATCACATCATCCCTCTTAACGGGTGGGCTTTGTTATGTATAACTTTATGACAAGTACCACCCACTGTGGTGAAACAGTGTAATATAGAAGTGTTAATTCCAAAAGTTTTACACGTTTAAGTGTAACACAAGTTTGAGTTTAGTGAACTCACACATGATAGTTAAGGCTGTACCTGTGGCTGTTCATCTATGAATACATATAAGGTAAACAAATACAATTACTGTAACAGCCTGTTTTGTTATTTAAGAGTATAAGAGAACAGAATAACACAATAGCCCCCATACTGTAGATGCAACTTGTGTGATAAAGTAATTATTTGTAAAGAGAATTTGCATTTTGCGGTTTTGTTTATCCTCTTTCTGCTGTTTGCATTTCAAAGTTTGAACTATCATCTTAATCTTTATTTCTAAACCTTTGCAGTACTTTAGGAGACACTACAACTGCTTTTTGAGCCATTGTAATAAAAGAGAATAAGACCCTAATACTTTAAAAATAAAGTCAAAATATTATGCAACAGGTAAAAGATAGCAACCTCAATGTGTTCAAAATAAAGAATGCTGAGCGGATCAGAGGTTTAAAAGTCATGGTTCGCTACTGATAGGCTGTACATAAATACTTTCCCCTATACTGGCTTACATTTTCAGCTCTTTTAAGCTACTTTATTATACAGCCCATACAGCCCCACATAAAATCTACATCATCTTGTGTCCCATAAAGACCTCACAAATGTCACTGTCCTGTCAAAACCATTTTTTGATTAAGTCAAGCAATGAGCCCATAGCAGCACCCAGGAGGGTCAATCCTACCAACACAGCATAAAGACTGGAGTACTAAAAGTAATCTAATCCGAGGTTAAAATTCCCTGCCTGTGGTTGAAAGGGCCACTGAGACAGATTTCTCAAACTTTATATTTATGGGTGGCTTGCAAGCTTATACATGAGCAAACAGTAAACATCGCATCATGAAATCATGCATGAGTGGACCAAGAAAGCAAGAGGCGCAGCAGGAGACCTGAACATGTACATCACTTTAACTAAAATAGATCCTTAAAGTCTGTTCTGTCATCACCCAGAGACAAAGTGTTGAAGGTCAAAGCATCCCTGATGAGAGGGAATCAATACAAATAATAAGAGTTCACTTCAAAGGACAGAACTGAATCAAAACACAGTTTTTTGTCTAAGACTGACAGATGATGTTGTGTAATTCACCACTCCATGGTACTTTCTTTTAACAACTGCAACTCTTGCCCATTACACATTGTGATCCATTACACATTGTGATCCATTACACATTGTGATTCTTGGTCATGGAAACCCAGTCTATTAGGCTTGTAATGAACAGTTCTTCTAATAACTTTCATGTTTTGGCAGTTTGGTACTCTGTAGTTTGCAACAAAGGACACAGAATAAATAATAAAGATACTCAATTGCTTGTTTATTTTTTTCGCTAATTATAACTTGGGGCGGCACGGTGGCTTAGTGGGTAGCACTGTCGCCTCACAACAAGGAGGTCCTGGGTTCGATCCCCAGGTAAGACGGTCCGGGTCCTTTCTGTGTGGAGTTTGCATGTTCTCCCCGTGTCTGCGTGGGTTTCCTCCGGGAGCTTTGGTTTCCTCCCACAGTCCAAAAACATGCAGTCAGGTTAATTGGAGACACTGAATTCCCCTATAAGTGAATGGGTGTGTGTATGTGTGTGTATGTGTGTCTGCCCTGCGATGGACTGGCATCCCGTCCAGGGTGTTAATGTGTGCCCTGCGCCCATTGAAAAGCTGGGATAGGCTCCAGCACCCTGCATCATTTTACCTGCACGAGGCGAGTTCATATGCGGAACAGCTTTGTGTACGGAAAGTCACACCTCAATCAACAGCCAATCGTTGTTCATGTAGGCACCCAGCCTGTCGGATAGCAAAGCTTGATTCGAAATGACGAATCATCAGCATTGCTGTGTCTTATCCACTCACACCAGCACAACACACACTAACACACCACCACCATGTCAGTGTCACTGCATTGCTGAGAATGATCCACCACCCAAATAATACCTACTCTGTAGAGTCCTGACCTTTTAAGAACAGGGTGAAAGGGGGCTAACAAAGCATGCAGAGAAACAGATGGACTACAATCAGTAATTGTAGAACTACAAAGTGCTCCTATATGGTAAGTGGAGCTGATAAAATGGACAGTGAGTGTAGAAACAAGGAGGTGGTTTTAATGTTATGGCTGATCAGTGTATTTATCACAATAGAAAGAGAGTTTTTCATCCAATGCTGTCTGAGGTGTCAAAGGTCACACATATTCAATAATTGTTTTGGCTGCTCAGGTGGCACAGCAGTAAAGTACGCTAGCGCACCAGAGTTGGGGTTTCGAATACATCGTATCGAATCTCAGCTCTGCCTTCCGACTGGGCTGGGCAGCAGCATGAACAATGATTGGCTGTTGTTCAGGGTTAGGGGTAAGAAAGTCAGATCATAGGTCCTCATAACTGGTGCAACTGCGGCCCCTGCTGGCGCCTGCACAGGGCTGAGGAATAATGCTGATGGGGGTGTGGCCCTCCGTACACAGTGCCCGTCGGTGTATGAACTCGACTCGTGCATGTGAAAAATGCAGTCTGTACTGACTGTACGGCCGGAGGGGGCGTATGTCAGTTGAGAGGCGTCCTCAGTCAGCGGTGAAGGGTCGAATCAGTATAGAGGACGCAATCAGGGTAATTGAACACGACTAGATTAGGGAGAAAATTGGGGGGGAAAGTGAGAAAAATTTTAAAAAGAAAATAATAATAATAATTGTTTTTAGCTTGCCCTTGAAAACTGGAATATTTTGTATGGTAGATGGTGTAAGACCTAAATTACTTTCAAACTTACATTGAAAACCCTACTTTTAACTCGATTGACAGTTCTTTTATGCACAAAATGTTGGCAAGACCTATTTTTGCTTGAAAAGGATGATTTACATATGAAAAATGGACGTTTTAATAGAAGGGAAAATATCAAGACACGTCTGTACATTTTTGTAGTCTGAGTGCTTTTTTTGTAGAACAACTTTATTTTCCAAGCATGTCTGGGCTGACCGTACATCCTGGTTGAAAGACTATGTTTAAAATAAATGACTTTTTTTTAGACATTTGAGAAAAATACTGCTTGCTGCTCACCTCAAGCTTTGTCTGAATGCTGATTACTTCAATTCCCCCAAAGCTTTTTCATAAACAGGTTCTGTTGAAGATGTCTGTCGGAATACCATACACTTCAAATATTTAGCAAGCTAACCAGGTTTGTACTCGTACATTACATTGTTAAGAACAGGATAAGTTCAGGATGTGAAAGCTGTCATTTATAAAACTGGCAGTGGCAATAATTGCCTGAATGAGTAGCTCTGCTAAAGATTGCTCTGCTTGCTTTATCATACTGATTAAATTGTACATATGCGTGTTTTTTATTTATGTCCAGATGGCAAACCAAATGCTGCATCCTGATTGTTCTTTTTCATCTGGAATAGTGAATTTTATGTGCTGTGCTATAATGAAGTTACTTTATTTAGTATGTACTTTTAATATATATACAGTATATATACTGATCAGCCATAACATTATGACCACCTTCCTAATATTGTGTTGGTCCCTCTTTTGCTGCAAAACAGCCCGGACGCGTCGAGGCATGGACTCCACTAGACCCCTGAAGGTGTGCTGTGGTATCTGGCACCAAAATGTTAGCAGCAGATCCTTTAACTCCTGTAAGTTGCGAGATGGGGCCTCCATGGATCAGACTTGTTTGTCCAGCACATCCCACAGATGCCTGATTGGATTGAGGTCTGGGGAATTTGGAGGCCAAGTCAACTCCTCAAACTCGTTGTTGTGCTCCTCAAACCATTCCTGAACCATTTTTGCTTTGGTCTGCAACAATGCTTGGATAGGTGGTACGTGTCAGGGTAACATCTACATGGATGGCAGGAAGGTTTCCCAGCAGAACATTGCCAAAAGCATCACACTGCCTCTGCCGGCTTGCCTTCCCCATAGTGCATAATGGTACCATGTGTTCCCCAGGTAAGCGACGCACACACACCCGGCCATCCACGTAAAAGTAAACGTGATTCATCGGACCAGGCCACCTTCTTCCACTGCTCCGTGGTCCAGTTCCGATGCTCACGTGCCCATTGTTGGCACTTTCGGCAGTGGACAGGGGTCAGCATGGGAACCCTGACTGGTCTGCGGCCATGCAGCCCCATATGCAACAAACTGTGATGCACTGTGTATTCTGACAGCTTTCTATCTGAACCAGCATTAACTTCTTCGGCAATTTGAGCTACAGTAGCTCGTCTGTCGGATCGGATCACACGGGTCAGCCTTCGCTCCCCATAAGTTTTTCATTGGCTTTTGATGAGATAATTTCTTTTTTAAGCATGTGTGTGTGTGTTGGGTGATGTAAGTTAAATGTATTGTTCAGGTTGTACTGATATGTACTGAAAACATAGGTAAAGAACATTAGCTCTCTACAGCTGGGATCTGGAGAACCAGGATTCATATCTCAGCAGTGCTATTGGCTGATCTGGTATCTGCATGGACATGATTGGTAATGTTCTGGAAAGAAGGGGGTGTAAGACTGGAGCATACCCTGAATAGAGCACTAAGTCAACCTAAGGTGACACACACTTTAACATTCATTCACTTTAATACACAAAGGGGCAATCTAGAGTGCTCAATCGACCTTTTGCATGTTTTGGGAGGTGAAAAAAAGTACCCACAGGTAAGGTAACCCACACAGACAAGGCAAAAATATGCACAAGTCTTCATAACCAAAACCATGAATAAAGTCAATTTTATTTTATTAAAGATTTAACTCAGGAACCATGTTGCTGTGTGGCATCAACTCTACCAGCTGCACAGCCATGCTCTTCTCATCAACTTTACACATTTTCTATCTAAATGAGTTCTATTTGCAAAGTACAACAGCCACGACGTCTATGAGAAAGTCCTCCTCGTCCAGCAAAGCAATATATTTTCATTACTCTAAAACACTAGATCAATATAACAGCAAATAGCGTCCATTCATCTTACTGGAAAATATACGGCCTTACAATGCATGAATGGCAGTTAGCTGCTATACATAACAGAATGAACTGTGCATAATGACAAATGTTTTAAATGACCCAATAAGGAGAGAGGACAATAATGGGTGTTTTACTGTTGACTGAAATCCTGGTGCTTCCACACCTTGGCGTTTGACAGATGCAGGGCTGTGAGGTTTACAGAGACTGGCAGACAGTGATCTAGCATGAGTCTTGGTCGTGACTGAAGCAGGTGAGTGGTGGATATATGTCTACTGTGTTTAATATCAGCTACAAAGCCAGAATACAAGGTGGTTCAGAGTGGTACCAGCATACAACATGGTTCAGAGTGATAGTGCCAGTCAGCACTTAGCACTAACAGCACGATCTGCACTGTGTATAAAGAGGGATGTGCAGTAGCTCTTCACGCAGCTGGGTCATATCGTAACAGTGTCCATCATTAACAGGATATAAATAACACATCTTGAACACACAGTAATAATACTGTATTTTTATGTATAAAAATGTGATGAAATTGAAGGTGCACAGGGTCAATTTTGGCTAAAGTAGTTTTAAGATAAATTATCGTATCATAAGCTGCTGGCAATTTAGCAAGGAAGTCTGCCATGTTTATATTTGTGAACAGTTCAGGTTTTGCATTGATTAAATTGTATTTAATATTTATTTTAGTGCTATTCTGATATTGACACACAGCTCCAGAAACCCAGATTTTTTTGTTTTGTTTGAAAAAAAAAATCAAAATATTCAGTGATTCCAATCCATCAACCAAACCTCCTTCTAAAGTTGGTGACCTTTTTTATTTAAGTAATAATAATACAATAAATACTTTTTTCTAAATTATGTACCTGGGTTATTAAGACAGAAATAATAGTCTTATTTATTTATAAAGTAAACTTTTCCCCTCATTGGCCACAGACATCAATGAAAGGACAGATCATTGCTTGCCAAAATGTTGTCTAGATACGTCCTTTAGTATTATACAGGTCCTTCTCAAAAAATTAGCATATTGTGATAAAGTTCATTATTTTCCATAATGTAATGATAAAAATTTAACTTTCATATATTTTAGATTCATTGCACACCAACTGAAATATTTCAGGTCTTTTATTGTTTTAATACTGATGATTTTGGCATACAGCTCATGAAAACCCAAAATTCTCAAAAAATTAGCATATTTCATCCGACCAATAAAAGAAAAGTGTTTTTAATACAAAAAAAGTCAACCTTCAAATAATTATGTTCAGTTATGCACTCAATACTTGGTCGGGAATCCTTTTGCAGAAATGACTGCTTCAATGCGGCGTGGCATGGAGGCAATCAGCCTGTGGCACTGCTGAGGTGTTATGGAGGCCCAGGATGCTTCGATAGCGGCCTTAAGCTCATCCAGAGTGTTGGGTCTTGTGTCTCTCAACTTTCTCTTCACAATATCCCACAGATTCTCTATGGGGTTCAGGTCAGGAGAGTTGGCAGGCCAATTGAGCACAGTAATACCATGGTCAGTAAACCATTCACCAGTGGTTTTGGCACTGTGAGCAGGTGCCAGGTCGTGCTGAAAAATGAAATCTTCATCTCCATAAAGCTTTTCAGCAGATGGAAGCATGAAGTGCTCCAAAATCTCCTGATAGCTAGCTGCATTGACCCTGCCCTTGATAAAACACAGTGGACCAACACCAGCAGCTGACATGGCACCCCAGACCATCACTGACTGTGGGTACTTGACACTGGACTTCAGGCATTTTGGCATTTCCTTCTCCCCAGTCTTCCTCCAGACTCTGGCACCTTGATTTCCGAAAACAGTACTTTGGACCACTGAGCAACAGTCCAGTGCTGCTTCTCTGTAGCCCAGGTCAGGCGCTTCTGCCGCTGTTTCTGGTTCAAAAGTGGCTTGACCTGGGGAATGCGGCACCTGTAGCCCATTTCCAGCACACGCCTGTGCACGGTGGCTCTGGATGTTTCTACTCCAGACTCAGTCCACTGCTTCCGCAGGTCCCCCAAGGTCTGGAATCGGCCCTTCTGCACAATCTTCCTCAGGGTCCGGTCACCTCTTCTCGTTGTGCAGCGTTTTCTGCCACACTTTTTCCTTCCCACAGACTTCCCACTGAGGTGCCTTGATACAGCACTCTGGGAACAGCCTATTCGTTCAGAAATTTCTTTCTGTGTCTTACCCTCTTGCTTGAGGGTGTCAATGATGGCCTTCTGGACAGCAGTCAGGTCGGCAGTCTTACCCATGATTGCAGTTTTGAGTAATGAACCAGGCTGGGAGTTTTTAAAAGCCTCAGGAATCTTTTGCAGGTGTTTAGAGTTAATTCGTTGATTCAGATGATTAGGTTAATAGCTCATTTAGAGAACCTTTTCATGATATGCTAATTTTTTGAGATAGGAATTTTGGGTTTTCATGAGCTGTATGCCAAAATCATCAGTATTAAAACAATAAAAGACCTGAAATATTTCAGTTGGTGTGCAATGAATCTAAAATATATGAAAGTTAAATTTTTATCATTACATTATGGAAAATAATGAACTTTATCACAATATGCTAATTTTTTGAGAAGGACCTGTATAATAATGCACTGAATGAGTGAATGAGTGAGTGAGGCTAGAGCAATGGCTCTCAACTAAGGTCCCTAGGGGGCCTCAGTGAGTCTACAGGGGGGCCCTGTTGCATTTCATAGAGAAGAGAGGGGAAAATCAATAGGCTACTTGCATATAAGAGATTCCTTGTAATGTCATATAGATCCATTTTAAACTGCCTATGGCCTACGATGGGTCTTTGAGAATGGACACATTAGATTTGCCCACCACAAAAGTGCAAAGATCAACAGATGGCAACTAAGAAAGATTCTGATTTAATTGTTGATGCAGATTCTGATGATCCAGGTGAGGAAGCTTCCGCTACCAGTTCACTAGAAGTAAACGCACTACATCAACTGAAATCAGAAAATACCTTCATCGTGGAATCATTGAATTCCCATGAGCAGGAACACAACACCTTTCGTCATCCTTGCTGAAAGTGCAAGAATAATAACCTGTGTCAAGGGGGTCCACACAGGGGGGCCGCAGTAGAACCGCTGGTCTAGAGAATATATCAATTTTACACCCAGTGTTTTCAGTATAGGCCATAGATCCACCACCACTAATCTAACTGAGAAAGGAATAAGCATCTAGAATCATGTAGCACTGTCACTAAAATGCTTTACAGCCAACAGCAATCCAGGAAAACTGGGACATTCCTTCCAGACACTTCTGTCTCTAAGCAAATATTTTGTGGTTATCCATTTGTTATAGCTAAGTGAAAGGCATGAATCCATAAATGATTTCCTTTCTGTATATACAAAGCACCATACATCTGTTATCAAAATGTATTTTTTTAACAGCAGTTTAAAATGTACACATCCAGCAGGAGACTTTTTTTCCATTTACACTTTTTTTTACATGTTACAATAAAACCAAACAGCAAATTCAGTGAGGAGAAACAAGTATTTAACCACTTTAGTTTTGTTGGTATTGTTAATTTAAATACTTTTAGTGCATATATGAGCTTCAAATTCACAAATATAAAGTCTTTTGATTCCGTCTCAACAAAATTGCATGTATTTCTAAGCATAAAAAAAAAAAAAAACGTTTTTAGCTGCTATATTAAAATGCAATAAATAAAACAATAACCAAGTTATAGATATTAATACTTCAAATTAATAAACATTTTAAGTTAAAATTGTTGTCATTAGCTGGGACGAGTAGCAATCATGGTGAAAGTTAAGTGTCAGTACCTTGCACTGGTCCCAGTCCTGGGTTTTGTGTTTCCCTGCTGTTTTTGTTAATACACCTGTTTTCTGTTCCCCCTTAATTGCGCTAATGCATTGCACCTGTGTTTTGTTTCCACCTGTGTGTATTTAAGCCTGTTTGTCCTCACAGACCAGTGTGAGGCATCAGCATCAACTATAGCCTGTAATGAGCGGTTTGCATTGACCCAAGCTTTGTACCCTTGAACATTCTCACGAGCCTTGTCCGTTGAAAAGTGTTTGCAGATCAATCGACCTTTGCCTGATTTCTTAACCACTGTTATTTGGCTTGCTGTCTTTAATAAACCTGCACTTGCATCCAAAAAACCTGCCTGTGAGTCCCCATTACATAAAGGTGCTTCCAAAAGTTCTAAAGGACAAAATTAATAAACAACACTACATTACAATCAGATCAGTTGGTTTGATAACCTGCGTTCACAATGTGCTGTCAGAAGGAAGGTAGAAAATAGGCAGACAGTCGATCAAAAATAATTGCAGGATGAACTAAAAACAGCAAATACAACAGTTAAACAATGAGCAATAAAATGCAATGCAAACATTTTTGCTCCTTTACCCCACACAAAACATCTAAACAAACATGCAAACAAGCATTTATACAAATTAGACTGATAGTCTATAATTAATTTAGCTCATCATATTCTGAGTATAAAGAAGGGTTTTACACATGATTTCAAAAACATCCCACACACATTATGGAAAAGGGAGCCTCAGGATATTTGTCTACTTCTGAATTCCAGTGAAAATTAATTAGTTCCTCTCATATAACTAGTCTAAGAGAGGGACCCTTACCTTACCTTAATAACTTAAGGGAATCAAAGACAATCTGTCAAAAAGAAAATAAAGTGCCAAAATAAAATAGTGTCAAAAGACATTTAAGGTATGATGGATATGTACACTGAAAGTATATTAAATAAAGTGGTTGAATATTTGTTATTTTTCACTGTACAAACCACTTTACATCTGTAGTCAAATTCTATTCTTTTCATCCACAATTCTTTCCATATTTTTATAATTTCACAGTTTTCTTGCAACACATCCAGCAAGCTGCAGAAAAGCCTCTTTCACATGCTCAGTGAAACCTATAATTCACACCATATATAATCATATTATAGGATTTCTTATATCGCTGTGTTCTTGGCTCATTTTTATATACCCTCAAGCGAACGATTACCCATCAGGGTATTTTACCATCAGGGTAAAGTTTTCTTATCAAATTGTCTGTTTTTTTCTGTCAAGCGACCAACAAATAAGTGTAAGCCATTAATTCTTCATCTGTCTTATATCTGCAGCGGCCACCATATGGCTGAGCGCGCTGTTATTGTGATGAGGCGTAGTAAGTGTTATTTTCAGCAGGAGTCAACATGTCATGCCCTAGGCACTACTCTGACTGCTGTCTGGCTGTCAGTCTGATTAATCGGAAATATGTAAAACATACGGAGGACATGGCAAGGAAAATCACTTCCATAAGATACATTTCCTGAGTTCACGGTTGAATGAAAGCAGTTCAGTGAACGCAGTGTTTGATGGTTGTGCTGTAAATGAAGGAGAGGAGTTTGCGGTGATAAAGCTTTATTACAGAATGGTTACAGATGAGCTGTTTTGAGGCTGTTCTATTAAACTAATTTGCTATAAAATACAGGTAATAAAACCACATGGGTTGGAGCCCTGGGGCTACCCATAATATAAAAAATAGTAAAAATTGATAAATCATGGACAAACTTTTATACAATGCAATTATATGTGCATTCATGCTGTGACTATAGCAAAAGGGGGACATGCAATTTTTCTACTAATCACTCTACTAAATTGCTATGCTGGTTTTTTAATGAAATGACTTTCAATGTTTTGACTTTTCAATGCTGAGCAGTTAGATTATAGTTTTAAATATAAGCACATATGATTTGAATTTTATGCCTGCAACACCCTGGGGCCAAAAAGAATAAACATTTTACAGAATATTCAAGTTACTAATTTGAAACACTCTACATTAAGCAAGTGAATTGGTATGGGTCATGGCTCACTACTTTGTGCTGCACTTCATAAAATGACCACTTCTCGATGCAAGATTGTAAATAATTGGTATTTCACCATCAACATCCGCTAATATGGAAAGATGCAAAAATGTAGGCAATCCAAGAAATCTTAGTCCCAAGCAAGGAAAAGCCATAAACCATTGTTAAATGTGGGTAAACATCAAATCCCCAGACAGCACAGAATGACTGAATTGTCCTGCTACTATAATAAATATAGCCACATGGGCTTTGGACTACTTTGGCAAAATATCACTTAACACACTTCGTCAGCGCAACAACAAATGCAAGCTGAACCCCCAGTACAAAGAGAAATTCATTCATCAATTCTATGCAGCAAGGCCATCAAATTCCCCTGGACCGAGCTCATTTCAGATAGGCTGAAAGACAGAGGAAACGTGCTGGGGTCTGATGAGTCCATGTTTCAGAAAAATGCATGTTGAGTTTTAAATGCCAAACACAAAAAGAATCTTCCAGACTGTTATCAGCAAAAGGTGCAAAAGCCAACATCTGTCATGGTATGGAGGTGCATCAGTGCCCAATACATTGATGACTTGTATTTGTGTGAAGGTACTATTGATGCAAAGGCGTATATGCATGTGAGTGCGAGTGCATGTGCTTCAGATCTGTCTTATTGAAAATGTATGGTGCCTCATGAAGAGGAGAATGAAGTACTGGCAACAATGCTGTTGGGCAACTGCAGTCTTGTATTGAGCAAAAACAGGCAAAAATCCCACTTTCAGAACTGTAACTATTAGCATCCTCAGTTCCCAAACAATTCTAATTTGTAATATTTACAAAATACAATAAAGTTAGTCAGTAGAAACCTTGGATTTGTTCTGTGTACTTTTGTCAGTAAAAAGAAAATCAAACGATTACAGATTTTTGTGGAATGGGGTTTGTACGATTGTTCATATTATTCATGTAGGTAGACTGTACATTTATTTGTGCGACATTTAGCAGATGCTTTTTATCCAAAGTGATTTAAAATGATGACTGAATACAATTAAAGCTATTGAGGTTAATGTCCTTGCTCAGGGGCCCAACAGTGGTAACTTGGCAGTGGTAGGCCTTGAATTGGCAACCCTCTTTATTACTAGTCCAGTAACTTAACCACTGAGCTACCGCTGCCCAACATGTGTATTGTCTATTATAACTATTTGGATTAAGACCAAATCAACTAAAAATTTTTAACTAAATGGTTTCCAACTCTGTGCAAGTCTTGTTTTATTTTAAGTTTATAGGTAATTTGCTTTAAATAAATTCATATAAATATAAAGGAAAGGAAAGAAACAACAATACACACAGCATGAAATCTAAAAATATAATTAAATAATGGTTTGCACTCGCCCAGGTGGTGCAGCAGGATATTTCGCTAGCACACTTCGGTTCTCGGTTCGAAACACGGCGTTGCCTCCGGTCGGCTGGGCGCCATCTAGCGGGCATAATTGGCAGTGCCTGCAGCAGACACTAATTGGCTACCATGTCTGCTAGGGTGGGATGACTGGACTATGTTGGTGGGGTCTTCTAACGCTGTGCAAGGACCCTGATTATCAGATAGAGGCGCCTGTGCAGAATGCATGGGTGAAAAGAAAGGGTCAGCTAAGGACTGCGCATGGGTTGGAGGAGGCGTGAGCAGGAAATATACCTTCCTCGAATGCAATCAAGGATCCCCAGCAGCAAAAGGCAAATTGACTACACAAAATCGGAGAAAAAATGGAGAAAACGCATAAATAAATGGAAAATAAATAATGGTTTGAACAACAGAAATAATAATAGAATGTTAAAAGGACATATATCCAGTCATCACTCATTTCCTGTCATGTTGTACCCCTGGAACAAAAGAATTATTTAAGCTCCTACGCACTTCTGTCTTTTGTTCGTCTCCACAAATGAATTTCCTTTTTGCTGGTACAAAGTTAAAATCCAGCGTATAATACAGCTTCGTGGGTGGTCAGACATTCTTCTTAGAAACATGAGATTGATAAATCTGTGAATGACGTTTCTCATCACCCTTTGCTCTTGTTCCGAGTGCCCTCCCCTGAAGGACCACAGGGCTTTACCCAGTGATTAGTGTCATCATTCAGTGTCTCCACTGAAAGGTACTGGGAGGAAAGCTCTCCATAGTTTGTCTCCAATGTCTGTCTCAGATCTTCCCAAGGAGGTGCAGTTCCAAATGATACTACTCAAGATCTGCTAATAATGGCATGAGTGCTTTTATATAAATCTGAGTCTGATAATGCTCCTGTCAGTGGGTAACTGGACAGAAACATCATTTTGATGATCGAGCTCTGTACAGAAGCACAGTAGGTTTAGAATTATGACAGTTCTATAGGCAGAATGTCAATTTTAACCTGTTACAGGGGAACCATCACGTTGGCCCTTTAATAAAAACAGGGTTCGTAAATTTAAAGCTCCTTATCACCATTTATGAGAAAAAATAAAGCAAATGTACCAGTTATGTCATTGTTAAATAAACTGATGAGCCACAATTTGTAGGTTCTCTAGGGGACCCTGCGATGGATTGGCGCCCTGTCCAGGGTAGTCCTCCTACTTTGCGGCCAGTGTTTTATGGTGGAACCAGACTGACCATGACCCTCATATTACCAAGAGCTCATATTACCAAGAGCTGCTCTACTTAAGTACACAAAACAATGCAATTCTGTAGTGTAAAATTTACAGTTTTTTTAATGTAAACTATTGCATCAATACTGTACCAACAGCAAAAAGAAAGATTCTGTTGGAAGGTCTTATACACCCTTGCATAAGCATTAATAATCCATGACAGCATGTGGAGCTTCACAGGAAGCTGCCTGTCGAATTCTCCAGCCCTCACTCACAACAAATGCTTGACTGCTGAAAAGCTCGTATCCGGAACCGTACACTTTCCTTAACACTGCACCATATCTGCTCTAGTGCCAGTGACTAATCTTTACCTCCTGCTGAGAAATAGTTTACTTCTATACCAGTCAGCTCTCAGAAGGAAAGACCCTGGGCTTGTTTTTGCTGGCAGGGTTTATTGGGTGCTGCTTTGTGTGACTGCAGGACTGTATAGATAATTAAATACAGAGATCTAAGGGGTAGGTGTTGTAAGCTTTTGTGCCCACTGTTAGGTGCAGTATGGCAGCGTTCTGCGTGAAATATTAGCTACTGCATGTATATGCAAATAAATAAGTTCTGCACATAAATTGTGTGCAAAAAGGGGTATATACAGTGTATCACAAAAGTGAGTACACCCCTTACATTTCTGCAAATATTTCATTATATCTTTTCATGGGACAACACTATAGACATGAAACTTGGATATAACTTAGAGTAGTCAGTGTACAGCTTGTATAGCAGTGTAGATTTACTGTCTTCTGAAAATAACTCAACACACAGCCATTAATGTCTAAATAGCTGGCAACATAAGTGAGTACACCCCACACTGAACATGTCCAAATTGTGCCCAAATGTGTCGTTGTCCCTCCCTGGTGTCATGTGTCAAGGTCCCAGGTGTAAATGGGGAGCAGGGCTGTTAAATTTGGTGTTTTGGGTACAATTCTCTCATACTGGCCACTGGATATTCAACATGGCACCTCATGGCAAAGAACTCTTTGAGGATGTGAGAAATAGAATTGTTGCTCTCCACAAAGATGGCCTGGGCTATAAGAAGATTGCTAACACCCTGAAACTGAGCTACAGCATGGTGGCCAAGGTCATACAGCGGTTTTCCAGGACAGGTTCCACTCGGAACAGGCTTCGCCAGGGTCGACCAAAGAAGTTGAGTCCACGTGTTCGGCGTCATATCCAGAGGTTGGCTTTAAAAAATAGACACATGAGTGCTGCCAGCATTGCTGCAGAGGTTGAAGACGTGGGAGGTCAGCCTGTCAGTGCTCAGACCATACGCCACACACTGCATCAACTCGGTCTGCATGGTCGTCATCCCAGAAGGAAGCTGACGCACAAGAAAGCCCGCAAACAGTTTGCTGAAGACAAGCAGTCCAAGAACATGGATTACTGGAATGCCCTGTGGTCTGACGAGACCAAGATAAACTTGTTTGGCTCAGATGGTGTCCAGCATGTGTGGCGGCGCCCTGGTGAGAAGTACCAAGACAACTGTATCTTGCCTACAGTCAAGCATGGTGGTGGTAGCATCATGGTCTTGGGCTGCATGAGTGTTGCTGGCACTGAGGAGCTGCAGTTCATTGAGGGAAACATGAATTCCAACATGTACTGTGACATTCTGAAACAGAGCATGATCCCCTCCCTTCGAAAACTGGGCCTCATGGCAGTTTTCCAACAGGATAACGACCCCAAACACAACCTCCAAGATGACAACTGCCTTGCTGAGGAAGCTGAAGGTAAAGGTGATGGACTAAACCCAATTGAGCACCTGTGGCGCATCCTCAAGTGGAAGGTGGAGGAGTTCAAGGTGTCTAACATCCACCAGCTCCGTGATGTCATCATGGAGGAGTGGAAGAGGATTCCAGTAGCAACCTGTGCAGCTCTGGTGAATTCCATGCCCAGGAGGGTTAAGGCAGTGCTGGATAATAATGGTGGTCACACAAAATATTGACACTTTGGGCACAATTTGGACATGTTCACTGTGGGGTGTACTCACTTATGTTACCAGCCATTTAGACATTAATGGCTGTGTGTTGAGTTATTTTCAGAAGACAGTAAATCTACACTGCTATACAAGTTGTACACTGACTACTCTAAGTTATATCCAAGTTTTATTTCTATAGTGTTGTCCCATGAAAAGATATAATAAAATATTTGCAGAAATGTGAGGGGTGTACTCACTTTTGTGATACACTGTATATCGAAAGTGAACATTATCATATATTCTTTTTATTTACCATATGTTTGGGCAATTAGCAACAACTGGGATTGGCCTTTTCTTTGATTTTTTCCCCGAACTTTTCTCTCCTAATCTAGTCGTATCCATTTATCCTGGTTGTGTTACACTTCACCTCTATCAATACAACTCTCCACTGCTGACTGAGGGGCTTTGTAACTGACCCACGCCCCCTTCGACATGTGAGCAGTACCGACTGCCTCTTTTTACCTGCACAAGGTGAGTTCATATGCGGATCAGCCTTGTGCATGGAGAGCCACACCCTGATCAGCATTATTTTCCAACTCTGTGCAGGCGCCATCAATCAGTCAGAAGAGGTCATTATTGCACCAGTTATGAGGAACCCTGGACCGGCTCATCCCATCCCTGAACAACAGCCAATCGTTGTTCATGTGGCCGCCCAGCCCAGCGTATTTTACCGCGGTGCCACCTGAGCAGCCAAGAAATATGTTTTTGATATCACAAAAGCCAAAGTCAAACACAAAAATGTAAAAAGAAAGAAACTGTTTATAGCAGACGTGTCAAACTCAACACCACGTCCTATTATGTGGCCCGCGAGAGCTTAAAAGACGTATGATTGTTGTGATGGTTCGAGTAGTTACAGAGACGTACTTATAATTTAATGGGACACCTGCGCCTTTAAGCAGCAACTGTTGACATCGTAGTCATGGCAACTAACTTTGACCTTCGCTAAGAAGCCATATCACTACGTTTTAGCGGCAAAAGAACGTAGGGTAAAGTCAGTAGCGTAAACAATAAAAAATAGAAATTACTTCTCTTGCAATCCAATACAGGAGCATTGTCTGTTAGTAGTAGACATTTATATTCTCAGTTGTTTGTAAATGTTTTAGTGAGTATGTTACAGCGTTTTAGTTATGACTTTACCGTAATTTCGTAATTTATTATGGTTACAGTTACTATAGCAATTAGTATTTTTACACAAAATGCTAACTAGTTAACGCTATTTTACGTTAGGTTAAATTTCATATTGTACTAGATGTAACACTTAACTACAGCTATGTGCGTGTACTTGTACTGTCTTAAGTTTTTTATTGTTTTTATTGTTTGTATTTTGTAGTTTTACTCCATTCTGATGCACACAGTATACAGCTAGGAAGCAAATAAAACAACGTAACTGTATTATGGAGGGAGTCGTCTGTCTGTCTAGCTGAGAAAGGGGGAAAAACTCTCAGTGAGGGCAGAACAATTGTCTTAAAATACACTGCATGTCCCACAATGCATGCTGATTCTGTGACCTGCAAAGTGACCGCATCCCACCACTAGATGATGTTGAGAAATATTTACAAATAATCCCAAAATGTACAAGAAGAGAAAATTGAAGCAGAAGGAGGTAATTTAATGACATATGGGAAAGTGAAAACAAGTCACATCTCTTGTGTTATGAGGCCGTGTCTGTGGTAAAGGAGTACAATATAAATGTAGATATACATTATAAATTTGACATTTAGACACCAAACACAGAATTAGCCTCTAAGAAAAATAACAAATTGTCCAAGACTTAAAAGGCAGACTGCAATCACAGCAGGATACGTTACAATCGGCCCTTTGAGGGCCACCATAATGCTGATGTGGCCCTTGGTGAAAATGAGTTTGACACCCCTGGTTTACAGATTTTATATCGTACAGCTTGTGTTGTTAGTGAAGGTTTTTATATTAGGATAAATAAGTCATACCAAGCCTTTCCACTCAATTTACTTGTTCTGACTTGTTTTAAGTTCTAACTTAAATAAATTTTCTATACTTTATACTTTATTCTGGTGCTATGATTGATCAATCATAAAACCAAATTTTACAGCATCTTCTCAACTGCAATTTGCATGATGAGCTACAGCATTGGTAAACTGAATGTAGACTTAATGTAGGCGCAAATAATAAGTTAAAATAATAAAAAGTTTTTTTTGTTTGTTTGTTTGTTTGTTTGTTTTTTTATATCTCTACAGGGTTTCATTTCTCTCTACTGTGATCCAGCTACTAGCCTCCAATTCTTAGTGTTCAGAGAATGTGCTGCTTCAAACAGGCTGCAATGAGATGCAGGTTAAAAGCCTAATGAGTCACATAAAGCACCTGGATTGATGTGTAATAAGCACAAACATGAAGGAGTGTGAGAAAGTCTTTGATTTGCGGACTCTTCTCTACTATAGCTTCTAATTTACATTGTGCACATCATTTTTTCAGTCATGCTGGAAGTATTGTATAGTTATCTGTGCACGTTTGCATGAATGTGTGCAAACATACAGTACATGTAGATGTTTTGCAATGTAAATTGAATTACAAATCACTGCTTTGTGGTTTTATTAGCATTGAATTTTTTGTCCCAACTATTCAGGAATGGAATGTTTGGACCTATACTGATTTAAATAAAACATAAAAACCCACATTTGGCTTGTAAATCAGACTGCAGAGTTTAATTATATTCATCACAGGACTGGACCACAATAAACAGCTGACTTGAAAATGCATTTTGGGGTCTTAGAAACACCCAACATTTGAGTCCTTTGGATAACTACATACATCTGAGTGGTTTAGAAAAGACACCAACTATAACAATCATCCAACAGAATGATAGCACTATTACATGTGCACTGATCAGTGTTTAATCATTCGTACTATTCCAAATAAATGACTGAACTGGTAATTCATTCAATGATTCATTGTTTGTCCAATTTTCTCATCCTAACCAACGTTTCTTATTCTAACCATGGACTTTTCTCATCTGCTTTCGCACCAGCAGACTCAGGAAGAGCTTCTTCCCGAGGCCATAACCCTCCTGAACTCCACCACATCGCTTTAATACTGGCCGTATTCGCAATTTGCACATCAGTTTTTGCACACTGCATTACTGCACTATTTTCACCAGCATAAACAATAACGTATATATATTGTATACATATCTGATATACTTATATACTATATTTTATTTATACTTACATTTATACTTACTTTATACTTTAACATTTAAAACTACCTCCTTGTTTCTACACTCACTGTCCATTTTATCAGCTCCACTTACCATATAGAAGCACTTTGTAGTTCAGTAATAACTGACTGTAGTCCATTTGTTTCTCTCCATACTTTTTTAGACTGCTTTACCCTGTTCTTTAATGGTCAGGACCGCCACAGAGTTGGTATTATTTGGGTGGTGGATCATTCTCAGTACTGCAGTGACACTGACATGGTGGTAGTGTGTTAGTGTGTGTTGTGCTGGTATGAGTGGATCAGACACAGCAGCGCTGCTGGAGTTTTTAAACACCTCATTGTCACTGCTGGACTGAGAATAGTCCACCAACCAAAGACATCCAGCCAACAGCGCCCCGTGAGCAGCGTCCTGTGACCACTGATGAAAGTCTCAAAGATGACCAACTCAAACTGCAGCAATAGATGAGTGATCGTCTCTGACTTTACATCTACAAGGTGGACCAACAAGGTAGGAGTGTCAGAGTGAACAGTTAGTTCTAGTTAGATGCTAATGCTTTTTATTGGCTCTGTACTTGTACTCTGCACAATGACAAAGTTGAGTCTAATCTAAATTTATCCTGGTCAGGGTTGCGATGGGTCCAGTTAATTGGGCATAAGGCAAGAAAAACCCTGGACAGGTTGCCATCCTATAACAGGGCAACACAATTGTTGAAAAAAAGCAATTGTTTAATAATACTGAGAAAATATCATTTGAGAAACACAGTGAGTGAGTGAGTGAGTGAGTGAGAGAGAGACAGTATTCGGTAACCAAGGGACCTCTGCATCAGCTTAACATTGTTTATTTAACTAGACAGATGAATGTGTTTTACCAGCATGGGGACCATGGAGCAGTGAGGTAGTGCAGTAAGTGGAGTGGTTGTTGTGTGCTGTGGACCTGATTTTGATCATCGCCTCCAGTCTCAGTCTGTTGGAACTTTTGTATGTTCTCTCTGCATACATGTGGGTTTACTCTGTTCTTTTAACCTGACAAGATGTACAGAAGGTGGATTGGCATTGTATAAGAGAGTCATGGTGTAAATAAATTAATTAATTCATTTTAAAAGCATGAAAACACTTTTTGACATTAGATGAAAACACCTTTTGATGTTAGAAGCTGCACAAGAAACTAACTCCCAAGAGCTTATTCTTTGAACTGGTGTGTGTGTGTGTGTGTGTGTGTGTGT
Organism: Trichomycterus rosablanca; assembly: GCF_030014385.1. Classification (NCBI taxonomy): domain Eukaryota; kingdom Metazoa; phylum Chordata; class Actinopteri; order Siluriformes; family Trichomycteridae; genus Trichomycterus; species Trichomycterus rosablanca. The sequence continues at coordinate 21,403,180 of NC_086003.1, forward strand.
GTGTGTGTGTGTGTGTGAGAGAGAGAGAGAGAGAGAGAGAGAGAGAGAGAGAATTGAATAAACAAGGAAGGCTGCATTTAACATGTTTACCTTTATAAACTGGTCAAAAGATTACACTATATAGCCAAAAGTAAGCTGACACTCAGCCATGAGCTGGGTAGACCCCCTTATGTGTCTCCAGTCTTCTGGTTGTGACAATTTGTCCATTTGTGAGATACCGATACTGATGTTGGACGTGAAAAGCCTGATTCAAAATCTGTGTTCCAGTTCATGCCAAAGGTTTTCATTAATGTTGAATTTGTCCATTTGTGAGATCAGGTACTGATGTTGGACTCGAAGGCCTGATTTAAAATCTGTGTTCCAGTTCATCCCAAAGGTTTTTATTAATGTTGAATTTGTCCATTTGTGAGATCAGGTACTGGTGTTTGACGAGAAGGTCTGGTTCAAAATTGCTTTTCCAGTTCATGCCAAAGGTTTTCAGTAGACTTGAGGCCACAGCTGAACACTGTTGCCACAAACTTGACATATTAATTGAATTCATGTAGCTAAACTTAGTAATCAGAAACGTTGTCTTCATACATTTGGTCACATTGTGTATATGTATTAACATGCACAACATGATCCCTCCCTGCATCTGATGCAAATAGGGAACTGGAAAGATGTAAAGTATTTGCACTGCAGTTCCATTTCTAGTTTCACAGGTTTTTATCATCTGCTTGTGCAGAGCTGATTGTGGCTTATGAAGTAAGGCTGATGTTTTCTGCTACACTGAGATCACACTGCTGTGGGGTTTGCTATTCCCTTAATCATGACACGAAAAAATCTTTGTAACCTGGACCATTATAATCCCAATCACAGGGCATAAATTGCTCCTAGATGTAAGTTAGTGATTGAGTAAATTTGTGGCTGTGCGGCCCTTCAATGGACGGAAACCTAGTGACCAATCCATCACAATTCTGACCAGTTTCCCCTAAGCAGTTAGTGAAAATCAATAAATGAATCCACTTTCACTTCAGGTGAATCCAGAAACTGGTTTCCCCTGATGAGACTCATACAGAGACAGGAAAAGACACAAAGCTTCTTACAGACTGTGACTGCAGGTGGGGATTAAAATCAGGTCCACAGGACAAACATAAGCTGCTTACTGCACCACTTTGCCACCCCTGTAGTCTTCATGTAGGTAAAATCCTTTAATTTATTCATTTTTGTTTACAACTGCTTTATCATAGTTGAGGGGGTTCTGGTGGGGGGGCCGGAATACACTATGGACAGGGCACCAGTACCTGGAAACAGTCGGTAGAGGGCTGGAACACACTATGGACAGGGAACCAGTACCTTAAAACGCTGGGAGGAGTGCCAGAATACACTATGGACAGGGCACCAGTACCTGGAAACACTGGATGGAGGGCTGGAATACACTATGGACAGGGCACCAGTACCTGGAAACACTGGGTAGAGGCCTGGAATACACTATGGACAGGGCACCAGTACCTGGAAACACTGGGTAGAGGGCTGGAATACACTATGGACAGGGCACCAGTACCTGGAAACACTGGGTAGAGGGCTGGAATACACTATGGACAGGGCACCAGTACCTGGAAACACTGGATGGAGGGCTGGAATACACTATAGACAGGGCACCAGTACCTGGAAACACTGGATGGAGGGCTGGAATACACTATGGACAGGGCACTAGTACCTGGAAACACTGGGTGGAGGACCGGAATACACTATGGACAAGGCACCAGTACCTTAAAACACTGGGTAGAGGGCTGGAATACACTATAGACTGGGCACCAGTACCTGGAAACACTGGATGGAGGGCTGGAATACACTATGGACAGGGCACCAGTACCTGGAAACACTGGGTAGAGGCCTGGAATACACTATGGACAGGGCACCAGTACCTGGAAACACTGGGTAGAGGGCTGGAATACACTATAGACTGGGCACCAGTACCTTAAAACACTGGGTAGAAAGCTGGAATACACTATGGAGAGGGCACCAGTACCTAGAAACACAGGCTGGAGGGCTGGAATACACGATGGACAGGGCACCAGTACCTAATGAAGTGTTGGACGAGTGTATTCTTCTGTTATTACGACATAAATAAAGCTTAGGCCACAATTAATGTAAAAATGTATGTCAATACAAATGCTTTCTAACAGCTAATGTAGGAGAATGACCACAGGAGCACTAAATGCCGGTGGAAATGGAAATAGAGAGAATGGATCTTTTATGGACAGGCGGAGTAGAGTGTGATTTGTGTGATTTGTCAGACAGTGCGCAGCATCATGATGAAGCATTACATTACGCCTGAGCTCTTATGTAAACCACCTCCACACCAACGCTGCTTTTATGTAAGCTTAAACAGCGAGACGGAAAGAGTGTGACATCACTACTTCACTCCAGTTCAGAAATTGAGTCTGCATTGAAAATCTGTAGTTCTGAGCCCTACAGCTGGGTCTTTCACCACCCCACCACTCACACACACACACACACAGCTGAGGAGCCTTTCAAGCATTCCACACAAGTTATATCCCAATCCCTTTCTTGCCTTTGTCCCTGCACATTTACAGCCGGGTGCTTTTTTTCTCTCTATCATTTCTGGCTGGCATCTTGCAATCCCTTTGTCCGCATTTCCGTCGGTACATGGTTACCATGACAACGGCTCCCCCTTATGAAAGCTCGTCAAGGATGGATGTTTTGTTGGATGTTTGGTGACTTAACAAGAGGTCTTTGGGAGTTTCTTCTGGTGGCAAAGAGACAGTCATGTTTTAGAGAGTGTGCTGCAAGTTACAGCATGGGTAAATGCTGTTCCACACCTGTTGGTTGTACAATAGCTGGCACCTCTTATGGTTGCCCCACATGTGGCAACATCTGTGACTCACACAGTGTATTGATGTAGCCTCAGACTAGGCCAGACAGATGCACAAAGATGCTTCTTCAAACTGAGGTACACCACCAGAAAAGCAAAACATCACATGAAGTTATGTGTGTGAAGCTTGTTGTCCGGAAACCACCTTGTACGAGGGTTCTTCAAAAAGTTTCTGCACTTTTTTAACTCTATTTATTGAGAATTTCAAAAACAAATTGCATCACTTTTCTACACAGTCACCGTCCAATGCATTTTTCCCAGCGTCGTACCAACTTTTTAATGCCATCAGCAAAAAATGCACTGCTGCTTTCACATCATCATCACATGAAAATCTTCCTCCCCTTAAGGCTTCTTTGAGCGTCCAAAAAGGTGGAAATCAGATGGTGCTAAATCCGGACTATAAGCTGTCTCTCATTCTCTTAGACACAACCAATTACTACTTCTCCCACCCTCACCGTTTCCAATGAAAATATGAAAGTGCAGAAACTTTTTGAAGATCTCTCGTATGTACAGTCATTGGTCATTTTGTTAGGTACACTGAACACACAGTCAGAATCATTGGCATTCTTGATTTTAAACATTGTTTTTAAATACAGTAGTTCAATTAACCAAGTGTCATAATTATTAACACTCCTGTATTAAGTATTCAGTGCCACTTTGCCATCATAACAGTATTAAGTCTTCACCTATAATGCTTGATGTCATTGTAAAATAGAAAGCTACTATAAACATGAAAGCACTTTCTCAATCCAGAATCTCCTTGGTCCTCTCTGTTTTTTGAGGTTTAGCTTGTGGTGTTAAACTTACACCAAAGGTTTTCAGTTTAGTTTGGGTCAGGGGACTGAGATGACAATGGCGAAACCTTAATTCTGTGATTTTTAGACCATTTTGTGTGGATTTGGGCATACCGTAATTATCAATTAAAATTGTTAAGCATTTCATGGAATCCATGATGTCATGCATCAAGGTTTCCATAGACCCATCCCGGATGCTCACCACAGTAAACAATGCGGATACTTTTTGTATTATCATCTTTCCAACACCAAGTCCACCTTTGTTGCCAAGAAGCTCTATTTTTGTCCCATCTGACTGTATAAACTCAATCAAGTTCAAAATTCCAACAGTGACATAATGTCTATAGTTAGAATATGGTAATTTGGGAATTGCTGACCCCAAAATGTTACCATTCATCTTGCTGGGCATAGAAGCAAAAATACACTTTACTTACTTAGTGATAACTATTCCAATTCAGGCCTGTTTTACAACAGATAGAGGACTACAAACTAGGGTTGGGCGGTATTGCCGATTTTCATACCATCATACCGTCTTCAGAAAATACCGTGGTATACGGTATTACCGCAGGGGGGGGGTTGGACGTCTCTCTGTTGGTAATGGGTCGTTCGCGAGCGATCCGATTCTATTGAACAGCTCTTTCAAATGAACTGTAAATGGCTATAATACACCCATTCTGCTTCACATCAGTACGGGGAATTAATCAAACATAATAAAAGCTGTTTATTGTCGGAATTCAAATCCGAAACACTTTTAGTATCTCGAAGAGTGAGCATGACACACACACACACACACACACACACACACACACACACACACACACACACACACACATACGCGTTTTCATGTCAGATGGGGACCAATGTTATGAACATCACTTGCGGGGACCACCCTTTCTACAGCCTCTAGAGGGCTGAAAAAAATCAGGCACACTAAACAGATTTTTCTTAGCTCATACACGCGTTCAAACATCAGAATTTAAGAAGTCATGTCAGGACCGTGTTTAGTGGGGACTTAGAAAAATCTTATAAATATGACTAATGGGGACCTCATTTACATAATATTAGCATAAAACACACAAATGCCAATGTGATTAGTGGGGACCTTGCAAGAACATTGAGTTAATTACAATTCATTTATATTACCATTAAAGGGCATGTAATTATTTCAAGCTAATCTACAGATTATCTTACTTTTAAACAAAAAGGTTTAATATACATCTATGTAAAATCAAAAGATGCAGTAATAGTCCATAAATCACATTAAAATGTTTAAATTTAGCTTAGCTTACTTGTTCATAGATTATGTAGTCTTTGCATAGAACATCTAGTGATGTGCATGTAGTCATCTCGACAACATAGCAAGATTTATGTTTGACATTTCTAGATTTACAGCCAATATCAGTGTAATTAAAAAAAAATATTAATAGATGAAGTTAAAGTCTATCTCTACTCATGTACAGTGGATTGGAAGAGTAGTAAATTATTGTCTGGATACTTTTTTAACTCAAATCAAACTATTTTATTTTTCACTGTTTAAGTGTTTCTTTCTTTAATTCTTTGTCATGAATTTTTTTGTACCACAGTGAACCACCCAGAATCAGCTACTACTCAATCACTGGACAATTATTACCACTAAAATAATGCTACTTATAAAACTATACAGGCATTAAAGACATTTAAATTGCAAAACTCAAGATTTAATTTTTAACATGCTTTCACCCTGTTCTTCAATGGTCAGTACCTCCACAGAGCAGGTATTATTTAGGCGGTGGATGATTCTCAGCACTGCAGTGACACTGACATGGTGGTGTTGTGTTAGTGTGTGTTGTGCTGGTATGAGTGGATCAGACACAGCAGCGCTGCTGGAGTTTTTAAATACCGTGTCCACTCACTGTCCACTCTATTAGACACTCCTACCTAGTTGGTCCACCTTGTAGATGTAAAGTCAGAGACGATCGCTCATCTATTGCTGCTGTTTGAGTCGGTCATCTTCTAGACCTTCATCAGTGGTCACAGGACGCTGCCCACGGGGGCTTTTGGCTGGATATTTTAGGTTGGTGGACTCTTCTCAGTCCAGCAGTGACAGTGCGGTGTTTAAAACTCCAGCAGCGCTGCTGTGTCTGATCCACTCATACCAGCACAACACACACTAACACACCACCACCATGTCAGTGTCACTGCAGTGCTGAGAATCATCCACCACCCAAATAATACCTGCTCTGTGGTGGTCCTGTGGGGGTCCTGACCATTGAAGAACAGAGTGAAAGCAGGTTAAAAAGTAAGTAGAGAAACGGATGGACTACAGTCAGTAATTGTAGAACTACAAAGTGCTTCTACAGTGGGGGAAATAAGTATTTGATCCCCTGCTGATTTTGTAAGTTTACCCCCTTACAAAGACTTGAACAGTCTATAATTTTTATGGAAGGTTTATTTTAACAGAGAGAGACAGAATATCAACAAAAAATACAGAAAAAAAACATTAAATAAAAGTTATAAATTAATTTGTATTTAATTAAGTGAAATAAGTGTTTGATCCCCTACCAACCAGCAAGAATTCTGACCCCCACAGACCGGTTATGTGCCCATGAGGCACACAAATTAGTCCTGTCCCTGTATAAAAGGCTCCTGTCACAGAATCAGTTTCTTCTGTTCAAATCTCTCCACCACCATGGGCAAGACCAAAGAGCTATCAAAGGACGTCAGGGACAAGATTGTAGACCTGCACAAGGCTGGAATGGGCTACAAGACCATCAGCAAGAAGCTTGGTGAGAAAGAGACCACTGTTGGTGCGATAATTTGAAAATGGAAGAAATACAAGATCACAGTCAATCGCCCTCGCTCTGGAGCTCCATGCAAGATCTCACCTGGTGGGGTAAGAATGATTCTGAGAAAGGTGAGGTCAGTCCAGAATTACATGGGAGGAGCTTGTCAATGATCTCAAGGGAGCTGGGAGCACAGTCACCAAGAAAACCATTAGTAACACACTTCGCCGTAATGGATTGAGATCCTGCAGTGCCCGCAAAGTCCCTCTGCTCAAGAAGGCTCATGTACAGGTCCGTCTGAAGTTTGCCAATGAACACCTGAATGATTCAGAGAAAGCTTGGGAGAATGTGATATGGTCAGATGAGACCAAAATTGAGCTCTTTGGCATCAACTCCACTCGCCGTGTTTGGAGGCAGAGAAATGCCCGGTGGGGATGGTGTTCTTGGGGTCATATCCAGCATTTCTCTGCTCCCAGCTCCCTTGAGATCATTGACAAGCTCCTCCCGTGTAATTCTGGACTGACCTCACCTTTCTCAGAATCATTCTTACCCCACCAGGTGAGATCTTGCATGGCGCTCCAGAGCGAGGGCGATTGACTGTGATCTTGTATTTCTTCCATTTTCGAATGATCGCACCAACAGGGGTCTCTTTCTCACCAAGCTTCTTGCTGATGGTCTTGTAGCCCATTCCAGCCGTGTGCAGGTCTACAATCTTGTCCCTGACGTCCTTTGATAGCTCTTTGGTCTTGCCCATGGGGGTCGAGAGATTTGAACAGAAGAAACTGATTCTGTGACAGGAGTCTTTTATATAGGGACAGGACTAATTTGTGCGCCTCATGGGCACATAACCGGTCTGTGGGGGTCAGAATTCTTGCTGGTTGGTAGGGGATCAAATACTTATTTTTTTTTTTTTTTTTGATATTCTGTCTCTCTCTGTTAAAATAAACCTTCCATAAAAATTATAGACTGTTCAAGTCTTTGTAAGGGGGTAAACTTACAAAATCAGCAGGGGATCAAATACTTATTTCCCCCACTGTATATGGTAAGTTTTTCAGGATGAACTCAAGTTCATATGCGTGTGAAGGCAGGCGAGCGAATACTTTTGGCAATATAGTGTATTATTGACAGTTCAAAGAAAATCAATATATTGCAAAATGTTCAAATGCTTTTTAAAAAATAGCAAATAATTCTATTTCTGTTCAGTAGACCTTTATGACGTATGCATGTGTGTGTCTTGCTGAGACATGTGAATGCAAACAAAAACTGCAATATCAGAACATGTGAATGTAAACAAAAACTGCCATACCAGAGACTCAATGATCTTTAAACTATCTGTATTGCAATTTTCTTTTGTAGGCCGTAATACGATTATAAACATAGAATTTCAGATTTTGCCAGTCACGGTTCTTAGGAGCTTCTGGTTCAGCCCTTAAACACTTCTCACAGTCTCGCTGTGCTGGTACGATACAAGATGTGATGAAGCGATTCGTGTGCCATTCCACCGCCTGCACCTCTGTCTGCAGCCAAGGTGTTTTCTTCTTATGGGCAGTTTTACCTTTGCACTGTTTGTCCATTCTGCCATAGACAAAGATTATTAGGATCAAATTCTCATAATAGCTATAAATACACAGATCAGCCATAAAATTAAAACCCGCCTAATATTATGTAAGTCCCACTAGTGACACCTGTATAGCTCTGACCCATCGAAACATAAACTACACAAGACCAATGAGCCTTGGGTGCACATGACCCTGACACCAAGCCTACTGTGGACCATTTTTGGTAGGTACTAACCACTGTTTACTGGGAACAACCCACAAGACCTGCTGTTTTGGAGATGCATCACAGACATCACAATTTGGTCCTTGTCAAAGTCACACAGTTCCTTACTGTTGCCCATTTTTCCTGCTGCCAAAACATCACCTTCGAGAACTGACTTTGACTGCGGCTTAATACATCCCACCACCTTTTTACAAGAGTACAGTAAGAAAGTAAACCCTCGAAATTACTTGATTCTACCATGAACACTCCATGGTCTACCATGGACCAGACTCAAGTACTAACCACTGCATACTGTTACACCCCAAACCTGCTGTTTTGGAGATGCTCTGACCCTGACCATTTTTCCTGCTTTAATTTGTCTGCAATTGTCCTACCTGAGCAGGCAACTGGCTTTAGTGTTTAATGTTTCAAAGTGGGTCTGTTTCTTGTAAGTAAGACTGACACTGTGTTACACTGTTTGATTAGGTTACACCATGAGTTATATTTTTAACAACACTGTGGCTTCCCACACAGAAGTCCCAGTCCCAAGCCCATATGCCCCCTAATAATATTTACATTCTATAAAAACACACTATAATGACGACAATTTATCCCCCTCACTTACAGTCTGTAGAATACACACAGGCATTAGTTAGCTAAGTAATCAAACAGTACTTAAACCCTTTATTCACTGGGACTTCAACAAAAGCAAGAAAGCAAAAACCAAATACAAAAAGTAAAATAAAATAATATACCATCAGGATCTAGCCCAATTTTATCCAAGTTCTTGCCATGAAACTCAGCTAATCTTCCTTGCTCAAGAGCCATTAGAACTTTGCTGATCTTTTGATATACACTGGATGTCTCTGGCTCAGTGAGTTCCACTGTCTGTGACTCGACATCATCAGACAAAATGACCTCTGACAGGCACAGCTTTCCAAAGGGTTTCAGGGAGAGGAAGAAACAGCTAGATTATATTCTCAACAGAGGAAACTACACTCACAATGCTGCAGTTATGGAGTCAGGACAGGGGAAACTTGTGCCCTTTACACAACCATGTAAAGAAACATTGGGAAATGACTTCACATACTTTTAACAGTATGTGTGAGAGCAGATGCGAGAAATGGGAAGGCTGGTTCACAATGCCAGAAAAGTCACCACCTTAAAAAAAATGGAAGACCTTATGAATCCAAAAAATTACATGGAGAGAGTCAAAGCTGTCAAGTTGACATGTGGGTATGACAGTGAAACAAACAAGTTTTTGACCCCATCATTAGCAAACAAACTTGGAAATATCCTGGTTAAAGTAAGCAAACTTTTAAAAGCTCAAGGTTTCATCTCAAACAACCAACATCTTGTGAAGAATGCCAGTGAGTTTCAAGACATCCATCGGGAAAAGTAGAATGAGCTGATATCAGCCACGGCATTGAAAAACTTTGCTGATCTTGGCGAGCTGTAGGGTCTTCTCAGGCAGTCGATAGAACTCACGATGGATTCTTATGTCATGTCCAAGAAAATTGGCAAGCTGGTCCATTTCTGTGTCTATCATGTTTAGCACAGTTGAAAGGGTTGCAGCATGCTTTCTCAGTTTGGTAGATGTCAGTGGGACTCTTTGCACCACACACCTTTGCAAAGCCACAGAGACGGTCTGATCCTCTGAAATGTGTCATAGCTTCTGGTCTTGCAAACATATAACCATTGTCTATTAACAAGGATCTCTAATGCACAAAACATTTTTGGAGTCAGAAGAATTGGAACTGGGCGACCACGTTTCCCCCCGACGACAATCCTTGAGAAGTGTCTGCAGAGCTTTTTTTCCTCTTCAGACAGTGCCCAGTCCACATCCTCATGGTGATCAGAAGTGTCTCTTGATAAAAATGCAGATAAGAGCATGCTGGCAACTTCTCCTTCCCTGAGAAGAGAATAACCTGAGCCAGGCACACCTTATTCAGCTCCATCCAGGCTTTTGCAGAGGGACTTTCCGAGAGTGAAATGTACCACTCATCTTGTACTTGACTGAGATATGCATGCATTTTTTGGATGTCTTCAGTAAAAGGCATGAGAGTCGGTACGTTCCACTTTGCTTACCTTATGTTCCTCAATGCCGTGGCTGATATTAGCTCATTCTACTTTTCCCGATGGATGTCTTACAACTCACTGGCATTCTTCACAAGATGTTGGTTGTTTGAGATGAAACCTTGAGCTTTTAAAAGTTTGCTTACTTTAATCAGGATATTTCCAAGTTTGTTTGCTAGTGATGGGGTCAAAAACTTGTTTGTTTCACCGTCATACCCACATGTCAACTTGACAGCTTTGACTGTCTCCATGTAATTTTTTGGATTCATAAGATCTTCCATTTTCTTTAAGGTGGTGACTTTTCTGGCATTGTGAACCAGCCTTCCCATTTCTCGCATCTGCTCTCTCACATACTGTTGATTCTTGTCTAATTTCCCCTTTTGTTTAACAAGTGCTGCCCAACATCAAGTTTCCCCTGTCCTGACTCCATAACTGCAGCATTGTGAGCGTAGTGTCCTCTGTTGTGAATATAATCTAGCTGTTTCTTCCTCTCCCTGAAACCCTTTGGAAAGCTTAAGAGCTTTGGCCACATCGGGTTCATTTTCATGCACATGTTCGAGGTGCCTTGCCATCTTGGCATACGGCTTAGAGCAATACAAGCAGTAATGTTTTTTGTTGTACACTCTTCGTCCACCACTTTTTTGACTTGCGCTAACAACTATTAGATCATTTATGTTCTTACTTGAACCAAGTTCTTCTTCTGCTCCAGTGGCTTCAGGTGTAAAGCTGTGCCCGTCAAAGGTCATTTTGTCTGATGTTGTGGAGTCACAGACAGTGGAACTCTCTGAGCCAGAGACATCCAGTGTATTGTGCTTTGTTTTTTGGTTTGGTTTAAGGCTAGTGTCAATGTCACTATCACAAGTCGTATCAGGTATGTAATCATCTGCACTTTCTGATGAAGAATCAAATAGCTCACTGGAATTGTCAAGATTTGTGTCTTTCATTTACAAAACAAGAAATCATAATAAGAAAAACTTTAATACTTAATCCTAAATTTAAAACTTAATTTATCAGTAAATTTACATATACAGTGGGGCCAAAAAGTATTTAGTCAGCCACTGATTGCGCAGGTTCTCCTACTTAGACAAATGAGAGAGGTCTGTAATTTTCATCATAGCTACACTTCAACTATGAGAGACAAAATGAAAAAAAAAATCCAGGAAATCACATTGTAGGATTTTTTAAGAATTTATTTGTAAATTATGGTGGAAAATAAGTATTTGGTCAATTAACAAAAGTTCAACTCAATACTTTGTAACATAACCTTTGTTGGCAATGACAGAGGTCAAACGTTTCCTGTAAGTCTTCACCAGGTTTGCACACACTGTAGCTGGTAGTTTGGCCCATTCCTCCATGCAGATCTCCTCTAGAGCAGTGATGTTTTGGGGCTGTCGCTGGGCAACACGGACTCCACACATTTTCTATGGGGTTGAGGTCTGGAGACTGGCTAGGCCACTCCAGGACCTTGAAATGCTTTTTACGGAGCCACTCCTTCGTTGCCCGAGCGGTGTGTTTGGGATCATTGTCATGCTGGAAGACCCAGCCATGTTCCATCTTCAATGCTCTCACTGATGGAAGGAGGTTTTGGCTTAAAATCTCACGATACATGGCCCCGTTCATTCTTCCCTTAACACGGATCAGTCGTCCTGTCCCCTTTGCAGAAAAACAGCCCCAAAGCACGATGTTTCCACCCCCATGCTTCACAGTAGGTATGGTGTTCTTGGGATGCAACTCAGCATTCTTCTTCCTCCAAACACGACGAGTTGAGTTTTTACCAAAAAGTTCCATTTTGGTTTCATCTGACCACATGATATTCTCCCAATCCTCTTCTGGATCATCCATATGCTCTCTGGCAAACTTCAGACGGGTCTGGACATGTACTGGCTTAAGCAGGGGGACACGCCTGGCACTGCAGGATTTGAGTCCCTCTCGGCGTAGTGTGTTACTGATGGTAGCCTTTGTTACTTTGGTCCCAGCTCTCTGCAGGTCATTCATCAGGTCCCTCCGTGTAGTTCTGGGATTTTTGCTCACCGTTCTCATGATCATTTTGACTTCACGGGATCGAGGGAGATTATCAATGGTCTTGTATGTCTTCCATTTTCTTACAGTTGCTCCCACAGTTGATTTATTCACACCAACCTGCTTGCCTATTGTAGATTCACTCTTCCCAGCCTGGTGCAGGTCTACAATTTTCTTCCTGGTGTCCTTCGACAGCTCTTTGGTCTTGGCCATGGTTGAGTTTGGAGTCTGACTGTTTGAGGCTGTGGACAGGTGTCTTTTATACAGATAACGAGGTCAAACCGGTAATACAGGTAACGAGTGGAGGACAGAAGAGCTTCTTAAAGAAGAAGTTACAGGTCTGTGAGAGCCAGAAATCTTGCTTGTTTGTTATTGACCAAATACTTATTTTCCACCATAATTTACGAATAAATTCTTTAAAAATCCTACAATGTGATTTCCTGGATTTTTTTTTCTAATTTTGTCTCTCATAGTTGAAGTGTACCTATGATGAAAATTACAGACCTCTCTCATCTTTCTAAGTAGGAGAACCTGCACAATCAGTGGCTGACTAAATACTTTTTGGCCCCACTGTATGTTTGATGATCTCAAATACACAAGTACTTTTTTGTCATGTTTTTGTATTTTGGGTTTTTAGTTATTTAAAAGAATGTAATAAGTTAATTGTGATGATAATCTAGCAAGAATAATTGTTTATTGTGATGTATCTACAAGGGGTTCAAGGGGAACATATAGGGCAGATTTTAACTTTCACAGTGATTTTTTTCTTGGATAATTATCATTTTATTCTGAACACTTACGGCGTCCCCACAACACACCTTCAGTTAGTGTATGAGTAGAAACTGTGTGTAGAAACTGAACTAAACTGGTCCCCACAATGACTATAACATTGTGTGTGTGAAAGGTCCCCACAAGTGACTATTACATTGTGTGTGTGAAAGGTCCCCACAAGTAACTATAACATTGTGCGTGTATGTAACAGGTCCCCACAATGACTGTAACATTGTGTGTGTGTGTGTGTGTGAAAGGACCTTTCACACACACAATGTTACCATTCCTTGTGGGGACCTTTCACACACACAATGTTACAGTCATTGTGGGGACCAGTTTAGTTCAGTTTCTACACACAGTTTCTACTCATACACTAACTGAAGGTGTGTTGTGGGGACGTCGTAAGTGTTCAGAATAAAGTGATAATTATACAAGACAAAAATCCCTGTGAAAGTTAAAATCTGCCCTAAATGTTCCACTAGAACTTACCTTGTAGATACATCAAAATAAACAATTATTCTTGCTAGATTTACATCACAATTAACTTATTACATTCTTTTTACTGACTAAAAACCCAAAATACTAAAATATATGACAAAAGAGACGCTGTAAAACTAAAAGTCAAGTAGTGGACATGCATGTACCTGTTGAGGAGTGCTGTTTGAAACAGAAGCATCATCCATCTGAGTCTTGGACAGGATAGAGGATTGGGAGTCGTCCTCCACCACGGCTCTAGCTGCAATGCTGGGTGTCTGTAAACACAATTTAAAATAACTATATCAAAAAACATGCACCAGACTTTAGAAAATAATTTTATAATAATAAAAAAATTATCTTTTGCCCAGTCAAGCAGTCTGTGTTCACACATATTAAATAAAACAGGCTTTGCGGGGACCTTTCACACACACAATGTTACAGTCATTGTGGGGACCAAGTCAGTTTCTACACACAGTTTGTACTCAGAAACTAACTGAAGGTGTGTTGTGGGGACGCCGTAAGTGTTCAGAATAAAGTGATAATTATACAAGACAAAAATCCCTGTGAAAGTTAAAATCTGCCCTATATGTTCCCCTAGAACCTACCTTGTAGATACATCACAATAAACAATTATTCTTACTAGATTATCATCACAATTAACTTATTACATTCTTTTAATTAATTAAAACCCCAAAATACTAAAATATATGACAAAAGAGAGCCTGTAGTTTTAACTTAAAGTGATGATGTGGATGTGCATGTACCTGTAGAGGAGTGCTGTTTAAAACAGAAGCATCATTCATCTTGGATCTTAGAGTCTTGGACAGGACAGAGGATTGGGAGTCGTCCTCCACCACGGCTCTAGCTGCAATGCTGGGCGTCTGTACAAATTTTAAATATTTATTTTTATTGGGCTCCCTTAAGTAATCACACAAATTAAACACTTTATGACAACTTTTAACAGAATGCCTGACTGGTCAATGTACCTGTTGGTCAGTTTTTTCCGTTGTGCTTCTGCATATGAACTTTTAAATGGCAGGACTTGCTGATATCTTCTACATTTATATCACTGGGTGCTTTTGTAGCCACCTGTAAACATATTTTCATAGATAATTAGACTTAATGCATTTGGTATTTTGGTTCTTTAAGCATTTTAATTTTTATTCTTATCCTGCAATATGAGCCAGTCTGTACACCATGTATTGTGCAACATACTCGTGTTCTCCATGAGCAGTCTTCACATTCATTTCAAACTGCAGAAAAAAACAAAACAATTATTGTACTGGATTAAGTCTAGGTCTTTAAAGTTATTATTATATGCCTTATGCATATAATATGCATATAAAAAGTTTTTTAAAATATGAGGTGCAATTAAGCAACAATGCAAGAAAAAGGGACAAAAACTAAAATTATAATAATATATTATTTATATGTGTTATTTATTAGGGTTTTGCATTAATTATACAGTACAGTACAAATCTGTTTGTATATAGTGTGCATCTGCAGATACACTCTTGTTCAGAGTCTGGCCAAAAAGGTTAAATGTTATCTTAAAGTCCATTCGATCATGTTCATGTTGTTTATTAGGTTTGTGGGTATAAAACTTATCTTTACTTATTAGCGCATCACACTGGACTTAGTGACGCGTCTGCAGACGCGCACCAAACAACCTGTTCTGTAAACTACACCTGAACACACTGAAACGCGCTAGAAACCAACACAATACACACAGATTAGTTTTGTACAAATAAACATAAACTACTAACACTCGCTGTAGAACACATGTTGTAACGAAATCATTTATAATGTCCTTGTTAAAACGACATACTGAAGTTTTTTTCTCTGCCTGGCAGTAATACGCGTAAGAATGCCTGCTTTCACTTTTCCTGCCCAAACATTTAAGCATTTAATTTCATTTTGTAACAAACTTGCCTTACAGTTAAAGCTCCGAGTTCTACTTCTACCCACAGAACAGAGACTGAAAACCAGGTTCATTAGTGAAGTAATGCTACACCTGTTTCAAATTAAAGGCCCCAATGGAGACTGCAGCCGCACACAGACATTTCAAACTAACAGTTTTCTGTCTTTTTAAGTTACCAAAAATTTGTTGTCATTTTTAAATTTATTTAATGGAAAATTAATATAAATATCTAAATATATCTAAAAACACGCAGTCATTGTTATTTAACCACTGCACTGTCACAGCCCAATTATAAACAAGAAGCTTTATTTGCACTCATTTACACCGATCAGCCATAACATTAAAACCACCTCCTTGTTTCTACACTCACTGTCCATTTTATCAGCTCCACTTACCATATAGAAGCACTTTGTAGTTCTACAATTACTGACTGTAGTTTATCTGTTTCTCTACATGCTTTGTTACCCCCTTTCATGCTGTTCTTTAATACATTTACATGTTCTTTAATAGCAGGACAGGTCAGGTTTTAATGTTATGGCTGGAGAAGGAGAAGAACTGGTATTAAAGAACAAATAACTATTCACTAACAGAACTAATTAACATAATTTGACGGTTGAACAATTGTTATACTGGTTTGACATGCAAATATGCTTACCTTGTGTTTCATTTTTGGTCCTCTATATAAGTTCTTAGCTTCTTAGCTGGTTTCTCCTGCATATAATCTTCTTTTTTTGTCCACTGTGTGAATATCCATCTTTAACACTGAAAATGTCTGAAATCGTTCCTAATGGGGACCAGGAAGTGGGTGGTTCCCAACCTTATTTGGAATCCGTGTGTGTGTGTGATTCCGGCTATAAAAAAAAGGGGGCGCAACTGAGCACAACCCACACACTCACACATTCACCGAAAAACATGCGTTTTGAGCCAATGCTAAAAACCACACAGGCACCATTAGTAGGCCTCCTGTATCCATTTAAAATAGGTTTCCTTTATGGGGACTAGACTTTAGGTCCCCACACTGCAAGAGGTCCCCACGACGTGACTGTGTAAACAGATTCATGTCCCCTCAATGTGATGAATACCAGTGCACACACACACACACACACACACACACACACACACACACACACACACACACACACACAGAGAGAGAGAGAGAGAGAGAGAGAGAGAGATAATATTATATTGACTTATTAGAATCCTCTCTACTGAGGCAGCTGCCTATGTAGGCAGTAAAACAGCAAGGCAGCTCACTAGGTGTTTGAACACACACCCTATGTAGAGAGCTCCCTAGCTTTTGTGTTATCACCTCAAAAAGTGAGCACCCCCACAACCAATCAGTGAGCTCCAACCGCCCACCACTCCCACCCCTCCCTTACTGTGGATGCGCGAAGGTCTTAAAGTCTCCGTTTTCAAGGTAAACCTGAAGCAGAAATTCGCATTTTTAAAATACCGTCAACATTTTTAAATACCGTCAACATTTTTAAATACTGCGGTATACCGCAATAAAGTCATACCGCCCAACCCTACTACAAACCCACATACAGTTCTTCCTTTTGTTCGACATTAAGAGTAGCCACTGTGGTCATAAATCTACTAGCACAAGGCAGCTTGGCTATGGCCCCTGGGTATTGCGATTCAAACCTGCAGCTACAGCACCGAGCTGCTAGGATCCTTGTTAGATTTCATGGGAAGTTGACAAAATGCCAGGGGCATCTGGCCTATTCTAACTTTGCCCTCAGGCCACTCCAGGGTTCTAGCAGGTCACTCCTAGCTCTCACTCTTCCCACCTCACTGAAGGCTTTTTATTCAATAATATTTCAATAATATGCAATATATTTGTAAAGTAAATAAATCAATGCTGATATATCTGAAATGTTAAGATGCTAAAGTTTATTATAAATCCTATGGTCTCTATGTGCAACCTAGTTCTTTAGAAATGATTTAAATAAAAAGCAACAAAATTCTTCTGGAGCCACCACAGGGCCTGTGAAGTTTAAGTGAAGATCTATAATACTATAGCCATGGTATGTTTGGCTACCAGTCACACTGAAACTCAGTGGTGATTGTGACAAGATAAAATGACTGTCTTTTAATGACAGTCTTTTAATTATCACAATTATTAGATTTTTTCAGTTATGTCTTTAACTGTTATGTACAGTATTTAACTAATATAAATGTTGCAAATAAACTCCTACTGTTTAACAGAAAATAATTATTCATAAGTTTTAATGTAATAAAACAACACTGGCTGCTATTGTGGCACAGCGGTCTAATACGCTGACCCACTACTGGGAAGCCAGATAAAGAATTACGCTCTTGCCACAGCAACTGCAACTCCTGTTATCCTGCAGAGAAATACAGACAGAATATATTTTATTTGTGTTAAATCTGCCTCTGGTCAGTGTACAGAAGTGACAGTTTTACACAGTGTTAAAGGCATGTGCTAGCCTGCAGTCCTCCTCGGCCAGCGAAGGTGTCATGCAGGAGTAAATAAATTTTTACCCCTAAACTCAAAATTTCCCTTAAACTCAACGTGTGCTGCTTTGTTCAGTGCTTGGCTTGAGCAGTGCAGTAAAACGTCATCAAAGTGCGAACATGAGATGAATCTGCATTTATCTTTAAAAAAAGCTTAATGTATTATAAGAACAACATAGAAACACTAAACCTCTCTTGTTATTACTGCTCGTAAGTTCTCTCCACTAATTAAGAAGCATCAGAAAACAACAAAGAAGTAAAAATAAAGTGCAGGTTTTATTGTATTTTTTATTGACTTTTATCTGTTTTTAAGTGTATTTCAGTGTTTTTAGTGTATTAAATTTGTGTTATTATTTGTGTTATTTTCAGTGTATAAGTTAAACACAACGCCACTCCCAGAAATAACTGACGTTGAGTTTCAAGGTAACACCATATCTCAAAATGGGTAGCACAGGTCACAGCAAGTGGTCACTGCACAGCAACATGCACCCTGGTCACATGGGTTCGATCCTCGCCTCCACTGTCTATATAGAGGAACTGATTCCTCTAAAGTACCCGTAATTGTAAAAAAGCAGTGAATGTACATACTAGTCTAAAATAGACCGGTGCCCTGTTCAGGCTGTATTCCTGCCTTGTGCCCAGTGTTTCTGGGTAGCACCAAACCCACAGCAACCCCGAACAGAATGAAGTGATTATGCCAAGACTGCTGATGACAGAACTTTGGCGCCGTGCATGAAATCTGATTGACTGATCAACAGTCAGCCAGGAATCCCAAGAACAAATAACTTTTTATGCACTGTACTAGGGTTTCCAAGTTCCAAGTGCAGACTGGATCACTGCCCACAACATTTCTGACAGACAGGCGTGTAGGCGGCAGCAAAAAAAATCAGTTTGGCAGTGGCAGAATTTAGCTTTTTTTAAAGAAAATGTTGTCTTTAAATGCTACTATAGAATTGTGTGACCTGTTGTTTTTTAATGCTTAGTGTTGTGTAGTAACAATGTGCAAATATGGTGAATGAATTTGGCCCTGAATTTATCAGCACTGTCACAGACTTTGTTACTAAACTTTTTTAAATGTAAAACTGTATCATTGAATTGTCACAAAAATGTACAGAAAGAAATGCTACACTGTCCATAATAATGAAGTTAATTATGGTTAGTTTGTTTGTTTGTTTGTTTATTAGGATTTTAACGTCATGTTTTACACTTTGGTTACATTCATGACAGGAACGGTAGTTACTCATTACACAAGGTTAAACAGTTCACAAGGTTATATCAAACACAGCCTTGGACGATTTATTGTCTTCAATTCACCTCACTTGCTTTGGACTGTGGGAGGAAACCGGAGCACCCGGAGGAAACCCACACGGACACGGGGAGAACATGCACTCCAGACAGAAAGAACCTGGCCCGCCCCACCTGGGGGTCAAACGCAGGACCTTCTTGCGTGAGGTGACAGTGCTACCCACCGAGCCACTGTGCCGCCCAGTTATGGTTAGTAAATTAAACAGTTGTAACATTGATCTTTTGGAAAACACAGATACAGCTAATATGCTTGTATCTGCTTATTTTTCATCATAGCTCACCACCTAATGCTGCCCTTATCAGCATCTACCAGTGGTCCTGTACTGAATGACCATGGTCCAGTGGCTTGGAATCTCTGCAATGTTGTTATTTTACTTTTCTGACATTTCTGTTTTTTCTCCCTGCATCAGCTATCTTTTTTTTTTTTTTCAGTGCTCCATAAGGAAAATCCGTTTGGACATGCTGAAATTGCTTGTTGGCACAGTGCCGCTGATCTGTGTGTTACCTTCACATAGAATAAGATGAAATGACAGGGCTGCCAGGCTTCAGGATAAACAGAATCCACAACCAGAAACAAAGACTGCATCCTGGGAAGATCATCATTGGATTTTGAAATCTTTCAACAATGGTTGTTTTAATCACCCATACTGGTGATCAGAAACAACAAAATGAAGTAAGACATAATTGAAGTGGTAAATATATCTTTCTAGCTACGCTTCATTTCCCAGATTCCAGGTTTTTCATATTTTTGCTGTTAAAACTGCAGTGTTGGGGGTATTCTGATTATTTTCCCTGTCATTATATAATGAATTGTAGTTTTATTTTTTTTGTAATCACAGCTTAGTATCTCAAGCTGCTCCCATGCTTTTAGGTAAGCAACAATGTGGAACACATTTACAATGTACACTGTATGAACAAAAGTATTGGGACACATCTTTTAATCATTGAATGCAAGTGTTTCATTTAGTCTTATTGCCACAGGTGTATAAAATCAAGGACCTAGTCATGCAGCCTTTACAAACATTCGAGCTTATTTAATTTGAGTGTGGTACTGTAACAGAATGCCACCCTTGCAACAAGTCAGTTTGTGAAATTTCTTGCCATCTAGATATTCTACAATCAATTGTGAGAAGTGAAAGTGTCTAGGAACCACAGCAACGGAGCCACAAAGTGACAGACCACGTAAAGTTACAGAGCGGGGTCACTAAATGCTGAGGTGCACAGTGCATAAAACTCACCAACACTCTGCCTCAGTAACTGCAGAATTCCAAACTCCCTTTGGCATTAATAGCACTGGGAGCTGGATGGCATTGGTTTCCATGGCCAAGCAGCTGCATGCAAGTCACTGTGTAGTGGTGTAAAGCATGCTGACACTGGACTCTGGAACAGTGGAAACATGTTCTCTAGAGTGACAAATCACACTTCTTTATCTGGAAGTCTGATGAACGAGTCTGGATTTGGTGAATGCCAGAAGAACGTTACCTGCCTGACTGCATTGTGCCAGCTGTAAAGTTTGGTGGAGGAGGCATAATGCTATGGGCTGCTAGGGGCTATGGGGGTTAGCTTAAACCCCTTAGTCCTAGGAAAGTGCACACAAAGACATTTTGGACAGTTGTTTGCTTCTAATACAATTGTATGCTTTGTGTGAACGGTTTGTGGAAGGTCTTTTTTCTGTTGCAGCATGACTGCGCCCAAGTGCACAATTCAAGATCCATAAAGGTATGATTAGGTGAGTTTGATGTGGAAGAACTTGACTGGCCCATACAGAGCCTCGACCTCAACCCCATCGGATAACTCTCGTCAAACACCAATGTCTGGTCACAACTGAACTTTCGGATGAATGGATGAACGCCTTAAGCAATATCAGCACAAGCAACAACAGGCAATAACGATGTGTTGTCTGTCTGTAGTTGTGACTGCTTTTTTTGCAAAGGAGAGGGAAAATAAATCAGAGACTTGTTCAGGCCATTAAGCGCTTGACTGGATTTTAAACGCTTGAGGAGCCACAGACGACCCTCTGAACAGTGGTGATTAATACTGTGTGGATGAATTGACAATGACGAGGTCCAAGAGGCGGAAATACGTGGGAAGTGGTCTTTGACATGGGGGAACATTGCTTTGCTCCGCTGCACACAGCTGCGACACGTCAAGGGGATTCAGCTCCAAGGAGGGAGAGGGAGGAGATATAGAGAAGGCAAATTTGTCCACAGATGTGAATTGCAGTTTCATGACTTCTTAACCAAGGCTCGAGGTGTTTAATGTTGTGTTACTCTATGCTTTCTATGAGTACATGTGCTGTCTGTCCAGCTTAAAGGTAGCCAATGTTATTAAATACATATTCTACAGAAGAAATAATGTTTCCTCAGGGCCTTATAAAGTTTTTATATGCGTTCATATCTCGTAAAGTCAGATCTATGTTTTAGACAGTGGATTTGTTTCCCTGAAATGGAATAACTAAGAAGAAGTCCATCCTCCTTTTTTAAATCGTGACGCACCTCATGGACCTGGCATGTAACTCACTGACTCATATTTAGCAGATAAGAGTATCTCTATAAGGGAACTCTTGTCACATGGAACTTTGCATCAGTAAAACTGTGGACTATCTGAAGTATGCTTTGTGGTCAGTTCAGGTGCAGTTAGGTCACATTTTGTGTGAAGGATTTTGATTATGGTTACAACTGCCACATAAGTCACACACAGTTTTTGCCAACCAATTCCACTTTATTCCACAACCAGGCAAATACTTCCTCTGTATTCCTTCACTCCCTGTTCAGATAGCTAGACAGTAGGGGGTACTAACCCTAACCCTAACCCTAGAAAGTGAAAGCCCAGGATGCCGCCACTCCTTTTGAGCCTTTAGTGGCACAGCTGAGACTCTGACTCAAGCCTCATAGGTGGTGAAGTAGCATATTAAACTGCTGCACCACCCTAGCATACAAATACCTATTTAACTCTAAATAATAATTAATTTACTCAAAGCAACAACAGTTCAACTATTCCATGTGAATTTATGTAGTATACACACAGGTCAAAGATTCCACTCATCTACGTTTTTGGAGATGAAAGAAGTTAAGTCTTACACTGAGCTGCACTACATTCTGTCGTTTTGTCTGTTTTATCATGTTGCACCCTTTGTTAATCCAAGCGCTGCCTACTATGACTTTAGTAAGCAGTGCCCACTAGTGGTCCAAACTAAACATCAGTCCTCCCTCAATAAATATAAACTAAATTACTGGCATTTCCTCTGAATTATTTAAACTAAGAAATCAGCTTAGAAACCATGGATGTATTATGGATGGTACCCTATTTAGGAAGACTGTATATATTATACTAAAGTGCATTATAGTGCCACTGCTGGCCCAAAAAGAACAGTGGAACAAAAGGTTCAGTGGTGCTATTTATCTTAATGGTTACAAGGTCAGCTGATGATGGGCTATACTTCTTCATATGGGTTACAAATACTAATGATGGGTCATGCTTCTCCATGGCATCAGTAAGATAAGCCTGAGCTAAACCCTTTAAAGCTGTAAACATCAAACATCATAAAGAGGACCCTATATTGGATCCAACATTTGTCAGTCAGCTAATAAAAGCATGATAAAGAATTCTATTTTTTCTGCTAATATTGCAAACTGCAGTGTGTTATTGTTTAAGAGACAGGTTCCAATATGCAAATGCAGGCCTTGTAACACTGATTTACCAGGAGAAGGAAACACTATGAGAAGCAGTATGATGGCACTGCAGGAATAACGGTGGCACACAGCTTTAAGGTCCTGTACACCAGGGTTTAATCCTTATCTTCCGTTACCCAGTAGGTGAATTCTAAAGGTGATAACTATCCGAAGGTGGGAGTAAGTCTGAGGAGTGAGTGTGTACATGATGGCCTGCAAGATGCTGGTGTCTTCTTCAGGATGAATTCCTGCCTTAAACACAACGTTCCTAAAAACAGGAGAAAGCAGCTACTGATGTAAATGAATGAATATACAGTATTACAACAGAAGCCAAGCAACACCATTTTACCAGGAATGAGGCTGGGCAAACTAGTACTTTACATTTCAGATTCATGGCATTTGAATTTAATCATGATTTTTTTAAATATTTTGTGCATTTATTTCTGTCAGATATCCAAAACATGTTTGTGGAACCACTACATCAGCCAGTTTATCATTTCAGATAGAAAGAATTCTTACAGACTCTGTCTGTACTGAGCTGATGTCCTGATTTGAACCTGCTAGAGAGTGTTAAATGGTCAAATGTGTGGATTTGTCCGAGTGTGACTAATGCATTAAAAATAAATAATCATTCCTAACGGCTCAAACTTAAAATAGTATGAAAGATACACAGCGCCATCTAGGGCAAACTTTGAAAGCTACAAATAATTTAGAGAGCTAAAACCCCTACAGCAAAATGTTAAATACAATATATATTAATGTAATAATATATATAAAGTATGCATTTTAAATAAAATACCATATGAAATATAATTCAATACAAAATAATATATAGAATATATAGAAAATATATAAACAAAATATATAGAAAATATATACAGAAAATATTAATAAATATATATAATATTATATATGTATATATATATATACAGTGTATCACAAAAGTGAGTACACCCCTCACATTTCTGCAGATATTTAAGTATATCTTTTCATGGGACAACACTGACAAAATGACACTTTGACACAATGAAAAGTAGTCTGTGTGCAGCTTATATAACAGTGTAAATTTATTCTTCCCTCAAAATAACTCAATATACAGCCATTAATGTCTAAACCACCGGCAACAAAAGTGAGTACACCCCTAAGAGACTACACCCCTAAATGTCCAAATTGAGCACTGCTTGTCATTTTCCCTCCAAAATGTCATGTGATTTGTTAGTGTTACTAGGTCTCAGGTGTGCATAGGGAGCAGGTGTGTTCCATTTAGTAGTACAGCGCTCACACTCTCTCATACTGGTCACTGAAAGTTCCAACATGGCACCTCATGGCAAAGAACTCTCTGAGGATCTTAAAAGACGAATTGTTGCGCTACATGAAGATGGCCAAGGCTACAAGAAGATTGCCAACACCCTGAAACTGAGCTGCAGCACAGTGGCCAAGATCATCCAGCGTTTTAAAAGAGCAGGGTCCACTCAGAACAGACCTCGCGTCGGTCGTCCAAAGAAGCTGAGTGCACGTGCTCATCCAACTGCTGTCTTTGAAAGATAGGCGCAGGAGTGCTGTCAGCATTGCTGCAGAGATTGAAAAGGTGGGGGGTCAGCCTGTCAGTGCTCAGACCATACGCCGCACACTACATCAAATTGGTCTGCATGGCTGTCACCCCAGAAGGAAGCCTCTTCTGAAGTCTCTACACAAGAAAGCCCGCAAACAGTTTGCTGAAGACATGTCAACAAAGGACATGGATTACTGGAACCATGTCCTATGGTCTGATGAGACCAAGATTAATTTGTTTGGTTCAGATGGTCTCAAGCATGTGTGGCGGCAATCAGGTGAGGAGTACAAAGATAAGTGTGTCATGCCTACAGTCAAGCATGGTGGTGGGAATGCCATGGTCTGGGGCTGCATGAGTGCAGCAGGTGTTGGGGAGTTACATTTCATTGAGGGACACATGAACTCCAATATGTACTGTGAAATACTGAAGCAGAGCATGATCCCCTCCCTCCGGAAACTGGGTCGCAGGGCAGTGTTCCAGCATGATAATGACCCCAAACACACCTCTAAGACGACCACTGCTTTATTGAAGAGGCTGAGGGTAAAGGTGATGGACTGGCCAAGCATGTCTCCAGACCTAAACCCAATAGAACATCTTTGGGGCATCCTTAAGCGGAAGGTGGAGGAGCGCAAAGTCTCGAATATCCGCCAGCTCCGTGATGTCATCATGGAGGAGTGGAAAAGCATTCCAGTGGCAACCTGTGAAGCTCTGGTAAACTCCATGCCCAGGAAAGTTAAGGCAGTTCTGGGAAATAATGGTGGCCACACAAAATATTGACACTTCAGGAACTTTCACTAAGGGGTGTACTCACTTTTGTTGCCGGTGTTTTAGACATTAATGGCTGTATATTGAGTTATTTTGAGGGAAGAATAAATTTACACTGTTATATAAGCTGCACACAGACTACTTTTCATTGTGTCAAAGTGTCATTTTGTCAGTGTTGTCCCATGAAAAGATATACTTAAATATCTGCAGAAATGTGAGGGGTGTACTCACTTTTGTGATACACTGTATATATATATATATATATATATATATATATATATATATATATATATATATATATATATATATATATACACACAGAGCCTTTATGCATATATTTTCTACATACATATATTTTTAGCACTGTCACCTCACTGCAAGAAGATCCTGGATTCAATTCTTAAGTGGATCAGTCTGGGTCTTTTCTATGTGGAGTTTGCATGTTCTCCCCGTGTTTGCATGGGTTTTTCTCCAGGAGCTTTGGTTTTCTCCCACAGTCCACAGACATGCAGTCAGATTAACTGGAGCTACTAAAATTGCCTTAGGTATTAGTGTGTTTGCCATGTGATGGATTGGCGACCTGTTTGGGATGTTTTCTACCTTTTGCCCGGTGAATTGTACCCACTGCGACCCTGAGTAGGATAAAGCAGTGGTAAAACAGACAGAATGAATTGATGAATGAATGAATGAAAAGACGTTTGTGGTTCTGACATAATGGTTATTCTTTGATGGTGACCCCCAATAACACTGGACCAAAGGCAGATACACACCCTGGACAGTAAACCAGTAAATCACTGGACACCTAGCCCCTTTTCATTAGAGTGTTAGAGTAGCCTATTTTATTGACCAAACCATTTTATTAATCCTATTACCTTGTACTCTGGCGCCCCCTGCCACTCGCACGACACTCTTACTGGCTGAGGAGGGCAGCAGTCTACTATGACTCAAACAAACAGCAGAGGTCGCTGCTTTTTGCAACAACCAATTTCCTCATCTCCTCTCCATTTTCAAAGCCCTTCATGTCCCAAGGGGATGAAACATGAATCCATGCGTGAATCCTAGCAGCAAATCTAATCAGTGCGTTTTGCAGGCTGTGCAGCTCCTGGAACCAGAAGATCACATGCATGGTTTACTTAAGCTTTAGGTCATTTGAAAATATGTTCCAAGAGTGAGCACATGTCGTCCTTTGTCATCTGAAAACAAAAACTAATGCACTTATCAAAGAGGAAAGAATAAAGTGCTGATAGTGTGATTGTGTTTGTTAGGTACAGAGTGCTCCATCTGTTTGTGGGA
This sequence comes from Trichomycterus rosablanca, assembly GCF_030014385.1. Classification (NCBI taxonomy): domain Eukaryota; kingdom Metazoa; phylum Chordata; class Actinopteri; order Siluriformes; family Trichomycteridae; genus Trichomycterus; species Trichomycterus rosablanca. The sequence goes on from NC_086003.1 coordinate 21,429,703, forward strand.
CATCTGGTGGTAAGATGCAAGGGGAAGTCAAATCTGTAGTGAAGCTGATAAAGTGTATTGACTAGAGCCATTAAACAATTAGCTGTATCTGTTATACACATAAAAAGGTTTTTAAATTCATTTATTGTCTGTTTTACCACCGCCATATCCAAATCAGGTTCACAGTGGGTCTGATTCATTGGGCGAAAGGTAGGACACACCACTGATGGGTCACCATCACAGGACAAGAATGCACATGCACACACATTCACACTTACAGCAAATTTAGTAGCTCCTATTAATCTGACTGCATGTCTTTGGACCGTGGGAGGACATCGGAGCTCCCAGAGAAAACCCACACAGACATGGGGAGAACATGCAAACTCCACACAGAAATGACCTGGAACGCTCCACCTTGGAATCAATTCCAGGACCTTTTTGCTGTGCGGCGACAGTGCTACCCACTGAGCCACGATGCCGCCATTTACTAGGGTTTTATACAGTATATAAGGTTATGAAATAACAGTTATAAAAAAGACCAGGGTAACTGTTTAACATTCATTTATTTGTCATTCATTTTTACTTCATTTGCTTTATCCTGTTTAGGGTTATGGTGGTGTCAGGATCAATCAGTGTCTGTCTGTCTGTCTGTCTGTCTATCTATCTATTTATCTATCTATCTAATAACATGGCACAAGGCATTCACCCACACCTATTAATGTTTGTCACTGTTAGATGTTTAGCATGTTCCCCCATGTCTTTGTGGTTATTCTCAGTTCACTCCAGTTTCTTTCCCCCTCCTGAATACATGAGTCCCGTGTTTTTTTCAGGATGACGCAGGACCCACTGCAACCCTGAAAGAACGATGTATAAACCCAGGAGAGACAAAATTATAATACAACATCAATTTGGCATGTCATGTAATATGTCTAAGCAGACCGCAAAGCACAAACCCCACCCAGAAGTCACATTCATGGCCCTTTGCAGGAATAGCTGAGTAATCTTCTGTTCACCCCTCCCCATATGCTGTACCCTCAGACGGTGCGCCATGTGTTCAGTGTTAAATGGCTCCTCTCTGTGCATGGACATGGGCAGCTGCTTCTGTTTCTGTGCATTAAGGGCAAGGCTGAAAACCAATTAATTCCACAGACAGCATTGAATTAAAAAACTGTCATGCATTCTGTAATAGATGTAACTAGAAGGGGTCAGGAATACTTCTTGTTGCATCTACAAATAAAGCTAAGCCTCTACCACACAAAAAGGAAAGAGCTATATATCAACAACATCCAGAAACATTACAAACTTGTCTGGGATCAAGCTTATCTGAGATGAACTGAGGCAATTGGAAATTTTGTGTGATCTGATAATAATTTTTTATAAAAAAAAATTAACCATATTCCCACACCAAAGTTTATCCAGCGCCTGTCATGGTATAGGGTGTGTTTATGCCAAAAGCATGAATAGCTTGCACATCTGTGAAGGCATCAGTAATGCTGAGGGGTATTCACGCATTTTGGAGCAACATATGCTTCTTCAGTCCAGATCCAGATCTGTCTCTTATTAAAATGTGTGGTGCAATCTATGACATTAGAGATCCTGCTAGGCAGCTAAAGTGGTATATCAAGCAAAATCAAACTTCCACTTTTACTTTAGTTCCTAAACAATTACTGAAAAGGTAACACAGAGCTATGCATGAGTTTGTCCCAGCAATTTTGAAACTTGTTGCAGCCATGCTATGCAAAAGTAACAAAGCGGTGAAGTGTGAATCCAGATGTATATTTTACATGTTGGGAAAGGCTTGTCCTGGATTTGGGATGTTGACTGTGAGAATTTGCTTCCATTTTACATGTTTGATTTTATGCAACTGGAATAGTTATGGGTGTAGTGGTACAACTAGTAGATTGGCTGCCATACAGCAGCATAAGACCTAGAGATCTGGGGTTTAATTCTCATTTCCAGTCACTGTCTGTGAGGAGTTTGGTATGTTTTCTCAGTGTGCTTGATTTCCTTTAGGTGCACTGGCTTTCCTCAGTCCACCAACAAATGTTGAGTATCTGAGGACCCTGTGATGCAATGGATTAATGCTGTACCCATCACAACCCTGACAAACAAGAAGCAGTTACTTGATAATTTACAATTACTGGCAACTAGGAGGTCATTGAATCTAATGGCATGTTTTCAGGAGGTGTGAGGACATCTAAAAACTTACACATACCACATGTTTACTACTACTAATGTGGCAGAGCAGTCACAAAAGCACTACCAGTTGTACTGTGTATGACTACGTATGTGACACACTTTGATTTAATGCACTTTAATTGTATGATGCTAAACTGCCACCTAGAAGCTTCCGTTACTTAGCCTTGTAGTACCACAGCAAAACAAAACAAGCAAACCTTCAAAACAAGCAAAAGTTAATGACTACATTTACAACAATTGAATTTGATTAAATAATTTGATAAATATAAAATAGATATTTTTTGTCTTTGTTCTTGTCTGTGCTGTATGGTCAGCACATTCACTCTCAGTCTCTTTGTCTGAGCCATGAATAATTGATGGGATCAGGGTGGGGCTGGTCCAGGCCTCGTCACATGGGAACCTCCCTTTCCAGCCTAGGGGTGCACAAACTGAGACAGAAAAGCCGACTCATTACACCACCTCTCACAGACACACTTCAGCTCTTACGTTCAACACTCCCAGAGCTGGTAAGCTATTATGTATTATGTCAGTGTGTGTATGTGTAAGTGTGTGTGTTATATTGCCATTTTATGGCTTATTCTATTGCTGTCTATGTTATGGGTAATAATATTGTGAAGTAGGAGCAGGGAAGGAAAGAAGGATGAAGACAGCAGGCTAAAAGACTAGAACAAAGGGAAGGAGTGGAGACACATGCAGCAGTGATTTGTCTCAGATCAGCTCAACAATAGATTTGTTCATGTCTTAGTGTATCTTACAGTTTAGACTGCTTTCTGTTGCTATTTATAACACAGTCTTTAGTCAATGAATGATCCAGAATATTGTATGTATTGTGAAAAATTCAGTAACAGATTTGATATTAAAAAGCTGTGATGGTTTACAATGTTCTTAATGCTCTTTAGACAACATTTACAACATAACAGTTTTACACTTAAGGTGACACCCTTTTTTACATTGTGCTTAAATTGTATATTAATCAGACAGTCTTTGTTGTAAAGTGTAATTTATGTATTTATTCCACAGTACAGTATATTGCTTATGATCAGCCGTAATTAAAAACAGCTCATCTGACATATTATGACAATGGCCAGTATCAGACTGGATGGGTTTAAAAAGGGGTGTTATTTTATGGAAAACATACTGTTCTTTATAGCACTCCTTTCTCAACACTCCCTGCGGGTCAAAACTTTAAGTGAGGTGAACACCACCATGCCATTGTACAATTCGCTATTCGCTACTCTTTGTCTGCTTTGTCTTAATCAGGGTCATGGTGGGTCTGGATGACAGGAAACTGGTTTACATTAAAGATGAAACCTGGCGTACCAGCCATGACCCACGTTGCGTTGCAGCACCCACTGTATTAGCTGTGTCACCATGCTGCACTATGACTAATCAGATGCCATGATGATGCCATGATGATTTTTCAACATGCCCAAAAATGTCATCAGAAGTCTACTGCTCTTGATAAACGTTTTGCTAGGATTGTACAATAAGAAATGCCTCAGTAACCCTGTATAAAGTTTGAATATTCTATGAATTCCTAGAAATTAGCTAGAGCCAGTCTCAGAAAGCTAATCTTCTAAGCTGCTAATCTAAAACCACACCTTCTTTCAATTAAGTCCCTTTATTATTTTTCTCTCTAATATTCAAAAATGTCAAGTAGTTAAAGTGTCTGCTCATGCATGTACTATAGATAAGGTAATTCATTTAAATGGTAATTTAATAATATATAATTAATTCATTTACCATCAGTAATCCGTATTTCTTGATCCTGGTGGAGTGGGTTCTTCCTGATTGCATAAATGTTTAAATACTCCCACTTCACATTTTAACCAATCCACCAAAGGGTGTCACACATTCACCTCACATTTTAACCAATCCACCAAAGGGTGTCACACATTCACCTCACATTTTAACCAATCCACCAAAGGGTGTCACACATTCACCTCACATTTTAACCAATCCACCAAAGGGTGTCACACATTCACCTCACATTTTAACCAATCCACCAAAGGGTGTCACACATTCACCTCACATTTTAACCAATCCACCAAAGGGTGTCACACATTCACCTCACATTTTAACCAATCCACCAAAGGGTGTCACACATTCACCTCACATTTTAACCAATCCACCAAAGGGTGTCACACATTCACCTCACATTTTAACCAATCCACCAAAGGGTGTCACACATTCACCTCACATTTTATTTAATGAAGACAGCACAAACATTCAAACAAGAGTTCAGTAACTTTAAAATATTTAATTTTGGATAGATTTTTGCAGATAAAAAATGTATATCATTTGACTTCTCTTATTTGTCGTTAAGTTAGTATTTGAATGATGAAACATTACAGTATATGAATGCTGAATGACTAACATGCATTATTGTTATTCATGTTTAGACAGTTCAGACATGGCTGACAAACCCAACATGGTGGAAATCACAAGCTTTGACAAAACAAAACTGAAAAAGACTGAAACAAGGGAGAAGAACCCTCTGCCAACAAAAGAAGGTAAGTAGTTGTTTATAACTGTTTACTATTTAAATATATTTCTTACCTTACCCTCCCAACAAAGCCAATCATGTCTGTGTAGCACTACTGAGATTCTAACCCAGAACAATGACAAACCAGTGTAGTAGACATCCACCCAAATGCCTGGCACCAAATTAATTAATATTAAAACCTCACAGTAGCTTACATCATAGAAACCATTTAGCACTGCCTTTCAGCACTTTTAATTAGATCCACTCACTTTAAGAAAATACTATTTACTCCCAAGTATGAGTAAACAACGTAATTACATCATTGTATCATTTAACAATGAATGGAGAAGAAATGCAGCCCATATTCAAAGTATACACCCAGTGGACATTTGGACTTTTGAATTGTCTCAGCTGTATTGTAGTGTTACTATAATCTCCTCGGCAGCTGCTCGGCCACAAGCCACAGTGAAACTGGAGTATATACAGCTGCTGCCCAATTAACATGAACTTACAAGTGTGAAATGATTTCACTCTATTCAACCAGCCAGCTGCTGTTGCATCACATGAATGCCACTCCACAGTCAAGTCCATTTGGTCATCTTCACCCCCATTTATTCCCCCATAGTGTATTACATTACTTTTATATCAGACCCCATTAAAGCAGTGATCAGATAAGAAATTAGATTTACAATTTACAATTTTCCATTTACATTTAATGTAGTCCATTAGCCATGAACATTAGGTTTTTGCTTTTTATATTAGTTTTGCACTGGGTGGTGCAGTGGGTAGAACTGTGACCTTGCAGCAAAAAGGCCTGGGTTAAATTCACCAAGCAGCCACGGCTCTTTCTGTGTGAAGTCTGAACGTTCTCCCTGTGTCTGTGTGGGTTTCCTCCGGGTGCACATGTTTTCTCCCACAAGTCCAAAGGCATGTGTGAATGTGTGCATGTGTGTGTGTCTGCTCTGTGATGGACTGGTGACCTGTCTGGGGTGTTTCCTGCCTTTCGCCTAATAAATCAGAACCACTGCAACCCTGACCTGGATAAAGCAGTGGTTAACAGACATTGAATGAATGAATGAATGACAAAATGTTCTCTAGACTGATGTTAGGTAACATTAGGGTTTGTAAAAATCAATGTATGATTTAGAAATCTATAATAGCTTAAAAAAATCACTCAGATATTCAATAGCCATTCATGACCAGGAGTTCAAGAGAGCTTATTTGACACTGCTCTCTGGCTGGAAGGAATGACATTCCCATCTTCTAATGATCACAGCAACATAAGACAATCATGAGCATCTATAAGCTCAAGTGTAATTTTAAAAAGACAGCTGTGGTGAGCATGTGCTCATAGATTGGTGGCTGTAGTAGCAATAAGGTAGAATAAGATTGGAGGGTGGAAATAGGCAATTTCTAAATAAGAAGAAAATAGGGACTGAAATATATAATTTAAAGAGTTCAAATGATTTCTGTGTTTTTAATGGATTCTTAGGTTTTTGTGTTTTGACATGAACAGAATGTTTTGGGGTTTTATTTAATAAAGCATAAATTTAATGGTGTAAATCGTGGTTTTGTTCATCTGAGCATGTGTGTGTGTTTGCAGCTATCGAGCAGGAGAGGAAAGAATCATCTTCGTGACAGATGTGAATGTGTTTCAGACTAAACACACTGCCTGCCTCTGTGGAAGACTTGCATCATCTATGACTGAATTCTTTTTTATACAGTATTCATTTCTTTATTTATAGTTTTGTTGGATGTGATTTGTCATTGTAAGAAAATAAAAGATGTGTGACTGGATGAAAAGATTTTGTGTTCAGTGATAAAATATACAACAACTTAGGAATGTTTAACAGTGCTTCTGAAGTAACATTATGTTAAATGACATTGTTTAATGTAGATTGAAACAGGTTAGTTGTCTTGCCTTATATTACAGGATAGCATAGGATAGCATGTGATAGCACGTTTCCAAGTGGTTATTTGACATTAAAACTTACCAATTTATTAATTTAAATTTTAATATGATACATATTTAATAAAAACATATTTTAATGACGTGTTTAAGATGCTTTTTAATAATAAACACAACTTCAGTAGCTTAATGAAATATTGACTTGTCAAGTCTGCAGTACCAGTAGTAACCACTAGATGGAAGTATATACACCTGAATCCGGTTCAAACTTGCGAAAATTAAGTCAAGTCAAGTTAGTGTTAAATATCCCTCTCAGATTTAATACAATAAAGTTGTAAATAATTGTTCTTCAGATTCTACAGCTAAAAATAAAGACAGGATTAAAAAATAAGGTAAACAAATTCTGAGGAATTAATTGTTGTGATAAAAAAGAGGTAGATATATGCAAACAAACACAAAAATCCACATTCACAAACTAGATAAACAACAATTTACACATAAAGCTACACTAAATTACTCATAATAGCAAAAAAATCTCTTTTTTATTAACTGAAAATTAAAAACTGCCATTTTGCAGTCATATAAGTTTGTTTGTCTCCAATTCACCTCACTTGCATGCCTTTGGACTGTGGGAGCACCAGAGGAAACCAACATGCAAACTCCACACACAAAGGACCCGGGCCGCCCCACATGGGGATCGAACCCAGGACCTTCTTGCTATGAGGCGACAGTGCTACCCACTTAGCCACCATGCCGCCCCAATCATAAATGTATTTGACCCTTTTGTTGTGGCACGTCAAATTGTGGTGTGGTGCACGCACCATGAATTAAGCATCCTTAAGATGTGTCTAGAACTCAGTTGGAGTCAACCTTTTGCAGTCTAAATTAAATGAAAGTAGTTTGGAAAGATACATCTGGGTGAATAATTGCTCATTATTTCCACTGCATTGTCAGGACAAATTATGTTCAAAATGTGGTAAGGTATTGATAAGAGTAAGGATATAAAATAATACATATGGTTCCTATGACCACAGTGAGCTCAATAGTTTTAAATGGAAGAAGCTTTGTGCAACTTCCTTGAATTGGCTGTCCTGCCAAACTGCACATCCAGGCAAGAAGAGCCTTGGTCAAGAAGGTAAGAAAGAACCCAACAGTCAGTCAGAAAGTCCTGTGCAGAGTTTCACTTAAGGCTTTATGAATATAAACACATCCAATAGATCTGTAATGTGAATAAAGTTTTAAAACAGTAAGCAAAAATTACATAAACCTTGTTTAATAAAAAAATACTCTATCATGATATATACCACAATATTAAAATACAGTCTAAACGTTTGTTATGGATGTCTAGGGATTTCAATGACTGAAGTACATACAACATTTATTGCTCATTACAGAAAAAAAAATAAAAATATTGAACCAATTCAATCAGATAAAGTGGTTGAAGATCCAACCTGGGTCATGCTCAGAGCTAGTTAATGCTTGATAAGGTGAAAAGAGCAGTGAAGTATTTGACCAAATATTAGATGTGCTGTATGTACATTTCTGACCCAACAGATTTGGTCATTTTGACTATACTGTGTTTCAAACACAGAAAAATAAACATGAATTATTTAAATAATGTCTAATGCAGCTTTACTTGTGACCTGCACATTTTTGCTTATTTTCAAGTGTTATTAAAGAATAAGAAGAATGCCTTTATTTGTCATATATACATATACAGGTGTACAGTACAATGAAATTCTTTCTTCGCATATCCCAGCTTGTTTGGAAGCTGGGGTCAGAGCGCAGGGTCGGCCATCGTACGGCGCCCCTGGAGCAGAAAGGGTTACGGGCCTTGCTCAAGGACCCAACAGTGGTGGCATGGCAGAGCTGGGATTCGAACTCTCAACCTTTCAGTTGATAGCCCAAAGCTCTACCCACTAGGCCACCACTGTCCCATAATAAACAAGAATAAACAAACTAATTAAAGAAAAACTTGGTGAAGCAGCTTATAAAAATAAAGTTTGTTTGTTTGGATTTTAACGTCATGTTTTACACTTTGGTTACATTCATTACAGGAACGGTAGTTACCCATTACACAAGGTTCATCAGTTCACAAGTTTAATGTCAAACACAGTAATGGACAATTTTGTATCTCCAATTCACCTCACTTGCATGTCTTTGGACTGTGGGAACTTGGTGACGCAGCTTATAAAAATAAAGTTTGTTTGTTTGGATTTTAACGTCATGTTTTACACTTTGGTTACATTCATTACAGGAACGGTAGTTACCCATTACACAAGGTTTATCAGTTCACAAGTTTAATGTCAAACACAGTCATGGACAATTTTGTATCTCCAATTCACCTCACTTGCATGTCTTTGGACTGTGGGAGGAAACTGGAGCTCCCGGAGGAAACCCACAGACACGGGGAGATCATGCAAACTCCACACAGAAAGGACCTGGACCACCCCACCTGGGGATCAAACCCAGGACCTTCTTGCTGTGAGGCGACTGTGCTACCCACTAAGCCACCATACCACCCAAAGGTAGGTAGGTAAACTAAAAAGTGTAACTTTAAAAAAAAAAAATTAAATAAACAGCTAGATAAGTGTGTGTGTGTGTGTGTGTGTGTGTGTGTGTGTGTGTGTGTGTGTGTGTGTGTGTGTGTGTGCGTGTGTGCGTGCGTGCGTGCGTGCGTGCGTGCGTGCGTGCGTGTGTTTGTGTGTTTTGTTAATGATCTGTGTAGCCTGATTTGTTTCATAGCATCTACTGCAGATGTGCAAGGAATTGTTTTCTGGTGCAGTAATTTTGGGGTCAAAAGAAGCTCTTACTGACATTCTGCCCACTGACCATGTGAGTTTTAATCTAGCCATGAGAATGTCTTACATACCTTAGTTGCTGTGAAAGAATGCATGCTGAGGTCAACAAGTGTGTGATTAGATATAGCCAAGCAACAGGTGTTCCTGATCCAAGTCTTATCAGTAGGACAGAACAAACTGTGCAGCTGGATTGGTGTGTGTGTGTACATAACCCTGCATGTAAAACATCCAGTCTACTTTATTCTCAAAACATCATTTTTTTTTATGTGTTTGGTTTAAAAAACAGATTTTTTTCAACACATTAAGCACCCAGGCCTCAATAGTAGTTCCAGATTTAGGTTACTCACATCAAAAAAAGTTGAGACAGTATGGAAAATGCTAATTAAAAAAAAACAGTGTTCCTTTCAATGTTTTTACCTTTAGTTCTCTGCAGGCAATATAAACCCAAGATATTCCATTTGTTAATATACATCCATTCTTGCATTTCAGGCCATTGGTAATATCCTACTCAGTATTATATGTAATATACAGATAATGTGCATAAATAATTCTTAGTAAAATGCTGTGAGATAAATTAATAATCATCCTAAAGTTTAAGATTTTTAACTTAAAACGATGATCAAAGCAGAGCTAGATCCTATTATATGATACACAGGTGCTGTAGTCAGTAAAACATAGAAAAGTAGAGAGTATATAGAAAATAAAATACAAACAAACTTATTAATGGGATGAATGTCATGCTGACCGAGCTGAAAGCCAAGCGTAGTAAACAGTGCACACATTACATAAGATTACATGTTGGTCCAGTGTTTCCAAATATCAGACAGGCTGTTCTCAGTACAGGAGGGAATGTTTGTAATTATGGACATGGTTTTCTTTCTCTTTCTCTCACTTTCTATACCCTATTTTATGAGCCAAAAACTTTAGCTTAGAGGAAGCTGAAGAATAAGGCTGATTTAGGAAGCAAGTTCACATAACCAGGGTTCCTAAATTCTTATCAGGTACATAAAAATGCAGCCATCGAAACATTTGTGGTCACCTTTTAAAACTAGTTAATTGAGTTCATTAAGTGAATTGTTATTTCTGGTACAAAAATGTTTAAAGGTGTCCCAAAATATGGTAACAGAGTATGGAATGAAGGTGGGCTGACTACATGAGCATTTCCCCTCTACATGCACTTATAATCAAAATTGTACATACAGTTGTACAGGATGTGTAATGTACAGGAGTCTTCAAATTTCACTGGTTGAAACACATCTTTGTCCAGAAAAAATAATATAATTTTTATTGTTGGCTTTCTAAATATCTGTAGGGTGACAATATACATGCAACAACTATGATTATTAACCTAACAGTGCTTCTTAATTCCTCATTAGTGATAAAGACTGACTATTGCTAACTGGTGACTTATTTGTGCCCATATAAATATGGTTAATTTAACTGTATCCATGAAGTGCCATTGTGGTTTATTCTGTGGTAGACACAAGCATCACAATCTACGGTGAAAAGTCTACAGAGATCCTAAACGGTAGGAATGTCACTTTGAGCAATGTCTGAGTGCTTGGTGGTACAGTGACCTAACTATGCTAGCCCACCACTATCTACATAGCAAGAGTGGGGCGATCTTCAAAGCCCAAATATGGACTGGCACCCTGTCCAGGGTATTCCAACTCAAAACAGGGCAGCTGTCACTGCACCGGTTTAGATTGAATTTTATTAGGAATTAAGGAGCTGAAAATCAGTGTAGGTGGTAAATGTGTGATGGGTGTAACTGTTACATGAAACACAAAAGCCTGTCATGTTTTATTATGCAAATTCAACATTGTGCAACAGTGTTTTGACAAGGATGTTTTGTGCCTTTTTTTATTTAGCTTGACTACGCCAATGTGTACAAAGTGTGATTAATAGAGACGTAGTTTGGCGGGTTTGGTGTTAAAGAAGTCCAGAGTCCTGCACAGAGCCCTAATCTCAAAACTTTAACATCGCTGGATGAACTAAAATGTTAATTGTGATCCAGGCCATCTGATCTAACATCAGTATCTGACATTATTAATGCTTTTTTTACTTAAGAGGCACAAACACACATCAAAAGCTTGAGGAAAGCAAAAGCACAGGGATCAACAAGGGGGAGTTATCAAGATGGCAGCTAGGTAATGCCCATGGTTTTGAAAAGAGATGTCCAACAAGGTTACGGTCAATCATCGTGTTGGTTTGTTTCATTTCATACCAAAATATGCTTACAATAGTCATAGATGTAAATGAGTAGGTGCACCAAGTAAATGTAGGTGAAAGGTGCAACAAAAGGGAGTGTGTGGATTACTGTGGATTAGTAAACAGCTGGCAAAAGAATATATGACATATGTATGCACAGACAGACTGGACTCTATTATTGTCACTCCATTATTGTTCTAAAAGCCTCAACAAAACTCTATAATGTGTAATCTAGCTCATACACTCCAATAGACAGACAGACAGACAGACAGACAGACAGACAGACAGACAGATACTTTATTTATCCTGAAGGAAATTATTGTAATATATGACCAAACCCTAAAACTGCTCTGTCTGTGTGTAGTGCAGCCATGTCAGTGTCTGCTTCAAACAACAAAGATTTCATAACTACACGCTCATGAGTCAGTTACTGTGTAGCTGCTGCTATTTTGTACATTACCTTCAGGCTAGTCTACACAGAACATACTTGTTCTTCTAATACACACGGAAGGTCATGAGAAAGGTACGTTCTGAAAAACAATTCAACCCACTCGTGCTACAGTACATCTGCAAGGAGTATTAAGGTTATCATATAGGAAACAAACTTCCTGGTCAGAAGAAAAAGATTAGGCCATACAAACAGGCCTATTATTAGTCCCTGTGCCAGTTGTTTTAAAGAAGCAGTTTAATTAAAATGTTTAGAGTTTGCTTCTTTAGCTGTATATGGGCAAACTTATGTGGACAACGGACATTGAGCTTGATGGACATCCCATTCAAAATCATGTCAAGTTTTTTAATGTTATGTTTTACACACTTTGGTTACATTCATGATCCGTTCAGGTTTTGAATGTCAAACAGTCATGGACACTTTTGCATCTCTAATTCACCTCACTTCTATGTCTTTGGACTGTGGGAGGAAACCGGAGCTCCCAGAGGAAACCCATGCAGAAACGGAGAGAACATGCAAACTCCACACAGAAAGGACCCGGATCGCTCCACCTGGAAATCAAACCCAGGACCTTCTTGCCGTGAGGCGACAGTGCTACCCATCGAGCCACTGGGCTTATTCTGTGGTAGTTTGTTTATGTTTGTTTATTAGGATTGTAACGTCATGTTTTACACTTTGGTTACATTCATGACAAGAACGGTAGTTCAGCAGTTCACACAAGGTTATATCAAACACAGTCATGGACAATTCAGTATCTCCAATTTACCTCACTTGCATGTCTTTGTGTGAGGAAACTGGAGCACCCGGAGTAAACCCATGCAGACACAGGGAGAACATGCAAACTCCACACAGAAAGGACCCGGACCACCCCATCCGGACCTTCTTGCTGTGAGGCGACAGTGCTACCCACCAAGTCACTGGGCTTATTCTGTGGTAGACACAAGCATTACAATCTATAGAGATTTTAAAACTCTGGGAACATCACTTAGACCAATGTATGTCTAAATATGCTAGCCGACCACTATCGGCTGACCAGACATAGACATAGACGTGATTGGCACATAGACGTGAGGAAGGGTGGGAAGATCTTCGAAGCCCAGATATGGACTGGCACCCTGTTTGGAGTATTCCAACTCAAAATAGGGCAGCTGTCACTGCAGTGGTTTGGATTTTATTAAAAATGAAGGAGCAGATAAACAGTGTAGGTGGTAAATGTGTGATGGGTGTTACTGTTATATAAAAAAAACAAAGGCCTGTCATGTTTCATTATGCAATGCAACATTGTTTTGACAGGGATATTTTGTGCCTTTCCTGATTTAGCATGACTACGCCAGTGTGTACAAAGCATGATCAATAGAGACGTGGTTTGGCGAGTTTGGTGTTAAAAAAGTCCAGAGTCAAGAACGTGAATTATTCAGTACAGATGTGGATTATAGGTTTATTCAAAGTTGTACCATGAAACTGAATCACAGTAAATACCAAGAGTTTTCATGAAAACCCATCACATGGTACTGACATAGTTACCCTTACAGGGTCTTACAGGGAAAACCAACTGGAAAGCCAGTATAAAAAAAGCTACACTTGAAAAATCCCAAGTGAATATATACTGTCATTATCTATCTCTAATTCAACTCTTAGTGTAGTAAAGAAGGCACACATTTACATCAGCATATTGCCCCTGTTTAACTGATCTTAGTCAGTTCTTTGCCCCAAATTCCACCCTAGTCAAAATGCTTTTCCTTAACTAAGCCATTTCATTATTCAAACCGATCAGAGATGCAAGCATTACAGAACCATAAACCATGGTTTCTTCGATCTGAGGCACAGACAGAAGTGGCTGCGAGAGAAAACTTCACCAAAGGAGTTGTTTGCTTTGCATGTTCAGATGTCCAAGACAAACTGACTGTCATCAACTGTAAAAAAGAAAGAGAGGCGAGTGTGTTAGTGTGTTGTGTTGGGTTTTCTGGTAATCAATGCCCACGATCATGGCATTACATTGTTTTCTCAGTAATTAAAAAAGGACTTTTAACCTACAAAACTGGTTCATGCAAAGAATGTGGCAGGTTTGGAACCAAATACTGCAAAAAGACATTAAACATAGGAATGTATGTTTTTAATATTTATACAGATTATTTACATGAGTTTTAATAAAATAAGTCAGAAACAGTGTGGGCTTCTAAAGATTAATGTTGAAATAATTTGCACATTAATGTAAATTAATGTTATTAAAAAAAATTAGTGCCATTTTATTTTAAAACCCTAAACTTCTTGAATGATTGTCATGTTCTCTGCCTAGACATCTAAAAACAAATAATTGTTCTTTTGATCAGTCAGGAATTCAACTTTATAATTTAATTATAAATTTAATTTATTTTAAAAAATCCCCTAAATTGCTGGAGAAATCATTGGATTTTTAAGTACGTGTAAGATGGTAAGTAAATGAGATAAACAGCAAGTATAATCTCAACCTTACAGTGATCTGAGGTATTTACTGGTTTATAGGGCAAGCTGTTTTGCTTTAGTAATGTTGTAAAACACTCTAAGAACTGACTCTGAACCAGATAACAGTTGATAAAAAAGAAATATGAATGTACTCTGACATTAATAACTTTGTTTACAAAATCCTTGTGCAAGCTTCCACGTGCCTGATGACGCTATCACAACATGAATAAAAGTGATGTCAGGAACAAAATGCGACAACCTGTTCCTCAAGTCTTTCCAGAGGTGACCTGTTCTGAGATTGGCACAAACCCAGTAGTGCACATGCTATAACCCTTGGCAATGACAACTGAGAGATTTATGGAGCGATTGTGGGGAAAGTCTCATAAGCATAGAAGAAAGGGGTGGGCTGCTGATTTGCCAGTATTCTAGATTTGTCACAGGCCTCACAACCCCCAATCAACCAAGAAAATTTAAGAGTGAAAAAAATTAAAATGGCTATATAAAACTAGTGTAATGAATAAGGAGCATTGCATGCACATAATATATTAGCATGAAACTTGCTATATCATTCTGCACATGGAGAAAAAGTAATGAGGTGCAATTTTTTCAATGCATGCAAGGTAAATAAAAAAAAAACACTGTCTGTTTAAACAGAAAAATGCTAGTGAGTTATATAATGCTACCTGCTGCTTATCAATCAAGTTTAACCTTTAGCTGTCAATTTGACAAAAAAAACTTTTCAACATATTTGGAGTGTGACTTTTAAAGGAAATGTGTCATATGGAATGATTCTTTAATAGTGTTTCTATGATACAGTGAGTAATGCATTAGGAAAAAAGTTACCAGGTGGGTCCTTGCGGCACTCATCCTGCTCCAGCAGTTTGTCCAGTGGGTGTGCAGAGGGCATGGTGACCCCAGGAATATGAGGGAGACAGCATGGTGGAGTCCGTGTGATGGGTGAGTTTCGACATTCCAGGAGAAATTTTCTGTCATAAATTATTCTAGTTCCTGGAGTAAAAAAATTTGAATGATCAAAAATGCCAAAACTCATCACACACATTTAGAACAAAATGAAAAACCAAGGCAAAGATGTACTTTTTAATTTGATTTGACTTAATGATTTACATTTTTTTACCCTTTTATTTCAACACCTGGCAGATTTTAGTGGAAAGGTGTAAGAAAATTATATTACACAAGTAACAAAACTAACCAACTAGCTAGAAGAGTGAAGAAAAATAGAGATGGGAGCAGATTGGTTTGCTGTGTAGCTTTGTTTAGACCAGTGTTAAAACACAATGCACCAAACTCAATAAATTTGGGGGAGGAAGGGAAACCCATTGGAATTTTCCAATTTTATCTAATTTCCAAAATTAATCATGAACTATAACTATAACAATAGAATAACCCACTCTGCCCAAACTAATAGTACACTAATAGTACACAATTATACTGTATCTTGTCTTTAATAAACACATGGATTAATCAGTACAGCTGGAAGTATTCTTTAAGCAGACTTGAACTGTAAGGAGGAATTTTAGACCATTGTTTGGACTCTCAGACACTCCAAAACACAGGACCATATACACCGATCAGGCATAACATTTTGACCACCTCCTTGTTTCTACACTCACTGTCCATTTTATCAGCTCCACTTACCATATTGAAGCACTTTGTAGTTCTACAATTACTGACTGTAGTGCATCTATTTCTCAACATATCTTTTTAGCCTGCTTTCACCCTGTTCTTCAATGGTCAGGACCCCCACAGAACCACCACAGAGCAGGTATTATTTAGGTGATGGATGATTCTCAGCATTGCAGTGACAATGACATGGTGGTGGTGTGTTAGTGTGTGTTGTGCTGGTATGAGTGGATCAGACACAGCAGCGCTGCTGGAGTTTTTAAATACCGTGCCCACTCACTGTCCACTCTATTAGACACTCCTACCTAGTTGGTCCACCTTGTAGATGTAAAGTCAGAGACGATCGCTCATCTATTGCTGCTGTTTGAGTTGGTCATCTTCTAGACCTTCATCAGTGGTCACAGGTTGCTGCCCACGATTCAATCAGTCCAGTCCAGCGGTGACAGTAAGGTGTTTAAAAACTCCAGCAGCGCTGCTGTGTCTTATCCACTCATACCAGCACAACACACACTAACACACCACCACCATGTCAGTGTCACTGCAGTGCTGAGAATGATCCACCACCTAAATAATACCTGCTCTGTAGTGGTTCTGTGGGGGTCCTGATCATTGAAGAACAGCATGAAAGCAGGCTAAAAAGATATGTAGAGAAGAAGATGGACTATAGTCAGTAATTGTAGAACTACAAAGTGCTTCTGTATGGTAAGTGGAGCTGATAATATGGACAGTGAGTGTAGAAATAAGGAGGTGGTCATAATGTTATGCCTATGTTATCTGTTATGTGTATATAAAACATGGTTCTAAACAGAAACACACCTCAGGGGTAAAAGAACACTTACCTCCAGGAGTGGTGGAGAACACAGTACCTCCAGGGGTCTGGCTGTACGAGTCAGGTAGAGAAGACCACTGTGACTCTGTAACACGACTGGGTATCGGGCGGCTCGACGACGCGTCGCAGCTATTTGACATGTTTCTTACTGTTTTTAAGTGCTAGTCACACCGAACAACGTCAAGTTCTGTCAGTTTTCTATTAGTTTAAAAAAGCTGCTGAGCTTTTATACCGTTTCCTGCCTGCAGCTCTGAATCAGGACCAAACCTGCGGGCTGTGTTCCCAAAAACACTAACTGCTGGCTTTAGCACGCCGCACGCGCTCTTGTTATTGGAACCTGCGTTGGGAGAGGAGCCTAACGATGACGAATTATTATGGGCGCGGTTTGGTACACAGCCAGTGCTACACAGTGAGAGGTGACGTCATGTCTTAACAGTGTTGACTTGACAGGTTTGGCCAATATTAAGGTTTATAAACAATTAAAAAGCGTTAATATATATGTATAAATAAGTGAATTTTTATATTATATACATATACAGGGGTTGGACAAAATAACTGAAACACCTGTCATTTTAGTGTGGGAGGTTTCATGGCTAAGTTGGACCAGTCAACTTATTGACGGCCAATCTTCATTAATTGCACATTGCACCAGTAAGAGCAGAGTGTGAAGGTTCAATTAGCAGGGTAAGAGCACAGTTTTGCTCAAAATATTGCAATGCACACAACATTATGGGTGACATACCAGAGTTCAAAAGAGGACAAATTGTTGGTGCACGTCTTGCTGGCGCATCTGTGACCAAGACAGCAAGTCTTTGTGATGTATCAAGAGCCACGGTATCCAGGGTAATGTCAGCATACCACCAAGAAGGACAAACCACATCCAACAGGATTAACTGTGGACGCAAGAGGAAGCTGTCTGAAAGGGATGTTCGGGAGCTAACCCGGATTGTATACAAAAAACATAAAACCACGGCTGCCCAAATCACGGCAGAATTAAATGTGCACCTCAACTCTCCTGTTTCCACCAGAACTGTCCGTCGGGAGCTCCACAGGGTCAATATACACGGCCGGGCTGCTATAGCCAAACCTTTGGTCACTCGTGCCAATGCCAAACGTCGGTTTCAATGGTGCAAGGAGCGCAAATCTTGGGCTGTGGACAATGTGAAACATGTATTGTTCTCTGATGAGTCCACCTTTACTGTTTTCCCCACATCCGGGAGAGTTACGGTGTGGAGAATCCCCAAAGAAGCGTACCACCCAGACTGTTGCATGCCCAGAGTGAAGCATGGGGGTGGATCAGTGATGGTTTGGGCTGCCATATCATGGCATTCCCTTGGCCCAATACTTGTGCTAGATGGGTGCGCCACTGCCAAGGACTACCGAACCATTCTGGAGGACCATGTGCATCCAATGGCGGTGCCGTGTATCAGGATGACAATGCACCAATACACACAGCAAGACTGGTGAAAGATTGGTTTGATGAACATGAAAGTGAAGTTGAACATCTCCCATGGCCTGCACAGTCACCAGATCTAAATATTATTGAGCCACTTTGGGGTGTTTTGGAGAAGCGAGTCAGGAAACGTTTTCCTCCACCAGCATCACGTAGTGACCTGGCCACTATCCTGCAAGAAGAATGGCTTAAAATCCCTCTGACCACTGTGCAGGACTTGTATATGTCATTTCCAAGACGAATTGACGCTGTATTGGCCGCAAAAGGAGGCCCTACACCATACTAATAAATTATTGTGGTCTAAAACCAGGTGTTTCAGTTATTTTGTCCAACCCCTGTGTATATATATATATATATATATAGAGAGAGAGAGAGAGAGAGAGAGAGAGAGAGAGAGAGGTTTATAAACAATTAAAAAGCGTTAATATATATGTATAAATAAGAGAAAGGTTTATAAACAATTAAAAAGCGTTAATATATATGTATAAATAAGTGAATTTTTATATTATATACATATATATACAGGGGTTGGACAAAATAACTGAAACACCTGGTTTTAGACCACAATAATTTATTAGTATGGTGTAGGGCCTCCTTTTGCGGCCAATACAGCGTCAATTCGTCTTGGAAATGACATATACAAGTCCTGCACAGTGGTCAGAGGGATTTTAAGCCATTCTTCTTGCAGGATAGTGGCCAGGTCACTACGTGATGCTGGTGGAGGAAAACGTTTCCTGACTCGCTTCTCCAAAACACCCCAAAGTGGCTCAATAATATTTAGATCTGGTGACTGTGCAGGCCATGGGAGATGTTCAACTTCACTTTCATGTTCATCAAACCAATCTTTCACCAGTCTTGCTGTGTGTATTGGTGCATTGTCATCCTGATACACGGCACCGCCTTCAGGATCCAATGTTTGAACCATTGGATGCACATGGTCCTCCAGAATGGTTCGGTAGTCCTTGGCAGTGACGCGCCCATCTAGCACAAGTATTGGGCCAAGGGAATGCCATGATATGGCAGCCCAAACCATCACTGATCCACCCCCATGCTTCACTCTGGGCATACAACAGTCTGGGTGGTACGCTTCTTTGGGGCTTCTCCACACCGTAACTCTCCCGGATGTGGGGAAAACAGTAAAGGTGGACTCATCAGAGAACAATACATGTTTCACATTGTCCACAGCCCAAGATTTGCGCTCCTTGCACCATTGAAACCGACGTTTGGCATTGGCACGAGTGACCAAAGGTTTGGCTATAGCAGCCCGGCCGTGTATATTGACCCTGTGGAGCTCCCGACGGACAGTTCTGGTGGAAACAGGAGAGTCGAGGTGCACATTTAATTCTGCCGTGATTTGGGCAGCCGTGGTTTTATGTTTTTTGGATACAATCCGGGTTAGCACCCGAACATCCCTTTCAGACAGCTTCCTCTTGCGTCCACAGTTAATCCTGTTGGATGTGGTTTGTTCTTCTTGGTGGTATGCTGACATTACCCTGGATACCGTGGCTCTTGATACATCACAAAGACTTGCTGTCTTGGTCACAGATGCGCCAGCAAGACGTGCACCAACAATTTGTCCTCTTTTGAACTCTGGTATGTCACCCATAATGTTGTGTGCATTGCAATATTTTGAGCAAAACTGTGCTCTTACCCTGCTAATTGAACCTTCACACTCTGCTCTTACTGGTGCAATGTGCAATTAATGAAGATTGGCCACCAGACTGGTCCAATTTAGCCATGAAACCTCCCACACTAAAATGACAGGTGTTTCAGTTATTTTGTCCAACCCCTGTATATATATATATATATATATATAGAGAGAGAGAGAGAGAGAATAAAAATTCACTTATTTATACATATATATTAACGCTTTTTAATTGTTTATAAACCTTTAAAAAAAAAAAAATTATATATATATATACAGTGTATCACAAAAGTGAGTACACCCCTCACATTTCTGCAGATATTTAAGTATATCTTTTCATGGGACAACACTGACAAAATGACACTTTGACACAATGAAAAGTAGTCTGTGTGCTGCTTATATAACAGTGTAAATTTATTCTTCCCTCAAAATAACTCAATATACAGCCATTAATGTCTAAACCACCGGCAACAAAAGTGAGTACACCCCTTAGTGAAAGTTCCTGAAGTGTCAATATTTTGTGTGGCCACCATTATTTCCCAGAACTGCCTTAACTCTCCTGGGCATGGAGTTTACCAGAGCTTCACAAGTTGCCACTGGAATGCTTTTCCACTCCTCCATGACGACATCACGGAGCTGGCGGATATTCGAGACTTTGCGCTCCTCAACTTTCCGCTTGAGGATGCCCCAAAGATGTTCTATTGGGTTTAGGTCTGGAGACATGCTTGGCCAGTCCATCACCTTTACCCTCAGCCTCTTCAATAAAGCAGTGGTCGTCTTAGAGGTGTGTTTGGGGTCATTATCATGCTGAAACACTGCCCTGCGACCCAGTTTCCGGAGGGAGGGGATCATGCTCTGCTTCAGTATTTCACAGTACATATTGGAGTTCATGTGTCCCTCAATAAAATGTAACTCCCCAACACCTGCTGCACTCATGCAGCCCCAGACCATGGCATTCCCACCACCATGCTTGACTGTAGGCATGACACACTTATCTTTGTACTCCTCACCTGATTGCCGCCACACATGCTTGAGACCATCTGAACCAAACAAATTAATCTTGGTCTCATCAGACCATAGGACATGGTTCCAGTAATCCATGTCCTTTGTTGACATGTCTTCAGCAAACTGTTTGCGGGCTTTCTTGTGTAGAGACTTCAGAAAAGGCTTCCTTCTGGGGTGACAGCCATGCAGACCAATTTGATGTAGTGTGCGGCGTATGGTCTGAGCACTGACAGGCTGACCCCCCACCTTTTCAATCTCTGCAGCAATGCTGACAGCACTCCTGCGCCTATCTTTCAAAGACAGCAGTTGGATGTGACGCTGAGCACGTGCACTCAGCTTCTTTGGACGACCAACGCGAGGTCTGTTCTGAGTGGACCCTGCTCTTTTAAAACGCTGGATGATCTTGGCCACTGTGCTGCAGCTCAGTTTCAGGGTGTTGGCAATCTTCTTGTAGCCTTGACCATCTTCATGTAGCGCAACAATTCGTCTTTTAAGATCCTCAGAGAGTTCTTTGCCATGAGGTGCCATGTTGGAACTTTCAGTGACCAGTATGAGAGAGTGTGAGAGCTGTACTACTAAATTGAACACACCTGCTCCCTATGCACACCTGAGACCTAGTAACACTAACAAATCACATGACATTTTGGAGGAAAAATGACAAGCAATGCTCAATTTGGACATTTAGGGGTGTAGTCTCTTAGGGGTGTACTCACTTTTGTTGCCGGTGGTTTAGACATTAATGGCTGTATATTGAGTTATTTTGAGGGAAGAATAAATTTACACTGTTATATAAGCTGCACACAGACTACTTTTCATTGTGTCAAAGTGTCATTTTGTCAGTGTTGTCCCATGAAAAGATATACTTAAATATCTGCAGAAATGTGAGGGGTGTACTCACTTTTGTGATACACTGTATATTAAGAAGGTCCTGGGTTTGATCCTTAGGCAGGGCAGTCTGGGTCCTTTCTGTGTGGAGTTTGCATGTTCTCCCCGTGTCTGCATGGGTTTCCTCCCACAGCCCAAAGACATGCAAGTGAGGTAAATTGGAGACACTAAATTGTCCATGACTGTGTTTGATATAACCTTGTGAACTAATGTACCTTGTGTAATGAGTAACTAACGTTTCTGTCATGAATGTAACCAAAGTGTAAAACATGACGTTAAAATCCTAATAAACAAATATTTATATATACATAATTGTATTTGTATTATTTCCAGGGCCACCTGCCTAATATAATGCTAAAGCAGCTCCTGAGCTGCCAAATCCTGGACTCCACAAGCTATGTGATTGAATTTTGTTTTATTCTGTGCCAGAACATTACCAGCAGGTCCTTGAACTTCTGTATGTTACCAGGTGGATTTTCCCACAGTTCATTCCAGTGCCATCGCTTCTGTGGGTAAACACTGCCCACATGAACTTAGAGAAAACAGCATTTGGTGGACCAGTCAACCTTCTTTTGAACCTTTTAGCAATTTGTGTGGCTGAAACACCTTAAGTCAGGGTGTCCACAAATCTTTAGCCAATTAGTGTGACTGTGTGATGTATTTCCATGTGGTTTGGTACACAGTGAGAAGTGAGGTCATGTCATAAAAGTGTTGAGAAACAGTGTTGCTTTACCAGTTTCGGCCAATATTAAGGTTCATTAACAATTAAAATCTGTTCAAATATGTGTATGAATATAAAATGAATATAATAATAGAAATAGAAATAATGTTATTTGTATTATTTCTAGGTTTGTGGGCCAAAACAATGAATATACTGCCAAAACAGCCCCTGAGCTGCCAAGACATGGACTCCACAAGATAAATGGAGGGGTTTTGTGGTATCCTGTACCAGGACATTACCAGCAGTTCCTTGAACTTCTGTATGTTACCAGGTGGATTTTCCCACAGTTCATCCCTTCTGTGGGTAAACACTGCCCACATGATCTTAGAGAAAACAACACTTGGTGGACCAGTCAACTTTCTTTTATTGCTCCAATGTCCAGTTTTATTGCATGTGTGCCAATTGTAGCGTTGTGACATGTTCACCTCATCATCAATATTAATTTTATCTGCAATGTGAGACATTTTTGCCGGTTTTGTTGTCTTCGTACCAGACACTACAGCCTTCATTGTCCTCAGTCATCAATCAGTCTTAACAGTCAACAGCCCATTTCTTCTCGGGATGCCGAGTACCCTCCACTTCTGTTTGCTGTCCTCGCTGTTCTCACAGAAAGAAAGCCTAGTATGTATTTTTTTTAACCTCTCAGCAATGTGTGGCTGAAACACCTACAGTCAGGGTGTCCACTAACCTTTAGCCAATTAGTGTGACTGTGTGCAAACCCCCCTAAAACAAACATCACCGTTTAACTCAGCAAAAGCAATTTCGGAAGCAATCACAGAATGAAGAGGGATCAGGATAGCTTTAATGAAGAGATTTGTAAATAGCAGAGCTGAAATTCAAACTTAAAACTTGCTTTTGTTTTTTGACCTAACATATTTTCAGCAAACCAATGATAAATGTATGCAAGAATTTGAAATCCTGATACACGTCATGATGTCCTATCTGCAAATTACATGAAGGCTGCCGTCAAACAAATGACTTCAAAATCGCTGAATCACGACAACAACTGTACATTTCCAACTTTTTATTGAATATTAAGGTAAATATTTCACATTAATACAGGCTACATAAAGTAGAGCCACTATACGACATGAAATTTACTCTCATTTACCCTTTTTAAGTATGTAAACAATTATACATGTATTTACCACTCTAAAAGGTCTGATTTTTCTCTCTCTCTGTAATCATCTAGGTCTTGGCCGAGAATAAATAGCGCACTGTCCTATTATTGAGCCCTGCAGACCAAGAATGCTTTATGTGGGGCTTAAATGTCAAAATGGCTATGCTACTCAAAATGTATCCTGTTGCACAGGCAATCGATTTGTTCATAGACGGTGGTGAACATGTTAAAGCCCACACTGGATTCTCTCTCTCCCTCTCTCTTTTTAGTTAGGCACATCAAAGGTGTCCGTCTCTCAAATTTCATAACTCTTCTACTTTTAAGGGGACACTCCTAGGTTAACATTTGGTAATTAGGTAATTATCTTGTTCTTTAACGTGTACGTCTTGTTACTGCTCCTATGCCTCTCGGACTCTAGGTTTGTTTTTGGGTTTAGTTGACATGATTCAGATGCACATTTCCCACGTGTGGGGCCCAAGTCCCAGGCCAGACCTGAAACGACAAGATTTTACCAGTTAGAAAAAGTAACAAACAAAACACGCTTCATTATTTTCTTTCTACTTCTTATGTCAATAAGAGCATTTAATATAAATAAATAAATAAAAACTTCACCTAAACAACTACAGATATTTTAACAAGCCCTAAAAGAAAACAAGCGTTACCTGCTGTGGGTCTGAATTCTCAGCCGAGCTGGGCATGACTTTTAGGATTGGGTTCCAGGCAGGGTCAGTGGTGTGAAGCCCATTGTATATGGGGCCTCCAGGACCCTCAGCCATCTGAGGATGGGGTGGGATCATCGTGCCTCCATACATTGGCAACCCCTATTAAGATACACAAATATTTCTTATTTAAACATAATTTTAAAGAATATGTTAAATTACATGAATTTACATTACATTAATATAGTTTTACTAAAATACATCAAAAATACCATTATTAAAATTAAATAATGAATCATGACAGCTACCACCTGTATTTAAGGTATGACAGAACAGCATTAAATATGTCTCGGAAATATCCAAGCAACTGTGTAGTTCCCAAGCTCATTTCTATCTAATAATTGTGTTCCAAATGAAACTACAAAAGCCACAATTTTTATACTTTATATTTATTGGCTAGCCTTTAGTAACCGCTTCATCCTAATTCACGGAGTCCGGGTCACCTGGAAAGTCTGGGTATATCTTGATAGGCCACATACCATTGCTCAGTGAAAGAAGAGGCATTTCTGTCCTCCATCATCATCATGTGACCCTAACCAATGTCTAGGTTTAGATAAAAGGCAAATAGGACCCTCATTGAAACATGGTTCAAACATCTGCTTAATGACGGCATGAACTACAGCTCATCCGATTTCAAGTAACTGGGATGAAGCAAAAGTTAGCCTTACCCTCCCAGATCAGTTGCTGTTGTGTATGAGGTCCTGTTAGTGGGTGCCAATTAGCAATGTATAAAACGAGATGTAGAAATGCCAATGCTAATAGGGCAGCACAGTGGCTAAGTGGGTAGCACTGTCGCCTCACAGCAAGAAGGTCCTGGGTTCGATCCCCAGATGGGGCGGTCCGGGTCCTTCCTGTGTGGGGTTTGCATGTTCTCCCCGTGTCTGTGTGGGTTTCCTCCCACAGTCCAAAGACATGCAAGTGAGGTGAATTGGAGTCACTAAATTGTCCATGACTGTGTTTGATATAACCTTGAGAAGTGATGAACCTTGTAATGAGTAACTACCGTTCATGTCATGAATGTAACCAAAGTGTAAAAAAATGACGTTAAAATCCTAATAAACAAACAAACAATCCAACGCTAATATAATAATTCCTGCCTTTGATGGTGTATATTTTGTTTGTGGATTATTGTTCAGTAGTTAGGTAAAATGGTGACTTCACGAATTTCTAAACTGCCAAATGCTATAAAACCATAATTACAAACTTATTATTTAAAGCATGCTATGCTAAATGCCTTTAAATCTAAATGCCTCTAACCTTTGGAAAATCCATGAAGTTGGTGGGCATGGGCTGATGGAAGGTATTGGATGGAGCCACAATGCCAGTATCATCACGCTCCATAGCCTGGTGCTGAGAAAAAGCTGATTGCTCCTGCATCTGCTGGTGCATCACAGGCCCTCCCATCATCGGCTGAGACCAGCCCGACATTGCCTCTGTAAAGAACAACGGTAGTTAAGTACTTCAATCAATAACGCAAAGGCCGTAAATAAAATCTTTTCCCCTGCTGTTCACTTACCAGATGCACTGCCGACTCCAAAAGACCATATGCCACCCTGTCCAACCGGCGGTGTATAACTGGTGGGTAAGATGGTGTGGTTAACAGAGCCAGTCTGCCGAATCCGAGCCAGGCGTTCTGTGCCGATAGGCGGGGGCACTTTGCGATCTTGCTGGCTGGAACTGCTGGGCTTGGCTTGGATCAGCGCATGTGTCACAGTGGATGTGCACAAGGGGGAAGACGCTCCAGATGACACAGAGGGCGCCGGAGACTCACCTGAAAATAACAATAAAAATGTGCTTGTTAAAAACATTGTGTGGAATGTGAAGTATCTATCCATTTTTATTTTACATAAAT
Source organism: Trichomycterus rosablanca (assembly GCF_030014385.1). Taxonomy (NCBI): domain Eukaryota; kingdom Metazoa; phylum Chordata; class Actinopteri; order Siluriformes; family Trichomycteridae; genus Trichomycterus; species Trichomycterus rosablanca. The sequence goes on from NC_086003.1 coordinate 21,456,047, forward strand.
GTCAATGTATCCATACAGGATGTGGAGGCGCTCCATGGATGAGGGGAAAAGTGCTGGCGGCTGAAAGATGGTGTACCAACGGGAGCAGGGCCTTGAAGAAACACAGGGCTGGCTGACATGCTTGTAGTAAAGCTGGTGAGTGCAGTGGAAGAGGAGATTGCGTTGCCTGTGGGGTCCATTGGGTGCATGCCTAAGAAACAAAAAGCTACAAGTCAGACTAGGAGTCAAGTTACAAGTGACAATGGTACTGACAAATGCCATGTCACTGGATCTTTGCGCGATTTTGGATGGAACAGATGGAAACTTTTGGCAATGCACACTGGACCAGTGCCATTCCATCACATGGCTTTAGACCCACCACAAAAACAACAGCAGTCTGTTTTAGTAGACTACACACTAGACAAAAAAAGAAACTGATTGGAAATCGACTCAATGACATATCCACACAAACTACAATAGGTCACTTACTGGTCAAAGAACATTTGGGGCAATTTATATTTTATTGGATTGCTGAGTGACTTGTATGTCATATAGAAAGTACAATTTTACCCAACATTAGTTGATCAATAAAATAAGTTTAGACTGAATAAATGATTCTTTTTGGTTGCTCCTGTATCTAGGTCACCACAGCGGATCATTGCACCGAATATTTGATTTGGCACAGTTTTTACACCGGATATCCTTCCTGCCGCAACCCCTTCTATTTTTCTAGGCTTGGGTATGACACTAAGGGTGCAGTCCACACTGGCTAGGTTCACTTAACTCCATGTGCCTTTTAAGTTATAATCATGTCAAAGACAGAGTCTGCTTATGAACAATAAAGTTGAGTTAGTTTTGCAGCATGTTTTGAGAGCATGCATAGGGGTATCACTCACCAATAGGACTAGAGACTATTCTCTGGGACGTGCAGCGATATCCTGGGGCCTTGGATCCATCGGGAGGGGGCATAGCACTCTCTATCTGGCCCATTCCACTTATGTAGGCAGGTGGGCCGTTGTAGGGCTGTTCTGGAGGATTGCACGTAGAAAGGTGGCAGGATCCCCCCCACACCTGGTTGTTGCCAACCTGGTTACTTTCGAAAATGCTCGAGAAGTGATTGAAAAGAGCCGCAGGGCCAAAGTTGGGTGGCATCTGACCCTTGCCACTGTGAATATGCATCTTTGAGCCATTCATCATACCCATAGTGGAGGACATCTGAAGTGATGTGGGTGGCATGTTTGCTGGGGCCAAGCTGGGCTGAGCGGGCTGTTGCTGTTTGTGAGGCTCCTGTGGTGGACCTGGAGGCACAAAGACAGACTGCTGCTCCTGCAACGGGGCTCCGGGTGCCATTGGGTAGTACGGCGTAGGAGGCTGCAATCGTGGCGACACACCTTGTGCAGCAGGCGTAGAGTAGTGTGTTAAGGTGCTGCTGGTAATCGTGACAGTGCTGCTGACTGTACTGGGTGGTCCGGGTCGAGAGACAGGCAGGATGACACCAGGTTGTGATGTAGATGAGGAGCTAGGCTCTGTGTTGGAGGAGAATGGCATGGGCAGCTGCTGCCTGCCCTCCACTTGCACAGGCAGCGTAGGTTGTGCTGAGGGAGATACAGGGAAGTGCAGGGTGGCTGAGGGACTTGAAGCCTCACAGAGGGAGCTGGAAACAGGAACAGCCAGATCAGTGGCTGGCTTTTCTTTAGCAGGAGTACCAGCTGTCGAGAGGTCTTGCTTGGGCGCTGAATGATGCTGTGTAGGTGGGGCGATAGGGGTGGGCAAAGGTGGAGGGGTTGTGGGAGTGGTAGGAGAACAGGTGGTCGTCACAGGAGGAGCCTGAGTAGCAAGAGTACTGCTGGCGGTAGTGGTCGCTACAGATGCGGATCCGGACTTGGGCTCAGCAGCAAAGAGTTGCTTCTTTACAGACGTGGGCGTGGGTGTTTTTGAGGGGGCAGTGCTTGTAGGTGAGGCAGTTGAACCAGGGGTGACGGGAGCACTCGACAACGGTGCAGGATGCTCTGCGGTACAAGGAGCGGAGTTTGAAGGACGTGGAACAGCATTGCCACTGTGTTTGGGCGAGCTGTTGGCACTGCCGGGGCTCACAGGACGCACAGGGAAAGGGCCCCATGTATTAGGCGAAGGAGAGAAGGTGCCACCAAACTGTGCCATGGGCAGACGTGGGTGACGGATCTGGTGCATGGTCTGGGCTGCTATCAGAGCCAGCTGGGGATGGGTGTAAGCCAGTGGTGGCAGAGAGACGAAAGGGGGTCTGACTCCAGGAGCCGACATTTTACATAACTTGCCAGGCTGCTGAGTGGTTGAGTTGTTGGAGGACTGAAAGGACATACTGGAGGAGGGCACAACTTTTGAATTGGCCGCGGTAGTGCTGGTGGCCCCAGTGGAGGTGGTGTAGGTGGAGCAGATTTTGGTGTTAGTGCCAGGCTGGCGAATATGGTTACGAGGTATTAAGTCCTCCAGCTCTTTGGCGGGGTCCTGGATCAGCGCATTGATCAGCTGGACAGCATATCGTGTAGACTCTGTTCCACCTCTAAAAAACGGAGGCACAAGATAGGATGTATTAATATCTTTTTGATTAATCAAAGTGTAGTGCAATGACTCTGAACTAAATGAAATGAAGGCATGTACCTGATAGTGATCATTCTCTCGCCATTCTTGTCCTTCTGTTTGTCAACATCTATGTGTGCACCCGTCACATCTTGAATAGCTGTGATATTGCAGCCACCTCTGCCCATGATCCGAGACACGACAGAGGCTGGTACTGAGAGCTTCTTTGACCTAAAACACATCACATCAAATATTTGTTAAAATGTTATCTATGCATTTATCCCTTTTTCTCATAATGTAGTCGTATCCAATTACCCATTTGTATCTCTCCTTTACTGCTGCAGACCCCTATCCAGAACAAGGACGGCTGTACCTAACACACACCCCCTCCTGCACGAGGCATCGGTATCGCACACAGAGTCACGCACTGCTGTACATTATTTACAGTCTCTGCGCAGGCGCAACTGCAGCAGTGATGAGGAATTCCATCTGATCACACTCCTTCAGAAATAGCCAATCAAGTCTGTGTAGGTGACCGGTTGGCAGATAGCAGAGCCGAGATTCTAACATAATAGCTTAAGATCTTAGCACATTTTTTCCGCTGCACCACCTGAGCGCCCTCAACACAAATATTTATTTTCCCTTAAGTTTGTAAATTACAAACTGTTTTGCTTACCTTCGGACGACCTCCTTCCATCCTTCCTCTCTCTTCTGGCCCCTTTTGGGACTAGTGAGGTTCATCTTGCTGTTGGGTGAGGTGACGGGCAGTGAAATGGTCTTGAAGGATGACGGCAGGGAACTGTCAATAATAATGTCATGAGGTCTGTGAAAAATCATATATAGATAATAACATTTACTCCTGGCAAGCACTAAAAAACTAAAATAACAATAAAAATGTTGCAATGTTTTCTACTGATAACCACCCATATACTTAAAGGTGCATGGGGTAAAATGTAAACTACAGAAGTAGATTTTGTTTGGGGTTTAAAATCATTTGGATTCTTTTAGCATTTCAGCATTTCTAAACATTGCCTCGACTTCTGTATCTTAAAAAAATTATATGAAATGTCACATATTGCACATATTTTTAGATATAGTATATGTATTTCTTATGTATACTCACATATGTTTTGTACAATAATCTACCAATCTACCACCAATTCATAAAGCAGGAATGTTATGTAGTACTAAAAAATCTGTCCTGCCTGATCAATGTAAGATGACCAGTACTGTGACTTTACAGTAAAGTAAATTACTGGCTAAATCTTTACTGCTAGCTACATTTCTACAATTGCACAATACATGGAGAAAATGCCAAAACACATTTAGTTAAGCTAAATGTTTAAATAGTAAACATTTAATTAAGTTAAGCTTGTGTGGTGTAATGGTAACAACCTGCTGCTGGTAGAAGCAGGGTTCTAATCACAGGATGGGCTCACAAATATAGAAGGCACATGGTGGTACGTGATTAGTCATTAGGGGGACACATATCAGTGTATCCTTAGTGCCAAATAAAATATGTGGACAAATGATCTGCTGTGGCATACATTCATTCGTTCTAAGACTTAAAGCATTCGTTTATGGAAAGCATTCTTACGCTTGCTATAGCAGCAATATGAGCCTTTCTAATCCAACAGCCAAGTCAGTTTAACCCAAAACACAGTCTGCCTGTGCTGGTGAAACTAATCTTGCCCAGGTGACAAAGCGGGATATTCTGCTAGCACACCAGCTCTGAGATTCTGAACACCTTGGTCTGAATCTCAGCTCCGCTACAGGTTGGCTGGGCGCCATCTAGCAGGCACAATTGGCAGTGCCTGCAGCAGACAAAATTGGCCACCGAGTCTGCTGGTGAGGGTACTGAGGGTACATATGCCTGCTCCACACCCCTTCCGACATGTGCACAGCCCTTCAACCCCTTCTTTTTCACCCCTGCCTTGGTGAATTCGCACACAAGGCTCATCCACTTCTGCACAGGCGAAAAAGAAGGGGTTGAGGGACTGTGCACACATCGGAAGGGGCATGGAGCAGGCAAATATACCCTCCTCGAACGCAATCGGGATCCCCAGCAACGGATACGCTCAAACAGGAGAAATTGCATAAATAAACAGAAAAAATAAAACAAATCTTACTTCTGTGGTTTGGAAATGGACACGGTGACCTTCTCCTCCCGAGAAAAGGGATGTGATGGAGCCGGTCTCTTCTCACCCAGTCTCTTCTCACCCAGTTGCTGGCTTGACCCTGCAGGGGTTGAGGAAGAGAACAAGGTGGACGAGGGCATTATGTCAGTCATCTCCTGGCTTTTACTGCCGTTGCTGCTTTCACTGTTGCAGTCTGTGCTATCCAGGTTGTCCGAGTCACTGGTGCCACCAGGTGCCCCACCGCCTCGAGGCTCGCCATGGATCTTGTTTCTGTCTGCTTTCTGTTGCGCCAGCGCCACCTGGGGGTCTTGTAGGATGATAGGCTCACTGGGTGTGGTCTTGTTCTTTTTATTTTTTCGATTAGTGCTGGGCGTTGTAACAATGTTGGCTCGCTTCTTCCCAAAGGCATTAGTGAAGGTGGTGGAGGTGGCGGAGATGCCGATAGTCGTGGTGGTAGTGGCGCTCGGGGGCTCGATAGGGACCTCTGGCTCTGCAGATGAGAAAGTAGTAATTAATAAATCAAAATACTACACAACTATATTTAATACAGACAGACAAGCAAAGTAACACACGTACCATCAGCAGAGTCTTCCTTCTGGTCCTGTGTCTCAAAAAACGTATCCTTCACTTTGGCCTCCTCTTCCTCAAGCTTCTTCTTTTGCTCCTCTTTCTTCTTCTTGCGCTTCTCTTTGCGCTTCTCTCTCTTCGCTGCCAAAGCTTGTTTTTTGCTTTCTTCACGGGACTATAGTCAAGCAGGAAAAAAAAAGCAAAACATGGAATCAGTTCAAGTAATGTAAAAAATAAATAAAAGGGGCCCAGACCCGAAGGTATTAACATACCATTTACAACAATTTTATTTATAATGCAAGTTGAGAAAGGTTTTTAATGCTCTCCTGCTTGTTCATTTGTTGCAAATGTATACAAACACCACATGTTCAGTGCAGAAAGCTTGTCATTAATCAAACTTTTGTTGGTAACTGAATGGGCTGAAAGTAAACTTTGTTTACCCTATGTACACCAACCATTTTATTTTACTACGTGAACACAATGGTTATTTCAGTTTAGCTTCCATATTAAGAGTGCAACAGAAGCTGTGTCATGTAATCATCAAAGTATAATATATTAGTTTTAACAGTGAAAACATGAAAATGAAAGCTGGGTGGAGTGAATTTACAAGACAGCACTGACGCCTGCTATGTTATATGGCTTGGAGGCCATGGCACTGCCTTAAAGACAGGAGAGGGAGCTGAAAGTGGCAGAGATGACGATGCTGTGATTCCCATTGTTTCAAGATTAGGAACAAGTTCATTAGAGGGACAGCACAGGTAGGATGGTTTAAAGACAAAGTTAGGTGAGATGGTTTGGGCATGTGCAGAGGAGTTATGAGAGTAATATTAGAAGAAGCTGCTGAGGATGGAGCCGCCAGAGGGGAGTAAGACCAAGGAGGAGATTTATGGATGTGATGAGGGAAGATGATGTTACAGGTATGTAGTATATTAAAGTGGAGCATTAATATTTAATAATATATACACATCACTTAGTCTTAGAAAGTAAGTGTACTAAAAATATTTATGTTGATGTTTACTTTTATAGATGCATGTTAGTTTATTATTATTTAGTTTTACCTTTGCCGTGCATAAAAGTCTCACTTAATAATTATTTGGCTCATACAATGCATTTAATTTTTGGATAATAGTTATTTTACAATTTTAACAGAAGAACTGCAGCATTTTTTTGTGCTGTACTTGGTGCTGCTTGCAATCCTCCAGTGCATTAACCAGTTATTATAACAGTCGTGAGTGAGGAGCATTAAAAGCCCCATTACTATGTAGTTCTTTAAATTTGAACTAATCCATTGTTTGTATAAAATTTCACTAGAACATTACCAACACACCATTACATCCTCCCACACTTCCCAGTAAGCAGAAGATAATTACAGTGGTTAATTCTTTACCATTACATTGTAGTATGTGCCATGCAGCTCAGTGTGCTTTGATCTCTCATCCTTTGATCTTTTCAACCCTCCTTCAAGGCCTAACTGTAATGTAAAGTCCAAGCAGTATAAACCCTTTAACACACCTTTTCAAGATCAAGCTCCTTTAACAGAATGCTTGCGTTCTTGTTAGCCTCAGCAGCCTGTTGGTCTTTGGCTTTGACTATGGTCTCCATGCACTGATGACACTTCTTTAGCAGCTCCTGAAATGAAAAACAGATAAGACAGATCAGCCAAGCGTTAAAACCTCACATTCGAACACAGAAAGCTTCAAATTTAAAGTCTATTTGGTCCAAAATGAATCTAATACCTTGTCTGCGATAGTGGCGATGTATCTCATGCATTCGATGTCAGAGGGGAACTGATTCACCTCCTTCACCAAGTACTGGACCACTTTCACATGCCCCTAAAATAAAAAAAGAAATAAATAAATAAAGACAACTGACTTTATTTGCTCACCAAGCAATGACATGGTAAAGAGGCTGGATAAGCCTGGAAAAGCTGTTTTGCTTACCTTGCGGAATGCTGCCATGAGAGGTGTGATCTTGCGGTTGTCTGCTGCATCAACATCTGCTCCTGCCTGCACCAGCAGCTGCACCACATCGAAATGGCCCCCATTTGCAGCTAGCCACAGAGGAGTGTTCCCCTTCTTATTGCGCACGTCGATGTGAGCTCCCCTGCAGGAATGGACAGGAAAAAAGAGCAACATCATTAAAAATTAAAAAAAATTAAAAAAAATATGCAACCACCCTTACGAATGGATTGGCTGGTTGAATTATCATGCTGACATAGACATAATTTTTTTTTCTATTTATTTATGCGTTTTCTTAATTTTTCTCCCAGTTTAGCATAGCCAATTAGTCTTCCGCTGCTGGGGATGCCGATTGCATTTTAGGAGGGTATATCTGCCTGCTCCACGCCCCCTCCGAGGCATGCGCCGTCCCTCAAACCCTTCTTTTTTGCCCGTGCCTCGGTGGATTGAACAGGCACCTCTGTCTGCTAACCAGGCCAGTTTTGTCTGTGCAGGCACTGCCAATTGTGCCTGCTAGATGGCACCCACCCAACCAGTAGCAGAGCAGAGATTCAAACCAGGGTGTTCAGAATCTCAGTGCTGGTGTGCTAGCGGAATATCCCACTGTGCCACCTGGCACAGTCAGGTCTGCATACCTGTTAATGAGAAGCTCACAGAACTTGTAGTGGCCCTTGTCTGCGGCGATGGTGAGAGCTGTGTCACGAGAGGAGGGGACAGGAGGGGCATTGACATCCGCACCCTTATCCAGCAGCACACGGCCCACCTCAGCATAGCCGCCCGAAGCAGCTTCCATAAGAGGTGTGAGTCCCGTCTGAGAAAAAGAGGTTAGAGATAAGTGAGTGTTTAATAAAATAAAGGGAATTTTTTTTTGCTGTAGTAGAAGTCAAAAATCTATTGAAATAGCAGTGACTGACCTTAGCTCGGTGTTCCACATTAGCCTTGCGGTCCAGCAACAGGCTGACCACCTCAGCACGCCCCTGAAAGCAGGCCAGCGTTAGCGCTGTGTTACGATTGGTTTCAATCTGAGCATTGATGTCGGAGCCCATGTCCAGCAGCAGCTTTACCGCAGGTACATGGCCATTCATGGCAGCCAGCATTAGAGGAGAGATGCCCAGCTTGCTGCCAGTCCTATAAAATCATAAATAAAAAAACAAAGCTCATTAAAATGAAAGAGATGTGCCTCAGGTAGATTTACAATACAATATGATACAATAAAATGATACTAATCAAGGTTTTCTTTTATTTTTATGAAAATTGCTCAGTGCCCCAGTCAGATGTCATAAAGACGAGCATTCTTCATACTGAGGAACTACAGAAAGTTGCATAAACTACAGCTAGATTTGCTAACCTGGAATTGATCTCGGCTCCAGCGTTGAGGAGAATTTTAATGATGTTGACGTAGCCCCCTGACGCAGCCAGGCTAAGCGGAGTGTAGTCTGACACGTTCCGATGCTCTTTGTTAGCGCCGCGGAGAAGCAACAGTTCCACCACCTGCACACAAATGTTTAAACTTACTTTCTGAAGAATCAACCCATGCAACTATAAGTAGCTTGAGAAATTTCGAAGGGGGTAGAGGTACACAAACCACCAAAACCAATGTTTCTAAACAGTTTGGTCTTGACTCAAATCTACACTTTGCACTCGGTCTAATCACACTAGAAAATGGTCATTTTAGATCTTATGTTGTTAAAACACACCTCTTGTCTGCCACCTGAGCAGGCCAGGGAGAGAGGGGTGTCTTTGGTCCTCTCAGACTGAGCCTCAATATCTCCTCCTTTATCTAAGAGGATCTCTACAACGCCGACATGACCTGCCGTGGCAGCAAGGATCAGAGGGGTGAAGCCTGTAGATGTAAGGAAAAACACAAAGGGACAAAAAGGTTAGAAGAAAATTTTTTATTATTATTTTTAAAATCAAAGCATGAAATCTAAACTGGGTAGTTTTGGGAACTTGGGTTACAATTATGCCCACCTAAATTAATCTGAAGCAATTTTAACGTTGTTATCTGTCATGTACCATGTGATCACTTGTTTTGCTCTGTCCCCTAAAAACCAGCCAGTAGGTGGAGTGGTTACATAAAATTGAATGTAGGTGTGCATGTACTGTTTGTCATAAATATGACAACATGGCATTATGAAAACATTCACTGCAGGAATCAGTGTTTTTTAGATTTGTAGAATAAGAGCGTGGGATTTCTGATGTTCCTCACACCCAGGGAGAATTAACAGCTTGCACTTGGTATTAATAGGATGGCCTTCAGAGTCACTGTGACCCTCAAATGGCTACTAAAAATGAATGTTAATTTTAAAAAAGTGCAGCTTTAAAGATAATCATGATTAGCTATTTAAAATTACAATGCAATCAAAGTTGTGTAGTCCAAGCAAGTACAATGTTTTTTCCCATTAAAATAATTTTTGACAAAAAAGCTTAAGCAAACTGGATTAAAAACATGGAAAATGCATCTGTTCTACACTACTAGTCAATGAAATCTTGCACCTTCTAGTATACAGTGTCACACTGATTTCTTGGGTGCAGAGTTCTTTCCCCAGCTAGATACAGTGACGTTTTCTTATAAATAACTTTAAGGAAAAATACTGGTGTTAGGAAGTATTACTGGTGTTACACAGGCTTTTCTGTTCTTGAGGAAAACTGTTTACCTTCAAAATAAACAAGATCTGTATATTTAGACAAGAGAACATTGGCCTGGTTCTTCTGAATAAAAATGTATTTTAAATATCAGGGCAAACTAAGAAATCAGCAATACACCAGATGGACTAAAGTATCAGGACACCCCTACTAATTATTGAATCCATGTGTTTCAGCAACAACAGTAGCTAACAGGTGTAATACATCAATTATAAAAAGGACCTTGTATGCTTCCAACTTCGCATCAACAGTTTAAGAAAGGGCCTATAAATGTTCCAGCATAACTGTGCCAATGTGCAACTGTGCCTTCACAGAGCTCGAACATCAGCACCACTGAACAGCTTTGGAATGAACTGAATCATTAATTGAGGCTTGCTTGACCAACATCAGTACCCAGCAATTCAAAGGGCACAAAGTTTTGTGAGAAGCCTTCTCAGAAATGTGGTGGCTGTTATAGCTGAAAAGATCACAGGGATCACTCTAAATTAATGATCAGGTGTCCAAATTGGCCATATACTGTAATTGAGATGTTATAGTTGTTACTTTGTCTGTTATGGATTTGATTTAGTTGTATCTAAATAAACAACTGGAAAAAATCTGACTGTAAAAAAAACATTGGCAGCACACCTCTTTGGTGTCATCGTTTGGCGAGTCTTGTTTGCATAGTATTGCAAAAATGCATTGCAAAAAGAGTATACTACTGATGCCTTAGAAACGTTTTTAGTAAACATGCCTATTAAGAATGTCAAAAATTAGCCAATGAGCACATAACAACTGATTTGAATTAGGAGCAGATCTAAGACAGCTGGTGTAGAAAATATGACACCATATAGCATGCTCACCCCCCCAGACATTCACATCTTTTTACCTTTTTAACTCTGCATTCAATAAAGTCCCAGAGAGAGCTGCATTATGCTCAAAGAGAAACACTAAGCTTCTCAGATCATCTATATCCAGTGCTGACGCCCAACCAGACAAACAGAGGCCGCAACGGTACAACCACAATAAATCGGTGGCAATAAATGATCCTTTTTCTCTCTTACATAGGAACAGTCAATTGTGCCCATTGATGCCAAGATTCAAACCTCAGCGGTGGTGGGCTAACCCTGTGCCACCCTGAGCACCACTGTTAATACACTTACTAAAATATTACAAATTACTATTGGTGTGAGTAAAGCCTAACCTTTTTTATCTCGGTGCTCGATGTTGGCCCCTCGCGCAATGAGAACAGACACCAGTTCCTCATGGCCACCTGCACAGGCCAGGGTCAGAGCAGTGTCATGATTGCTCTCCGTCTGAAAGCAAGAGAAATAAAAGTGAACCACTTGCAATACACACAGCCCTGCTCATACTTTAGTCAGTTTTACAGTCCTGTTTTCTTTTGCAAACCCTCAAATGAATCGGTTTTGGCTAGAAACACAACATCGGTATGAACTTTAGGCTTACGTGTGCGTCGATGTCTACAGATGGATAGAGTGGAAGCATGGAGGGCGGGGAGACAGTGTTCATGGGCGTCTGTGTTGAGGGCTGAGGTATGGGTGAGGTCGTAGTGTTCAACATAGGCACTCTGCTGCTCACTGCTGCAGAGGGGAATCCAAGTGTACAGTTAGTTACAAAAAAATGGTACTAATGTAAAAAAAAATGGTTAAAATTGATTAAATTAAGCAAATGAAAGGCCGGCCACACACCTGCCATGATGTCATCTAGCGTGTCATGGAGTGTCTGTGCAGGCGTCGCCACCATTAGGCCGTCCGGTGACTGCGCAAGGAGACCGGGCCCAAGTCCCGACAACTGCTGGCCCAACATTACCCTCTGCAGATCAGGGCTGCTGCTGCTGGGGTATTCTGCACTGCCAAAGTCTGTGGACTGCTGCACGTTCATGGGCTGAATGGGGACAAAGCTGGATTGCAGAGGGGGAGATGGGGAAGCTTGCAAGCCATGGGGCTGAGGAGGAGGCGGCGGCTGTTGTCCTCCATCTCGGTACAGAATGGTGTCGACCTGTGGCAGCTCGGTGGAGTCTCCCTCGTCGTCGTCCTCATCCTCGTCGTCTTCGTCCCCCTCGTCCTCTTCGTCGCTGGCAGGGCCGGGCTGGTGGTCCTCAATGCTGTTATCGTCCTCGACGATGGAACTGGAGCCCAGCTGCGTGGCTTGCGGTGGCAGGGGTGTGCCGGGCGCCTCCACCCCTGCCGTCTGGCCCGGGTCCTCTTTCACCTTGGGCTCCATGTACTCTTTGGTAAACTGCTGCTGCGTTTTAAGCTGCAGCTGCCGCTCCACCTTCTGCAGCTCCTTGAGGATCTTTTTCTTTTTCTGCACCTGCTCTTCACGGTTCTTCTTCAGCTCCTCAATCTTGTCTTTGGTGAGCGGCTCGCCCTGGATCAGCTCCAGTGACTGCAGCTGGGCCTTCTCGATGGCACTGATGCGCTGGCCCAGTTCGTTTAGCTTGCCCTCGGTCTCTTCCACAATGCACTCCAGTGGCTGGTACGGGTGAAAGGGGGGCAGGAGGTCGGCATCTAGCCCCGCTGTGGCCACTGCATTGCTCTGAAGTGAGCTCAGTCTTTGCTTGGACATAACTGAAGGGCAAAACATGTAGTGGTCAGGTAACACTAACACTGAATTAGGGTCAGATTAATAGCTATATACATAGCAACAAAAGCATTGGATTCATCATGTTAACCACCTGTGACCTTGCTGACACTACATATTCAGGGTTAATAAAAAATAAACCTTTGTTTGTAGCCGGCGGGGGAGTGGCAATGGTGGAGGGCACGCTGTCTGGCTCCTGAGGGGGTACCACCATGGCCAGGGCTTGGAATGGGACTCGAGGAGCCTGTGGATCAAAAGAAAGATCACATATTAAGGAACCGCATCTCCCTCGAAAACATGGCATGGCTTAAATTAACAAGAAAGGAGGCCTAAAAGGTCTCAGATGGATAAATGCGAAGGCTTGTGTAATTAAAGACTTTACCTGAGATGTGTCGTGGGAGGGGGGCGTTAGCTGGGACAGATCCGGCGCGGGGACAGACAAAATGTTGTTTGGGTAGTCTAGCAAATAGGACACCACATTGGTGTGACCACCCTTAGCAGCTTCAATCAACATTGTGGAGCCATCCTGGAAAGAGGAGTGATGAACACTAATTAGAATCCAATAGAGTAAACACATACAGATCACAGAAAAATACAAATGAACTAAGGTTTCAGGACACTTTAGGACAAGTCAAATGTTTGTATTAGCTTTTGGGCTGTGAAATTCTTTGTAAAGTCAGGTGATCAGATTTTATACCAAGATGTTTGTTTGAGACAAACTGTTCATTCTTACACCACAGTAATTTTAAGTCAGTAAGAAACCTTGCATGTGACTGCAGGTTTTCATTCCAACCAGGCAGCAGCATATGTTTAGAGGATTGATAAATGGAACTCATCCTGGTCCGTTTTTGGGTGAAATGGCAACCGACATTGACACAAGCCACAAATTAGCATAAGAAGTTAGGATTAGCTTACCTTCAGTCTGTGAGTAGGGTCTGCACCATGGGCCAGCAACAGCTCCACAACAGCCAGGTGGCCTCCAGCACACGCCAGAGACACTACCGTGTGATCGTTATTAGCCGTCGCTCTGTTTACATTAGCACCTGCAGACACAACATTAGTGAATATTAAAAATAAATAACAATGATAGTAAAATATTACTTAGCACTGCATTATTTATTACTATTTTCACCCAGGTGTGCATACTGAGGCAGAATTTTTTTAATTCCAACTAAATAAATGAATAAAGTCACTGAAACGTGACATCACCATGAGCTTATAAGATGCTGCACAAAGTTTCCTGTTTCAAAGTCAACCTTTAAAGTGTAATAAAGTTTGTTGCTTATTGATTGATCACAGAAATGTCAGGAGCAGAAACCAGTGTTTCATATCCTTTATAATTGGTGCAGTCAAACCCGCTCCTTTTAATAACACCTCACTCATGTCTACCGCTAACCAATTCAATTTATTAGCAGTTCGCCAGCCTGCTAAGAAACATGGGCTGAATCACAAATCTTATTTTTGCAGTGTCACAATAATGGAAGTATTATAATTACTAGAGTGTGGGTTTGCATTTGCCTCTATTAAACACAATGAGGTTTTTTAATTGGGCTGGCTCAGTTGTGCAGTGAAGCACAGAAAGTACACTATGGCCAAAAGTTTGTGGACAGCCCTCCTTATTTTTGGGTTTTGCGGCCTGCAGACCCTGCTCTCTGACCCCAGCTTTCAAATAAGCTAGGATACACAAAGACAATGATTTAAATGAAATGTACATATGTATATTACAAATTACAAGCCTGTATTAGTCATGTGTACATATACACATGTACAGTAGAATAAAATGCTTTTTGCATATTCCAGCATTATTGGAAGCTGGGGTCGGAGCACAGGGTCAGCCATCGTACAGCGCCCATGGGGTTAAGGGCCTTGCTCAAGGGCCCAACAGTGGCTGCATGTCAGAGCTTGGATTCAAACCCACAATCTTCCAGTTGACAGCACAAAGCTCTTCATACCAGGCTACCGCTGTCAATTAAAGGCATTGTGCTTCCACTTTCAGCCACACCAGTTACTAGCAGGTGCATTAAATCAAATAACTTTGGCGACAGTTGGGGAAAGGCCCTTTCCTATTGCAGAATGACAGTGTCACTGTGTACAAAACATGCTCTATAAGGACATGGTTAAACAAGTTGTGTGTGAAGAAACTCCTGTGGCCTGCACAGAATCTTGACCTCAACCCATATAATCAGCAATATGAAAAATTGGAATGCGATGTGTTAGCCAGACATTTTATCCAACATCAGTGTCTGCCCTAAAAAATGAATGGGCAGAATGGGTGAAATTCCCACAGAAACTTTCCAAAACAGTGGAGGCTGTTATAACAACAGATGAAGAGGGACTTTGTGTTTATAGCCATGGGTTGTGGAATAAAATGTTCGACAAAGCTTGGGGATAAAGACACTCACCTTTACTGATTAGGAACTGTACAGTGCAGAGGTGTCCTGCCCTGGCTGCTTTCATCAGTGGCGTCCTTCCACCCTCTGACTCATGTTCCTAAAAAGCATTAAATAAAAAAGAAACATGTCAGTATAGAGAACAAGGGCACAGTGTAAAAAACTGCATACAACACACTAGGAAACCAATATAAAAAAAGACATTTACCAGGTCAGCACCAGTCTGGAGCAGCACATCAGCCACATCTGTGTGTCCGTTTTCACAGGCATACGTCAGTGCTGTGTCCCCCGTTGCCGTGGTGGCATGAACGTTAGCTCCTGAACACAATGAAATGCAGACCTGCATTAGCCTCACAACTTTATTATAGGAGCAACTGAGTTCTGATCTATTTCTGCATTTCCCGCCTTTTCTCTCAATCTAGAACTGCTTATCATTAATCACCATCTCTGTGCATGCACCCAGCAGTGATTAGGAATCCCTTTCCACCAACCCTCCCAAGAGACACAGACAATCGTGTCTCAGCAATGATGGGCTTGAGTGCTTCAAGAGCAAGAGAGGTAATGCGAACAGATTTAGCTTAGAAATAGAGAGGCAATTCAAAAGCAGGCTCACCGGCAGCCAACAGGTACTTGACCAGCTCTAGATGCCCCTCCTGTGCCGCCTCCATTAGTGGAGTTGAGCATCCAAGCTCAATGTCTGCTCCTGCCTTGATGAGAAAGTCAGCCACCTCTAGAAAGCCCCCGCAGCAGGCAAGCGTCAGCGCCGTCTCCTGTGTCTCTTCCGTCTGAGCGTTGATGTTTGCACCTATTCATAGCAAATGAACCATCGTAAGTTGACGAGTACTTACATACTTATGCACAACAAAATGGTTTTTTTTGGGTTTGTTTTTTACCAGTCTAGTCTTGTAATTCGTGCTCATTAGTATACCTTGTGCCAGAAGCAGAGCCACCATCTCCTCATGGCCCTCACGTGCAGCCTCCATGAGAGGTGTGTAGCCCTCATCGTTGACCTCCTCCAGATTGGCGCCTCTTTCGATCAGCAGAGCTGCCAGTTCTACATGCCCTCCGCAGGCCGCCAAGGTCAGCGGAGACTCGAACGAATCGGCTGGCATGTTCACCTGTGCACCGCTGTCCAAAAGCAATCTCGCCACCTCTACATGACCATCCTACACAAACCACATGACAAAGAGTTTATGAGCCATGAATGGGTATAGCTTAAAAAACTATCCTCAATAAACTTTTGCCAAGAGTTAGGTTAATGTGATTGTGCAGTAATGTCATTAAAAAATTACAAAATAATTAAATTAATGAAGAACAGAGAGTTTCTTACCATGCAGGCTTCCATGAGAGCTGTGTGCATTTCATCTGTCTTGTGTTCCTGGTCAGCTCCTGCCTCCAAAAGAAACCGCACCATGTCCAGGTGCCCTGTGCCAAAACCAGAAACAGTCACTTCTTAAACAGCATATACAAGACTGGATATGTAAACATAAACTGCACACTGTGCTTTTCACTGTGCCACACACACACACCTTTATAACACGCCAGTGTGAGCGCACTTTCTTTAAACTCGTTGGAGTGTGTGTTGATCCCAGCACCGTATTCCAGAAGCACACGCGCCACCTCCACATGGCCTGCACTGGCCGCCTCCATCAGAGGTGTGTGGCCGTTCTCATTGTGATCTTCAATGTTGGCTCCCTCCTTTAGCAGAACCTTTACAACGTCCAGGAACCCACCAGCACAAGCATACGTCAGTGCCGTGTTACCTATAAAACAGTGCAAAAATGTTAACCAAAGCTCTACAGTACAAATGCAGCAAACACATTTTTTAAATCATCTAATAATTCTTCCTGTTTAAATCGCTAGACCCCTGCCCCCTTTATCTTTGCATCTTGTAATTTCCAATTTCAGATTGTGAATCTGCTGCTGTTTGCACAACCCCCGATCTAAACAAGAAGAGCCAGATCACCACACAACCCCTCCGCCACGTGTCCAATCAATCAGTTCTTATCACCTGCCAGTGTTGGGTTTCCACATTGAGGCGCACCGTGCACCGAGAGCCTCGCTAGGCTCCAAGTGACACCACCCTAACCACCCACCCAAACAAGTGTTATGCTAGCATGTTAGACTGCCCAGCACTCGAGTGCCCAAATTACAAGAATTGTTTACAAAATACCAAAACAGTATACCCTCTTTCTTTTATAATAAACATCTGTAGTTTCCTCAAGACACAAATAATAAATCCAATCAATCCAATCACATAACTCAAGTCTCAGTCTCAGGAGGGGACCACTACTACACACGGTTCTGTATCAGAGCTTGCCATACCATACAGAGACTTAAAAACATAGGTTAAAAAAAACACATCTTCATACATGGCCAAATGTACAGAACCTGAGGTCCATACAAACAAGATTACTCAATGTTTGTTCAAATCTATAACATGGACTATTTATCTGATGAACAGCTTTTGGTAACTTCAGTGGAGGGATCAATGTTTACCTCTTTTTACCTTGTAAGGTAAGTCAAAGTCAGAATATAAGTTAGTTTACTGAGATTTGCATTATAGCCTTCGTGTCACTGTAAATAATATGTTAACAATGAGAGCGCTTATGTGCACACTAATAAACTGATTAAACCAAGGCTCTGCCAGTAATCTCATTATTAAAATGTGATGTAGACAGCACACTTTGATCTCCATTAAATTAAGCCATATTCAAAATGTCAGTAACCTGGGTGGCCAGTGGTACCTCAGCGGTTAAGGTGCTGGACTAGTGATCAAAAGGTTATTGGGTTAGGCTTCTGAGCTAGGCCCTTAACTCCTAGTTGCTCACAAATGTACGTCAGTTTAAATAAAAAGTGTGTGAGACATTAAATGACCTGGGATTTTTGCCTGGTCTTTGGTTTAATGTGACTCAAGTATATGAGTGGCATAATTACTTTTGGTTTGCGGCAACTGAACATGTCAAGAAAATTCACTGATTCACACCAGGCTGCATTCTAATCTCTAAAGACATTAGAGAGTGCATATAAAAGCATGGTTTGACAATGCCTGCATACTACAAAGTGCACTACTCTGATTTAGGTTGCTGCCTTGACAAAGCAACATGAAGAAAAGTGTTCTTTCAAATTAATAAATACATTTATAAAACCACCCTACAACATGATTGATTACAGACTATGTAACGATAGTTAACCTAATGAAATGTAAATAAATGTACATGTTTACATAATACAGATTTTTGCTAATAATTGTAGCACTTTTGTACCAAACTTTGAAAAGAACTAGTCACTGTACCTGAAGAGGACTGTGCGTTGACGTCAGCTCCATGAACCAGAAGCAGTTTGACGATGTCTACGTAACCTCCACTAGCAGCAGCCATTAGGGGTGTGATGTCTCCCTTGATGCCTCTGTCCTCTACATTAGCATGCATGGCCAATAAGACCTGCACAAATTACAAATAATAATAATAACACTAAACAAAAGAAGAAGTTATACTATGAATTCAACAAAAGAGACGAGTTCACACGGAAAAAGTTTTACTTTAATAGCAAGATTCAGAGTGAAAACAAGCTTAGGGATGAAGTGCTTGTTAGTTTGGCAGCTGCATAACAGAGCAGTTGTGTGTGAAAGAATCGTACCTGCGCAAGCTCATAGTACCCAGCAGAGCAGGCCAGACAGAGCAAGCTCTCTCCTTCTTCTGTGTGCTCGTTGACGCTGTGGCCCTCATCCAGGAGCTTCTTCACTGCGTTTACATCCCCGTCAGAGCAGGCCTCAGGCAGGCTACGGCTAAAAATAACCAGACTGCTACAATTACCGCGACTGTGCAGGCAAAGCTAAGCTAGCTACACTGACCACTTCAAGAAGCAAATTATTCTAAAAAACAAGTAGAACTATACTAGGTTCTGCTTTAAGATCAGTGAATGTTTAAACACTAGCTGGCTATATATGGTTAGAACATACAAAACAAGAGCTACTCCATTTATGTTAACCCTTTTATACTGAAGGGTTTCCTTTAAGACAGCTGATTTTGAAAACAACTGCTGACTAGTTTGTCTGTTTTTCAATGGTCAGGACTCTCCCAGGACCACTACAGAACAGGTATTATTTGGGTAGTGGATCATTCTCAGCACTGCAGTAACACTGACATGGTGGTGGTGTGTTAGTGTGTGTTGTGCTGGTATGAGTGGATAAGACACAGCAATGCCGATGGAGTTTTTAAACACCTCACTGTCACTGCTGGACTGAGAAAAGTCCACCAACCAAAAACATCCAGCCAACAGCACCCCGTGGGAAGCATTTTGTGACCACTGATGAAGGTCTAGAAGATGACCAATTCAAACAGCAGCAATAGTTGAGCGATCGTCTCTGACTTTACATCTACAAGGTGGACCAACTAGGTAGGAGTGTCTAATAGGGTGGACAGTGAGTGGACATGGTATTAAAAACTCCAGCAGCGCTGCTGTGTCTGATCCACTCATACCAGCACAACACACCACCACCATGTCAGTGTCACTGCAGTGCTCTGTGGTGGTCCTGTGGCGGTCCTGACCATTGAAGAACAGCATGAAAGGGGGCTAACAAAGAATGCAAAGAAACAGATGGACTACAGTCAGTAATTGTAGAACTACAAAGTGCTTCTATATGGTAAGTGAAGCTGATAAAATGGACAATGAGTGTAGAAACAAGAAGGTGGTTTTAATGTTATGGTTGATCAGTGTATATTGCACAAATTTAGGTCATACAAACTAGCAGTAGGTTAAGATCAGCTATATTATAGGGTTTGAATAACTGAGAAGTATTGAAATATACTGCTACTCAAATACTTCATTCTACTTTTCATAGTTTATAGCTGCAAATCCTTGTTTGGGGGATTAATTGTTTCCACCTTAAACTGTGTGTGTACATGTTTTATTGTGTAACGGTTCCATTGTTTGTGATTCAAATAATGAGTAAGTAATAATACGTTTTCCAGTTGGGGTTAGAACTGTGGCGCTTTTCACGGCTGTACCCAGAAGTAGCCCATGCGCACTAAAAGTCTCAGTTTGGTGAAAGAAATAGAGATCACTATCTCCGCTCTCAATTCAATTGACGTCAGCTGTTGGAATTGAATTTAGATCACATTTTTACCAAGAGCATTGACAATAAATTCTGTGTCATTCTTAGTTACCAGTTAATCATTAATATCTAGTTTATACATATATTCCAGGCTTTATCATTGCCCATTTTCTTTGTTTGAGCATAAATAGTTTTGAGTTATGTAAGAAGCTGAATGACAGTAAGTACTATGCCTGAAAAAGATTAAGAATATGATGGGTGTAGGTGAGAGGAGATGCCTACTTGTCTGCCTGGCTGGCGTTGAGTGTGTTTTCGGCCCTCATGCGGGTAAGGGCGGCAGCGGCTTCGTCCAGCGCGCAGCTCACCGACGACGTCAGCCGGCGCAGCACCTCGGGATCTGCGAAGGCTTTGCCATCGGCAGTGGACAGTTTACCAATGCCTGCAGCATCAGCCACACACCAGCAAACCACAGCATCCAAGGCCAAAGGCAACCAGAGTTAGTGCAGGAACAAGTCGCACAGGCACGCAACCCCACACAACACACATACACACACACACACACACACACACAAGAAAACACAGTGAGGTTAGTAATGCTGAAAATCCATGCAGACTGGTAAAATGCACAATAATTCTGTCCAGATTTACAGTTAAATTATAATAATAAATAACTGTCAAACTAAGGAGTACACTAGGTGAGGCTAACTCCATAAAGGTAAATGTTGACTTGGTTTACCAAGTTACATAGGTCATAGACTTAATTTGAATGTGATCCACAAACCCCAAAAAGCAGCTACAGCCTCAGTTTTACAGTTATAATTATTCTAAACAGCAGCTTGCCACAATCTGCTCTTTTGCCAGCACAATTCATGAGGAGCGTACAAGATCCTTTAAGTCCGTCATTCGACCAACATTTCAATATAATCACATCCTAACATAGAGATCTGATTCTGTCACATGTATAAGTAAAACTGAATTATGTCCAAACAAAAAGCTAAAAAATGGAGAAGTGAGGTTTATAAATGCAAAGTTAGCATGACTCCAACCCATCTGTTCAACCAAAACTGCCCCTGAAAGCAACTTTGATCATTTCGTCATGACAGTAAAAGACCACACCACACAGCGCAAAGGTATTTTAATGCAACATGCAAGTTAGGCTAGTCATTAACTATTACTAAACACATTTTAAATGTTTTAGATTTGTTCATTTTTAGCAATATATCTGCTTAAACCTGACAAATCTGATACATAAGGAATTATGTTAGACTGTTAGACAGTAGTACAAGCCCCTGTATATTATTATATTACATATAAAAAGTATTTTATCTTAAGCACAGGTGATAACCCAAAACCACCAATCAGATGTCAATGCAGCTAAATAGTGACCACTACCTCTAAATCAGTGCTAGGAATGATGGTACATCTCCTGCACCAAGTCCCTGTTTATGCAGTAAAACTGGTTTTAACTGGATAGAAGATAAATAAGTGTGTACAGCTTGCCAATGCATTATTCTCATTCTCATTATTCTTTCAATGCACTCTCATCAGGGGTTCATCACCAAATATTATCAACCATCAGAAAGTGTGCCCTGCGATGAACTGAATGCATTCCAGTTTTGAAGTTTGTATTTCTGGGTGGCACTAGTAGAAATTAGCACACGACCATTTGTGTGACTACTATTTTAAATACTATGTCCAAGTGACTTTTACCAACGATAGACAAACAATCTCGGTTCAAAAACATGAATATATTTTCTATCAGATGTAAAGTTATTAATAATATAAATATTCTTGTTTTTATTGCATTTTATAAAAAGTGTCTTTCTGGAACTGGGAACATTTATTCCCAGAACCAAGGAAATCAGCAATCACCATTCAGTTAATAAGCTAACAAACCTTCAGACTACTGCTATCATGTGATCAAATCAGTTGTGCACATTTGTCCCTTTCACTCACCACTCTTCACTGGTCTGAACAGATCATTTTAAGTGTCTACTTGAATGCCGTTTTCTAAAAACGTAGTGAGGGCTTTATCAACTTGAACTCTACAGTTCTAGGTCTCATAATAATAATCAAACAGGACAGAACCTCTGAACTCTGTTAACAAATCCTGCTATTAATGTTTTTCCTAGAATGATTAGTGCAAGTGCCTATAAGTGTTAGCCACTCTTTGGATGCATTACGGCTATAAATACAAAGACAATCTGACAGCAATCTAAATACAATTTCCAAACCATCACGGTCAGCACTATAAATCATAAAAGTGTGTACAGAAAGGTATAAAAATAGCAACAGTGCTTACAGTTACCATGTCTAAGTTATGGCATGGGTAATGGTGTGGTCTGTCAGCTAGAAAACTTGTCTGGATAAAATTCAGTAACTGATTACCACCACTGAACCCTAGAGTAAAAAAGACATCCATGTACGAAGTTTCAATGAAGGCAAAACAATCACAGACTGGCATGAACTAAACAAAAAACAACCACATACAGAGACGCGTGCTTAAATTCTGCCCAGACAGGGACGTAGCCACAGAGGACCATGTGTTAGCATCCACCTTTAGTCACATACAGCGAGTTTACCTAAGGTCACTGCTGAGTCATGATGGGAGTTAGTGTTGCTGTACAGAATTCTACTGTTCCTACTAATCTCCCTTATGATTCCACTTCAAGCCAACTATAGCAGTCCACAGAATGAGGCCAGAGAACGAAAACAACAAAAACAACAAAAACAAACAAAATGGAAGCCCCATCCATACAGGATGCCTAGCTTGAACTATGCAATTTTAAACATTACTTTTTAGTTGTCGCCTAATTCAGGAAAGGTGCTTAAGTTTTCCCTTGTATTGGGTGCCAGTACAAAGTTTAAAAGCATAGGATCACACATACAAACTCAGATAGCCCAGATCTCTGCTTAGAATTATATCTAAACTGTATTAGATCCTCGATATATAAAATGTATGCCCAGTGATTCCAAGGAAGCCAAAAATGACCAGAATACTAAAGTCCTGTTTTAATACAGGCACAGTGTGTTTACTGGAAAAGGAAGCAGTGGCTTCGCTGCATATGTACACAGTAAACAAAGCAGACTATTTCAACCAGAGGCCTTCTAACAGCTCCCTGTTACTGGTTCTGTCGGTCATACACTTTACTTACAGTACTGCTAGGATTAGATTTTTTCAAAGATAAGGCAAATAAATATGAAAATCAGATGACTGTTTAAATTTTATAGTCAACTTTGAACCACATGAAATTTTCTCTTGCACATAAATACTACATGATAATACAGTTTTTATTTGGAAATTTTTGAAGAGGGAAAACTGACAGACGGGTAAGTAACAGCATGCAGATGGGTTAAAACAGTCACACACACAGCTGTTCTAAAAAGAAATCAGAGGCGAGCTAGAAAAACTCCAAGCAAGACATACCTGCTGCTTCAAGTAAAGCCTCTAACCGTGCTTGTGTTTCTGGATCTACTGTTCTGAGATCAGCTCCGTCTGCAGCACTGGATAGGAGTAGCTCTGATGCTGTCTTTAACACAGGGTTATCTAGATCCTCCTGGTCCAAGATGAATGACTCCACCTGCAGGACATGAGAACACACAGTTTTAATGCTTTGGCCCTTTATACAGCTGGAGGAATATTGGGATGGGAGGTAATCAGACTTTTAAAAGTGGACTGATGAAAGGTTTAAAGTTAGAGAACCGTTAGGGAACCTGATTAAAAGTACTGCTCACAGTAAAACATTTCCAAAAGGTTTTGCGTGGCGTTCCTCCTTGTTTTCCAGTCCACATAACATAAAACAGGGTAACAATTAACATACAATTCAACATCCTCTTAAGTTAACACTGTTAATGATGTTAACTAGTAATCAGTTAATTGATCACCAACAAAAAACTCAGTGTTCCAATAATGCTGTTGGTTTAAAAAGGGTCATTAAAATGCATTTTTAACATCTGACACTTGATTAGAAAGCTTTGTGATCTCTACACACGTGCTAAAGAAAGTTCAGACTTTCTGAGTCGTAACTCACCCTCATCAGTTTACTGTGTGTGCAGCAGCTGATTGTTTACATATTCATACACAGAGAACTGCAATTCTAATCATTCAAATTTTAATTTAAATAATTAACAACAAAAATACTGAGTATTAAATCACAAACCGAAGCTTTAGCATCACTGTGGAGTTTGCATGTTAATCTCTGCACATGTGGATCTGTGTTACGTTATTTTCTTTTACTAAAATGATGTGGATACTTGATGTGGATGCATCCTGCACCAGTATGAAAGCAAAACTTTAATATAACAATGCTTCTATTAACTGCATCTATAGCACTTGTTATGAACTGTTCATGGATGACTCAAATAAACATTCTGAATGCTTAACTAGTTCTCACTGTGTTTGTTTCTCTTACTGATCTACAGTACTGACATGTTTGCTACTTTGTGCAGTTATCAATAAAGCTTGTTTACATGAAGCTTTGTGATGCAATCATATACTCTGCTGCAGGAGTCTGCTGCAGGTTCTTTCCTGTTCCAGCATTACTGTGCCCCTGTGCACAAAGTCAGGTATATAGACATATTTTGACAACACTGGATTAATGTGTACATTCCTACGCCTTAACCCAACTGACCCAACTTTGGGATGAATTGGAACATCTATTGAAGCCCAGACATTGGCGTTCAACAGAGGTTTGAATCTGTGTCCAAAGGGACGTGTTAAATTTGTGAAAAGCCTTCCCAGAAGAAAAAAGGCTGTCAGTCACAAAAGGATGAGATCAACTTACATAATAATGCCCAAGTGTTTTAGAAATTCAGTGTTAGGTGACCAAATATGTCTCGCCATTAAGTGTTATTTATTATTTATTATATTCTAATAAGAGACAAAATAAGAAATTAAACACTATTAACACACAAGACGTGCAGTCAACTACCTACAGCAATGCTTCCTGGAGGTGTTACAGTATTTAGGCCCTGAGCTTTAGTGGAATTACTGTAAGCAACAAGATGAGCTGATCAGCTGTTATACATCCACTTCCCTCTCCATGTCCTTGACCTCCACATACCTGCTACTCCACCCATGCAGGGCAGAATGTACTGTACACACGTAGATTAACACTGAGCCATGCACTCTGGAGAAAGCGCAGCATAGCAGCAGTGCAGCCAACGTGAAAGTGTGTGTGCACCACTGACCCAAACAGAATCTGTGTACTTATCAGGAAGAAGTATGGCTCAGACTCAAAGCACAGTTTTATACATGTTATTACTGTCGATGTCTACACACCACTGAGCAGCGCAGCAACACCAGAATACAATAAAACTTCAATAAAATGAAACGGAATACAATCTAATTTACAACTTGAGAATGCATGCCTTTTTCTGTTTTTGGGGGTTGTTGGAAATGTCAATGAGGGCTCTAATACTCAGCAGTGGTATCAGCCAGTTGGGCCTCTACATACAGACATGATTGGCTATGTCTGGTGTTAAGAAGGTGGGTGGCTGCTCGGTGGATTGGCATCCTGCCCAGGGTGTGTTACTGCATTGTGCCCAGTGATTCTGAGGAAACAGGACCCGCCACAAGCCTGACCAGGATAAAGCAGTGGTAAAACATAAAAAGTATTTACATCTACATGCAAACTGTGCTGACAGACCAATAGCGCTTATCCAGTTAAGGTTGGGCGGGGGGTTGTTGCTGGAGCCTATCCCAGCTTTTCAATGGTCACAAGGCGCACAGTAACACCATGGCTGGGGAGTCAGGCCTCCGCAGGGCAGACACACATACACACATCCATTCACCTATAGGGCAATTCAGTGTCTCCAATTAACCTGACTGTATGTTTTTGGACTGTGGGAGAAAACCGGAGCTCCCGGACGAAATCCACGCAGACACGGGGAGAACATGCAAACTCCACACAGAAAGGACCCGGACCGCCCCGCCTGGGGATCGAACCCATGACCCTCTTGCTGTGAGGCGACGGTGCTACCCACCGAGCCACCGTGCCGCCCTAATTGAAACACACTGTCCAAAAATGCATAATGATACAAATGTAAAATCTTTAATCTTTTAGTTTAGATCTCAGAAATCAAATCATAGCCATTTCTGAGCATTATCATCTATACAGACATATGTGAGCTCAGGCAGCAATGTCAGGAACATGCCAGTTACTGACAGGAAATGTGTCAGGATGGTAAACTGACATCTAACAACCACCAAAAAACACATCTGACATAAATAAGAAGCTGCTTAAACATAGGAGACATCCACAGTCAAGCTTACGTGCCTTACCATGTGCTTAAAATCTGCCGTGCAGAAAAGAAGCCCCAAGCTACAAAGTAAAACATTATATAACTTTCTGCACTCCCAAAATTAATAATTTAAGTTGCTGTATGTTTATTTTAGACCTTGTAGACTTTATTTATTTCCAGAATAAACATAATTTCTCGAAGATTTTTTCAGGGAGTGTCTTAATCACAAAAAAATAAACTGTTAAAGTCTGACATGGCATGCGTGTCCTTAACTAAACTTTTGATGTTAACTGTAGCCTATGTGAAATGGTGTATTATTATTAGCACAGGTATACTGTTTGATCAGTGATATAACATTTTGTGTTGTTTCCATTGCCAAGTGACGTGTATTATACCAAAGTACCTGTGTTAAATTTGGTTACCGTCCTTGGCCAGGGACCAACCATACCCATGCGGGAAGTATGGGTAGGGTGAAACAACGTGCAGACTGTTAACTGGCTGAACAAAACCCTCACTGTACAGTACAAGCAACATATTTAAAAACCCACCTGCAATAGATTTGATCAAAACAGGGTTAAGAATGCAGTGTTGCTACTGCTAAGATTTAAAGTTACAGTGGCGTATTTGCTGTCGGCGTCAGGTGAACAATGCAATCTCAGCCGTAATTTCAGCCAAACTTCCACTTTCACAGGTACACTTGTGCATTTAAAAAAGTACAATAGCACATCTGGTATAGTTTATATGGATAGTTGTGAATGTGGATACATACTGTATTGTATTGTAAAGCAAATGAAAACTGGGCTTTAAATAAAACCTGAGGTAAAGTTAGTTTAATATTCAGTTTGGCTTGAAATGCAATCTGAAACGGCAGGCAAAAAATTGACTTGCACCTGCATTACGCGCCAAATTTAACAATAAACGTACTCAACTTTTAGACAGGAGTATGCCATTTACACACACTTTTACAAAGACTGTGATCAGATGACATGCATGTAAATGTAATCAGTGAGTGACGTATGGATGAGAGTTAAATTAAGTTAAAGTAACTTGCAGCCGCTCTAGAATACACTATTTTTGCCCATGCTGCAAGTTCCACAACAGCTGCTATAGTTCCAATATGCAACACGCTCAGAGAAATGGAACTATTAATAGTTATAGGTCTGATAGATACACTATATGACTAAAAGTATGTGAACACACCTCATAATTTTTTTTTAATTTTAAGTGTTTACGGTGACTTTATGGTTTTGGAATTAAATGAAACAAGCCCACGTTCTGGTATCCACATACTTTCAAACAATATATAAATATGAATATGAATGGGTATATAAAACTAGCATTTGGAATGCAGTAACACTGCAGCATAACAAAATAATAAAGACGGTTCAAGGAAACACCAAAAGTTAGGAGCTGATCCAAAAAGTGATGAGTTAGGAGGTGATGAGGAAAGGATGGGTGTGGTCAGTAAAACTCCATCTGCAGGGAGAATAATTAAAAGCGTGTAGAAGCAGCTGGATATGCTGCAGCTATGAATGCTCTGTAACTGATGCTTCTCGGAATATGTACTTAGCAAAGTGCAGGACAATAACAGAAGGCAGCCACAAGAGTACAGAAAGGTGCACAAGTGAAAGACAGAATGAGTGTATAGGAGAGACTGAGTGAGGAGAAAAATTGCTATTTTACTTTTTAAGCATGAAGTATGCTGGACACATGTATGCAACAAAGTCATGCAAAAACTGTATATGCAGACTTGCATCTCACTGACATTACTTTTTTAAATAACTGATATTAATAACTAGGGCTGGCACCGATCCAATGCTCGGTATCGGTATCAGTCTGATATTGGCCCAAATCACTGAATCGGATATCGGAAGGAAAAAAACATGTAATCCGATCCGATACTGTTGCTTAATTTAAATAACACAATGTAAATAAGGCCATTGTTTTTGTGTAAAGCAAATAACACACGAAGATACGTTCCAACAGAGTGCTGTTTATGCTCTTGATGGCATCATTAACATGTGCTACT
Source organism: Trichomycterus rosablanca (assembly GCF_030014385.1). Classification (NCBI taxonomy): domain Eukaryota; kingdom Metazoa; phylum Chordata; class Actinopteri; order Siluriformes; family Trichomycteridae; genus Trichomycterus; species Trichomycterus rosablanca. The sequence goes on from NC_086003.1 coordinate 21,484,192, forward strand.
GGTCTACAACTCGTCCGCAACAGCCATTTAGAAATTAACACACACTGATCTACTTAAACTTTTAGCATTTAAAAAAATCATCTCCCTCTGCCACATCTAAAAACACTGTTTAAACACATTAAAAAATCACTTTATACATGATAAATCGATCACCTGAGATAAAAAAAAAAAAAAAAAAAAACCTATTTTGTCCCGGCTTTGAGATCTCTCACATCCTCAACGATTAATCCATTAGTGTTATAAAATAAAACAAACTACACCGTTTCCCGTTTTCCTCTTCAAAATCCAGCAGGGTTTTGTAATAAGAGCGGTTTGGTTTTTAATCATCTAAAAACGTGACAGAAAATCTCAACTCTGCGTAAATTCTAATTGGTCCATCACGTTTGATTGACATCCACATATTCCAATTGTAGACACTTTTGTTAAACAAGCCAAAAATGCTGCTAAATGTTCTGTGTGTAAAAGTGAAAATAAAAACAGGAGTTTTGCATAAAAGTGTGATGTTGTAGGTTCTGTATTTATTCCTTTAGAATATTTGTTTCACGGTCTGAGCGATGTTATTTAGGTAGCTAGTTTAACCATGGTGCATTGAGACATGTATTATTACTGCTTAGTTGTTTGAGAGGAGGAATAACTATCGGATTGGTATCGTTATCGGCAGATACTCAATGTGCGGTATCGGACATAAACAGTGGTATCGAGCAAGCCCTATTAATAATGTAATAATAGGGATGTTAACGATTAACCAGTTGAGCAATAACTGATAAAATAAATTGCTTGATTAATCCTGTCAGTTAAAAATGTCATTTCGATTCATTTCCAACAGCTGCCGCTTGTTATCAATTGAGAGCACAGCTACAAATCTCTAAAAAAATTTACATCCATATTTATTAATAAATGAATAATGTGCTTTTGGCCCACATTTAGCACAGGAACACAACACCCAAAGTTCTGCTGCAAAGAAGAGGAAAAAAAAAAACATGCTGCTATTACACCTAATTTTTTTATTTGTACGGCAGTAGTGGCTCAACAGTTAAGGTACTGGACTAGCAATCAGAAGGTCACTGGTTCAAGCCCCACTACTACTAAATTGCCACTGTAAAACACCTGAGCAAGGCCCTTAAGCTTCAATTACTTGCACAGCTAAAACTGCAAGCTGCTTTGGATATGGACGTCGCTAAATGCCGTAGATGTAAATCTACCTCGAGTCTACTCAAATACACGTAAAACATCTGATTCACGACTGTCAAATAATTAAGTCCAACAAGCAGTGTGTTAGTGTTCCACCTCTACTTTAATCAACTTTCCTTTTTTTGCGTAAAACTAAATCTTTGGCCAAACAACAGGCCTGAATAAAAAGGCTTCTGGAGCCCTCTGCTTTTTACTTAAAAGTAAAAAGTTTCATGTGAACGTAAACTGCTCAACTGTTTAAGGTTATGTCCCATTCCTGGAAGATTGAGTTTACACACATGACCCAAAATCCAAGAAGGACAACAATCCTCTCCCCTGTATGACAGTCACACTACTCAGTCATAAGCAAATTGTAACTCATGCACAAAACTGAGCATTTAAAGCTCTTTTTACAGCACATTTAGCTGCCCCATTCTGTTTAAGAAGCACATGTTAGCCATCGGCCTCCCAGGAATCTCTGTTCTTGTGTGTATTAGTTTTTATGTTAACTAGGTAATAAGTGACAATTTTCCCACATTGATATAACTGCAACCCATCCAAAGAACTGAGCAGATGACTAGTTAGAAACAATTTATTCACAGTTCAACTATGAATAATTTACACATTAGTGACAATCACCTTACAGTGTGACGGTAAATGATGGTGCAGAGTTTCCTTAAAATTTCCCTCAGTTAGCATTACTGCATGTATTGTAAGGTTCTTTAAATACAATTTTTAGAGTTCTTAGAGTTGTTTTGGCTCAAGGAAAAAAACATGTCTGCTTCAGTTTTACTTTTAAGGCTGTACAAATAAAATGATAAACTAATACAGCCATTAAATTATAATAAAATGTACATTTACATTTCTGAAATTTAAGAAACGCTTACATTGAAAAGAACTTACAATTGTGACTGAAAACAACCCAAGCAAGCGAGGGCAACTTATGGGCCAAAAAGTTGCAACTTGGTAGTGGTGTGGCTTTAACCAGCCAACTTTCAATGCCTAGTCCAGAACCTTTACCACCGAGATAACAGCCGTGCTAAATGCAGAACACATCACTATATTAACTACTATATATTATGTAACTGTAGTTAAATGTGTATAATAATATTTGGGTTTTATATTTTTCTTGATGAAGAATGGTGATATTGACATAGAGCACTTTGGTTTCTATTCCCGAGTTGTAACAATATAACATTAAACCGTTCTATTACTCTGAAAAAAGTGTCTTAATTTCTAAGATATCTATTACTCAGTATGTCAAAAGGAATAATGCAACCAAATTTCCACCCAACACGTTTACACAGGTAAATCCATGTTCACTCACTGTGTTTGGTTTAACTTACATAACAGCCACAAAGTTCCCTGAGAAATCAAATTTCTCTTATAGTCATGGGTGTATGCATTTAGTTCATAGTACTTACACTATTATGTATCAGTTCTGTTTTGGAAAATGCCTGTCCAGAGTCCATGTTCTGTATAATTGTTTTTACGGTGTAACTTTTTCAAAAATGTATTTTTATTTGGTCTGCTAAATAAATCATTTCCTTAGTTCATTTCACATGGGGCATCGCAGGAAAATATGCTTTACTGTCTCAACGGTTTTACAGGATTGGCATAAGGGGACCACCTATCCTCATAGCAAGACACACTCACTACTTAAATGAGTTCTAGTTCAGTTTACAAGTCCCATTGGTAGTGTTTGTTCAAAACACATTTATGGAAGGTCGTTTGGGCATTATTGCTCACTAGGAGCACAACAATTAGAGATCCTTTTAATTTGTCTCAAAACATGACATACATATGTTAAGTAAATTTGTTTTTCATAAGCAGCAAAATGACTGGTTCCCCTATTTATACAAGTATCTAAGCACATACATGCAATCAGTGCTCACAAACACAAAGTTCTACCTGTAGCTGTCAATAATTTGTGTGACAGTTGTAGCCTAGCGGTTAAGTTTCTGGACTAGTAATGAAAAGGTCACTGGTTCAAGCCTCAACTCTGCCAGGTTGTCACTGTTGGGCCTTTGAGCAAGGCCCTTAACCCTCAGTAAGCTGTCACAGTATTGTTAGTCGCTTTGGAAAAAGCATCTGCTAAATGCCAAAAATGTAAATGTAAAATGTAAATGTAATTTAATGTAAACTAATCTGCAAGCATTATTTTTAAGAATACAAATAAAATTCAACAATTTCCCTCAGGATAAATAAAGTATCTATCTATCTATCTAAATGCAACAAAAATTATTTACTGTTATAAAAACTATATAAATAAAAAAAGACACACTGTCAGTAAAATCTTAGGCTTACCAGCTTTATTTAAATTCATCAAATCAAGTCATTTTTGAAGCTTAGTATATTTACCACAACACAAGTGGTAAGTTAAAAATTAAACAGAGTTGGCATCTGCATTGGTACAATGTTTTGACTTGGAACTAACGATTAGGTATCAAGATCAAAAAGGGGAAAACAGTTTTAGTGCATTCCTATTAAAAACTGGTTGTTCACTGACCAACTGTCTTGTGTCAGGTATTTGGTGAAAAGAAGTGGAACATGACACGCTTTTCTGGTGTTGTAGCCTCAAGGTCCTCAAGGTGTTGTGCGTTCCAACATATTCTCAAACCAGTCTAGTCATTCTTCTCTGATCTCTGCCTTTTTGTGTATTAAACTGTAATTTAGTGCAATAGCCCACATTGCTACAATTGCTTAGTATTTGACTCCTGGACCAGACTGTAGACATAACAACTTAAAGTAAAGACTTAAACATTCTAACTGCATTTCTCTGAGGTTAATTAAGTTGGGGGCTATATCAGCCAAGCAACAGAAAAAACTGCTTTGATTAAACATCAAACCATAAACCAGTTTAACAACCTACTGGTGGGATGAGTGTGCCGTTAGGAAAGGTGCTGCTCATCCACTTCATTCCACTACACAATTCACACCCGAGCACTAAGGCAGCATTAACCTATAACCTACAGATGGGTTAGTAATAACTCAGCTGACTGGTTAAATGCTTAAACAGAATTGGTGTAATAATAGGTTTCTTTTAAAAAGAAATTAAGTTAACCACCTCTGCATCAAAAACCACCTCCACATCAAACTACTTTGCTTTTTTTTTTTTATTGTATAATTTAAGTCGTTGGGCCCTAATTAACCAAATAAGACTCACCAAAGAAGGTCAAAAACTGTCCTTGGGAGTTGACAACTTATGACTCAGCAAACTCTTCAAAACTTACATTAACACTGCAACCATGGACTTTTCTAATCATCCGACTGACTACCTGAGAATAAAGCTAATTAAATTTACGACATTTAGCAGATGCTTTTATCCAAAGTGACAAACAAGTGTCACTGAATACAACAGAAGTAATTGAAAAAGCCTTGTTCCTGGCAGTACCACTAAGCTACCACTGCAAATTAAAGCAATGTTTTCCAAAATAATGACACAAAACACAATGTAGACCTACCTCCCTGTACGCTTCCCACAAAGGCAAAGTAAAACCCTCATATGACCACAAAGGACATAGAGAAGTTTAGCGGACACAGGAATTGTTATGCTTCATTCCACTGTGCAACACTGTTAAAAAAACGATCTGCTTGAATGTCATTAGAGGAAAACCCTACCTGTAACCTTTTTCTGAAAGTAAACGAATAAAGTATGCAAAATGACATTTCAATATGCCAGAGGCAAATTAACATAGTCAGTAATGCGTTGTAGCACTTGTAATGAAATAGTCCAGCGTCTTTAAAACTACCAGAAACAATTACAATATATCAAATAAACTTATTACAAAAAGTTTTAATTCTGTATATAATTCTGACTTTCAAAAATCACAATCACAATTTGTATTAAATTGTTTAGCACTAACTCACTACATACAGAATATTTGGTTTGTTTGGTTTTGTGACATAAAACAGCTCTGCATTTTTACTCAATGGCAGCTTAAGGTTGAGAAAAAGGGTAAATAAAATATGAAAGGATGTAATTAATTAATATTATTTTTCTTATGCACCTGAATAAACTCTAGTGAGTTTAAGCCCAGGTTGTGTTACAGCTGTTCACGTTCTGGGGTGGAGCCGCTTGACCATTGACCACTGAGTGAGAGCAGCATTCCAGTCTCTTCTGTCAATTAGGTGGCACCAAATGTCTGGAAATGTATGCAATTGGAAGTGGGCAGAAAGCACCCCTTTTTAGGGCTGATGATTTGCTCAATAACATGTATGAGCTGTGCCTTGTAAAGATGTGGCTGGATGACTGCACATGTCTCAGAGGAAGCACTTGCCCGCTCTCGCTCTCCCAGACTGGTGGCCGGGTAACAGGAAAGACTCAAAAAGCAGGTGGTTTTAAGCAACTGATACTGTTTATAGGTACTGGACTAGTAATCTGAAGGTTGCCGGTTCGAGCCCCACCACTACCAGGATAAAAGCGTCTGCTAAATGCTGAAAATGTAAATGTTTATCCATGCCTTATGGCCACTGTACCAACAAGGCAGCTGAGCAAAAATAATTGCTTTGAATTAAGGTTGAAAACAGTGTGGGAAGTAAGACACATGCCAAAATAACTGAATGACAAATTTCCACTTTTGGAAACAGCATACTATTACATTTAATATTTACATGTTAAATGATTAAAAAGAAACAAATATTAATGAACATAAAAAGGACGTCTTTTAGCTCACTGTTTTTAAATCAGTTTCTAGTTTATTAGTTTTTAAATCACTAGTAATTACAGTTAGTCACAATTAATTTAATGAGATCTTAAAAAACCCTTCTCCTATATTTTTACTATTTGGTCAAATAAACAGTAATGAAAAGTACCGTTACCACATGCTCATGCACGCAGTGAAGAAATCTATATGTTAAGCCATGCGACCAAGTTATTAAGCATTAGGATCACCTAAATGACCAACTGTCATCTGTAGTACAAATGCATGAACACAAAGTCCACACTTAGATTCTACATAGTCACCCAGTTCTGGAGGAAGATTATGTTCATTTTAAAACTCTGGTGGCAAATTAGATCCTGCAAACATGATTAAACCCAACCACTGCAGTAATGTTGAGTAAATGTTGACAAAGTTATATGTAGGTGACTTACAACATGGAGTTTGTTTCTTGTCACCACATTAAACTTGTGCAAGAACAAAACTGTTGTTACAATGTAAACTGGGTGTATTTTAATAATCAGAATTGGCTTTTTATCTTGCTAATAAAAGATTTATTAAGCATGAGCATCTGTGGCAGGGCCACACTTGGCACGAAACTTTGTAGACTGAATATTCCAAACACTGATTATTTACTGAAACCAACAGTAAATTGCACCTGAAAAATAATTATGATTTATTTATTTGTGATTAAGGACCATTACCAGACACAGTACTCTAAACCAGCCTAACCATGACTTTTTTTTATATATATTTACAGTAGATGGTCGTGTTTATGCAGCACAAATGTCAGTTTGCTTTTCAACATGAAACCCTACCCACACTTTTCTTAGAAACATGCCAAAAGAAGTTATTTTAGTCAGTTCTGCCACATGACATTTAAAATAAAGTTTCAAAGTGACTGAATACTTCTGGGACGTTATAAGACTTTAAAATTACAATCACAAATAATTATTTCACATACAAATATTTTACCTTTTAGAAACAGCTTTAATCTCCAAATATGAACTGTCACACCTGACATTATTTTGGTTTTAAGTATGCAAAAAGGCCTTTATGTCGATGCACTAAAAATGTGATTGCAAGTAAAATATTTTAAATGAAACATATTATGAAGAATGTCATACATTTATAAAGTTATTTTAACTAAAGAAAAGTGTAACTGGACACCAACGTGCACGTCATGGCATTGACCCCACGTAACACTAGATCAGACAAATCTAATACGGTTGAAGTGATCAGAAATGTGTGTTTGATGTTTGAAACTACTAAACTTGTGCATGTGAAGCACGGTAGTAAGGAAAAGATAAGCAGCAGGCTATGGCGATGTCCGCGCTGAGCTAAGCAGCAGGCCCTGATCACAGCCTTCGTCGTATGCTAGCTAACTGGTTAGCACAAATTGTAACGCAACTCGCAACGTGGGTTGCTCAAATTGGCGTAAAAAATTTTAATAACAACAACATACAGCGCTAAAGTAATTATAATAAAGTGATATGTCAGCAGTTAGTTTAATGTAATGTTTGTATAACTGAGGCGACGAAGGGATTTCAGAGCTTAAGACTCTCCCTACACTGCCCTCACCCTGGTTTAGTAACGTTAGCCTTAGCTAAGCTAGCAGAATTAAGGCTAGCAGTTAGCATTAGTGAGGTGTCGTTCAGAAACGAATCGATTCTTTGAATCTACATGTTTTAGGTAAACATTAGGAGTCGATTCGCTGTACGGAGTTGCTCTTTCAAAAACATTGAAATTAAACCAGACACAATTATGACGACTGCTGTCCAACAAAGAATTGTGATTTACGATGCAATTGTCTTTCTTGTATTCCTTATTTCTTTCACATAACTACATTTGTGTTGTATATATTATATACACATACTGCATATATTTATAAAATTGCATAGTGCTGTAAAAACATGAAATATTAATATAGTCAACCTAAAACACGTAACTAAATTTAACATACAAAAAGGGTTTGCATATTGCAGGGGTTCCCAGCCATTGACCCATTCATGGCATCTAATGCATCAAGGTGTGGCCGGCACTACTACACTGTAGGCCTATTATTCCTGTACATTAGTGCAGCTGAGCAGCCCATAATCAGCAGCTTCTGGCCACTGTTGGGGAACACTGAGATACAGCTGAAAAATGTGACAACTACAGTTTTATAGAAACTCCACCAAATGTCATCGTTAAGTTATTAACCAATGTTGAAAGTAGTATACAGTATAAGCATCTTAAAAAAAAAATGTTTGCCAGCGCATAAAAAAATACGATTGTAAAAAAACAACTGCAATGAAGTCATTATCTAATTACAGTTATCTGAAATGAAAGCAATGTCCAGGCCCATAATCAATCATTTCAATCACTGGCAAAGAAAAAAAAAAAAAAAAAAAGAGTTTATAAATACAATTAAACCACCTGTGCAGTAGTATCCTTGTTTTCTGGAATTTCTATATAGCATTTTAATGTTAAGCAACATTTGTGTATGTCTTTAATAGGATTTAGGTTAATATTTATATTGATTTTATGCCTGTTTTTTTTTTTTTATCATAAAGTGTATATGCATCATTATTATTAGCGTACTCTGAAGTTTGTCACTCAAGCATTTTAAATTTAGGTTATAAATGGCAAATTTTTATATTGGATAATGTTTATGTTTTCTAAATTAAAGTATTGCCTAAAGATGTGTGATTAATAAGTTATGACAAATTTGTTTAAAGGTATTGCTGTAAAATTGATCTACCTTATACCTACCTACAGCATAGGCCTCTATAGTGACTTACATCAGCACTAACTAATGGCATAAGAGTCTCCTATTAACCCTTTATGCTGAATTATTTAATTGCAGTCTATTAGACTAGCCCACCAATGGTAGGAGCCGAGTTCAAATCTCAGCCACATCCAGGGTATTCCTGCCTTGCCGCCCAGTGTTTGGTGGTGAAACCGGACCTACCGCAACCATGACCAGAATAAATCACTGATGAAAATATAAAAATATGATAATGTCTGTGATGCAAACATTTATTAATATGAGTTCCCCTTTCAAAACATAATGCATTGACACTATCAGAAATGTAAGTATTTGACATTGACAGTTACGTTGTACTAGAAATAAAACAGTAATAGAAATCAGTATAATAGTTGTAGAAAGTAATAGAACTTTAACAAAAAAGTAAAGTGTCAAATCACTTAAAGTTGAAGGGTCAGTCACGTCAATACTTTAACCCCTGTAGATGTGTATAAAACTTTCCCACTCTAGTCCTACTTTTTATTGGCTATTTGAACAGTTTTATAACAATTACAGTTCGTTATTACCTATTAGTTTGAGATTTTGTTTAACAGTGCATGTTACTGACGGACAAAAAAAAGAAATATCTAACTTTTGGCCGAGTTTGAAAAAAATAAGCACAGACGAGTCCTTTGGGAGCCGAAATATTCGACTCATTGAGGAGTGTTGAGTCAGTTAATATGACTCACCGAAAAGAGCCGGAATGCCCATCACTGGTTAGCATAGTTGGCTAACTAACATTAGCTTACCTCAGATACTTCATCTTCGTCGCTGCCGGATCCTGGCCCGGACGAAAGCACTGCGGCTGCGGTCAGTTTGAAGTCGAGTCTGTCTGCGGCAGGCCCGCCGGGCTCGCCGAACAAGCGTACTTTCTTTGCGCCGACCCCAAGGCCGAGGCCTCCGAGTCCGGCTGCTGGTGTAGCTGCGACACCCATGCCCAGCGCCGGGGAGCGCGGACTCACCGACTCGAGCTCGTCCTCGAAACCGTCCGTCAGCATTGCCGTCCCGGCTACTGCATCCTGCATAATTTCCCCAATAATCAATGTGTTTATGAAGCGAACGCAGCCCTCTCGCTTACTTTGGGCTTTTATTGTTACAAAATGGTTCCGTTTTAGTTGAGAAAAAGCCTTAAACTCTCCTGAAGAGATTCTCTCTCCCCCAAGCCATTAACTTTCTAACAACCTACCCCCACTGCGTTCTATTTCCGTAGAGACCCGCCTCTGTTCGCCAACTCACAGGGCTATTGGCTAGAATTTCGTCATTCTCCGCTCCGATTGGCCAAAGCTCATGCTCTTCAATAGAAAGCACGCAATGTTAAGGTTGGTTTACAACACGGCATTAAGATGTGCACGACAGGAAGCTTGATATTGAGGAAAGGATTGGATAGTGTCACGCATTCCCGCCCCCTGTACACGCCTATTTCTGTCTATATTGGAGAAGTGTTGTGCTGTAGGGATAACAAGTCTCATGACTGTACATAGTTAAATTTACAATGAACATAACATACTATGTCATTCTATATATGTATTTAAATTGGTTTAGCTACAGTTCCTTAGTTTTATTGATGTGGACAATTTCTTTAGTTTAGTACAAACCTAGAGACCCTGTACCCCCATGGATAATGTTTCTGCAACTGATGGCATGCTAAATGAAAGTAAAAATTTTCATTAAAAATCCTAATGGACAAGCATTATTTTATATAAAAATGAATTTTGTTAGTTAGGATTTTAACACTTCGGTTACATTCATGACAGGAACGGTAGTCACTCATTACACAAGGTTCATCAGTTCACAAGGTTATATCAAACACAGTCATGGACAATTTTGTATCTCCAATTCACCTCACTTGCATGTCTTTGGATTGTGGGAAACCGGAGCACCCGGAGGAAATCCACGCAGACACGGGGAGAACATGCAAACTCCACACAGATCCTGGGGATCAAACCCAGGACCTTCTGGAGGTGACAGTGCTACCAATACACCAATAAAGTCTAATAAGACCCAACTTTACCTGTGACAATGTAAATTTTCTGTTGCATGCATGGTGGAGTTTGTGTGTTATACCATGCATCAAACCGAGCATTAGGATTGGTGCAGTACATAATGAGTCGATTATATCTACGTATAAGCAGTCTGGGATTTCCAAAGTGATTCTTCACCACACAGCTCTCCCAAAGACAGTGGTGAGATTCATGTTGTTCAGCAGAACTGGCCTAATTTTGGGGCAGAGCAGTTGTTAAAAAAAATAGTTAAGATTGCTCTGTAACCAACTAACAACCTCGTATTATTTTTAAAAGACAGATAGCACATTGTTGAATGGGTTTAGCAGAAAACACTGGGGTAAAGTGGCACATCGGTTGTTTACTCTCTACCAATGACAGACTGCTTCAGTAATTAAAAAGCTATTGGCAAGAAAGCCCTTTAGTAGCCTATATTTTTCCAATGGTGTAAACAAAAAACAGGGGACAAATAAACAATACGATGTAGCACGATGGAACGGTGTACAGTACCAGTTTATTAAATTATTTATAATTAATTATTTATAATTGTTAATCGTCTAAAAATGTAGTAATTTATGTTAATCACTGAAAATATCTGAGGATAATGTTAATGTTAATTGTGTTCTAACGAATAATACACTAATAAATTATTAAAATAATTTGAAGTGAGTATTTATTTATTTATTTATTGGGATGTCATGTTTTACACTTTGGTTACATTCATGACAGGAACGGTAGTCACTCATTACACAAGGTTCATCAGTTTACAAGGTACACGGTCATGGACAATTATGTATCTCCAATTCACCTCACTTGCATGTCTTTGGACTGTGGGAGAAAACCAGAGCTCCCGGAGGAAACCCACGCAGACACGGGGAGAACATGCAAACTCCACACAGAAAGGACCCGGACCACCCCACCTGGGGATCGAACCCGGGACCTTACTTTTAAGGATGGTGGTAGCCTAGTGGATAAAGCTTAGGGCTATCAACTGAAAGGTTGAGAGTTCAAATCCAAGCTCTGCCATGCAGCAACTGTTGGGCCCTTGAGCAAGGCCCTTAACCCTTTCTGCTCCAGGGGCGCTGTGCAATGGCTGACCCTGCGCTCTGACCCCAGCTTCCAAACAAGCTGAGATATGCTACGAAAGAATTTTGTTGTACTGTACAGCTGTGTATGTATAAATGACAAATAAACCTATTCTATTTTAACTTTTTTGTAAAGTTATTGTTGGAAGTTATTGTTTGTAGGCATCTATGGTTGAAAAAAATTGCTTTTTTCAACATTGTGGTTTAATTTTGGCACAGGAGATCCAAACACCTTTAACCTTATGCCCACCTTTGTTTTTTTGATTTGTTTCAAATATGTCTGCGCACATGATTCCATTTATGTTTACTTTGATGGGGTGTAATGCCTAAGCACTGTTTGCTGAGAAGCAGGTCCATATCATGTTTTACGGTGTGTATCATGTTCCAGGGTGTATACTGTACATGCAACTTACATGCTGTTTAATAATTTCGTCACTGACAACTTTAGTAAGCTTCTCAAAGCTCACAGTTGTTACTCATCAACAATAAATCTTCTCAAATAATGAAAACGTCTTTAATAAGAAAAGCTTTACCACAGCTGTAGCCTAGCAGTTAAGGTACTGGACTAGTAATCAGACGATTGCCTGTTCAAGCCCCACCTCTGCCAGGCTGCCACTGCCCTTAACCCTCAATTGCTTAGACTGTATACTGTCACACTACTGTAAGTCACTTTAGATAAAGGCATCTCCTAAATGCAGCAGCTTAATCCTAAACCTTTACATTTGAATATTTTAATACAGTGACTGAATAAACACATTTTTACATTTTCATTGTTTTATCACTTATCTACTCGGAGTTGGTCATTAATTTTGCTCTAGTCCTGCCTATTGGCATAGTGGATGACGTAAAAAATTGCACACTCAATGTTTCGAGAATTATTAGAGCAAGATGTTATTATAATAGCTGAATATTCACGATAATCCTGGTAGGTTATGAGTGTCATATATAATTTGAAAATCCAGGTCCTAAAATTCTGACATTTGGGTCAGAGGTTTAATATTTTGTATAAATTAGGTAACATTGTGTAACTTTAAACGTATGTCACTGTACATTCTTGTAATGTTTCTGAACACATTTAGAAGCGCACACAGTATTGTCCAAACTTAATATTCTTTCACTTATAAAAACAAGGTAACAAAAGGTTTACCTGTCACATATCCCTTAGGAATTGATAGTCTGGTTCAGAACTACTGTCTTTATGAACTTTTCATGAAAAAACAAGCATATGAAATGAGAAACCACAACCACAAAGGCACAACAGATGGTATCTGTGCCACTGGTCACTGTATTTATGAGGCATATACACCGATCAGCCATAACAATAAAACCACCTCCTTTTTTACACTCACTGTCCATTTTATCAGCTCCACTTACCATATAGAAGCACTTTGTAGTTCTACAATTACTGACTGTAGTCCATCTGTTTCTCTGCATGCTTTTTTAGCCTGCTTTTACCCTGCTCTTCAATGGTCAGGACCCCCACAGGACCACTACAGAGCAGGTATTATTTAGGTGGTGGATCATTCTCAGCACTGCAGTGACACTGACATGGTGGTGATATGTTAGTGTTTGTTGTGCTGGTATGAGTGGATAAGACACAGCAGCGCTGATGAAGTTTTTAATCATCTCACTGTCAGTTCTGGATTGAGAATAGTCCACCAAACAAAAATATCCAGCCAACAGCGCCCTGTGGGCAACATCCTGTGACCACTGATGAAGGTCTTGAAGATGACCAACTCAAACAGCAGCAACAGATGAGCGATCGTCTCTGACTTTACATCTACAAGGTGAACCAACTAGGTAGGAGTGTCTAATAGAGTGGACAGTGAGTGGACACAGTATTTAAAAACTCCAGCAGCACTGCTGTGTGTGATCCACTCATACCAGCACAACACACACTAACACACCACCACATCAGTGTCACTGCAGTGCTGAGAATGATCCACCACCCAAATAATACCTGCTCTGTGGTGATCCTGACTATTGAAGAACAGGGTGAAAACGGGCTAAAAAGGTATGTAGAGAAACAGATGGACTACAGTCAGTAATTGTAAAACTACAAAGTGCTTCTATATGGTAAGTGGAGCTGATAAAATAGACAGTGTGTGTAGAAACAAAAAGGAGGTTTTAATGTTGTGGCTGATCGTTGTATATGTTTGAGGGCTTCAGTCTCATCACACATGCAACTATGTAAAAGATAGATGGATTTGCTACACTATCTCTACATGTGAATGAGTGTAACCAATAAGTGTGGTGCTGTAAGATCAACTGATGTTATTATGTCTGGGGTGTTTCCCCATATTTAAGTCATTTTAACCCATGTTGCTTGGAACAGATCTGGTCCACCTACCATGATACTGACTATAGGTGAGAGGGCAAATTCTCTTACAAAACAGGCAGCTGTACTCTAGTGGTTAAGGTGCTGGTTTAAGCCCCACCACTGCCAGGTTGTCACTGTTGTGCCCTTGAGCAAGGTCCTTAACCCAGAATTGCTTAGATTGTATACTGTCTCAACTACGTATAAGTCACTTTGGCCACAAATGTAAATGAAAAAACTATATATAATATAAAGTTTACTTTCTTGTAAAAGTATGACTTTTATACACCAGGGCTTTCTTGATACCCAAAATGTAGTGGTCTATTTTTGAGAAAAAGCAACATTTTGCTCAGTTAGACTCATGTAGACATACATGGATATTATTTTTAGATATTAAATTTCCAAGTATCCAGTTATTTGGCTAATACTTTCTGTTAGACCTCTCAAGAATCCAAAGACAACCAACCTTGTTTTGGCCTCAGATGTATTCACTTAAACTACTCCTAATCTTTAGGGCAAATTTCTTTTCTCGGCATAAAGCTTCAGATATAGCCAAAGGACTATGAGAGAACTTGTGACTTGCTTTTGAAAGCACTAACTTGACCAAAACCTCAATGGAGGTTTAATAATTTAGTGTGTGTGGATTGCTGCTTGCTATTTCAACACCAGTAAAATGGCCTGGACAAGAGGAATTACTTTGACCATCATCCAGTCATGTAAGTATTCACATTAGTTTCTCTTTGAGATTTTACTTCATAATAATTACTATTATAAATTACTATTGCATTGGAAACTTATCATAAATGACAAAGTTGCTATAGCTATGAGGTCAATCACAGAGGACTGTAATTTTCAACCTTGGGGTCACATAAAATGCAGGTTTACCTGATGGTTTAACAGTTAATTAATCTGGAATTCAAAACAGTTAACACGATTTATGTAATTATTTATAGCTTGGGCTATACATATTTAATTTGGAGCTCCCATCATAGTCAGGAAACTATTAATTAAATGAACTGTACTTACTTAATTAAATGACCTGTACTTATTTAATGTAAAAATCACCTTGTGAAAGTTCTATAAAATACACACATATTTACAGTACTGCACAGGAAACATTTGGTCCATGAGGCGAGAAGCAGGGTTAAAAGAGGACAGCTTGTGCCCTTTTGGCTACCCGGCCAAGTCACCCAGGATTCAAACTTGAGAGCTCAACCATGGTGGGCTAGTGCTTAAGATTACTGCACCATCCAACACTTTATAATATTCTAATATCATGACTAGTCTGAAAGTGAACAATTACAAGGCACAATGCACTCTCTGCATAGCTAGCACCAAATGCAGGGATTTTAATAATACCCAGATATAAATATATATGTACAATCTGTAAAACAGTGCTAAACATGGGACATTTCAATTAATACCAATTTCTAAAAATCCATGACATGAATAAAACAGTTCAAAAATAAATCTGTGACATTTGTAGTAAAATTTTGTACCATTACATTCATTCAACACATAAAACACGAAATAAAAAACACACAGCAAAGTTATCTTTTTGACCTGATAAAGCTGGCTGTTGATCTCTGAAGTCTGCCATGTTTGTGGCAGTAAAAATGGTAATATTTGAATACATATCTATTACTATGTATTCCTATTTCAGAAACAAATCAAACATGTAAAAAAAAATTACATCTTTAAAAAGGTAGAGCTATTTACAAATCAAGTTGTCTAATGCAGTTTGGCTGCATTCTCAAAGTGTAGACAGGAATTCATTGACCTGTAAATAAACAGAACAGAGAATAAACTTAATTAATTTCATAAAATAACATTTCACAGAACATTGTGTTGCTATTATTAACATATTAAATAATCATATTAACAGTGCTCACTGACATGCAACTTTAGTCTTTCACACAATACTGTTCTAATGTCATCTATTGGTAAAACAGTGGTACATTTGAAGTGTCTACACATAAAGATCTGCTGGATTCCACACCAAGCCTTAACTTCCGAAGTAAATGCTTAATGCTGCTGTATTAATTATGTGAATCATTAGTTGTAAAACAAGGTTTTAAAGGTCACTAGCACTAGCAGCCACACAAACCCAAAGCCTGTTTCTAGCTTATTTATAGATGAGCCTTATTGTGATGAGGATGCTGAAAAGGGTTAGTTCTAATAACTTTAATGTTTACCAATTTACCAAAATGTGTAAAAATGTGTAATTTAAAACACCAAATGATTACAGATAATATTAGCATATGCTGACATAGCCCTCTGAACAGTGACAGGAGTGGATTAAAACTACACCATCACATGACATTTGCCAATCAACCACCCCCAACCTGAAAAATTAATATTACTTAATATTTGCTCGTGCTCTGCTGAGTACTGCAGGGTCCCAAAAAAACCCAAACCCCTTCATATACTACACCTAAGATTTACTTTATTTAGCAACTATCTACTCAATTACACACATCCCTATAGAGCACATTTTATTTTAGCTAAGAACAAACTGCACAAATTGTTTTAAACCAAAAAAAGCCATTCTTCAGATCACAGTGCACATTTACCTGATCAATCACTGCTTGCTGCTTTATTCTGTCATTTTTAAAGTCATCGTTAACATCCAGCACAAGAATAGGAATATCCTTCAGGTACTCAAAATCAAGCCTGAGGGAAAAAAACAGAATTTCAGAAAAACACAAACTCAGCAGGAGAGCAAAATGCAGACATTATTAGTAGTAATAATAATAATAAAAATATATTTTGATTCTGTATGTAAGTCTGTATTTACTTTGTGCTGGAAATGCTGTAACACTCAAATTTTCCCCATGGGGATCACTAAAGGAATCTTATTAAATAGCAAATGTGGCAGCACACAATACTTTTTGCAGCCAGCTATTAGTTATTCTTGTTTTATAAGTCCCTGCAGAATGCTTCAAGTTTTAAAATGTTCTTGGGAACACTTGCATTGGGCCTGTAGAAAAGCTTTTTATGTAATTCCCGATAATTTTAGAACAATTTAGAACTTGCTGATAATTATTAATCCATTTACTGTCCGTTTTACCACTGCTTTATTCTAATTAGGATCATGGTGGGTCCAATTTACTGGGCTTAAGATAGGAGACACCCTGGACAGGTTGTTAGTCCATCACAGGGGAAACACACCCAAACCCACACTCATATCTAGGGCAGTTTTGTTTTTGGACTGTGGAAGGAAACACACAGAAACGGAAAGAACTTGCAAACTCCACACAGAAAGGACCTAGACCGCACCACCCAGGACCTTCTTGCTATGGGGCGACAGTGCTACCCCCTGAGCCACCGTCCCACCCTTGCTGATAATTAATGGAATCAATTTTTGTCCGTCCACCAGTTCAGGGTATCATGTGCCAGAGGAGCTTTAATATAATAACTACATGACTAACCGACTAGTCTTCTTGTTCCTAATAACAATTACATGTCATTTTTAATTGTCTATTAACAGTCCTACAGAAATAAATAGATAAGAGCATATTTCAGATTTACAATTTGATTTGTTAAACCATGTTTAAATAATATAGTTCATTACAAAAAGCTGAGGACTCACTGTGTAGTTCTGTTGTAGAGCCAACACTCGTGCTTATAATGAAGCTGCTCCAAGTATTCCAGAGGAATGCCCAGTTCTTCTTCTCGGCCTCTGAGTTTAAGACGCTGCATACATCTCTACAAGCACAGACATTACTTTATCACGATGAGTTCTCAGATCCATTACTGGGGGTACACAGCCCTGCAGTGTATAGTTTTACCTGCTTTTAACAGACCAGGACCAGCTGACAAAGTTGATTTAGATGTGTTAGAAGCAGGGTAAACTTAAAACCGTACAGGGCAGCGAACAACCAGTCTTAAATGATGAATGGATTTTTATAAGCATGCACACCCAACCATCAACATTTCTCTTAGCCCAATTATGTAACTATTAGGGAAATGATGCATGCAAACACACAATATACCTCTGGATCTGCCCGCAGGTAGATCATGGCATCAAGTTCAATCTCAGACTCAAACTGAGAGAGGAGCCAGCCATGCCAATCCTGGTAGATTGACCATTCAGTCTCATTCAAGTCTCCAGACTCAAAAAGGTTTGAAGCAAAAATATATCTGCAGTAATGAAAATTTCTTGATTAGAAATAAACACATCAATAATACATCATTTAATATGCATTTATAATTTGGCACTGTATGTACCTGTCACTGTAGACAGAGCGCTCAAACAATTGGATGGGTTTCTCAGCCTGTTGCAGCTTGGCAGATGGAGGGTTGAGCTGGGCACGAACACGGCTTAGGCAAGCGTAGCTCTGGAAGGTGTAGGACCAGCGGCTGGGCTTGTCATACAACATCTGCAGTAGGTTGCCTCCACTTTTCTGGGATGTGCTAAGCTCCTAAAAAAGCAAGCTATTGTTTAGACTGGATCGGTTGCACGTCTGTGGGTGTGTTGATTAGTCTTGTGTTACTTAGAATGAATTACTTCAAGCAAGTGAGGCTAATCATTATGAATTCATTATACAATAATTTATTTATTTAAGTTTTAACGCCATGTTTAACACATTGGTGTCATTTAATGGCAGTAATAGGTATTATGTACAGTATGTGTCTTCATATTTTGGTCTATATTATATGTTCATTTGTATTTTTATGGTTCATTATACAAGAATAAATACCTAAATAAGTTTTAATTGTTTTAGCATTAAGTTATTAAGTTTCAGTATTCCACTTCTGCTGCATGTAGCAAATGCTTTGATCCAGAGCAACTTACAGCTGTGACAGAATACAATCCAATCAACTAAGGGTTAAAGGGCTTCCTCAAGGGCCCAATAGGCTTGATTGGGCCTGACAGGCGACCTGTAGGAAGGTTCAAGGTGGTGCCAAGCTTCTTACATGTGTTTTTTTAAACACAATTCTGGGAACACTCAAAGCCTTAGGTATAGTTTAACATCCCTGCAATGTAATTATTGAGATCAGCAGACAATTCCTTGGATTCGAGCCACTTCATGTCTTTTTCTTTGTCCTGACAATGCAGTGTAAAATAATGACCCTTAAAGACCTAGGTGTGACTTTCCAAAATATTCAGTTTTAGACACATCTCAGAAATAATTCTAACAACAAACAGTATGCACACGACTCCAATTTGGGGTGCCACAGCATAGGGTCTGATTACTTTTGTGAGAATTTCAGCTTTTGATTTTAATCTTATTTTCCAAAAACACTAAGAATGTTTTAATTCAACATTCAATTATATTTAAAATTAACTCCACAACACAAAGTAAGCAAAAAGTGAAGGGGTGTGAATACCTCATACTCATTCTCTGTAGTCTGAACATTGCACCACTTCCCAATGGGCTCAGGTATCACCTCCCATTCTTCAGACTCCCTTTCCAGGAGCCGCACAAACGTCGACTTCCCTGCAGCTATTCAACAAGTGAATGTTAGCTTGATTTACAATACAAAACTTATATCTATTAAAAACAAAACTATGTAAACAGTTGAATGTCAATAAAATTAACTATATAAAACACACACATTATATATATTTTCACACACACACACACACACATATACAGTGTATCACAAAAGTGAGTACACCCCTCACATTTCTGCAAATATTTCATTATATCTTTTCATGGGACAACACTATAGACATGAAACTTGGATATAACTTAGAGTAGTCAGTGTACAACTTGTATAGCAGTGTAGATTTACTGTCTTCTGAAAATAACTCAACACACAGCCATTAATGTCTAAATAGCTGGCAACATAAGTGAGTACACCCCACAGTGAACATGTCCAAATTGTGCCCAAATGTGTCGTTGTCCCTCCCTGGTGTCATGTGTCACGGTCCCAGGTGTAAATGGGGAGCAGGGCTGTTAAATTTGGTGTTTTGGGTACAATTTTCTCATACTGGCCACTGGATATTCAACATGGCACCTCATGGCAAAGAACTCTCTGAGGATGTGAGAAATAGAATTGTTGCTCTCCACAAAGATGGCCTGGGCTATAAGAAGATTGCTAACACCCTGAAACTGAGCTACAGCATGGTGGCCAAGGTCATACAGCGGTTTTCCAGGACAGGTTCCACTCGGAACAGGCTTCGCCAGGGTCGACCAAAAAAGTAGAGTCCACGTGTTCGGCGTCATATCCAGAGGTTGGCTTTAAAAAATAGACACATGAGTGCTGCCAGCATTGCTGCAGAGGTTGAAGACGTGGGAGGTCAGCCTGTCAGTGCTCAGACCATACGCCGCACACTGCATCAACTCGGTCTTCGAAAACTGGGCCTCATGGCAGTTTTCCAACAGGATAACGACCCCAAACACAACCTCCAAGATGACAACTGCCTTGCTGAGGAAGCTGAAGGTAAAAGTGATGGACTAAACCCAATTGAGCACCTGTGGCACATCCTCAAGTGGAAGGTGGAGGAGTTCAAGGTGTCTAACATCCACCAGCTCCGTGATGTCATCATGGAGGAGTGGAAGAGGATTCCAGTAGCAACCTGTGCAGCTCTGGTGAATTCCATGCCCAGGAGGGTTAAGGCAGTGCTGGATAATAATGGTGGTCACACAAAATATTGACACTTTGGGCACAATTTGGACATGTTCACTGTGGGGTGTACTCACTTATGTTGCCAGCCATTTAGACATTAATGGCTGTGTGTTGAGTTATTTTCAGAAGACAGTAAATCTACACTGCTATACAAGCTGTACACTGACTACTCTAAGTTATATCCAAGTTTCATGTCTATAGTGTTGTCCCATGAAAAGATATAATAAAATATTTGCAGAAATGTGAGGGGTGTACTCACTTTTGTGATACACTGTGTATATATATATATATATATGAAAATATATATACTATAGTGTGTGTATCAAGTAATATATATATATATATAGGGAATCTGAAGAATGAATTTATATATATATATATATATATATATATATATATATGTTTATGTAACGTTTAAAATACTAGTTCAACCGAAACACAAGGTATAATATATTCATATGTGATTTGTGGGAAGAAAAAAATATTTTTATATTATACCTCGTGTTTCGGTTGAACTAGTATTTTAAACGTTACATAAAAATTACAGAATTAAAATGATTTTCTTTATTATATCATTAAAGATTTTAAATGTAATATATTTACATTATAAACTTCTGATCAGCTTCGGTTATTTGGAGGCAGAAGTTTGCACGAAATCTGACAGTTAAGAAGAATATTTAAAAATTCCCAAATCTAAATATGCATATTCATATTAAAATATAATTAATATATTTTGTGGAACGTTTTAATTATAAAATAAAAACCAGAAATCTAAGTAATAAATTCATCCCGCGTAAATATTTGGCGCCAAGCAAACTGGGAAGCTTTTAAAAGCAAACATTTAATCTTTTAAATACCATAATCTCAGTAAAGGTCAGGACATTCAGTACAACATCAATACAATCAGACATTTAAAGATATTTATTTGATATGTAAAGAATGAAGTGTAATAATAGAGCAGAATGAATCAGACTCACCGATGTTTCCCTCTATAGAAACCTTCTTCACTCTCTTCTCAAAACTGTTATTAAAGTCAGACTGTGTGTATCTTCTCTTGGGAGGAGTCGCCATGACGGACAGATTAAAGCCTAACAAAAATCCCTACTGGTAAATAAATAACTGTTATGTTGAATTTAAATGTAAGGTTAAAGAGCTCTGCGCTCCGTTCAACCTACCAACACATTCAAGTCTGAAACTCGCACCGAACTGACATGTAGTGTAACACCACGGAATCTACGTCACATTGTCTACGTCACGTCCTGTTCAAGCAAGCCAGTTCAAGCAGAGCCGTAGAGTTCAAGTATACAGAATAAAGAATAAAGAATTTTCTTCTGTGCAGATGCTAAACATGTATTAATGCTTTCACCGCTTACTTACCGCGTTATCCTGATTAGAGGTTTGTAACATATCTAACAAACAGTACTTTGTTATCGTTATTATGTATCGAAAACACAGTCGCAACGTCAGAACACGACGAGGTGGCCGAGTGGTTAAGGCGATGGACTGCTAATCCATTGTGCTCTGCACGCGTGGGTTCGAATCCCATCCTCGTCGGAAACTTTTCACAAATTTAACATCATAGCAATGCATGATCCACATAGCGTGTGTTTTGTGAGAATAATAAGCCATTGTTGTTTTATACTACAAAACAAACCTAGTATTGTAAATATTTTTATTAATATAGCTTTTGAACACGAGATGTCGCTGTTTACCCGCTGTTACAAAGCATTTCATTAGACTATGAGAAACCGCTCTGTATCCTCAAATATAAAAAAAGTTGGGACAGCATGGAAAATGCAAATAATACACAGTACAGCGTTCTTTTATATATATATATATATATATATATATATATATATATATATATATATATATATATATATATATTTATTATTATTATTATTTTTTTCCCCAATTTTTATCCCCCAGTCTAGTCATGTCCAATTACCTTGATTGCGTCCTCTATACTGATTCGGCACTTCACCGCTGACTGAGGATGCCTCTCAACTGACAACATACGCTCCCTCCGGTACACACAGTCGGTTTTTCACCTGCACGAGCCAAGTTCATATACTTGACGGGCACTGTGCACGGAGGGACACACCCCCATCAGCATTATTCCTCAGCCCTGTGCATGCGCCAGCAGACAGCCAGCAGGGGCCGCAGTCGCACCAGTCATGAGGACCTATGATCCGACTTTTTTTTCTCCGCTATTTGCTAACGTTGCTTTTGAGAATTTATTGCAGCTCTTGTTCTAATGCCTTAATCCGACTTATATTGCTTAGTTTTTTAGATGTTACTGCTACATTTTCCGAAATACTTCCACAGAGCTAGGGTTTATGCTTGAGTTTGAAAAAGTGACTACGAAAAAAATCTTAAAACAATGCTTAAGTTCGCTAGCAATCGCCAATGCTACCTAGCCACTTAGCCAATTGTATTGCTTACTTATTATTATTTCTATTATTATTACTATTATTGGGCTAATGTTGGCTAACAATAGCCTTTAACATTCATGAAGCCCATTCTGAAGGGACATTTGATGGCTGGTGAATTGTAGCTGTGGCTTTAATGCTTTAAATTATTCTTCAACACTTTCTCACATTTTTAAAGATTTTTTGGTAGGTAACAAGCTGGCCAGCTAGTTGATTAGTGCCTTTCATGAAATTTGATCTTTGGTACAAAAGAATTGACATGATCGATTTCATAAATGTGGCCGGCACGGTGGCTCAGTGGGTAGCACTGTCGCCTCACAGCAAGGTCCCAGGCGGGGCGGAGGTCCTTTCTGTGTGGTCCGTTTTGTGGTCCTTTCTGTGTGGAGTTGGCATGTTCTCCCCGTGTCTGCGTGGGTTTCCTCCTGGAGCTCCAGTTTCCTCCCACAGTCCAAAAAACATGCAGTTTTTACTGGAAATATTTGTTGGCATGTGATCATTACTCTAAATTATCTATGGTTAGACTTTGCATTTGGGAAACAGGGCTAAATGAAATTTTTAAGAATGCTAAGAGGTAATCACAGGACCCACAGGTAGGGTGGCTTGGTAGGGTAGCACTGTTACATCACAGTGTGAAGGTCTTGGGTTTGATACCCAGGTGGAGCGGTCCAGGTCCTTTCTGTGTGGAGTTTGCATGTTCTTCCTGTGTCTGTATAGGTTTCCTCTGGGTGCTCCGTTTTCCTCCCACAGTCCAAATACATTAAGACAGGTTAATTACAGCTACTACAACTGACCTGTGTTTGTGTGTTTGTGTGTGTGTGTGTGTGTGTTTTACCTGTGATGGGCTGTGGTGTTTCCTACCTTTTGTCCAATGAATCTGACCACCGCGACCCTAAATAGGATAAATCGTTGTTTAATAAACATAATGCACATATTGTGGCTGTTGCGGCATAAACTAAACACTTACAATACATTTTTAGATCAAGTCACTTTGAATATTCTCTGAAATGCTAAGTAGTAATTTCAATTACCAATGGGTACCCATTGGGGGCGCTATAACATAATGGAAGCCAAATCAGGACTGCATAAAAACAGTCCTCCACAACTGCCCTTCTCTCCCAGCTGAACTTTTACCCTTCTGCCAAGTTGACGCTAGTAAGAAATCTTTGAGATGAGATGCAGATATTCACTGGTAATTGTTAACTACAATATAAAATGTATAAAATGAACAAGTGTATTTAAAAAATAGAACAAATTGATTGGGTTGGGTGGCATTGTTAAAGGTCAATAAAAGAAACTTTTTTGAATGTAACACACACACACACACACACACACATACACACACACACACATATATATATATATATATATACTGTATATACATATATATATATATATATATATATTGCCCTCATCATCTACATTTATTGATGTATGGTATGCTCCCATAATGTATGGTATGCCTATGAAAATTACAGAATAAAACAATGCCACTTATCTTACTTACAAGAACTAGTCAACCTACATATTTTTCCTGCCAGAGACTCTCACAAATCATGAATTATTTTAAAGATTTTATAATTCTTGTTTAATTCTAAAATCATTACATTCTTGGTCAAAACATCTAGCTCAGCAATACGACCTTCCTGAATATTCATATGGTATATCAGTATAAAGTTGGACATCAAGGTCAATAGGCATATAAAAGCACTTCTGTTCCATCTGAATACAACTTGGTGTCATATCTGAAAACTTTTTGTCTAATACAGTATGATGAAAAATATTTGGTAAGTCTAACAGTCCAATCTAGAAACCATTTAGCTTGCTGTTACTTTTTGAAATATTATTTCTAGCACTTATTTTATTTAATTAGCACCTAAAATACAGCAAAATACAAAAGAAAACTTGACTGCATTAAGATACTCCATGTTGCAAAGATTGCTGATGCCTTTCTTCTAAATCAACACACCATGTTAAATGAAACCCATTACAGATAGCCAGACCATGGCTATTTTTAATAGTCACATTGTCCTGGGCAACATTTTCAAGCTAGGGATTTTGCAACTTTTGAATTTGCAGGTTTGGAGTTCGTAGTCCAGCTGTAACAGTCTGCCACACTTTTGTTTCTTGGCTCAACAGCACAGCTTGTACAGTACACAATTCCAAGGGCTAACATGACCACAATAAAGACACAGAGAGGGACTAGTAATGCCACTAGCAACCAGCTTCTATCAGGTTTCTTTTTGTCACCTGATTGTACATCTCTGCTGGAGGAAGATGGCAAATTACCATCAAGAGTCTGAGGTGCCTGAGTCATCCTATCAGAATTAGTTTTGTTCTTTTGCAACACTGTTGGTGCCATTGAAGGCATGTGGTTAGGTGCAGCATCACCTTTCGATGACATCCTGCTCTCATCCATCCACTGGCTTGTTTCATCCTCAATATTTGAGTCGACTGGTACACTTAATGTTGTTGGATCCATTACCCAGTCTGATGTTGGCAAATTGGAGGTCTGCTCTTTCCAGTCTGGTTCCTGTGGGGTAACATAGACCTCTTGTGGTATGTCTGTAAACCAGTCCAACTCTGTTGGAATCCAGTCTATGCTTGGAGAATCAGTAAGCCATTCTGAAGGTCTGTCTGTTGTCATGTCAGTTGTGTAGTAGTTAGGATTATCCCAAAGTAGGGGTGTTGGATGAGCAGATTCAACAGTTGTGTAATACTCAGGTTCTTCTTCAATAGGCAGGCATGAATACTGATCCTGATGCAACACATAGCCTGTCTCACAGCTACATTCAAACCCACCATCATAATTTTTACATATCTGCTCACAAATGCCCAAGGTTTGGCACTCATCAATATCTCCACAACGTTCTGGATCCTCAGGTAAAGGAGAGAATCCCTCATGACAGAGGCATGTGTAGGTTCCAGGGGCATTCTCACAGTCATGCTCACAGCTGCCTTCCTTACATTCATCCACATCCGAACACTCTCCAAATTCAGACAGATGATACCCTTCATTGCAGCGGCATTCAAATGTACCAGGTGCATTGACACAGATATGGGGGCATGGATTTTGTGAGCACTCATCAATGTCAAGGCAGTTTAGACCGTTCTCTGAGAGAAGGTACCCATCCGGACACTTGCAGCGGTATCCTTGTTGAGTGGGCTCACAATCAAACTCACAGTCAGCATTGTGACATGGATCCAAGGGCTGGCAGCTCTGCCCATCATCCTTTAGCTTGAAGTCCTTTGAGCACTCACAGTAATAGTGAGAATCTGCATTCACACAGTAGTGCTCACAACCTCCATTGTTCTTTTCACACCAGTCTATTGGAGCATTGGAGCAGAGAGGGGCATCCTTGGACCACCCAATGCTCCCATCATCATGGAGCATGCATAGAACAGATTGGTCTCCCTTGGTGCTATCTGGACAAGGTAAGGTGGCAACAGATCCAAAGGGGACATGGGTGAGCAGGGTGCTGAGCAGGGTGAATGGGGTGGTGTAAACTGCAGGGCCCTTTCCTTCACTCTGCAGGGCAGGACACATCCCACGGTATGTGTAGCGGCACAAGAAACCATCTACAGCGAGCATGCACGAGCCATCCAGCCACTTGAAGTTGTTTTGGTCACTGTTGCTTTTGTCAGTGGTGTTGTATGTAATCGCTACACATCGAGGAGCAAGGCATGCATTGGGCGAGTCTTCACGTTGCCAGTTGGTATACTGTGTTTCCTGATCTCCAGTGATCCATGTATAGCCCCTCAGAGGACGAGTGGCTGAGCACTGACGAGAGAGGCGCTGGAGGCCAATCCAGAGCCTAAGCCTTGGCCGTGGACCATGCCGCTCCCCAGCAGAAAGCAACCCCTTGATCAATGCTGCCTCCTCCGGTCCTCTCATTGTGGCCAGGTGGCCCCCTTTCTCCTTGCAGCTTTTCCAGGATTCACGAAAAGTCTTGCGTTGAAGGTGAAGTGAGTAGCATCCCTTAGCATTGCATATACCATCCTGCTCCTGCAAGTTCTGTCCTAAAGTCCACTGAGGCAAGCTAATAAATAAAAATGCAAGCAATAGAAAAGAATATCCAACACAGCACATCTTTGTCACAGTCCGTTCTCCCTCTGCCTCCGTGTTTATCCTTTGTTCAGCTGGCATATTAATCTCTTTAATTTTTTTATTTCTCGATTGTATCTTTTCCTTTAGTGCAGCTTCTGCAGTCTTTCATACAATCACCCCCCAAGCTTTGGTCCCTGCACTTTTGTCTGCAAGTCTTCTCAAAAAGAGAGACGGGGAGGGAGGGTACGGATGTATGTTTTTGGAAGAGGGGGCGGGTAATGAGTGGTAAGTGTGTGCAAAAGGGGGGGGGGGGGGGGGGGGGGGGGTTTGGTCTTTGTATTTCTCCACTGCCGTATGGTTTTCATAAGTCTGTTTTAAAGAATTTTTACCTCCAGCTCATCTACCACCACTATCAACGTATTATTAATCCTGGAAGAATTTTGCAGCAGGTTTCCCATCCTCTCATTTATCATGTGCATGCTGCATTTGATTTGTTATTATTGGGGCAGATTAGCAGTGTAAATAATTGAGTTTTCTTTAAACAAAAGAACACACAGTGATACAGCTTGTACTGTACAATTAAACCTGATTACACAGTTTGGTTTGCTCTTGATTGCTAAAGTGAGTGGTATGGTAAGATCCAAAAAGCTCTCTGAGGTAACCATAAAGAAGGTTGTAGATTCATATGAGTCTAAATAAGGGATTTAGAAAGAGCTCAAAACAATTAGATAGTAAGTAAGTAGAGAACATTTAAAACAACTGCCAACAAGGACAGGTCAGGTCATCCTATCAAGAGCAGACCACAAGATGTGTAAAGAAGTTTCTAAAAATCCTAATAGGTCATTACAGGACCTACAGGTAGGGCGGCCCGGTAGGGTAGCACTGTTGCCTTACAGTAAGAAGGTCCTGGGTTCAATTCCCAGGTGGCGCGTTTTGGATCTTTTATGTGTGTAGTTTGCATGTCCTCCCGGGGTGTCTGTTTGGGTTTTCATCTAGGTCATCCAGTTGTCATCCCACAGTCCAAAGACATGCAGTCATGCCTTAGGTATGAATGTGTTTTGTGCCCTGTGATGGACTGGCAACCTTTCGCCAAGTGAATTGTATCCACTGCAACTCTGAAAATGATAAAGTGGTGATAAACCAGACAGTAGAAGAATGAAGGACCTATAGGCAGCTCTTACCACAATGTCAGAGTACATCTACCAGCAGAAAGAGCCTCCACAAGTTTGATTTTCATGGGAGATAAGCAAGGAGGAAACCTTTTCTGTCAAAAAACATCAGGTCATGATGAAAATTTGCCAGACAACACAGAAGTATAGACAGGGACTATGACTTATGGTACAACGTGCTTTGGACAGGTGAATCCAAAGTTTAATTATTTGGGCACAAAACCAGAAGACATTTTTGGCACCAACCCAACACAGCATTTGAGCACAAAAACCTCATACTAACTTTTCTGGAATGGCCAAATCAAAGCCGAGACCTTTATTCTATTAAGATGCTGTGGGGTGATTTGAAATATGCTGTGCTTGCAAAAACCTTCAACAATTGCACAGCTGATGGAAAAGTGAGAAAAAAAGTGAGGGACTATAGACACAGTCCCACTCAGCTCTCTCTCCCACTAGCTGTAGTTAATTTGGAGATGGAATCACAATGGTTAAAGAGTCAATTCTTCATTCTTCCTCTCACTTTATTAATTGGGAGCTGTTCAGCTCAGACTGTGGAACTCTTGCCTTCAAAGCTCAACAGTCTAGTATTGAATCCAATCTCAGGGTGCATTTTTTTCATTATTTTTTGACATACTCCTTTCTTTTGTCCTAATTCTGCCCAGCTTCATAATTTGATACCAGAGTACGCTCTGTGAGTCCTGACCACCTTGTAACACATAGTAAATTTTTCCAGAACTATTTTTTATGCATTTCTTTTAGCAGTGTAGTCCTTTTGTTCAGTGTGCAGCATGTGATCTGGGTTGAAACCATCACTCAGAATGCCTCTAGCTCAGTCTGAAGTTTTTTGGATGTTGTCCATGATTTTTTTTTGCCACATTTCAAACCACCTTTTAATTTTTTCCACCACGTCCTGGAAGGTTTCTGACTGTTCCATGAGTCTGTGAACTGTAGCCAAAGTCTTTGGAGATAGTCTTGTACCCTTTAGACTGCTTGTACTGGGTGATGATAGCATTTCTGGTTTGCCTAGAACAAGGGTCGGCAACCTTTTTTGTACTCTGTGCCGATTAAAAAAATAAATTGAAGATGAAGTACTAGGTGTGCCATGGAATACATTAGTCATATAACACAAACTGTTGCTATGTATGTGACATAACCAATTAATCAGTTAATTAAACTTACATGTCAGTGTGATCCCTGTCCCTGAAGATATCTCTGCAAACGTGGTTCACGTGCCAGCTTTGGCACGCATGCTATAGGTTGATGACCCCTGGCCTAGACCATTGTGCACAAGGAACAGGGAATAAACCAGCTTTTTAAAGCATCAAAAGCATCATTTAAAGACTTAATTAAAGTCATATCCTTTTTTTCCTGCCTTTAAGTTTTCAAGTATTTCAAGTATTCAGTGGAGAATTTAACTCTCAGAAACAAAGCAACTAAATATCTTGGTACTTTTAATATGAGTGCATATTTAATATAATTGCAGAGTTGGTACTTGGTCATTTCAGTGGGTAGCACTGTCTCCTCACAGCCAAAAGGTCCAGGGTTTAATTCCCAGGTGAAGCAGCCCAGGTCCTTACGGTTTAGAGTTTGCATGTTCACCCTGTGTCTATGTGGGTTTTCTATGAGAAGTCTGGTTTCCTCCCACAGTCCAAAGATGTGTTAGTGTTAGGTGAAGTGTTTGTTTGTTTGTTTATTAGGATTTTAACGTTTTGGTGACATTCATGACAGGACCACACAAGGTTCATCAGTTCACAAGGTTATATCAAACACAGTCATGGACAATTTAGTGTCTCCAATTCACCTCACTTGCATGTCTTTGGACTGTGGGAGGAAACCAGAGCACCTGGAGGAAACCCACGCGGACACGGGGAGAACATGCAAACTCCACACAGAAAGGACCCGGACCGCCCCACCTGGGGATCGAACCCACTACTCACTTAGCTAAGTTAGGTGAAGTGGAGATACAAAATTGCCCAAGATGATGATCCCTAATAAACAAACAGTTATTATTATTTATTTTTTACTATTTTGTCCATAAAAATACAAAACATTTATTTTCCATATTTTATTTCAATGTCTTCAGGTCAGTATTATAAAGATCATGTATTTAATTAGCAGCTATCAAAAATATTAGCAAGAAATAAAGGAAGAAAATAAAAATGATGGTTATAGGATTTAGTCTGCAAAAAGAACATCATGAATCAATATCATGCTGTACAAAAGAAATCCTTTGTCTGGAATAAGAATTAAACTCGTAAACTTGATTTAATTGAAATACAGCAGTTGCTTTTATTCTGCATTGCAAAGACAGTCTATGCCTGCTCTTTCGTTCACAATAAAGACCACAGCTCTCCCTCAAATGCCCTATCCCAAATAAATCCCTCACTTCAAAAGACTTTCACTCTGGTTTACTGGTTAGCATTTTCTAAAGAGATCTTTCCCTGCCTGCACAGTTGAAATTGCTTGTTAATCTTTATTTCTCAGCTATCAGGTTTAAATGTAGATAATATTTCATCTTTTTGGCATTTTGTATTTATGTATTAAACTCTGACTCACTTTCTTAACCGCTTATCCAATCAGAGTAGCGGGGGGGAGGGGTGGGGTGCTGGAGCCTATCCCAGCTTTTCAATGGGTGCAAGGTACACAGTAACACCCTGGACGGGGCGCCAGTCCATCGCAGGGCAGACACACACACATATACACACACATACACGCACCCATTCACCTATAGGACAATTCAGTGTCTCCAGTTAACTTGACTGCATGTTTTCGGACTGTGGGAGGACCCACGCAGACACGGGGAGAACATGCAAACACCTTGATAAAATCTGCCTGATATTAAAATAAACAGCAAATTAAATTAATTCCGGTTGTTGTTGTTGTGAGCAAAACTGTTATTAACAGAATCTACAGATTTTTAAAGCAAAATTAAAAGTGAAAGGTTTTGGTTGGGGCAAACATTTTTTGTGTATACACCGATCAGCCATAACATTAAAACCACCTCCTTGTTTCTTCACTCACTGTCCTTTTTTCAGCTTCACTTACCATATAGAAGCACTTTGAAGTTCTACAATTACTGACTGTAGTCCAGCTATTTCTCTACATACTTTTTTAGCCTGCTTTCACCTTGTTCTTCAATGGTCAGGACCACCATAGAGCAGGTATTATTTAGGTGGTGGATCATTCTCAGCACTGCAGTGACATGGTGGTGGTGTGTTAGTGTGTGTTGTGCTGGTTTGAGTGGATCAGACACAGCAGCGCTGCTGGAGTTTTTAAATACCGTGTCCACTCACTGTCCACTTTGTTAGACACTCCTACCTAGTTAGTCCACCTAAAGGCATAGACGATCGTTCATCTATTGCTGCTGTTTGAGTTGGTCATCTTCTAGACCTTCATCAAAAGTCACAGTACGCTGCCCACAGGGCGCTGTTGGCTGGATATTTTTGGTTGGTGGACTATTCTCAGTCCATCAGTGACAGTGAGGTGTTTAAAAACTCCATCAGCATTGCTGTCTCTGATCCACTCATACCAGCACAACACACACTAACACACCACCACCATGTCAGTGTCACTGCAGTGCTGAGAATGATCCACCACCCAAATAATACCTGCTCTGTAGTGGTCCTGGAGTCCTGACCATTGAAGAACAGCATGAAAGGGGGCTAACAAAGCATGCAGAGAAACAGATGGACTACAGTCAGTAATTGTAGAACCATAAAGTGCTCCTATATGGTAAGTGGAGCTGATTAAATGGAGTGAGTGTAGAAACAAGGAGGTGGTTTTAATGTTATGGCCATGTTTTGAATGATTGTCCTGTTGGAGTATTTTAAAGTATTTAACTGTGACCAAGTTTAGGCTCATTGCAGAGGCAGACCGATTTAAATTTTTAGGTCTATGGTACCATGTGTCCTAACAAGGTTTCTATGGCTTTTAAAAATCAATAAAGTTGCCCCTTGAGTCACCTTATATTTATACCTTGGTGGAGCAGGAAGTACTGTTAAGCTTATTAATCACAAAAAATGTTCATGACCATTTATCTTTAAACAGGACGGTATGATTTATAATGGTGATTATACTTTGTTACTTCTCACTTCTGTTCATAAGCCACAATAAAATAATAGCCAACCGTGCAGAAACTGTTTAGTGGTCAGTACCCAAGCCAAGCTTTCAAACTTCTCTTTGTCTAAAAATGAAATAAACCTTTGGTTACCATCGCTCTCAGCCCTGAGATTTATTCTCTCTGGCTAAGCCAAAATGCAGCTTCCTTCCAATAAAAGCATGTGTTTCTTCCAGTTCAAACAACTTTGTCTTGGCTCTTGATTTATTTATTTATTTATTTTTTGTTCCGTGGATTTAGAAGCCTTTACCCATGGAAGTCTAGGCAAAACTTGTAATAAAGAGTTGTGCTTTTAATAATACTTACTGAGTTCACACACAGTACACTAAAGAAGATTTACAGCCTAAAACCTGCCACTGAAAACAGCTGATATATTTTTAATTAAACTCGTGTGTATATAACCCTTTAAAGATACTGAATTTCCTGGGATATCTTTTTTTACACCCCCCTTCATATGCTGAAGCCTGCCTTCTGTAAGAACATCTGGTCTACATCCCACACTGCCTGTTTAGATTTGCATCTTTCCCTGAAATAGATGAAAGTTTCCAAAGCGGGATCAGAAAGTAAAAGACCCAAAGCTGTCACATTGGTGCTTGTATTTCATGTACTGGAACATTTCTATAATATACTGTGTGAGCAATAAAATGTTTCCATGAGGGTCTGCAGAACAGTCAATTAAACCACTGTGTAAAACTTGCATAGTTCTTAAGTATATTTTTTTAATTGCTGCTAGTCTTAAACATTTAAATGGATAGTAATTGCTATGTCCAGATACAGATTTACCCATATTACTGAAAACTGAACCGATTATTCACCAGATGAAAGCAAGCCTGTTTCTTACTGCACTTGTTTAGGTTTGCACATACTAATGTCACAATTGTTTCTGAAATCATTTTCCACCACATGATCATTTATGATCCACTGCTCTGCTTTTGAGTATTTTATTTGAATAAAAAAAGCTGTCTACACTGATCAGCCATAACATTAAAACCACCTCCTTGTTTCTACACTCACTGTCCATTCTATCAGCTCCACTTACCATATAGAAGCACTTTGTAGTATAGAAGCACAAATACTGACTGTAGTCCATCTGTTTCTCTGCATGCTTTGTTAGCCCCCTTTCATGCTGTTCTTCAATGGTCAGGACTCTCCCAGGACCACTACAGAGTAAGTATTATTTAGGTGGTGGATCATTCTCAGCACTGCAGTGGCACTGACATGGTGGGGGTGTGTTAGTGTGTGTTGTGCTGGTATGAGTGGATCAGACACAGCAGCGCTGATGAAGTTTTTAAACACCTCACTGTCGCTGCTGGACTGAGAATAGTCCACCAACCAAAAACATCCAGCCAACAGCGCCCTGTGGGCAGCGTCCTGTGACCACTGATAAAGGTCTAGAAGATGACCAACTCAATCGGCAGCAATAGATGAGCAATTATCTCTGAATTTACAGAGTGGACAGTGAGTGGACACGATATTTAAAAAACTCCAGCAGCAATGTTGTGTCTGATCCACTCATATCAGCACAACACACACTAACACACCACCATCATGTCAGTGTCACTGCAGTGCTGAGAATGATCCAACACCCAAATAATACCAACTCTGTGGTGGTCCTGTGGGGGTCCTGACCATTGAAGAACAGGATGAAAGCAGTCTAAAAAAAGCATGCAGAGAAACAGATGGACTACAGTTAGTAATTGTAGAACTACAAAGTGCTCCTATATGGTAAGTGGAGCTGATAAAATGGACGGTGAGTGTAGAAACAAGGAGGTGGTTTTAATGTTATGGCTGATCAGTGTAGGTCAAGGTGACTTCTAAACATAAATAGTGTTTTACATAAAGGCGTCACCCAAACCATGGTAGATCATTATTACATACTAATCATTATTTCATCTACAACTTTAATGTCTGCATTCTTATCTGCCAATTTACACACACAGGAACCCAGGACTTCCTTTAAACACATGTCAAATCTCAAATGAATTGTCCTTCACTGCAGGTAATTGTTTGTTTACAATGCTACCCAAGTAAAAAGCAAGTTAAAAGTAGCCTTAAAATTAGCCTTTAAAGAATTACTTAAAAATAACTTACACCGACCTGGCATAACATTATGACCACTGACAGGTGAAGTGAATAACACTGATTATCTCTTCATCACGGCACCTGTTAGTGGGTGGGATATATTAGGCAGCAAGTGAACATTTTATCCTCAAAGTTGATGTGTAACAAGCATGAAAAATGGGCGCGCATAAGAATTTGAGTTAGTTTGACAAGAGCCAGATTGTGATGACTAGACGACTGGGTCAGAGTATCTCCAAAACTGCAGCTCTTGTGGGGTGTTCCCGGTCTGCAGTGGTCAGTATTTATTAAAAGTGATCCAAGGAAGGAACAGTGGTAAACAGGCTGACAGGGTCATGGGCGGCCAAGGCTCAGTGATGCACGTGGGGAGCGAAGGCTGGCCCGTGTGGTCAGATCCAACAGACGAGCTATTGTAGCTCAAATTGCTGAAGAAGTTGATGCTGGTTCTGATAGAAAGGTGTCAGAATACACAGTGCACCAACACAATATTAGGAAGATGGTCATAGTGTTATGCTTGATTGGTGTATATAAATGTTATGGGGTAAATGTAGAGTATCTAATACTGGGTGGGATAGAGGAAAATCATAGCATGAAAAGACACAAATTATTATTATTTTTTTACTTGCCAGGAAAAATGACAAGATTTTGGCTTTTAATTTATTATTTTGGACTATTTCTGTAACATTTGACACCAATGTAAAGTGTCAGTTACGTTTCTGAATTATATTGGACAATGCCCAGGTTCTTGCTGAGGTTCAAAAGCTTTATTTGGATTTTTATCAGATTTTTTCAGTTGGTACAAACCGTTGCTGTTGGATAGCACTGTATTGCTTTATTCAAAATATTTAGGTTCATGTAGTGCCCTGGTAAAGCCTATGAAGGGCCAGATTAATTATCCTACTCTGGAAAAATACAATACACAAACAAACAAAAAAAAAAAAATTGAAATGCTGTGGTGTTACCCAGCATGTGTACTGGAGTGCATGAAAATACCAACCTTTTAACATACACGTAATTAGTGTGGTAAGGCCTTGGGGACTTTCCTGATGAGGAATGCTGGGAAACCGTTCCTCATTTTGGTAGGTGGGTGGGTGGGGGGTAACATCAACATCCTGTTTCCCTCTTTCTTAGCACCCCTACACTTGGAGACTGGAATGCCCTCTTCAGCCGTCTGCAGTAGTTTCAAATAAATGTGGTACTCACTAACCCAGCGACCTCTTAACACATGCTTTACTCCTCTGGATTTGCTGTCATCCCTGAGGTCTTGAGTTAAACTTGACTTGAGGCAGTGAAATACAGACATGACACTGATCTGCTGTATGTGCATCTGAAGACTAGACAATTACTGCAGATGTTTACAATAATAAGCACAATATGTGAGAATCTATAGTACAGTCTAGATGTTTTCTCAGACATTGGTTCAGATTTAGAAAGAATGAAAATAAAGACTGCCAATTTGTGTATATAGTCTGATATATTGCACATGCTATAGTAGTGGGTGTTTTGTGGGTATTTTACAAAGAATAACACTATCCACAGTCAAGCAAGTCTGACATCGTCAGGGGCATGTTGACTTTTGTGCATTTACATTAATTAAGTGCAGTGGGAGTATAGGGCATAATTTCTGTTTTGCAATCTTGCAAAACACCCAACAAGAATAACAAGAATAACTAAACTTACAAAAAAATATTTTTAAAAGTTATTTCTTTTATGTTAAACATTTTTTAAATACAATCCCAAATCAGAAAAAGTTGAGACAAATGCAAATAAAATAAAAATGCCGTGTTCCTTACATTAACTTTGACTTTTCTTTGATTGCACACAGAATGAACCTGAGATATTTCATGTTTTATCTGCTCAGCTTAATTTCACTTGTTAATATACTGTACCTCCATTCCTGCATTTCAGGCGTGCAACACATTCCAAAAAAAGTTGGGATGGAGGCAATTTAGGGCTAATAATGAGGTAAAAACTAAATAATTATGTGATTCCAAACAGGTGATGTCAACAGGTGATTGTAATCATGGTTTGGTACAAAATCAGCATCTAGGAAAGGCTGAGACTTTGATGAGCAAAGATGATCAGAGGATCTCCATTTGTCAACAAATGCGTGAGAAAATTATTGAAATGTTTAAAAACAAAGAAAGATTGGAATGGATTTGTATATTTCTCCCTCTACAGTGCATAATATCATTAAACGATTCAAGGAATTGGGAAGAATTTTAGTGCGTAAAGGCCAAGGGCGCAAGCTTAAGCTGAACGTCCATGATCTTTGATCCCTCAGATGGCACTGCATCAAGAACCACCACTCAACAATATCCTCCTGGTATCCTCGGTGCCAAAACGTCTTAAGTCTGAAAAGGAATGCCAACATTACAAAGTGGTAAATGCTTTACTGTCCCAACTTTTGGATTGTGTTGCAGGCCAGAAATGCAGGAATGGACCAGACAAAATACGAAATTTCTCAGGTTCATCCTGTCTGCAATCAAATAAAAGTCAAAGTAAATGTAAGAAACTTTGTGTGTTTTTTATTATTTGCATTTTCCATGCTGTCTCAACTTTTTCTGATTTGGGGTTCTTATTGTATAAATAACTATTGTTACTTTATCAACCAATCAGTGTGGACAGGACAAAGTTAGCCCAGTGCGTATGCCTGACTAAAATAAATAACAATTACTGCAGGTGTGCAAGTAGAACAACCTTCATTCTTACTCCAGGGATATCTATTTGGTGTAGTATAGAAACGTGGAATTGTATTTTGACAGCACTTTGCCTATAAATGTCTTAATACAATTATGAATGTGTTATTCCCCTAGCCTATGCAAGCTGCAAAGTTATGAGGCAGCAAGGCAGCCCTAGACCATGATGCTTTCTTCACCATGCTTTAGAATTAGGATACAGTTTTATTGTTACTGTGCAGATTTTTATCTTTCACACACAGAAATGAATGTTTATCTTATAATACTAATATGGCTCATGGTTTTTGTCCCATTTAATTGCCACAGACATTACGACACAAAATGAAACCGTGTTTCTGTGGGGTTTTTTTGTGGTTGCACTATTCTTTGAGCTATAAACCTATTTCTCCTGTCAAACCATATATGAAAGTCTAGGAAGACATTTGCTTTATTCTACATTACCTTAGCCCACTTCCCACCGGTGATGTGTGCTGCATATGTTGCCTTCATTATTGCTGATCTGTATAGCATCTGCGCTTTCTTTCTCTATGGACTCACTTTCCTGGATGTGGAAACCTTGATGCATACTTATAACCTCTCTTTGATACTCCAGAGGCATATTTTTATCTGGCACGCTGAAAAGCAGTGGCTGAACTGCCACAGCCCCTTGAATAATAACTCTAGCAGAATCTGCAGAAATCCTGGCCCTCTGGAGCCTAGACAATCATAAACAATAAACTATGAAGGTAAAATATTTGACCCTGAAACCTCGGAAAGGTGTGTGTCGTCTGCTGTGGGAACGAAGTTCTTAAGTTCTTAAAAGTTTGAAGCTTTTGTGGTCTATGCTACTGTGTTACTGAGAAGAACGAAAGTATCAAATGGATTTTTGTATATTTGTTTGACTAACTGATTTCCTGAAACAATGCCTATTCCTGCTCTGATTGAGGAGAACGAAGCTAACCCACGCCCCCTCCGACACGTGGGCAGCATGCCGTATGCGTCTTATCACCTACACTTTGACGAGTGCAGTGCAGCTCAGTGTTGTGTACGGAGAGACACACCCTGACATCACTCTTTTCTCATCTCTGTGCAGGCGCCATCAATCAGCCAGCAGAGGTCGTAATTGCACCAGTCATGAGAGAGAGACCCCATCCGGCTTAGTCCCACCCATATCTGAACAACAGGCCAATCGTTGTTCATGTGGCCGCTCAGCCTTAACCGGCAGGCAGAGCTGAGATTCGATATGATGTATTCGAGATCCCAGCTCTGGTTCCAGTGTGTGTTTTTACCGCTGCACCACCTGAGCGGCCTATAAAAATATAGTCTTAGACGTTGGACCATGTGGGCAGAATAATACACAAACCTGTGCATACCTCTGTAATATATTATGGATTTTATTTCATTTCTGAAGTGTTCACACAATTAAAATGAGTTTTATGGCACTATGGTAAACGCTGTACATATTTTTTGTTAATACCTCTATGCTTCTTGAATCTTACCACAATAAATGCGTCCACTGTGTAGAACTGGCATCTGATTAATACTGGCCCATAAGTTGTATTAAGTTACACATGTAAAAGCTATTTCAGAAATGACATTTCTGTCAAACTGAGGGTATTTAATTAATGTAATTATATTCATAAGAAAAACAATGCCCCAAATTAAATCAGGGTAAACCCCCCAAAATGTGTTATTTTGTTAATATTAAAGACAAAATCCTATTTGGAACTTGCAAGTAAATAAGCTTGGCCTTTTGTAGGTAGTGTAATAGTTGCAGGGTTTTTTTTACACTCAATAGTGCTACATTATACCCTAGTGAACATTTCATAATACAT
The DNA here is from genome assembly GCF_030014385.1 of Trichomycterus rosablanca. Taxonomy (NCBI): domain Eukaryota; kingdom Metazoa; phylum Chordata; class Actinopteri; order Siluriformes; family Trichomycteridae; genus Trichomycterus; species Trichomycterus rosablanca. The sequence goes on from NC_086003.1 coordinate 21,523,147, forward strand.
ATTATGATACATCATTTGTGGTAAAACTGGAACCCTGTGTAAATACAGCACTTAGCATAGATCATTTTTAAGCAGGTACCAGACATACAGTACGTGTCGGACCGTCTCATTTTGCATGGCCTTCAGCAGTTCTTTACCCTGCACCTTAACCACACTTACTGTGCCCCATTTGGCAGTGATTATGGACTCAAAAATAAGGAGTCAGGTTAAGGTACCATTGGATGTATGTGTGCAGATTTAATGCAACCAATCATTTGTTTGTTGACTCTGAGTGCCAAGGCATGTTGTTTCCCAAAAAAGGCCTCCTAGGATTCATTTGACATGCTGAAGCCATTATCCAAGGCCATGTGGTCCACTGATTCACCCTTGCAAATTCTCAAGGGTTTTTTTGGTTCAGCGAGTGTTTTCTATTTCTTGTAGGTCCTAAGTTCTCCTAGCTATAGCACAACTGCCTTTCAGCAGACAGTTCATAGAAAGAGGAACTTATTCAGTAGGACTGTTTAGACAGAAGACAGTCAAGACTTACAGCTGAAGTGAAATGTTTACATAATATTGTGATATCTCATGCTGGTCTTGAGTTCAGGGGAATTTTTAAAACTGTAGTTTTCCTGTGACTGATGACTGGAACACATACTACTTTGTTAAACAGCAGGTATTTTAATCTTACTAGGTTATTTTGTGAGAGCATTTGTGAGATAAAAGTGTGTATAGCACACTTGATATCTGGTTATTCATTTTATAAGCTACATCTACCAAACAGTTGGACTCTCTGTATACAATTACAGGCTGTAGGCTATCTGTTGCGCTGTACACTTTGTCACTGTTAATTTTAAGGGGCTATAGAACCCCTGCTAACCCAATGTTATTTAAGTGATGGATAGGGATGTAACAATACACTCTACCCACTATGCAATTTGATTCACGCTACTGGGTTCACGATACGATTTTTTAAAATGCATTTTCTCTCCCTATTTTTCCTCCTGATTTAGCGCATCCAATTTCTCTTCCGCTGCTGACAGACTCCAGATTTGCATCCAAGGAGAGCACGCCACTGCCCACTATTTCTTTACACGCCTTCTTGTCCGTGCTTCCTGCACGGGCATCTCTTTTGCCAATCAGGGTCCTTACACAGCGTATGAAGACCCACCCACCCACATATAGTCCGGTTCCCACCCTGCAGATACGGTGGCCAATTAGTATCTGCTGCAGGCACTGCCAATTATGCCCGCCAGATGGCGCCCAGCCGAACGGTGGCAACACCGAGCCTCGAACCCGGGAGTTAAAAAACTCGGTGCTGGTGCATCAGCAAAAAAATCTCGCTGCACCACCTGGGTGCCACAAAGTGTCCTTTTATTATTTCTCTTTAAAAAAAACAACAACTGTATTTGTGCTTATCTTTTATTTATCTAAATAATGAATGACCTTTTATTTCTGAGGTAGGTACAAACTATGCCAAATAATGCTTATTGTGTAAAAAACTAAAATGAAAATTTATATTATATAAAAATTATATAAATAAATAAAAATAACATTATATAAATAAATTAATAATACAAATAAAGAAAGTATCCTCACATAAATAAATTTGGCTGGAAAATCCCCTACCTGGCAACTTTGTAAAGTGCCGTCAACCAGGCAAGGTGAATAGTGCCAGTGCCCTCTGCTGTTTAATGTGAATATCAATTCATCTTAAATGAATAACAGATTCAAATTGTGGCACATGTGCACCGATTTTTTACCGTCTTGTGGTGCATCGTTACATCCCTAGTGATGGACCATTACATACATTCAACAATATTCAAGTTACACCTCATTTCCTCTGATCATAAGATGAGATTTTTTTACCTTGACAAAGAGACCACTGTTCTGTGTATTTTGTATGTGTAGAGAGTTGTTTATACAAATGATCTTGGAACCCAGGGTTCCTAAAATGACTACAGCTTTTGACTTATCTGTCTAACCAATTTCTCTAAGCCAATTAAGAAATTAGAACGTCATGCCACAAAGTTAAGTGGTAAAATATGCTAGCTCACTATAGTGCTGACATGTTACACATGCAAGTTCAAATCTCAGCTGTGCTCTAGGTTGGCTGGGAGCCTATACGGCTATAATTGACTTTCGGTGGGAGGGCGGAAGAGATTCCTAATAACTGTTGCAATTACAGCCTTTGCTGGCTGATAGATGGCGCCTGTAAAGAGACGGGGGACAATGGGAATAAATGTGTGACTCTCTGTGTGCAATACAGATCTTCATATAAAGCTGCTCATTCAAATAAAAAGAAGGCTATCGGCCGGAGATCTGCAAAAGATTGGCACTCAGTCCAGGGTATTCCTGCCTTGCACCCAGTTTCCCAGTGACACACGGCCTGTCACGACCCTAATCAGGATAAAGGAAAAATTAATTATCTATGCATATTCTAGAATAAACTTTCAAACCCCCACAATAAATCTCTAATCCTCATATTTAAAAGCTTTTAGGAACACATACAAGTAAGTTTATTTCCAGCAATTTAGCCTCAGTAGAAGAACTGCTGCAGACTGTTGCAGACTGCCATGACATTACATGTAAGTTTAGCTGGATCTCTATAAACTTCTTAAATTTTAAGTGAATCAAAGGTATAAAATAACGTGTACAGAAGTGGTTTGATGAAAGCCCAAATCCAGACATAATAAGAAGGAAGAAAATATGATCTGTGGTCTGTGGTGTCCATAAACGTAAATTGTTTTATAACTGCAACAGATCATCTGCAGAGCTTTTCTCATTTGCTGTGGCACTTTAAAAAAAGTTACAAAATATAAATATTATGGAAAAAAGGTAGAAACCATGATTATGCAGCTGCAACAAAATAGATGTTTGGGTTTTTTTTAAATAAGAAACGTTTTTTTCTTAATAAAATGATATTGAGTCCCCCTAAAATGGTCTTACCAAATAAAATTATATGACACTCAGCAGTCTATTATGCTAACCCCTGGTCAGCTGGGCATCTACACAGATATGATTGGCTATGTCTGTGAAGGGAGGGGGGATGGCAGAAGCTCTTCAGTGGATTGGCGCACTGTACAGGGTATAGTGTCTAAGCTTGAAAACAACAAAAATGGAAAGGTACAGTATTTCCTTTAGACAGGTTTAACTACAGTTCTGTTCTTTTCTCATTGTCTGTTCTTGCTTTAACATAACATATTGCTTTTATTCTTTTTTCTCCAATGTAAGTCAATCACTGGTGTGTTTCTTGGTTAGCAGTGGTTAGAAGTGTGTTTTACCTGGTGTTTTTATATTGTGGAGACAGAATCGCTGACTTCATAGCATAGGTGAGGTTAGATCAGTTTAGATGAATTTAAAATAATTGTACATTTTTGGTTTATATTGTCGCTGTACAGGTCGTCCAGGGTAAATTTAGCACTGTTTCATGCTTCCTCTATTTAGAGACTATTGCATTTACTGTGGTTTGTCGTAGTACTAGAGTATTAAACCCTTTTGTTACACTTTCTGGACTGATGTATTTCAATTAATTCCCCTTTGTTTCATTGGTCTTTTATTTGGAAAGCCCTTAAATCAGGTCATAGTGCTGCTGTAGATGATAATGTTTAACATAAGGTGGGTAAATTTTGCAGGGCTGATTGCTAATTGTAGTAAGGACCCACAGCAGAATCTTTAATTGGTATTGCCATGTACAGTATATTGTTATATAGTTTGACTGCACCCATTAAGGTCTTGAAACAGTGGTCTATTGCCAATGTTAGGAAGAAAAATCTAATTTTAGTGGAGCTTTGGTGTGCCAATTTTGGAACAAGAGCTTCTTTTAGCCACTAACGCTTCTAAGCCCACAGTAATGTAAAGTATACTTGACTGTGGACCATGTTGCCATTTATTCAACATCTTCTAGCTCATACAACCAAACAAACACTCAAATGTTTGCATGTGTATGTTAACCCAGGAAATTCTCAGGAAATTCTCTTAAACATAAACAAGGAACTCAAATTAATGAGAGGACATACTGTCCCTTACAAAAGCTTGTATGTAAACCTTTGACTACCAGTGTAGCTGGCCATCTACAATGGAATAGCAGGAGGGCATGGTGTGATTCCAGTTGTATATTCATTAACATTCATAGATCCTAGTGTGTTTAATGGTTGTCTTCTGTAAAATTCTAAAAACCTGACACATATACAGAGATTCAGCAAGACGCTCCACTTATTTTACCTTACTAGCCTGTTTCAGTCATCTAAACATGGTCAGGTCCACTGGGTTTGTAAAAAGGTCGATCAAAGGGACATTTGGCAAGAATGTGAACAAATGTTGTATTGCCTGTAGAAGTCATTAGTGATAAATGTCTAAATGGAGATTCCAGGTTTAGTTATACCTTCAAAAGTAATTATTTTAGTAATAAACTGAACCAGTCAGACTGCAGCTTAGAGTAAACCAGTGATATAGGAATGGGGAAGGTGACTATCTGAATGGAAAATCTATTTAAAAAGATCAGATGTTCCATATTTTACTAGCTACACATGACAGAAGGTGAAACTTGGAAGGATGGGGGTCCTTTAGAATGGACATTTTTAAAGAGATCCATGACGTAAAATTTTAGATAGGATAAAGTCTTACCTGTCTCAGTTTTTCCATGATCCCTGCTTACTGGGATAATAACAGGCAGTTTTTCTTACCCAGCTGTTGATCCATCTGAATCTCAGACAGTTCCTTCTTTATCTAATAAAAGGAAATTACATTCTCCCAACAGAGTTCTCTAATTACACTAAACAACTGTAGCCTAGAGTCATTCCTACATTTTACATATTTAGTCTATGACCCCCACTGAGTGGTTGGTGTGAATTACAAGGTCACCAGACATACCAAACGGCGCTCTGAGTCTCCAAGCTCATGACAGCAGATATCAATAACTTTTTGTGTGGGATGAATACAAAACCAGATTTTCTTCCAAACAGCAAATAAATCAATTCTGTTTGGATGAAATTTACTTCAGATAGACCAACTGCCCTCATATTTTACCCTTCACAACAACCTTCTCGTTCACAGTGCCACTGGAAAGCTATATATCTGCTAGAACATCATAAAGAGCATCATAAAGTTTGTATGTGAAAATAGAACAAAAGTATGCTGAACACATTTTAGCAACAGGGGCTCTTCCAGGATAAATACAAATGATTTAGTGTTTTGGAGGGAAATGGGGAATGGGGAAACTGACTGTAATCACAAACATCTCAGTAGATAAAGAGGAAATTATGTGAACATTTAAAAAACATACCACTTGATTAAGTGCCAACCAGTAAAAAATCTTGCTTTATAATTGATTAGTGTGATGTAGTTTGTTCATGACTGCTTTATATAATGACCATATAAGAGAAATTAGACAAAGATGGTAGAAAAGTGACATTTATAAAGTGACACATACAGTATTCAAATTAATTTAGTCTTTAAAGGAAAAGTGGTTTTGTGAGCAGGACATTCTAACATGCAGCCTCTGTCTAAAAAGTATGTTGTGATTTATACTGTTACCATGATATATGCCGATCAGCCATAACATTAAAACCAGCTCCTTGTTTCTACACTCTCTGTCCATTTTATCAGCTCCACTTACCATATAGAAGCACTTTGTAGTTCTACAATTATTGACTGTAGTCCATCTGTTTCTCTGCATGCTTTGTTAGCCCCCTTTCATGCTGTTCTTCAATGGTCAGGACTCTCCCAGGATCACCACAGAGCAGGTATTATTTGGGTAGTGGGTCATTCTCAGCACTGCAGTGACACTGACATGATGGTGGTGTGTTAGTGTGTGTTGTGCTGGTATGAGTGGATCAGACACAGCAGCGCTGATGGAGTTTTTAAATACCGTGTCCACTCACTGTCCACTCCTGTCCACATTCCTACCTAGTTGGTCCACCTTGTGGATGTAAAGTCAGAGACGATCGCTCATCTTTTGCTGCTGTTTGAGTTGGTCATCTTCTAGACCTTCATCAGTGGTCACAGGACGCTGCCCACAGGGCGCTGTTGGCTGGATATTTTTGGTTGGTGGACTATTCTCAGTCCAGCAGTGACAGTGAGGTGTTTAAAAACTCCATCAACTGCTGTATCTTATGACTACAGTCAATAATTGCAAAACTAAAAGTGCTTCTATATGGTAAGTGGAGCTGATAAAATGGACAGTGTGAGTGGAAACAAGGTGGAGGTCATAATGTTATGGCTGATTGCTGTATAATCACACTAATACGTAAAATTGGGATAGCATAAAATAATCTGTAATAGAGTTTGGGCTCAATTGGGCTTTGGGCTCTATCCCTAGTTCAGATCACACTGTGATTTTTCTTATGACTAATTGATTAAAACACCCCAGTTGTTTAAATAAAAGTTAAGTCATTTAACAAGTCTAAAGTTTGTTAACATTTGTTTATATGTCTTTTAGCAGTTTTGGACAGCACAGCTGCTTAGTGGGTAGTGCTGTTGCCTTACAGTGAGAAGGTCCTGAGTTTAATTCCCAGGCAGAGTGCTGGTTTTCTACCACAGTCCAAAGAAATTTAAGTTTGGTGAATTGGAGATACTAAATAAAAGAAGAAAAAGAAGATGCCTTTTTTGTCATATACATATACAGATGTATAGCACAACAAAATTCTTTCTTCACATATCCCAGCTTGTTTGGAAGCTGGGGTCAGAGCACAGGGTCAGACATTGTGCAGCGCCCCTGGCGCTGAGAGGGTTAAGGGCCTTGCTCAAGGGCACAACAGTGGCTGCATGGCAGAGCTGGGATTCGAACTCTCAACCTTTCAGGTGATAGCCCAAAGCTCTTCCTACTAGGCTACCACTGTCCTAATAACAGTGTTTCATATCGAACTAGAACTTATAAATCATGTGTAACCTGTAACTACCTGTCCTGACATAAATGTAACCATGTAAAGTGTAAAACATGTTAAATACCTGATAAATACATAATTAAATTCATTAAAAACTTAACAGTTTTCTATTCAATCAGCTAGGTTTGATAGTCATAAACAAGCATCTGCAACGACTCCAGTTGGATGTTCAAGCACTTGGCAGAACTGGTGGACCAAATTTGTGGTTTTCCGGCACAGACTTGACATTTCAGTACAGTCCAAATATTCTTTATATGGTTAAGGTCAGGATTAAGACCATTCCAGATTTCAGTCTGCTGACTTGTGGTTTATAGTTGCACTGAAGAATTTTGAGATTCTTCATTTTTTTTATTAATTGTCTTTACTGATATTTGGGAACAGGGACTTTTTTTTTCTTGCATGGCAGCTTTTCATTCATAGGATATGTAAAGGACAGTGTCAAGGGTGTTCCAAAAGCTTCTAATGTATTGCACACATGTTTATGCTGGTTCTTGGATTACACCTTACCTTCCAAATGTACTGTAGTGTTATGACACAATACACCAGCAAATCGAAAGGTACTGTATGTAGATATTTAACTTAAATAAGTTAAATATTTAAACTTGTAAACTGTAAAATTATAACCAATATTAAAGAAGTTCTTTCTGTTTGTGTAGGCTATGGATTAATTCCACTCATCTTGAGTACTACCATCAAAGAGAAGCAGATGTTTTTTTTTTTTTACAAAAACTCTGTGCCATAATCCATAAAACATTTAAAAGAGCTGAGAGATAAAACACACCCATTGTCTCCAAAAAAAAAAAAACTTGGGACAGTGATGGAATCTCTCAGAAGTGGCCAACTTCTTGCTGAAGCTTCCTCCAGGGCTCAGGACTCATGCCACAAAAAAATCTAACAAACTGCAACGTTAGCTCTCATCTGGCTTTTGCAAAGAATTTGTTTTGATGGACAGACCAATCAGAATTAAAACTGTGTTTAGTTATATCTGGTGAAAACAAACACAGTATTTAATAATGAGAACGTACCAGCAACATACAAACATGCTGTGGAAGTCTGATAGTGTGGGGTGCTTTGCTGAGTGTGGATGATTTGTCCTCAAGCCATCTTTCCATGAGCTGAAGCTGAACCAAGTTCACATCTGGATGGCTGAGAAGACAGAGGATTTAAGTTTTAAAGACGCTGAATATTTGAACCCAATATAGATGTTGTGGCAAGACCGGAGAGAAGCCAGAAACATTGCGTTTGGTTTAAAGCAGTTCTGCAAAAAGCACACAATGCAATTCCTTTGCAGCAATGTGAGACTTAAAGTAAACTTAATAAGAACTTTGTTTAATCATCTGATATTTTTAAAAAATATGCAAAGGAAATTAGAAAGGGGGGCACTAACTTTTACTCTACTATATACACTGATTACCTTAGAGCAGGTATTATTTGGGTGGTGGATCATTCTCAGCACTGCAGTGACACTGACATGGTGGTGGTGTGTTAGTGTGTGTTGTGCTGGTATGAGTGGATAAGTCACAGCAGCACTGCTGGAGTTTTTAAATAGCGTGACCACTCACTGTCCACTCTATTAGACACTCCTACCTAGTTGGTCCACCTTGTAGATGTTAAGTCAGAGATGATCGCTCATCTATTGCTGCTGTTTGAGTTGGTCATCTTCTAGACCTTCATCAGTGGTCATAGGACGCTGCCTACGGGGTGCTGTTGGCTGGATATATTTTTGATTGGTGGACTATTCTCAGTCCAGCAGTGACAGTGAGGTGTTTAAAAACTCCATCAGCATTGCTGTGTCTGATCCACTCATACCAGCACAACACACACTAACACACCACCACCATGTCATTGTCACTTCAGTGCTGAGAATGATCCACCACCCAAATAATAGCTACTCTGTAGTGGTCCTGGAGTCCTGACCATTGAAGAACAGCATGAAAGGGGGCTAACAAAGCATGCAGAGAAACAGATGGACTACAGTCAGTAATTGTAGAAATACAAAGTGCTTCTATATGGTAAGTGGAGCTGATAAAATGGACAGTGAGTGTTGAAACAAGGAGGTGGTTTTAATGTTACAGTTGATCATTGTATCTTCCACATATTTTAGATATTTTGCTTTTCCATCTGGCTTTTCTCTACTAAAATTCTCTGCTCCATCCTACTATCCTGGACCCCCTGTGTGAGGGTCAGTATGGGTCAAGCAAAGGGCAGCGGGTCTTTTTGGTGCATGTTAGAAACTCACAGACTGTTCCATGCACCCGTTGTGTCTCTCTACCTACAGCACTAAGACAAGCTACGTTTGGGTTTCCACTACGTCCCATGAGGGTGATGGAATGAAAGTTTCCTGGAGCAAAAGTCTAGTTGAGCCACTGCTTCCAGCCAAGAAGAGACCAAACTCTAAAATCACTCCAGGAGAAAAGCAAAGAGCTCAAATTAATCATGTAACTTCTTCATCGGCATGACTTCAATAGCAGACATATGTGGTTTGTTATTTCTGCTTTAAACTACACAATAAGTTTTGATGAGCACTATCCATTAAGTGGCAACCAGTGCTGGAATGCTGACAGCTACCGAACACACACATGACCCTCAGTAGGAAAGCTGAATCCAAATTCAAAGCAAACATAACATTCTACAGAAACAGTTACCCGGCACGATCATGATATGTGAGAGCCTTTGTGCCTTGAAACACAGCTGTGAATGATAAAAGCCAGGAAATATTTATTTATGCATGGAAAATATCATGCTTAAATATATGTTTAAATATGAATTTTACATTGTGTTATTTTAAAGTTTTTTAAACGGGTTATTTTAAACTATGAATCATTATTTGTATATGATAGTTCATGTGCGTTTTTTAACTTTTGTGGAAATCTTTTTAGGTTATTAAGAAAAAAAACTTTACGTCATATGACATTCTATGAAATTTTACTACAGTTACAAATACCAGGATTTGTGAAAACCCAAAGACTCTGCAGGGGTCACTGGAGTTCCTTCACACCAAACTCATCCAACCATGTTTTTATTGACCTGGTCTTGTGCACAGAGGAAAAGTTACGCTGGATAAAGATTCCACCAAAATTTGTTTTATGTAATTTATTTTACTGTTACAGCATTTGACAGATGCCTTATGTTAAGGGACAGTGGTAGCCTAGGTTAAGGGACAGTGGTGGCCTAGTGGGTAGAGCTTTGGGCTATCAACTGAAAAGTTAAGAGTTCGAATCCCAGCTTTGCCTTGCAGCCACTGTTGGGCCCTTGAGCAAGGCCCATAACCCTCTCAGCTTCAGGGGCGCCGTACAATGGCTGACCCTGCACTCTGACCCCAGCTTCCAAACAAGCTGGGATTTGCAAAGAAAGAATTTTGTTGTACTGTACACCTGTATATGTACACATGACAAAATAAAGGCATTTATTCATTCATTCATTATGTCTGATAGTGGCAACTTGGAATGGGGGGCTGGATCCAGTGAGCTTCCAATTAGTAATCCAGTTTTTTAACCACTGAGCTGTTGCCCAACAAACATTCTTATGCGAAGACTTCAATTTCTCTTCTATTTTAAATGTAATTATTTTCTTAAATGTGATGCAAGTAAAGCTTAAAAAGACGGTGGAGTCTAAATAATTTCATATTGGCTACATGAATCACTAGGGTGTAGAAGCTGTTGTATTGTTTTGAGTGCAGACAGTAAGAAGTTGTTTTGAATTTCCATACCTTAAACGTTTTAAATATAGACACAAGTGCATGTAAACTACGCATGTAGAATAACTACACCGACCAGGAATAACATTATGAGCACTGACACGTGAGGTGAATAACACTGATTATCTCTTCATTACGGCACCCGTTAGTGGGTGGGAAATATTAGGCAGCAAGTGAACATTTTATCCTCAAAGTTGATGTGTTAGAAGCAGGAAAAATGGGTAAGTGTAAGGATTTGAGAGAGTTTGACAAGGGCCAAATTGTGATGGCTAGACGACTGGGTCAGAGCATCTCCAAAACTGCAGCTCTTGTGGGGTGTTCCCGGTCTGCTGTGGTCAGTATCTGTCAAAAGCGGTCCAAGGAAAAAGCAGTGGTAAACCGCGACAGGGTCATGGGTGGCCAAGGTTCATTGATGCATGTGGGGAGGGAAGACTGGCCCTGCGGTCCGATCCAACAGTCGAGCTACTGTAGCTCAAACTGCTGAAGAAGTTAATGCTGGTTCTGATAGAAAGGTGTCAGAATACACAGTGCATCACAGTTGCTGGGCTGTTTTGGCAGAAAAAGGGGGACCAACACAATATTAGGAGGGTGGTCATAATGTTATGCCTTGTCGGTGTACGTGCTACACATGTATACTACTCAAAAACATAAAGCTACTACTAACAACTGAAATACTAAATACTGTAGTAAAATCTATTTAAAGGGTTTTTAACTAAACATGCATTTTATGTAGCAGCAATTTCTAATGTGCTATTGAGCTATTTGGCTTAGTCATGTTGTTATAGTGTTTCAAATTCGTTAGATAGAAGCCTGGTCTTGCATAATTAGAAATAACAACCTCCTGCCCAGTTGATACTGCCCTGAAGATGAAATGTTACCTTCTTTCCTCAGACATATTCAGAAAGTACCTGTTTCAAATGGTTAAATGTTACCTCTGCACTTTGATGATTCATTTGATCCGAAATCATTTTTTAAAAATCCTTTTAAAAAATGTCAGATTTACCTAACGCCTTAAGACCAAGTGAGAGAGAGAAGGTTCATCGTGGTAATTTGCCTGCCAAGCAATAAATCACAGCTAGTTAAATACTTTCCAGAAGCAAAATAACAAATTAGTCACACTCAACTTAATGGCATGTGATATTAAACTAACACTATGAAATATTTGTAAATCAGGTGAAATGTGTGGGATAAAATAGTTGTATGAACCCTTTTTTGCTGATTTTAAAAAGTGCTGCTGAGTTGTCCGTACTTCACCCTGCAGCACGAAATGGAATTTCATCTGTGAGACTCATTAACATCTGGTATCCATTTAAACTGGAATTACTGTAATATTGCACGTGTTTCCACAATGACCTTGTCCACAGTCCTACCAGAGCCACTGTAAAATATGACACATCACACTCCGGATTTGATCAAATAGGACAAATAGTGGAAAAAATAAAATGCCTTGGACTTCAGCAGTAAGCAGAAAATCAAGAAGAGGAGATTTCTCAAACTAAACGCATAGCAAGGGAATTAAAAGACCCTAAATATGTTTTTAAGCTTCTGTATGTTGTAGAAAGGAGACATTTGATTCTCACAAGGGGTTCAGGTCTTTTTCCTAGATTATTTATCTTGGACTTACTTTGTCTAAGTTTATTTTTTGTCTGTAAAATAAACTGTCCACACTATATAGAAAGGATTCTAGTATTGTTGGCACCCTTGGTAAAGGTGGGTAAGAGGTTAGTAAGCTTAATCTTATACAAAAAAACAGAAATCTAATCTTTAATTCACCTTATTCAAGGAATATAAGCACCCCTATGAAACTGTTTTAAAACACTTTTAGTGTTTTGGCAACAACACATAACTGAGTGTTCTCCAAAACTATTTGATGAGATTAATGATTACAAAGAATCTCAGTGCACTTCTCAATTCAAACTAGAAGTAAGCCTATATGATCCCCCACTCCCATCTATTTAGTGTGGTTTGGGTTACAGGATTAAAATTTCCTGGGTATTAAAAGCTTGATTCTGTGGTAACAAATCATTTTGAGTTTGACACCTGTGCTATAAGGGAACCACGATGAATTTCATACCGTTTGGGCTATTATATTTGTATTATAAATTATTCTGTGATAAAAAAAAAAACAGAAAAAGCTGCAAGCAGATGCAGAGAAGTGCAGGTAACTGGACAACCTGTTTGGCAGTGAGGAACTACAGCATAGCCAAAGAGCAGAAAAGGAAAAGTTAGTGTTCAGTAACTCTGCTTTGTTAGTAACGCCGTTTAAGAAGAGACTGTGGGCCCATCTCAAATGTCACCTATGCCCTACTTAGGGTACTTCCTAACAGTACAAAACATTTCTTTTAACAGTCACTGGATGATTAATAAGTAGTTATCTAAGCTACTGTTGGATATCAGGGGCTTTAAACCAGCCGTTTTAAGGACGATTTTTGTAAAAGTTCTATGATATCATGTCCAACATAGTGCACTACATAGGGTGGTGGATATAATTTGATATAATTTAAGTCTCTGCTCTTCATAAAAAGTAAACACTATCTTGTCCTCTATAATACAGAAAGGAAAATGCAGTTGTTCAGGACATTTTTTAGAGTGATTATGTGCATAGCTCACATGGTTAATTTCCCTTGACAACATATAAAGTATTTATTTCTTTGCTCATCGGAGCAATGCACTAATTTGGAACAAACGTGAATCACGTGTGAATAAAAGTGCGAAAAAAGCATATTTACCAGTGTTAAAGGTAAATGAGACAGGATGGGGAAATCCAATAGAACCATTTAAGAAATTGTAAATTTTATGTGTGATAGATGGATAGAACTATTAATCCCAAAGGAAAGTGTTGGAAATATTTATATATTTGTTTGTAGTTATTTTTTTATTATTTTAATTTTTATTATAGTGAGTTATTAACTTTAGTGGTAAGATAGATGAAAACTATTAATATCAATCATCTAACATTTGATTATGGGTGATATGTGTGGCGCGATGTGCTTGTAGTGGGCTGGTCAAGAAAAAAGTCCAGGGCTGAATTTTGTTCCCAGTCCAGCCCTGTGCAGAACAATATGTGTTTTCACGTTCGAGTCTTCAAAAGTCTCCAATAACACCAGAAAAAGTCGCTAGATTTGTCGCTAGTCGCTTTTTTGAAAAAAAGTCGCTAGAGGGGTCTGAAAACTCGCTAAATATAGCGACAAAGTCGCTAAGTTGGCAACACTGGCTGCAATACATTCTGAATGGGTTCCGGGAGGGCTCGCACTTACGTGGTTGCGTCACACGTAACCTGGTGTAGCAATCTCGTCACCATGACTACCATCACCTCAGTTCGGAGCAACTCCATCGTGTCATTAAGGGAAATAACATTCAGTCATCGTAGTAATCAGGATAAATTAGCAACTAAAGAATTAGGGCCACCCAGACCAAATTTAAACATCAAGCAAGTATCTACAAAGGGGGGAAATCATATAAGTTACAAGTAAGTAATGTAATTTTTAAACTGTAAGTTGTGATTGCACTTATTGTATCTCCCCAACTGTTTAATTGTTCTTCTTTATTTATTGCACATCAGCCCTGATGCCAATCTTTATTCTGGATCTGCTGCACCTAAAATAAATTGCTATCTGATGAAGACTGAATGAAATTGTTAGTGTGAAGGCTTTACTTAATTTTATGATTAATGGTAAAGCTGGTGTCTCTCCATGTTCAGTTATTTGTGAGGGCAAACTGACAGATGACTTAAGATGTTAATTATTTAAGCTTTAATTTACCCATTGAACTATTGTTTATTTATTTATGTATTTAATCATTAATATTCTACTAAAGGGAAGATATATTTTTAAGGCTAAGTTTGAAATTTTATTTATTTTAACACTTAAGGTTTTACATTCTTTGGTTACATTCATGACAAGATTCATCAGTTTAAGTTTAATCTCACACACAGTCATTGACAATTTTGTAGCTCTAATTCACTTCTCTTGCATGTCTTTGGACTGTGGGAGGAAACCGGAGCACCGGAAGGAAACTCACACAAACACGGGGAGAACATACAAACTCAACACAGAAAGGACCCGAGCCGCCCGACCTGGGGATCGAACCCAGAACCTTCTTGCTGTGAGGCGACAGTGCTACCTAGCATGGCTGGATTACTGACCGGGCCAGTGGGGCCAGCGCCCAGGGGCCCTTGAGTTCAGGGGGCCCCGGGGGGGCCCTGGCCCAAAACATTTTGCGATGCCTATCAACATTTATGATACAATATATTTTTATTTCCGAGGGCCCTCCATTTTAAGGATCCTCTGACTATTAGGGACTTTGACCCCAGGGCCTCTTGGGGGCCCTAGCCATGCTTTTGGGCCCCTTATGAAAATGGATGAGGCGTTGTGGCACTGCTCTGACTTCGACTTCTGGCTATTAGGGGTCCCAGGAAAGAGGAGGGCATATTTTTAGAGGGCCCTGGTTATGAGAGCCCTTACCAGGGGGCCCTAGAGAAGAGCAGGGCATACCATTAGAGGGCCCTTGATCAACTCTTTGCCCAGGGGCCCAGACTATCCTTAATCCGTCCTTGCTACCTAGTGCTAGTGTCGCCTCACAGCAAGAAGGTCCCGGGTTCGATCCCCAGGTGGGGCGGTCCGGGTCCTTTCTGTGTGGAGTTTGCATGTTCTCCCCATGTCTGCGTGGATTTACTCCGGATGCACCGGTTTCCTCCCACAGTCCAAAGACATGCAAGTGAGGTGACCTGGAGATACTAAATTGTCCAGGACTGTGTTGGATGTGAACTGATAAACCTTGTGTAATGAGTAACTACCGTTCCTGTCATGAATGTAACCAAAATGTGTAAAGCATGACATTTAAATTCCTAACAAACAAACTGTGAGGCGACAGTGCTACTGCTCCATCATGCCGCCCCTCACGCACGTAGCGGTTCTATGAAAGAGCGCCAGAACCATGACACGCCCTTCTGCCGCTCATTTGCGCTTTTACGCGCCAAACGTGCGCAACTGGTTCTGTGAAGCAAGACGCATTAATCACGTGATCTCACATTTCAACGTAAATATACAAGCTTCTATTTATATAAGGATTAACCTCTTCATCGCTGATAAACTGGTTCTGCTGTAGATATTTACATATGCGTATTATGTGTAATACGTTTAGTATGAGGAGTAAATAAAAGCAATAGCAGCAGCGCTCGACATATAGTCAGGACTAATATTTTGAAACCACGTTAAGAAAGCAGTGATGGTGTTTCCGGCTTTGCAGGACAGACTAGGACACAGGAGGCATGGCGGCAGAAAACACGATGTCTAATGGACAAGAAACGTCTTCGTTGAACGGAGAGCCGGCGGTGAAGAAATCCCGGGACGGTGAAAATGAAAGCTGGAGGGTTTCCAGAGAACCTCAGAATAAAGTGACGGTGGTGCTTGGAGCTCAGTGGGGAGATGAGGGCAAAGGGAAAGTGGTCGACGTGCTGGCTATGGACGCCGACATTGTGTGCAGATGTCAGGTTTGTAATGAGAACTTCCTTTATTGAGTGTTTTTGTTGCCTCAGAATGGCAGACAAGGTCATGAGGTACATGCAGTTCAGGACGAAAGTTTAGACACACTTGTAGGAGACATGGATGTCATGGCAGTCAGGATTTCAGTGATTATCAGAGCTGTTAACTGACCTAATAAGCTAACTTCGCGTCACAAACACAGTAATGTTCCCTACGTAGTGCACTACATAGTGTGAAAGATAATAGATTCATGTTCCCTACATAGTGCACTACAGTAGATTGTATATTAGAAAATAGTTTATGTTCCTTAGTGCACTAGATAGTGTACTAGATAATAGACTTATCTTTCTTACATAATGCTTTAGGAAGCGTATTAGTTACCGGATTTAGGTTCCCTACATAGTGCACTAAATTGTATATCAGATAACGGATTTATGTTCCCTACATAGTGCACTAGATAGTATTTTAGATATGAATGTATGTTCCCTACATAGTGCACTAGATAGTATTTTAGATATGAATGTATGTTCCCTACATAGTGCACTAGATAGTGTATTAGATAACGCATTCATGTTCACTACATAGTGCACTAGATCAAATTAAAATTAAAAATATAAAATTCTGAATTGACGCTATTTGTCTTGTACTAGACCTGTTGAGAGAACGGGAACAGGTGAGCATCACGTAGTGGCCTCTGGGTAATGTAGTTTATATACAGTTATTATACTAATGAATTAAATATTATTAATTTACTAGTTCTATATTGCCACTGTTTGTATTTGCTCAGTTCCTGTTTTCTTTATTTTGAATCCATTCACACAGTGCAGAGGATGATAAGAGAGGCAAAAATCCCCTAAAGATCACTGTTCAACAGTTAGAGAAAGTTGCATCCAAAATCGCATCAGATGCCATCAGACTATTTGGAAGCCCTGCCAGGGAAAGCATTTCCGGTCATCTAACCACAAACCGAAGAGCCTGGCATTCTGCTGACATTGAATGGAACTGTGTTCTTTGGTCAGATAAAACAAAAGTTGAGTTTTTGTAAACATGAAGGTGGGTTTGGCATGACTACTGCCAAGTATGGTGTAGACTGTAATTGTGGGGAATCTTGTTAGGGTACATGACACTATGGACTACATAAAATAAGCAGGACATTTTAAATCAAAATCTGTCTGCCTCTGAAACCAAGAAACTAAAGATGGGTTTTCATTGGATCGTTCAGCAGAAAAAGGATATATGAAATATCTGTCTATTTCAGCACAGAAATTGTGACGATCAAGGCAAATTCAAGCTTAGTCCCCTAAAACTTGTGGTGTGAGCTAACGAGAAGATCTAGGACCCTGGACAGTTCAGAGACGAATTCCCTGCTCTGTATTTTCCAACCATATAAGATGTTATAGGAGAAGACTAATTGCTGGTTTATTTGCAATTGAGGCTGTAGGTTGTGCAAAGTATTAAATGCAAGGATGCCAATAATTGTGAAGGGCAGTGAATGAATCCTGTGACTTTGTTAAACAACTGACAGTTCTTTGTCTGTGATCCTTTTGTGTCTTACAGGGAGGAAATAACGCAGGACACACAGTGGTTGTGGACAATGTGGAGTATGATTTCCATCTTCTACCCAGTGGGGTCCTGAATAAGAAGGCCGTCTCATTTATCGGTATGATTTTTCTCATTGCACCACACTGAGTGTATCTGCTTCCACCTAGAGTCCAAACCAAACAATACAGTTGCTTATAAAGCACCTTCACTCTCAAACACGTTCGCAACAATATCAATTGGCTGCCATTGGGGATGCTATGAATTGACACAAATAAATATTTGATTATTGTTTAATTTAGATTATTCCTCTCTGTTACTGAAACAATGACATTTCTGTTGCATACTTTTACCTTGTAATAGTTTCATTCTACACAATCATATTACAATAAAATAGCTTCCGTTTAGCAGGTGTAATTTAATTCACATAATCACAGCAATAGCAATAAAGATTCATATATTTCAAGAGACTGTCCTATTTTAAATAAACAGCAAAATGACTCTTGCACTAATCTCCTTCATTACAGCATTTAGCAGACGCCCTTATTAAAAGCAACCTGCAGTGCTTCCTTAGTAAATAGTTGCCCGCTCTAGTACAAGTAGACATTTGTCTAAGAACACAAATTTGCTGGGAATGTTTGAACAAAAAAAAAACACACCACACCGGTCTGGGCTGGTCCGTTTTTTTCTTTTTGCTTTGTAGGCAAGCGTCTTTGTTTTAAATTAAATGCAGGCAGCTACAGGAAGGCAGAGAAGAGCGCACAGAAATGGGATGATGTGGCACTACTCGGGTTGATTAAAATCCAGACGTGCGGCTGCATTTTGAATCAGTTGCAGAGGTCTGATGGCAGACATGCGAAGAATTGGTAACGGGCCAGCTGAATGATTCACAGTGAACGTCAGTGAATTCAGAATGATCCGATTTGTTCAGTTTGTGTTATCTAGTAGGCTGTTCTTTTTAAATGGTTTTAAGTTTGTTGTGATGAAGACTGATCAATAAAATAAGTTGAAAAAGCCCAACTCTAATGTTCTCAACCAAAAAGTAGAGTTTATTCATTTAAGTTAGCATGATTCAATTGTGACAAGCATTGTCTTTACAGAAAAAATAGTAATTGAAAAGTGGAGTTGATAATTATATATATTTATTTGCTGGAATTACATTAAACAGTTGTTAGATACAGTTAGTATTGGTATTAGGACCTTTCTGAGGCATCGAAAGAGAAAATTTCATTGATATTTAAAACAATGGATGTTTAAATTTAATGAGAGCAGTTGTTTTGCTGATTTTAGTCGCTTGATCATGTATGGATGAGCTTTCGATCGTGTTGGGGTTTTTTTTCAGCACTAGGAAATATAAGGCTGTATTTACATACAGAACTTTAATTTTGCTTATACTAAAACCATTTGCTGTAAAAAAGACTGCAAATAGCCCACATGTAGATTAGACACCTCTGGTCTAATGCACTTTGTCTGGGCTTTTGCTGACTCTGTACTACAAGCACCTTTTATTTTTTTGTTTGGTCATGTTCATCTTATCTTATTGCTAAGTTGTTGCTTTAGCAGACAGCCTAAATCCTGCTTTAATGTCTGTTCCAGGAAATGGAGTTGTTATTCATCTGCCTGGGTTATTTGAGGAAGCTGAGAAGAACTCGCAAAAAGGCCCAGGTAAGCTGGAGAGACTACTGGAAGTGTTTTACAGGAAGCCGATGAAGTTGGATCGTTGGGTTTCTGGGCCAGATTGTTCTGCCTACATATTTCTATTCTAAAATAAAACATGTTAATTGTATAGTCTTTGTGTTGCCTTTGTAGGTGTTGCGTTTGTTTTTGTAGGTTTGGTCCCAGATCTTCGTCTGGATACTTGATTCTGTACAAAGTGTTGTTTTTGAGCTTGTTTGGGCTTTATTATAACAACTGGTGGTTAAGTGGGTAGCACTGTCGCCTCACAAGAAGGTCCTGGGTTCGATCCCCAGGTGGGGCAGTCTGGGTCCTTTCTGTGAGGAGTTTGCATGTACTCCCCGTGTCTGCATGTGTTTCCTCTATGTGCTCCTGTTTCCTCCCACAGTCCAAAGACATGCAAGTGAGCTGAATTGGAGATACCAAATTGTCCATGACTGTGTTTGGTTTAACCTTGTGAACTGATGTATCTTGTGTAACGAGTAACTACCGTTTCTGTCGTGGATGTAACCAAAGAGTGTAAAACATGATGTTAAAATTCTAATAAACAAACAAAGAAAATAGTAACAACTTTGTTTGCATATAGTCTAAGCTTTCAGACTGCAGCATGATTGTGCAGTTCCAACATAGGTCAGCTATGCAGGAAACAATTATAAAATGGCTCTATTGTATACTTACATAGTGCTTTAATTTGGACCGATATACAACATTTGCTTATATACCAAATTAATTCATTTTATTTATTGAACATTCAGCACCACATTCATTCACAGCATTTTATATTTTGCCTGCTCACCAGTTTGCTGGAAGGAAACTCCAAACCCAATTTCTGCCAAACTAGAGCTTGGCACGGAGACCCAGGAGCACAATTAAAATATGCTCAAACCTAAAAATGACATTCAGCATTAGAACAGACTCGTGGCTCAACACCAACATATATAGCTCTGAATCTTGTGTTTTTGATATAGGGCTGCAGGGTTGGGAAGAGAGACTGAAGATTTCGGATCGTGCACATATCGGTAGGATCTTGTGTGCTATTCGTATGTTACTCATTCGGGAAACATTTTATTTGTGGCATCGCCACTGGAATTTAGCTACATCCATTTTTTCTTCCTTTTTTTTAGTGTTTAATTTCCACCAGGCTGTTGATGGGTTACAAGAGCAACAAAGACAACAGCAGGCTGGAAAAAAGTGAGTTTTCTTGGTCTTGCAAAAAATGTCTTTATATTTTTAACCTGTTGCTGTTAGTTTTCATTATGTTTGTCGTTTTCATTATGTTTGTCTTTTTCATGCAGTTTGGGAACCACCAAAAAGGGCATTGGCCCTGCTTATTCCTCCAAGGCAGCACGTAATGGACTGAGAGTGTGTGATTTGATGTCTGACTTCTCAGTTTTTGAGGAAAAGTAAGTGTTAATTACTTCTAAATAAATACTCCCTAAAACCTTTATACTTAAAACCCATCTGCATGCTCATACCCTAACTGGTTGAGCAAATGAATACAATGGTCCAGTGGTGATAGTTTTTTTTGTCAGCCAATGCAGATTTTTGTATCATGCAGCCCCAATGGATAACTTTAATATTTTATTTTTTTACTTTGTCTATGGCGGCACGGTGGCTTAGTGGTAGCACTGTCGCCTCACAACAAGAAGGTCCTGGGTTCGATCCCCAGGTGGGGCGGTCCAGGTCCTTTCTGTGCGGAGTTTGCATGTTCTCCCCGTGTCCGCGTGGGTTTCCTCCGGGTGCTCCGGTTTCCTCCCACAGTCCAAAGACATGCCACCAGGCTAATTGGAAACACTGAATTGTCCTATAGATACCTAGCCGCTAGATGCACAAACCAGTGCATTGTAGTGCCGGTCCCAAGCCCGGATAAAATAGGGAGGGTTGTGTCAGGAAGGGCATCCGGCGTAAAAATTGTGCCAAATCGATGCGCGGATCATGATCCGCCAAAGCGCTGACCCTGCAACCGAGCGGGACAAAGGCCCAGGAGAAGAAGAAGATTACTTTGTCTGCATGAATTAAAGAAACCCCGGTAAAAATAAGTTCACTCGTCATTCTTTCTCCACAGATTCCGTGTGCTGGCTGGTCATTTTCAGACCATGTACCCCAACTTTAACATTGGCGTAGATGCTGAGCTAGAACAGCTGAAGGTAAAAACACAAGACATATTTAAACAGTTTAAATTCTACCTGTAAACTTATCAAGCAGCTTATGCGATTCTGGTTTAAAGTATTTATCAGCAGAATAGAGTAGTATTAGCATTCTGCTTTCTGCATAATACTGTACTAAACCTAAATTACACACCAGTGGCTCAGCTTTCACCTCCTGTTTAATTGTATATGTTTAGGATGCAACCCCTGTTCATTTGTCATCTTATGTAATATTAAGTTGAAAAGGGGTATTGAATTTTTCGTAAATGATTAACAAATATTTATTTGAACCTCTGGGTCCCTGAGCACAGAGGCCAGAACAAACAGGTTTTTCATATCTTTCAGATCTTTAGAAACTGCCCTTTTAACAACTATTGGTGCTACTACTCAATTAGAATTTAGCTTTAACACAAATAGACTACTCTGTACCAACTGTGCCATGGTATTTTACATTGTCTTTTGTCAACAGGGCTTTGCTGAAAGGTTGCGTCCTCTGGTGACTGATGGTGTTTACTTTATGCACAAAGCCCTTACTGGACCAAGCAAGAAGATTCTGGTGGAAGGAGCCAACGCAGCTCTTCTGGATATTGATTTTGGTAAAAATTGTGTTTAAAATAAAAGCTTTTTAACGAAGCTGCTTTCCCATGTCTTGTGTAGATCAGGTACATGTTCTCCTCTATATAACATAGGCGGTCTTAAAAATTTATTTATTTTATTATTATTATTTTTTTTTTAGGAACTTATCCTTTTGTGACCTCATCAAATTGCACAGTTGGAGGTGTATGCACAGGCCTTGGGGTTCCCCCGTCACATATTGGGCGTGTGTATGGTGTGGTAAAGGCTTACACCACTCGAGTTGGTGTCGGAGCATTCCCTACAGAGCAGGACAATGTAAGTGTAATGGTGTAAGCTGATTCAGGCCCATCGAGTAATAGGATATTTTTTTGACACGCATTTTTTTCTGTTTGCTTTTGGATAGGACATTGGTAACTTGCTGCAGTCAAGAGGAAGAGAGTTTGGAGTTACTACAGGCCGACGGCGCCGCTGTGGGTGGCTGGACCTGGTTTTAGTTCGTTATGCCCACATGGTTAATGGTTTCTCAGCGTAAGAGTTCACTTTATACCATACATAGTAATTATTTTATGCTTTGAGGTTATGGTGTGACCTTTTTAGATGAATTTCTAGATAAAATTACACATTAAAGGGACTTAAGACTTGAGTAGGAATTTCCATTGTTGAATGAAGTACTGACAATTGTTTTAATTCTTTTTTTTTTTTTTTTTTTTTTTTTTTTTTTAATCCACCAGAATTGCTCTGACCAAGCTGGACATTCTTGATACCATCCCAGAGATAAAAGTGGGTGTGGCCTACACTGTTGATGGCAAGCCTTTGCACAGTTTTCCTGGTAAGTTGAGCTGCTTTGTTTAGTTTTTATTATTATTGGAAAAATACCATCTTTTACATCTGGAAAACGGCACATTTCAATTTCTGTTGCAGCTAACATGGACCTTCTGTCAAATGTGGTGGTGACCTATGAGACATTACCTGGGTGGTGCTGCAGCACAGAGGGGGTGCGCAATTTTGATGAACTGCCATCTCAGGCTCAAGCCTACATCCGCTTCATTGAGAACTTCCTGCAGGTGCCTGGTAAGTATTGTAACACATTTTCTTATACAAAATTGTTTGTCTTGAGTTTATTTCCAATGTCAATATTGTTATGTGGGATTAACAGTGATATAGTGTGTTGGAAAACTGATAGGTTTGTATTTAAGTGGTTGTATTTGCCTTCCCTCAAGCAAAATATTGTGCCTCAAATTTCTTATTTTTTAATCTTTACAGTAACAAGCATTTCCAGGTACAAATAGATTATTTTAATATTCATTAAATTTGAATTAATATAGATCTAATATTGCTTACTCAAACATGCTAGATCCCATATTTTTGCCTCATTTTATGAAGAACCTATAATTCCCTTGTTGCTGCATGTTACAGAACTGTAGCAAACTAACTATGATCTGGTGGTTGTAGAATTTGGATTCATGTAATTTTTTTAATAAGAGGAAATTGTTTACAATACATATTTACAATTACATATTGCATTCATTCCTGTCCAGTTATGTCCTGGTTAAAAGTCAGGTGAAAACTAAACATTTTACAATGTTTCTTTTTTCCCTCTTTTTGTCTTTCAGTTAAATGGGTCGGAGTTGGCAAATCCAGGGAAAGCATGATCAAGCTGTTCTAAGCTGAATGTGACTATACCAAAAATCCAGCCCATACAACAGTCTTCCAGGATCATTGTAACATTTTTGTGGGACCAGAATTCAACGTAATGCTTTACAGAAGACAAACTGCGTGTAGAACCTAGAAATACATCACTTGAAAATAATCACCAGCATAAGTATAGTACAAGACCATAGTCAACAACAAGGGATCACACACAACTGCAGTTAAATGTTTTATTTAGGGAACGGCTCGGGTCATATGTATGACGCCAGAGATTTAATATATATATATATTGTTGGGGACTAGCATTCTTTATAAGGTGCTTAATGCGTATTGGTTTTGATGTGCTTCAGCAACATTTACATAAAGCTCATTTTGAATGATGATGCCACCATTTTGGTCTTATTAATGTAGCTGCTTACTTATAGCCTGTGTACTGCTTTATAAAATTGATAGTTGCTGATTATAGAGGTGAGCTGTTTTATTCTTATCCAATGATGTTTAGACTGTTTTACCATTCATTATGAACCTCAGATGACTCATTTCAAACTTTTCTTGATTTGCAGCATTTTAAAAAGATTTACAATTTTTCCATCAGTGATTTAAAAACAGACTGATTTTAAAAAGACTGTAAAGTGTAGCTTCATGTTTTATGTAATCCTGAGTATGAGGTGAAACTAAGACCTCTACTTTAAAATGTTAATTTGATTTGTACATGACGATATTTTTGGGTAGTCGGTGTTGGCAAAATAGAAGTTATGTTTACTGCTTTGTAAAAAATAAAAATAATAAACATTTATTGATACACAAAGACTCACACATTTTTCTTTAACATTTTCATTAACAATTTCAGAAATGCACAGGACAGAGTGCCAAATGTCAAATATATAAGTTGCCTTTCACTGGTGTCTGTTGAGCCATTGCCTGTTGCTTTAAAACAATAAAATTAGTTTTTCTTATTAAAAAAGCTGTCTGAATTACACGGTGCAGTTCTATTTGTTTGTGCTTCCTAAGTCTCATGAATTCTACCACCTTGGTGTTGAAATACAAAAGAAACAGCTCTTAGCAAAAATGAAAAAACAAGCCAGAACTTCCTAGTTAGTAAAGATGCAGGGAAGAGCAGTGCATTCATTAAAATTAGCTTCTTCTGATAATGCAACTGTAGTTTTATACTGCGCAAAGAAAATCAAGAATGTTCTTGTAATGAGCGCAATGCACAAAGATGCAGCTCTGAGTGCAAGACAAGACATGAAGCCACAAATTATTCTGGACTACAATCCCACCAAAGGAGGAGTTGACAACCTGGACAAAGTCACAGTGGCATATAGCTGTCAGTGCATTATTGCATGTTGGCCTTTGGTGGTGTTTTACAACATTGTAGATGTGTCAGCTTACAATGCCTATATAAGTTGGACTGAAATCAACCATCAATGGAATGAAAGCAAATTGCACGGACATTGGATTTTTCTGGAGGAAAATCCAAAGGCAGACCCACCAACTCAGTCTCCAGCAGCTGTGTGAAGGATTAGCCATACCTGAGAAACTACTAAAGTCCAAAAAATTAAAAAAAATTCCCAAATCTCTGTTGCCATGTCACCATATTATTAACAGCATTTTCACAATGCTACAGTTTATTAATGTTTATTAAATAATTGCTTTTAATATACCATATGTTCTCATATTTCATGTTTCTGAATCTTCTGATAATTGTTAATAAAGTTTTACTGTTTTAACTTGACCCTTTGCATGGTTTTGAGTGTATTTATACTGTGTGGGTCCATTTGACCCGTAACATAATGGATGTATTTTTTTTTTTAGCATAATAGGAGGGTTAACTCCAGAGAATACTTTATATTATTTTCTGATTTATTACTAAAAAAAATAGGACAAGTGTATGATGTCTAGAAAAAGGGTATAATGTAGAAAAGTACAAAACTAGTTTTCTGAACGTTGAGTTGGGAGGGAACAATTATTTACAAGTGTAAAAAACATGCTAATTGAACTCTAGCCATGCTACCGGTATATTAAATTCTTCCTAGATAGTAATTATTAGTGTAGTTATTATACGCTAAGTGGAATTCACCTTTACACTGGGGCAAAAGACCCACATTTTTGTAAAAATAAAATAAATAATAATAATAACAATAAAATGTGTGGGTCCACGCATGCACAGTGAGTATGGGCTTGTTAAGTCTGACGTCACACGTGACGTTCGGACCATTTCCGGGTCCAAACGCAAACAACTATGATATGATAAGATAAGATAAGGC
The DNA here is from genome assembly GCF_030014385.1 of Trichomycterus rosablanca. Lineage (NCBI taxonomy): Eukaryota > Metazoa > Chordata > Actinopteri > Siluriformes > Trichomycteridae > Trichomycterus > Trichomycterus rosablanca. The sequence goes on from NC_086003.1 coordinate 21,549,040, forward strand.
TGAACCTCTGAACCTTTTTATATATATTGTAAAAGCAATATTGCACTAATTGTAATTTTCTATGTTTATTGTCATAAATATTTCCTGTTTGGTTAAATAATACTTATTTGAAGTGGAGACTTGGTATTTTAACTATTGATAATTTTTCCTGGTAATCAATGTATGCTGTTATTCATTAGTCCTCTTTGGTTAGCCCTTAAGAGGGCAGAATTGTATTGGCTCTATATACGGAAAATATATATAAAATATACGGAAAGAAAGAGGACGCGGAGCAATAGATTTTTTACCGTAGTTTTGTTTGTTATACGCCAATTGCGAACATATTGAGTTTTTATTTTGTTTTTATAAGAAACTTGGATTAATGGATAAGCCAATTTAAGAAGAAAGTTAAAATAAATAATGTTTGTGGAAAACTTATGGAACTCTGTGTCGCTGTTATTGGAAATTGGGTTTACAAACACGAGTCATAAACTTCTAGTCCTTCTCAATAGCGATCTGGACGAGAAAAGGTCTTTTATATATATATATATATATATATAAATATAGACAAGATGTGCAGTACACTAGTTCATGTCATTATTTAATTTCATGTCAACTCATCAAGAGGTAAGCGGTCATATTTTTAATTCATTACATGAAAACTGACATTTCTGACTCTTTGGTTTTACTTTTAATCAGTATAGCTTATAGCTTATAAAAATCAAAAATCCAGGATATCACATGTAAATTATATGAACATATTACATGTAAATTAAAAACAGCTCGAAACACGTGTAATGAATATACAATTTGACAGTTTACATTAAATTATGAACAAAAATATTACTTCATGATATCTAATTGCAAGAAAAGCGGTAGAAAGACAGTTGGGTAGTTTTTTTCCGACTCGGACACAGCACTGTGGTATATTGAAAATACGAGTGGTCTCAGCCAACTTGGACCCGGATGTGACGTTTCATAAGGTCGACACGTCACGACTTAACAAGCGGATACAACTCGGCATCTGAACCAGAGCTATGTAGCGCCTACAAACGTGGAAATGAATGAATTTAAATGACCATTTTAATAGACAGCATTTTTCTTTGTCAGTTATCGAATAACCTCCCTACTTATAATAAAACTACATTAACCATGCTAAACGGGAGACTTAACCACCCTCAGGATTTCAGTTACATACAGGTTTAGCCCACTTACGCTGTATTATTGTGGTATTATATACAATTAGCTCAACAACGTTTTCGTAAATAATATAGTGTTCTTGTAAAAACTTTAGGGTGACTTTAATGGTCCTGTCCAATGTGTAGCTATTGAAAAATAATAAAACTATTAAACAGGCAAATTTCAGTCTGTACCGGGTTTATCGACATTCACCTATTTTGGATCGTAAGAAGACGTGGCAGTGACGTCACTGCTTCATCCAAGACCCGGATGATCACAGCTAATAGTACAGCAACCTGAGAAAACCAAAAGGAAAAGTAACTGCTACAGCTCGGCGGTTTGGTATTTTTTATATTTATAAATATATCATATTTTATCGACAATATCGCGTTTACCATTACATTTTTAAAATACGTGTTGAATTATTTTGCGTAAACAGGTGTTAGGAAGTTAGTTGGCTAGCTGGAATTAGCTGTCAAGATGTTTTGCACTAAGCTTTTTCTTACACACTAAATAGTACGTAAGAATAGTAATGGCACCACGGGCTCGGCACTAGTTTAGCATACTGTTGAGTAGGGTAGTATGCCATTTGGGCCGTAGTCTTAGCTTATGGTTAATAGCTAGCTGTTTACCCATTGTGTCAGCAATGTAGATTAGTCATACAGCTAATTGTCAAGGCATTAAATGGTTAAATGTTTATATGCTGGAACCAGGTATATATTAGCGTATTAAATACAGTGTAAAAGTAAAAAAGGTGCTTAGTAGACGTCTAAATAGTGCAGTTAGCACATGTGAAACATAGGTTAGCTAATTCACCGTGTGTTTGGATGTTAGTATTTTACCAACATAACAGCTGAGGTTGTTGTCTTCTGTACACTTTTGTGACCACATGTAAACACTGCTGCTAGACCAGTGGTGGGGAAGGATGTTGGCTGCAATTCAAGACCTTATTAGTTCAGTTTTCATCAGTCACCAACCCAGTATCCCAGCTGTTTCACTGTATGAAACATTGTTACTAGTTTTCAGTAACGATTACTAGTTAAATTAAGTTAAAACCCAAGTAACCATAATCCTTACAGCTTGGCAATCTGTTCCCCTAATCAAAATGTGACTGTCATAATTTGTCAACAATTATTTAGATTTCATATTCCACTATTCCTCTTCAGTAGCCACTCTACACTTGTCTGGGAGCAGGGTTGTGGCCAACCCTGGGCTCAAGGTTGGAATTCACCCTGCACCCGGTTACTAGAGGTCCTTGCGCAGCCACTAATTCGTACTCATTCACTTCTAGGGATAGTTTATGAAACAAGTAAGATGAATGAAACAAGTAAGAATGGTGAAACAACAGTTAAAATTGTGAATAGATGCTTCTTGGTATATCCTTAAATTAATGGCACAATATACAGTTTGTGCTGGTATTATTGCTGTTTTATTCACTTGGATCTAATTCGTACATAACTTAATCACAATGGGCACCTGTATGTAACATTCAGATACTGGATGAGATAAGAATAGACATCCCTAAATTACATTTTTACATAATTTATATCTATACCTGAACCTGTTATTTCTCCTACTGTCAGGCAGTTGATGTGTGGAGGCTGTCATGAACACTCGTCGGCGCCATGCCCCTAGGGCCGGTCAAGAGGGGGTCTACATTGGACCTTCACAGACCCAGACTCAGCTGGTCCAGCAGCTGGAGAGCCCCCTGTCTGTACCACTGTCAGTCGTACCTCCAGTAGACACCAGCAGCATGTCCGGGCGAGACCGCACCATAGAGTTTCAGTCTGTGTGCAAGTCACTGCAGGGAAGACAGGTGAGTAGGTGTGCTGTTTACATAATTGCTACAGCTCAAGGGTCCACAAACCAGAAGAGTACTGCATGCAGTCCTTCCTTACATTACTTGTTTTGTTTAAGTTTGTGATTAACCTACTGTTTTTCAGAATGGAGCACAAAGCGTTAAACCGGTACACAATGCTGTCAGACAACGGAGTGACTTTACACTTATGGCCAAGTGAGTAAGAGAGCAGGTGTTCTGCATTTTCTTCTGGATTTTACCTGTCCTTTCCAATTCCTGTTTGTGAAACCGCTGTTGTGATCACCACACACCCTCTTTGACATGTCATTCTGCGAACCATTCTTATCATCTGCCAGTGCTGAGTTTCCACACATTACATATCGAAGCAGCAACAGTTTTTTAAATGCTGTGATAGCTTGTGTATAAATTGATCTGTGATTTTAAGTTGCCCTCTTATTGATCAGCTCTTAATTTGTTCTTATCTCCTTGGCAGGCGAATTGGCAGGGACCTCAGCAACACTTTTGCCAAGCTGGAGAAGCTTACGATACGTATGTGTCTTCTCTCTTCTATTCACTATGAAATCATTTACATTTTTATTCAGTTTAATTAAATATTTTTGTAACTTTGTGCCGGACTTCATTCATATATCTGAATCAGCACTTCACAAGTTGTGTAATGTGTAATTGTGTATACATGTGTAATTCCAAATCCATGTGATGTCTCGATCACAGTTGCCCAACGGAAATCACTCTTTGATGACAGAGCTGTAGAGATTGATGAGCTGACATATATAGTAAAACAGGTAAAGTAGGTTTGTTTGCATTAGCACATTACTGGTCCTTTTATAAGTTCCATGCTTTAAACCAGCTTTATTTTTACTTAGGACATTAACAGCCTGAATAAACAGATAGCCCAGCTACAGGAGCTGATCCGATCCAGAAACGGACAAAACAACAGACATCTTCAGTCACATTCCAACTCAATTGTTGTTTCACTACAGGTATAGAACACTTCCAAACATGTCCAGACCCAAACAAGCTAGTAATTTAACGATGTAATACTATTTGACCTTGTTTCTTTCAGTCAAAACTGGCATCAATGTCAAGTGACTTTAAATCAGTCCTGGAGGTCAGAACAGAGGTACATCTTACTAATACAAACAAATATGGTGTGTTGTTCTATGTGTAGTCATACTTGTAGTAGTAAGGGCATAGTTTGTCCTTCTCATTTAATAGAATTTAAAGCAGCAGAAGAGCAGACAGGAGGAGTTCTCGCAGTCACCAGCATCCACCTCCTTCAGTAACTCCAGCTTTAGTAAGTTAGCTAATGTTAGTTGCCTTTTTTCCAATAAGTACATGGGTGGATTTGTTGAATAAATTAACAAATGTGTTTTTTTTTGTTTTTTTTTCCCAACAGACAATTCTTTATTAATGCAAGATAATTCAAAGAAAGCAGATATTTCTATAGACATGGATCTTCGCTCCAGCCAGCAGATGCAACTCATCAGTGAAAAGGTGACTGAGTGTTATTTCAATGTACAAATGTAAATGCAACAATAAACACTGTGATTATGTTAAGCTGCAATTAGTCATTGTTGGATTTGTAACAGTTTGCAGCACACCTTTTTTAATTTGCAAAGGACCTCTAAATTGCTTCAGGGCCTTTCTCAGCGGCAGCCGGGCAGTTGTGGGGTTGAACCTGTGACCTTTCCATTACTAGTCTAGTACTTTAACTGCTGAGCAACTTCATTCATAATGCTTTATTGCAAAATATACTGAATAGACCAAGCATTTCTTGGTCAAGGAACAACCTTTGGAAAGAAAGGAAAAATGTATAAATGTAACTTTTTACTAAACCATATGTTTAATATTTGTTTGTGTTTTTAGGAGTCCTTTATTCAGGACAGAGCAAACACTATGCAGAACATAGAGTCTACTATTGTGGAGCTGGGCTCCATTTTCCAGCAGCTGGCCCACATGGTGAAAGAACAGGAAGAAACGGTTCAGAGGTAAGTACAAACCATATTTCCATATTTTTAAAAAGGAATAAAAAGGAGAATCAATGATTTGTTAATTTTCTTGAATGTTTATCTGATAAGAGTTGGCTGACCAACTCAGATGTGTTTAGTAAATATAAAAATATTTAGAATTTGATGCCTGAAAAAAAAAATAACGAGATGGGTACACTCCAGTATAAAAGGATGACCCACCAAAGGTTCAGTCTTTGCTAGCTAAGATGGGTCATGCTCACTTGTGGCACAACCTGTGGGAGGGAGAATTGTCTCACAGTCTCATCAGTTTAAGATCACAACTAATTTAGGTCTTTCACCATATACCATACATGATATTGTAAAAAGATTCAGAGAAACTGGTAATATCTCAGGGCAAGACCAGAAACCACTGTTAAATGTGTGTGAGAAATGCAACGTGAAACTCTGTTATGCAACGAGAAATGCATGGCCATGCATTAATCCTATATAGAAATGCTGTCGAGCTTAACTAAACCGCAGTCCGGGTCTGGCCCCTATTGATAATGTATAGCACATCATGTAGAGGAGAATCTGATAGAAGCAACCACAGACTTCCCTATTAATTAAAGTGTAATTAATATGGAAGGTGATGTAACACAGTGGCAAACACGCCTCTGTCCCAACTGTTTTGAGTGTTGATAGATTTAAAAAACACATTTAAGTTGCTTAGTGACAAGATCTTTGTGTTTTTGTCAGTTAAATACAGATTCAGGAGGCTTCACAAACCACAGATTCTTGTTTTCATTGTATTTTACAAAATTTACCAGCTTTTCCAGAAATAAGGTTTAAAAAACAGAATAATAGAAAATGTAATTCTAAATACTTAAAGTTTGTGGTTTGTGTTTTAGAGCTTTCTTAGCTTATATTTCTTACTCTTTATGTTGCAGGATCGATGCTAATGTTGAAGACAGTCAGTTCAACGTGGACCTTGCTCATTCTGAAATCCTCAAGTACTTTCAGTCTGTCTCCAATAACCGCCGGTTGCTCATCAAAATGTTTCTCGTCCTCATCATTTTCTTTTTTATCTTTGTCGTCTTTTTGACCTGAGATCTATAAACAGTTGCTTACATTCAGGACTGAGACAGTTACCTCCAGACAGGGACCAGTCTGGAGATTGAAGGCCAATATGTTTCTTTTAAGACAGGAAGCTATCTATTACAGCTTTTTAAACTGATTCTGGAGAACAGTGATTTATCCCACTATAGTCTAGTATCATTCTACTCAACAGAAAAAGGAGAAGTTCCATTCTTCTCAACCACAAAACGGATACAATTTGACACTTTTGGACCCCTGGCCAATGCTGGAGTATCATCTGGATTCAAACGTACAATATCCAGTCAGCAGGGCGAACGTTTTACTGTTGAGTCGCTCAGTGAAACATCCTGATACGAGTTTACTCAGACTGGCCCTAAACTACTTAGTGTTATTTACTTACAGGCTTTGTCCCTAAATAATGTGATTCATTCTGGTTGTTCTGGAACAAAACAAAACTGCACTTCTGGTTAATAATTGGTCTTATTTGGTGCTGCCAAAATATTTTGATAATATAATATGGAACTTACTTTTGCGGCTAAAAAATTAGGTTTTAAATTCAGAGTATTTTTATTTAATAATTTTATCCCACCAGCTTTTTGGAGGGCTTCTTGATAACAGCATTACAAATGTTTAGATAGATTGGTTCAATTACGTTTTAATTATATGCTTTTGAAGAAATAATAAATAGCTAGCAAATTAGCATTTCTTTTCTCATTTATTTTTACACTGTGACTCAGAAGCTAATTTATAATAATTCATAATAATAATTTTTACCACACATAATCAAAAGTACAGAAAAATCATCTAATTAGTAGATTTGGCTATTTTAACCACATTCATTGCCCAGAATTTAACAGCCATGCGTCGTCCATGGACAAATATTGGCAAACTGTAATATTGACACACTAATAGGATGCCACCTTTTTGGGAAGCAAGCTAGTAAAATGTTTTGCCTTGCTAGTGCCGCTCCAGTCAATTGTAATCACTGTAATTGGGATGTTGAAATGTCCAAGAGCAACAAAGCACATGTGAGAACTGGTGGACCACATCTTACAAAATGGGACCACAAAGTGCTTGAGCTTGCAGATCATCAGAAAAATCCTAAAAACCCGGCTATCCTGAGTTGTAACTTTATTAAGTAATGAGTAATGGAAGAGGTAATGGAAGAGTTATGTTATCACATCACATATGGCTGTGCAGGTGTTTACAACTTTTCAGGTTACCATTTACCGCTGCAAGGATTTGGATGGTATGGTGTAAAGATCACTGCTATTGGGCTCTGGAGTATTCTGAAGTGTTGAGCCATCAGTGAATAAAACTACAGACCTTAAAGACCAGGCCTTTTGACCTAATCCAAGTGCCCAACCTTATTACAGCTCATGTGGATTTTCAGGTGTTAGCACACGTTTGGACATGTGTATATTTGGGCAGCTATTCATTTACCATTCATATGTAAGTTTGTTTTTATTAAAGTACAAACATAAACCAATTGTCTCTAAAGCCAATTTAAAAACTGCTTAAAGGATTTACTAATATTTGAGCAGGTTAAAGTTATTCAAGAAAGAATCATCCTAACATTACCCCTTATTTAATAAAGTCAAATCAGATTATTTAGCCATGTCATCTTTGTTGTGTGTATAATTAAATGTCACATCTGATCAGTGTGTGTAAATAAATATTGTTCATTTAACAACCTGAGATGTGTTTTGTTATGCTAAGCTATTCTTAATAGCCTAAAAGCTTGTGTAAGTTCAGCAATTTATAATTTTTCAAAAACTGTTGAGAAAAAGAAGAGCACATTGTACTAATAACATCACTGTGTCTGTATCAGGGAGAGGGGGGCTCAAATCCCAATAGTCTGTATGTTAGCATAAACAAGAAGATACATACAGGGGTTGGACAAAATAACTGAAACACCTGGTTTTAGACCACAATAATTTATTAGTATGGTGTAGGGCCTCCTTTTGCGGCCAATACAGCGTCAATTTGTCTTGGAAATGACATATACAAGTCCTGCACAGTGGTCAGAGGGATTTTAAGCCATTCTTCTTGCAGGATAGTGGCCAGGTCACTACGTGATGCTGGTGGAGGAAAACGTTTCCTGACTCGCTTCTCCAAAACACCCCAAAGTGGCTCAATAATATTTAGATCTGGTGACTGTGCAGGCCATGGGAGATGTTCAACTTCACTTTCATGTTCATCAAACCAATCTTTCACCAGTCTTGCTGTGTGTATTGGTGCATTGTCATCCTGATACACGGCACCGCCTTCAGGATACAATGTTTGAACCATTGGATGCATATGGTCCTCCAGAATGGTTCGGTAGTCCTTGGCAGTGACGCGCCCATCTAGCACAAGTATTGGGCCAAGGGAATGCCATGATATGGCAGCCCAAACCATCACTGATCCACCCCCATGCTTCACTCTGGGCATGCAACAGTCTGGGTGGTACGCTTCTTTGGGGCTTCTCCACACCGTAACTCTCCCGGATGTGGGGAAAACAGTAAAGGTGGACTCATCAGAGAACAATACATGTTTCACATTGTCCACAGCCCAAGATTTGCGCTCCTTGCACCATTGAAACCGACGTTTGGCATTGGCACGAGTGACCAAAGGTTTGGCTATAGCAGCCCGGCCGTGTATATTGACCCTGTGGAGCTCCCGACGGACAGTTCTGGTGGAAACAGGAGAGTTGAGGTGCACATTTAATTCTGCCGTGATTTGGGCAGCCGTGGTTGTATGTTTTTTGGATACAATCCGGGTTAGCACCCGAACATCCCTTTCAGACAGCTTCCTCTTGCGTCCACAGTTAATCCTGTTGGATGTGGTTTGTCCTTCTTGGTGGTATGCTGACATTACCCTGGATACCGTGGCTCTTGATACATCACAAAGACTTGCTGTCTTGGTCACAGATGCGCCAGCAAGACGTGCACCAACAATTTGTCCTTTTTTGAACTCTGGTATGTCACCCATAATGTTGTGTGCATTGCAATATTTTGAGCAAAACTGTGCTCTTACCCTGCTAATTGAACCTTCACACTCTGCTCTTACTGGTGCAATGTGCAATTAATGAAGATTGGCCACCAGACTGGTCCAATTTAGCCATGAAACCTCCCACACTAAAATGACAGGTGTTTCAGTTTCATTGTCCAACCCCTGTAGATTTGGTAGTAAAAATGCAGTCTCAGTAAAATGGTTGACTTTTACTACTTGGTTCAAGTTTTCTTTGTTGTTTCTTTTTGATGAAGTTTAAGGCCAATTTTTAAACGTGTGGCTTTTTCTGATAACAACCGATAACAACTGATATTTTTTTTTTCTTATCAATAATATTTTACAAAAATCGTGCCCAGGTGGCGCAGCGAAATAGTCCGCTTGCACACCACCAGTGTTGCCTTCGGTCGGCTGGGCGCCATCTGGCGGGCATAATTGGCAGTGCCTGCAGCAGATACTAATTGGCCGCCGTATCTGCAGGGTGAGGGCCGGACTATGTGTTGGTGGGTGGGTCTTCATACGCTGTGTAAGTACCCTGACTGGCAGAAGAGATGCCTGTGCAGAAAGCAGGGGCGAGAAGTGGAGGGCTGTACACGTGCCGGAAGAGGCGTGTACAGCAACGTGCTCTCCTTGGATGCAATCTGGTATCTCTGGTAGCAGTGGAAGACAGAATTGAGTGCGCTAAATGGGGAGGAAAATGGGGAGAAAATGCATAAACAAATAAATATATATTTCACAAAAATATGCTAGGGTGCCAGTCTATCACAGGGTATTACATGCTCACAAACTCAAGTAACTTCTCGAGCAGTTGGGCTATCAACTATCCAGGCGTCTGCACAGACATAATTGGCTATGTCAGGGATGGTGTGAGGGGGATTATTTGTAAAGCATCATGCTTTGATTTTCAGCATATCAAAGTATGAAAGACAAGACTAATAAAAATGTTATTAGTGCTAATGCCCACAGAATTTTAGGGTCTCCACAGCTTTATTACAGATAATAATAATCTCTTTTTAACTGGCACAGTTTTCAACTCATCACGTGATACGTCTACAAAATTTAGTAACAATAAGGCAGGTTATGACCCAAACTTACCCAGAAATCCTACAGGACAGACGCAGTAGACACTTCATTTATCACTTGTTTTCATGAAAAGCTTCCAACATGTTTACAAGCTGACAGAACCGCTCTGTTCTGCATGGCTGACAGTAAAATAGATTAAAGCACATTGCCTGTCAACGGAAGCTAATGGGCTGAGGATAAATCTTAATCCTCTATTATTAGTGTGTACTTTCAGCCCACGTTTTAATGCTTCAGCACTTTGGCCAGAAAGAAACAAATAAAATCGTGATCGCACCATGTTGCTCACACAGTTAAGAAACATTGTCTCACTAATATTGCTAAAGCCAGGAATTGTAATTGTTATTTGAACTAATAAAGGTGCTGATTACAGAGCTACATGATACCACATGTTCTTTATGATGGCTGACGTAAACCTGTGCAAACACATACAAAGGCTTTCTCAGAAAACACTGGTGTACCTCATTTTGATTTGTTAATAGATTTTGGTTCACGTAAGGTTGTTAATATCACGTCATGGCTGTATCATGATAAAACATCATGTACTCTGCTTTCGGTAGCCATATCAGCAAACAAACTGACAGTTTAATAATTAATGTTTCAACAGTGAGTATGTTCAAACTAATTAATTATAGGGCAATAGTTTGATTTTTAAGTGGCCATGTAAAGCCTCTTCTATTGTCCTTAGTTATCTTATAAAAACTGCTCATTTGTGCTCTTTTTTGTCCTAAAATTAATCAGAATGCAAAACCTTGACCGCTTAGTATAGCAGCAGCAGTACCAGTAGTAGTAGTTGTGATGCAGTTGTTGTAGCTTCACAAGTTGCTTGCAATTAGACAGTTCTTTCAAAGAGGTCTCCAAATCCCTCGATCAAAAAAAATACTGCACCCTTATAGTATTTAAATTTTAATTTTATTATTAATTGTATGGATCTGAATATGTCTTGTATCCAAACAATAGTTGACAATAATTTCAAGTAATTGTACAAGAAGGGCTGTAATACATTTGTCATCTGCAGGCTTACTAGTGAGACATTTTAAACATTTAGTTAAAATTCCGGCAAACCTGTTTTTTAAATCTAAATGAATTATAGTAATTTTTAGGATCTAAAAACAAACTGAATACATTGATCACCGAACCTTAAATTAACTAATTTGCAGGAGTAAAGTACTCCTACTAAAACGTCTACAAGCATTTTGCAGTAACAGTATTATGGCAAACAGTTGTCCATTAAGAATGTATGGCTTTATTAGAATTTTAAAGGGAATATATACACTCACCAACTACTTTATAAGGGACACCTCTCTGGTACCTATAGTCATTGATTTTTTAAAGAATAATCTAGGGCAGATGCAGTGCCTGTATTTGTCATATATACATTTTATCCACAAATGTACAGTACTTTGAAATTCTTTATTCATATATTGCAGCTTCTTTGGAAGCCTGAGTGGGTAAGGGCCTTGCTCAAGGGCCCAACAGTGGCTGCATGGCAGAGCCAAGTTTTGAACCCACAGCTGTACAGTTGGCAACCCAGAGCTCCAACCAATAGGCTACCACTGTCCCAATAATGTACCATACAGATACAGATAGATTTTTTGGGTTTAGTCCATTTGTTGATCTGAATAATGTCATTTAAAAAGGAGACTCACTGATCAGATGATAATTGGGTGGTGGACCATTCATTAGCATTGATACTTAAATAAATGAGGTATTGTACAAAAATGTGATGCATGTCATGCATTCGTGAAAGATCTGTACTGTATAGGTACTCAAGTTTCATGCCACCCTATAAAACATGCAGAAGGTGGAGGGGCTGCTCTGAATTGCCAGTAGGTGTGAGTGAGTGTGGAAATTTTTAAATGGTGTCCTGTGTAGATTGTATTTCTGCCTTGAGCTTTTAACAAGTAAAATGCTGTTTGACTCAAAACAGTGCATGTTATAAGAATTAACAAATAGCATTTGTGAAGAGAGTGAAAATTTTGAATTTATGGACAATTAGTGAACAGTGGACTATTGCTAACATTTCCTTAAGCTTGTGTCATTAAAAAAAAACTAGAATTAAAAGTTAGACAGGAATTCAGTACTGAATATAATGGTTTTACTTCTGTAAACTTCTCAGAGTTCTTTCATACTTGTCAGCCTCTCGTCTCCATTCTAGTGTTAAAAGCCTGCCAGAGTTGCTGTGATTAGATTATTGTGTAATATAAGAGTTCTTTGCGTATTGATTAAGTGCAAGAGAGTGCTGCTTTTCTGCAGGTGTTCCAACCACTTCCCATCAGTTCCCCATACCTGCCCTCTGCCAGCTGCAACACATACAGTGGATATAGAAAGTCTACACACCCCTGTTAAATTGCCAGTTTTTATGTTAAACACTGGATCAGGATAAATATGGGGGGGGGGGGGGGGGGGATGTGGCTGTGTTCAGAATGAACCAATCTTAAATAATTGCTCAAAGTCATGTTGAATAGTCATCATTGACACTGGTCATAAATTAAAGTGACTGATTAACCCCATATGAAGTTCAGCCCCTCTAGTAGGATTTTTCTGACACGTCTTTAGTTGCATATTAGGCATCAAAGGGATCTCAGTCTTGATAGGTAGTCAGGACAAAGGTACACATTTTTTTTCCAAACTTACACCAAGAAACACAGTGATCACGATCATCAACAAGTGACAGTGACATTAGCAAGAACTGGTATAGGAGGCTGCCAAGAAGCCTACGACAGCATTAAAGAAGCTGCTTACATATTTCTGGCAAATACTGGTTGTGAACTACATGTGACAACAGTCTCTAATACTGGGCAAGCAAAACACCAAAGCCCTGCTACATTTTGCAAAAACAAGTGGGAAAATGAGTTATGGTCTGATGAGACTGAGGTTGAACCTTTTTGTCTTAATTTCCAAAGGGATGTTTGGCACAAAAACACCATATGCACAATGAAGTATATGGTGGCAGCATTATGCTTTTGAGGCTGGAACTGGGTCTTGGAGGGAATTCTGAACAGTTCCAAATACAAGTCAACGACCCAAAGCATACCTCTACACCAACAAAAGAAAGGTTTCATCAGAAGAGGATCAGAAGTTGGAATGAGCCAGCTAGAGCCCAGACCTGAATCCAATTTAAAATCTGTGGGGTGATCTGAAGAGGTGATGCCCTCGAAATCTGACAGATTTAGAGAGCTTTTAAAAAGAAGAGTGGCCAAAAATGGTCAAGTCAAGATCATCCATGCTGACATACTCTTACACAAAAAGACCGGATGTTGATATAAAATCAAAAGGTGCTTCAGCAAAGTATTAGATTAGGGGTGTGCATATTTATGTGTTTTATTTTTATTTCTCCCCTTTCATAAATTATTTCAATTTGGGTTTTTTTTCTACTTAATTGTACAGATTAGATGTTGAATAAATTCTGAAATAATTAATCTTGGTCTATTTTTTACATCACAAAAGGCTGGCATTGTAACAATGGTGTGTAGACTTTTCATATACAAATTCTTCCCTTAAAGGCTGTAAATCCTTTAGTGTGTGCTGATGTTTTAAATTCTTCCATCTGCTAGAAATGTATATTGGCATTGTGTGTTGCAGTTGTCAGTTTGTCTTTAGCTAAATGGGGTAAAATTGTGTATGTGTGTAAACAGATCAATTTGCGGCCTCAGAAGACCATGCATCATCAAAAAAGCAGAAAGAAGGCTTAATTGAAAAAGCATGTAAAGTGGATGATAAAGACAGGCATTAGTGTGTAATCAATCCGAATGTTTTAGAAGTCGAGATGCTTCCTACGGTCTGTCTCTCATCGTTTAGGAGGTATCATCACATTATTTACCAGTCACAGGAGGCATCACCTTCCTGTGCACGCCACCTCACTGTATATTCTCTGCTATTGGTTTTGACCTGGAGAAGACGATTCCTAGACGAATCTCAAGAAAAGGGAAACTTCTGCGTCTGCATTCATGGGAATAAGTAAGTTTTACATGCAATTTTGTGTAGACTTCTGAGACTAGCTTATGCATTAATCTTGGTAAATACATGGTAAAGTGGTAATTAGTTGTGAAGTTTTGTTCTAGATCTTATTTTATAGAGCAACTTCCATTTGACCAAAGACACTGTTTTTTTTTTCTTTTCTAGTATTAGGTTATATTTTTGTTTTACCTAAATTCTTTACGAAGTGCACTGCAATGGTCTGTCGCTTTATACAGGGTGTATTCCTGCCCGACACCCACAGCACTTAGTATGGACTCCAGACCCAACACAACCAACATAATGAGGTTACTACAGACAAATGGCTGCCAGACTAAATGGATGAATTAATATATGGAAAAAATGATTCAAAGTCCAAAAACATGCCGAATTATTAACTGGCTACTCAAATTACCACTGAATGACAGTTAATGGTTAAGTGGGTGGTTCACTGCAGTCGATCACCACACTGTCCAGGGTGTATTACTGCTTGGCACCAAGTTTTTCGTACCAGCAACAGACTAACCGCATTCTGATCTGTATGAAGCAGATACTAAAGATGTATGTGTAAAAAATGGCAAACTTGGCAACAAGGAGACACAACTGGTAGTGCTGCACAGCCTTGTAGTTCTGGGGTGCTGGCTTTGAACCTCGCCTCCGGTCACTGTCTCTGTGTACCTCAATGTACCATAATGGCTTGCTGCCCTGTCATGGGTGTGTTCCTGACTTACAAATCCCTGATGAGTATGATGCAGTTACTGAAGAAGAATACATAAATAAAACAATATAAATCTGTTTTAGAATAATGTTCCTAATGTTTATTAGAATTTTTATTAATTCATTAATTTAATCATTCGCTGTCTGCTTTACCACCCGTTTATCCTGGTCAGGGTTGATTCATTAGATGAAAGGCAGGAAACACCCTACACAGGTTGCCAATCCATCACAGGGCATTCACAAACACACACGGCACAATTTTTAGTAGTTACTATTGCTCAGCTAACACAATTTGCCATGCTATGGGATGTTTGGATAATGATTCACCTCATTCCCACTCTAATAGTGACCTCTGCTATCTGGTTGAGGTGCAGGGCTGTATAATACAGGCTTACAATGGGCATAGCATGACTCTGTGTGAGCAGTATGATTCTATGAGAATTACTTCATGGTTTAAAAGAAGTGGCAGTGACTGCACACGTGTTAGAAGAACTGGGTGCCTGTCTACTGCTATGCCGATTGGCAGTTGACACCTGACCCACTGTGACCCAGAGAGGATGTTAAAAATAAATAGATAAATGAAGATTTTGGGCTGAAATCGATAGAATATGAAGTTAGACTTTCTGATTCACTGCAGTTCCAATCAGGCAGGATTTTATCGTCTACGATTGACATGCCCTGGGGCTGGACTGGGCTGGAGCAGGCTGGGCACATCATGAGCCACTAGCTATTTATTTAAACCTGGATTAGCCCTAACCTAGAGCTTCATTCAGCCTCTGGGAGGCAGCTGGTCTGGCTGGTCTTTTACTGAGGGGACCACCCATACATCGGCCTGTATTCGTCAAGTCTGAAAGAAGGAAGGATACTAGGAGGATACCAATTAAAGAGGGGCGGTTAAAAGAAAAGTAAGTTTATGTTGTTATGCGTAGATTATAAAGATGTAAAATATCTAAAGCATTTATCATTTTATGGTATAAAGAAAACTGTTAGGCTTTGTTTCGTGAACACAACGTATTGCTACTTTAATTATGTATGTGCAGGATTTTTATGTGTGTAGAAAATTAATGCACTTGGTACATTTCTACATATTAATTTATTTCTGCAAATTAAGCATCATAGAATAAACAACAACCAGCCCAAATCAGCAGTGTATGCTTTTAAAGCTAGGTCAAAGAAACCGGTAGAGATGGTTCTGGAATTTCCATCATTCCAGAGGACATAAAGGATGCCTCATTAATACTAACGAGAATGTAAGGCAACATAAACTCCAAATTGTGATCACCCTCCACGACCAGCGGCTGAATTCAAAAGCAGCAATAAGTATACTTTTTCAATTTAAAAGTGGTGTGAGTCAACAGATCTAATGATCTAATGAAAGTGATACAAGGACCTGGGTGGGTGGCATGGTGATGCAGCAGGAAGTGATTGATTCCTGCCTCTTGAAACTATCTGCCTAGGTTCATACTAAAAAAATCAGGTCCATATTAAAATGATTTACTACATTAGGTCACAAGGTAAAATTAGATCTAAGCCTGATAACTTAGGATTAAGCAGTAAAAGTGAAAAGGAATGCATAAACAAATGAATTAATAAATAATGGACCAGATGAAATGAATGACATTTTATCTTGAATTATTTTGAAAAATCTGACTAAAAAATTAAACATAAGCTTTATGGATCCTAAAGAAAGCGTAACTTGAACTTCTCATTTTGGATCTCCCAAAAAACGGACACATTACACTGTATACTGTACTGAGTCTGTCAGAACACAATAATCAATAGTCATTTTGTCAGACTAGTGTAGGATTAGAAAAACCAAAAAAAAGTAATTGAGTGAGTAACAGAAAATACTAGCTGTTGTCTTTCGAGCTCTCTGTCTTTCTCCAGTCCTAGGCAGAAGAGTGTTATATTTCTTATTTGGCATTTCTACAGCTGATTTGTCTGTCCTGATTTCAACCTAGAGCTTCCTTCGGCCTCTGGGAGTCTGCTGATTACTCTGGTCTTACACTATGAGGTTTCACCCAACAAACTTTGATTGGCCCTTTTGGTCAGTTCTGAGGGGTAACTGAAAAACAAACTAGCTACATTAAACAGCACAAATGGGGGAGTCTCCTAAATGCTTACTGGCTCATATGGCAACATAGAGACTAGTTGTAAGCATTGCCTCTACAATTATTAAAATGTGTCTATAAAACATACGTAAACTAGGTATTCTTGTTTTTACCTCATTTGTTGGGTCAGCCTTTATACAGGCTTCAGGAAAATACCTGGAATAATCTATTGTCATTAAGATGTTCTTGTACCTCTATAAGCTTTAGTGATAGCCAAACATTATTAACTATGTTCATTCTTTAGCTCAACCACTGAGAAGTAGTTTGTACCATGGGTCTTGGACCAATAAACCAAATCTGCACTCTAGAGTTTCCAATAGGGCCCTGTTCTTTGGTTGGGCTGATCTTGCATTTCGTACAGCCTGTCATCTATCACAATTCTTTGAAATACTATCAGTCTTCCCAAACTAAGTAAATACTTAGTAAATTTCTCTTCCATTGATCAATTAATTATTATATGTTTCCTCTGAATGCTGTAGTCATAAATGTGACCAAAATGTCTGTTTATAAGACTTGATTTACAGCTGCTTCTCCTGTGAGTAATAAGACTCCTGTTTAACAGCTGTTGAATCTCATTCAAGGCCTGAAAGAGAAGATAGCTGAAGGCTTTCACACAAATTGCATTGAAAGCACAAAGTGGGCATAAAAGTGAAACAAACTGAATCAAACTGCAAATGGATGTTGCACTGAACACTTGAGGAGCTGTCAGGATGCAAGTGGATACTTTATGTATGATCAAGAATGCACATGATGTTCTTATAACGAATGAACTCGTTCTGCAAGCGTTTTACCTGTAGACATCTCTCTGTTGGTTTTAATTATAAACGGTTAATATCTTTCTGTAAATATTGCACATTTGTGTAAGGATGATTTTGTTTTCCTGTCCTATCTCAGGTCTTGTGGTTGTTAACAGAGTTGAGAGAGTGCCAGGGTACAATGCATGAGAGTTGAGTATATTTCCTTTTTACTGAAGATGGCGTGCAGCCCAGAGTAAATGGCAAAGTAGTACATCAGTTAATTACAATTCCCGGTTGGTCAAAGTGAGAGCCACTCTGCTTAAAACAGTACTTTTAAATTTAATCATAATAGTCTCTCATTGTCAAGCCTTTTATAAAGGTCATAGCCAGTACGAAGGCCAGACATGACAAAGGGTAGGTAAAAAAGTGCTGAACTAAATGCCCAGAAGGCATGTGACAACCTAACAGCTGTTTGAGATGGGTTGTGGCAACAGTTGCTGTTTGTGTTCATCTATGGAAAAGCAACATGCTGTGAGTGTTTCCGTAGGCCATCCCTCTGTCATCTCCGATGGGTTAGCTAGATTAACTTGTAGTGGTGAGTTTGAGTGGTCCCAAGACAGCTGTTTTAACAGAGCTACAATGACAATTATGTTATTCTTTTTAAATTAAACTTTGAGTAGTAGATGATTAAGCCATTTTCATAGACATGATAGTGTAGTGTTATGTTATCATGAATAATACAGCTTCACTGATGTAGTCACAGTTCAGATGTCTACATTAAGAGTGCAGTCTTATACTGGTTGGTTAATTATGATAGATTTGCATACTTAGTTTCTTTGTACCTTTTTTAGCATAAACCCCCAGCAGTTCTATCAGCTGTTTGGGCGTTTACATACAGCCACAATTGGCTCTGTCTGGGAATGTGGCCAAGGCAGCTGTGTTATGATGGCGTAAGGGGGGTTTGTTGCTTTCTCTATTTCTCTCTTTATTAAAAAAATCTATGTACATCTGTTCGTAGGCTAAACCTGACGTGTTATTCAGTTATTCATTAATTAATCAATTCATTCACTGTCTGTTTACCACCACTTTATCCTATTGAGGGTCACAGTGGGTCTGATTTACTGGGCAAAAGGCAGGAAACACCCCGAACAGCTCAGCAGTCCATCACAGGGCAAACACACATACATTCACACACTCATACCTCATAGGGTGACTTTTAGTATCTCTAATTAACCTGACTGCATGTCTTTGGACTGTGGGGGGAAACCGGAGCACCCGGAGGAAACCCACGCAAACACAGGGAGAATATCTGCCCGACCCGCTCATCCTGGGAATTGAACCAGGACCTTTTTGACATGAGGCAACAGTGCTACCCACCGAGCCAAAATACAAAAAAATTATTCCATATAAGCTGAATTCTTTCAGATAAGTAAATGAAACATACTGCAAATGAATTCACAGCTTAAAATAAACAAAATTTGTAGTGGACGACTTAATGTCTTGATTTAAACCTGCCACAGGTTTTATACCACCACCTAAAATGAGCAGTTTATACCTGAAAACCCAACAATGTGTCTGATTTAAAACAGTTTTGCAAAGAATTGGCTATCATTTCTCCAGTGATCTCAAAGAAGAATTGTAAAAAAAAAAAGCTTAGTTGCATTAATTGCTGCTTTTAATAGGGTAAAGGAGCAAATAACATTTTTTTTTGTATGTTTTAGATTCATTTTGTGTAAAATTTAATGTGATGAATATTTAATTGGAAACAGGACAACCACTGTACACCACTGTGTGTTTATTGGGAGTCCAACATAAAAAAGGAAACAGATGGATAAACTGTCTACAGAGTGTGAGAAAAGCAATGATGCAAAACCTATGTGAGGTGTTTAATGTACTGCATGTAGTACTAATTATACACAGCTGTTAAGTTTTAAATATATAACTTTTTGCGGCACCATGGTTTTTATTGTTACCTATTTCTCTTGGCAAATTGTCTTTAACTTCCTAATGCTACAAGGATCCAACTGGCTCAAAATTTTAAAATCCGCCATACATTTTAAACAGGATTCAAGTCAAGTGATTGTCTGGGACATACAAGCATCTTTTTAGAAAGACATGCTCAAGTTATTTTGGCTTTTTCAGACTTGAACAGATTTAATTTGTGGCCAATAGGATTACTGTGCATGTTGCTTAATATGTATTGCTCTTTGCAGCATCATGGCTTTTATTTATATCTTCTGGCAAGTTGTCTTTAACTTCCCAAGAATTCAAGGATCCAACTGCCTCGAAATTTTTAAATCCACCATAGATTTTAAACAGGATTCAAGTCAAGTAATTGTCTGGGTCATACAAGCACCTTTTTAGAAAAAGACATGCATTATTTGAGTTATTGATGATTTAATATATATTATGATTACATGAGTTATTTTGGCAGATTTAATTCAGTGGTCGGTGAGATTATTGTGCATGCTGCTGTGAAAACTGTGGATGTGGTGTTCTAGGGTGCATATGCCCCACCATTTTTTCTCCAAACATAACGAATTGAATTATTGCTAAAGGGGTTTTTTTTGCATTGGGGTGTAATAACAGAGATTATTGCTGTGCAGTTCATTCAGTTCACTGTGTAGTTACTACTGCTTTTAGGTCATCCTGCAACTCTTTTCTATTATTAGTCGGAGAGCATTTTATAGAATCTTGTATGATGCACCTGTCGAGGGTTGATTTGTCTTTTTATGAAATTTTCACGTGTAAATTATTAAACCAGATGTACTAAAAGGAATGTTGATGGTGGTTGCTACGGCTCTGTAGCTTTTTCCATTAAAGTGTTAATAATTTTGTTCCTTAGGAGGCTCCTTACCATGATTGCTACTCATTGCGTAAAATCTTATAAATGAAACCTGATAAATTTGCAGGATATTTTTTGCAGCATTAATATTTATAATTGGTTTAATTGCGTTAATATATCACACAAAATTTGCGCAATATTTGTGGTTTTTACCCAAGCCAGTTAACCCCTGATTATGCCCTGATTATGCTGGTTAATGCACATTGTCCCCCACCCCACCTTTCTGCCTGACATTTTTATTTCCATGGGACCCCAGACCTGCTGTCCGCTCAGAGCTATTTAAATTGTCACCACCTTTCCATAAGTTTTGGCACCCCTGACCCACACTATGCCCATTTAAAGAGCAATGACACAGCTAGAAAAGCTAGAAAAATAAACCATTACTGATCAAATAAACAGTTAGCTCACTTAGGCTGGGAATATCTGCATCGACCCCTCCCTTTATTTCTCGCTTTTGCTATCTCACTCTTACTCCCTCACAGAAGCACCTATTCATTTTCTTCCTCTCTCTTTTACTCCCTGGTCCACCCTCTTTTTCACACAGAGACCAAGATACCCACGCGCTTACTCCATGCATCTACCTTACATGCACTCCTCCAACTTGATCGAATATCGTTTTCTTTTTTGGGTACTCAGCAGAGCCTCTTTCAGGCATGCACACAGTAACTCACCTTTGATAGGGACTGCCTGGATAGAGTCCTGCAGTTTGCGGTTGAATTTCCTGGACCATTTACTCTGAGGTAGGAGCCGGGAGTGGACGATTGAGTGTGTATGCATGAACATGCATGCTTGTGGAGATTCTACGGCGAGTCTGGACTGAACAGTAGTGTGGTAGAATGTCATATATTGAGTAATGTGAATGAAACATTACATTTCATACACACTAATGCTGTCTGAAATAATATGCTCAGACTATGGGCTGTATTCTTAATTTCCTCTTCATTGTTGCAGGAGTTAATGGGCTTGTATCTGCTTGGGTAAACATCTGCAACCTATGCTGTTTTGTGTTAAGTGCTATTGATTTTCTAGACATAATTACACCACTGAATAACAAATTTGTGCACGTATAAGCTTGTAATCCATCACTGATTCACAAGATTTTTTTATCACATATTTTATATTTTCTGGAGTCCTGGGTTTATATTTGATATGTTCTGGAGTCCTGGGTTTAAAACTTGCCTCCAGTCACGGTCTTTGAGGGAGCAGGATAAAAAGGTCAAAAAAAAAACTTTATTATTTTCTTCTTAAAGTTTTCCATTATAAAATAGATTCATGCAATACATGCCTGAATAATTTAAATGTAGTGTCCGGAAGATATTCGGAAATAACTCCCTGGAAATTATGAGACTGAGTAGAATGGAATGTAATAATTATTAATTAATAATAATTAATTATATGAAGCAACAATACATCATTTGGGGGATGCGTATTTGCAAGCAATTTGCTAATGTGCAGCACTTCTTGATATATGGTTATATCAGTACAATTTCTAAGTGTATATAAGTCATCAATCAATGGTAATATTTGAGTGAGATTTGACAGATGTGAATTTAAATTAATATTTATTTATTTCTGTATTTTACTTTTTATGTATTTATTAATTTTTGGTGAGTGGTTAATCTCTTGTTACTTAGTTTTGACATAGCCACATAATTAGTCTCTAACACTACATGAAAGCCACCAATCAAGGACAACTTGGTTGCCTCTTCCAAGACATGTATTGACACCTATATATTTACAACTTTGTTCAGGTCATCATGCTTGGAGGACTTCCCTCTTACCTCACATCACACAAAGCTTACAGACACCCAGGACTGATTGGTTCAGCAAGACTGATCAATCGATTCAGCTGAGTTTGCTGTACCTCAGGATAAATGGTTAATTAATTATGGTTGATTGATAATGTAATTTGAAGCTATTTTAAGCAAAATCTACACACGGTACAAACACTCTTCAAATACATGAAACATTGGTCTCAGTCAGAAAGAAAACCTAAACTGTCACTTCATGCTGAGAGGACATTTGTCTGGATGGTGACATTTAATCCAAGAACCATAAAAAAACATCTGTCATCTGTCAAACATCAAGAATTAAAAGCTGCTGGAACATGGGTGACACTGTTCACAACCATATAAGCTTTACATTACCAAGAACTTTTGCTATGCAAAAAAAAATGCTGCTTTTTTTTTGTTTATGTGATCAGTGACAAACTGTAGTTTAGTTTTAATGTGCTAAACTTTGTTTGGAATTATGAAAGTACTCAAATTAATCAAGTGTATGTTCCAATTGCTTAATCACAGAAAAAGAACAGTTGCAGAAATTATTGAAATCTTTAAATGGCCATGAAATCTTTTACAAGTGTGTGCAAACCTTCGACTTTAACTCTATAGTCAAAGTGTTGATCTTGCAGCTGTAGAGTCAGCAGCTACTCTTGCAATTTGAATTGGGTCCAGCCTAATAAAATGTCTCAGAAATGTTCACCCCCACCCCTGGCATCCAGACCTTTAGATCATACTCTCAATCACACAGTCTCTCTCTCTCTCACTCACACACACACACACACACACTTACAGACCACTACACCCTGTTCTCAATATCATCACTTGGGTTTCGGTTTACCACCTTCAATCCTCACCACGTAATAAAAACAAATTGACACTTGTGGGTAGTTAGGTCATTTATTTGCACTTTAGTGATATCAACGTCATCACCTGAGAGCCTGTGTGTCCTTGAGGCAAACCATCATATTAACTTCCAGTGTATTTCTTCGTGGAAAAGTAGTAACTCTGTCAAAATGTTTTTCTCACTCTGATACAATATTCTGTAGTGAATATTTATGCAGTGATGACTGTTTTTTCTGTGGTCGTCAGAATCGATCAACATTGTGTGCCTCACCCACAAAGGGTTGCCTGAACATTTACTCTAAGTTCAGTCAATTCACCGATGAGTGATTAATCCAATTTGTACAATGGCTGCTGAAGACCCATATGGTTCATTAAAGTCTAACACATGTGCATCCTGGTTTACCACACAGTGGTGTTTTAAAACATGGCTCTGTAAAGCTAAATATACCCCACACAAGCATCCTTGCTTGCAGTCATACAACAAATTAACCACAGAAGTACTTTTACTACTATCACTGCCAGGTTTGGCTGGAAATTTCCAAACCTGGCAACCCTGTAGTGGGGTCAACCAGGCAAGGTGAATAGCGCCAGTGCCTTCTGATGTTCAAAGTGAATATCGATTCATTCTACGTGTAAACCGATTTGAATCGTTACACGTGAATTGATTTTAAACTGTCTTTGGTGCATCGTTACATCCCCATTAGAAACAAAAAAAAAACATTGCTTAAATTGTCAACTTTAACACCAGTTGAGACTGAGTGACTGTAAATGAATTCTCTTATGAAAGGTTTTCTTGAACAGGATCTCCAATACATAATTTAAAAGTCTTTTCTTTAAAAAGGCAATATATCTTGGTGGACTAATACAACTGAAGTAGAACTTGAGATGTTGAACTCTAGCTTAAAAACTAAACTGCATGTGTGGTGTAAATTAAACAAGGTACAAATATGGTGGTAACATGACCCAAACGCACACAGCCATTAAACAATTGAGGGAAGGTAACCCTCCCTTACATTCTTTAATCATTTTAATACAATGTGACAGAAAAACCAACTAAAATTGAGATTTTTTTGTATTTTTGTAAAATTATGCGCTTTTATAAATGTAATTTTAAAATGTGGATGTGAGTATAAATCAGTACATTAGTATACAAAGCAAGGTCTATAGTGACATGAAGAAAAGCTTGGTTTAAAGAAATTCTAGTGGTCTACACAGAGCCCTGACCTCAGCACGACTGAACAGTTTTGGAATAAATTGGATTATTATGTATTTTACAGCCCTACTGTATCTGTCTACATTATGCAAAATGTGAATCCTAAAAAACACATAACCACATTCATTTAAAGTTGTTTTCATTATAACTTTGAATCTTGTTCTGTCCCAAAAGCTTTTACACCACTGCGCCCATCAGCATTGCACACAGAAGTGTTCACCAAGTGTGAGGAGCATCTCTTTGGGACAGGGCATCTATATTACTGATCACTTTTGTGCTCTTTTATTTGATACAAATGACATGTCTAATCTTAAATTACAGGTTGGTGAACATTATGCTAGTCAACTGCAAGCAGTTTGCCTGTATTAATGCTTTTGCTAAGGTGATCATACAATTGGGGTAAATTATGCTGTGATAGTATTTAGTCTAGTTTCAGGGCAGCCAAAAGTTTAGACTTGACACAGGGTTCCTCTGCCTTGTGTTCTTGCTTTTAGATGTGTTCTGAAAGTTGTTGCATTGTCTTTATGATATTATTATGTGTTTTTGTTTTTAGTGTCTCCCAGGTCAGACTGTGAAGATTTCCCTGTCAGTTACAACTCCAGAGATTCCATCCTCAGCCACCAAGACAGCAAGAAGAAAAAGAAAAAAGAACCAAAAGGAAACAAAAAGGAGAGGTACACATCTTAACTCTGATCGATAGAGCAATTGAATCAGTTCTTATGGAGCCGGAAGTAGAGCTCATCTGTAGCTCTGTAAATGGTCACACAAGAAAGGCATAAAGTTACAGTGTGTAACTTTGAGATTTAGGAAAGTGGAGACCTCTCTGGTAGCAATGTGTTATCACTTTGTTACGTTGGTGAGCACTTACTCCATCCCACACAGCTTAATCTGATGGTCATGAGTAAGGCCAAACTGCGGGCCCTAGGTGCAATATTAGTTTCCCACTACTACAAAGCAAATAATCTCTAAAAATGAGTGTAGGTAAAAAGTGGATTCTTTTTTATTTGTTTGATGTATTTATTACAGCATAGTACACATTTAAAAGATGGATAATTTACTAAAACATATGCTGAACAATGTACCAAGTAATGTCAAATTCATTTGTTCATTTATCAAGATTTAACAAGAATGTTTAAAACCCAATTGAAATGCTGCAGCCTAAAAGAGCTGTATTTGCAAGAAATACCTAAATCGTCAAAAATCCTTTCTACCATTGAATATGTTAGATAAGAAAATGATCTTAATGATAAAATACACTGATCAGCCATAACATTAAAACCACCTCATTGTCTCTACATACATTGTCCATTTTATCAGCTCCACTTACCATATAGAAGCACTTTGTAGTTCTACAATTACTGACTGTAGTCCATCTGTTTAGCCGCCTTTCATGCTGTTCATCAATGGTCAGGACCCCCACAGGATCGCTACAGAACAGGTATTATTTGGGTGGTGGGTCATTCTCAGCACTGCAGTGACACTGACATGGTGGTGGTGTGTTAGTGTGTGTTGTGCTGGTATGAGTGGATAAGACACAGAAGCGTTGATGGAGTTTTTAAACACCTCACTGTCACTGCTGGACTGAGAATAGTCCACCAACCTAAAATATCCAGCCAACAGCGCCCCGTGAGCAGCATCCTGTAACCACTGATGAAGGTCTAGAAGATGACCAACTCAAACAGCAGCAATAGATCTGCGATCGTCTCTGACTTTAAATCTACAAGGTGGACGAACTAGGTAGGAGTGTCTAATAGGGTGGACAGTGAGTGGACACGGTATTTAAAAACTCCAGCAATGCTGCTGTGTCTGATCCACTCATACCAGCACAACACACACACTAACACACCACCACCATGTCAGTGTCACTGCAGTGCTGAGAATGATCCACCACCCAAATAATACCTGCTCTGTGGGGGTCCTGACCATTGAAAAACAGGGTGAAAGCAGTCTAACAAAGCATGCAGAGAAACAGATGAACTACAGTCAGCAATTGCAGAACTACAAAGTGCTTCTATATGGTAAGTGGAGCTGATAAAATGGACAGTGAGTTTAGAAGCCAGGAGGTGGTTTTAATGTTATAGCTGATCAGTGTATGTTCTACCAGTTATTAAATAAAAGGGTTCAAATTTCTGCCAGCCTGAACAGTGAAATGTGAAATTATATGTATATGTCTTAAGTGTTCAGGCAAAGATCAGACCACATTTTATAAATAGTTATTACAAAAAACACTGGTAATTGGAGTACACAAACTTTCCTTTGCAAGTCCCTTTTAATGATCTTGATCCCCAGTTGTTTTGCTGAGCTTTGTCCAGAGTCCTGTCCAGTTAAAAGGAGATTTATGTTTTATTTAATCAGTAAATATAGCTACCAGGTGTTTAGTTTTTGACCAGACAGTCTGGTTTTCCGCTTCGTTGTCCTGGCATGGATGGTATTGTTGACGGATGTAAAAATCTGCGGTTATTTCACATTCTGAATGCATTCTCTTTGTTTAAGTGAGTAAAGTGCCATGTTAGCCCTGCCATTTTTATGTCATATTTGCACATACGCGCGCACACACACACCGGTCTAGAATCTCAACTACGTAGTGTATTGCATAAGTGATCATTTTAGATACAGAGAGGCTTTAAATTCTTGATAAAATTGATGGATAGCAAACATCAAAGTTAGACTACATTATGGCAGGCTTCAAGATAAAAGGGTAAGTAAAGAATCTGTTTATTAACTAGAGCTACTTCAAATAGCTGGTAAATAAAAAGGTCTAGAATAATGCATGTACAAAAATTATTTCCATATAAGTTGGGACACTTCCTAAATATGCAATAAAAAAACTAAAACTATTTTTTGGTAAATAGCTTAAACTTTTATTTAACCAATAAAAGTAGAAACCATAGAAACTTTTTTAGTGTTTTACTATAAATCTAATTGTATTTTGTAAATATAAAAAAAACAGTAGAATATGACACCTGCAACACACTCAAAAAAGCTGACACAGGCAAAATAAGACAAAGGTTAACAAGTAACACTGTTCTAAAAGGTTCCACAATACTAGCAGTTTAGTATAAAGGAGCATTTATCAAATTCTTAGTCTTTGCAAGCAAGGTTGGGTTGTGGTTCACCACTTTGTATCAAACTTTGTGAGAGAATTGTCAGTCATTTCAAATAAATGTTTCTTAGCACAAGATAGCAAATCATTTAGGTCTTTCACAATCTACAGTTCATAATACAATGAAAAGATTCAGAAATCAGAAAAAATCTTAATGTATATAGGCCAGGAGGGGAAACTGCTGCTGAATGCATTGTCACTTAAGACAGCCTACTGCTGCATCAAGAAATGCAACCTGAAACGGTATTATGCAAAGAATAAGCAATATATTAAATTTGCACAGAAACACCAGCAAGTTCTTGGGGCCCCAAGTCATCTGAGATTGGAAATGTGTTCTGTGGTAAGACGAGTCCACATTTCAGCCTGTTTTTGGAAAAAAAATAGATGTTGGATTATACGTGCCAAAGATAAAAAGGCCTGGGGGTGCAATGGCATGGGGGTGCATCAGTGTCCACAGCATGGGTGATCTGCATATATGTGAGGCTTGTATTGGTGTTTTGGAAAGACACAATTTGTCGTCAGAACGTTTGTTACAGGAAAAACTATGTCTGTCTATTTCAGGACAATGCCAGGTATCATTCTGCTACACGTTACATGCTGAACAACATCAATTTCTATTTTTTTACATTTAACATATAAAATTAAGTTGTTTTTTCTTTTGTTTTTGTAAATAAAGATTTAAGTAAATTTACAAGTTACAGTTTTTTATGGAGTTTTAATGAACTTTTAAAGTTTCCTATATTTGTATATAAAATATGACTAATTATTATAAATGTTTTTTACGCACCATTTAGCTTGTGAATGACACGTATGATACTCTGATACTTAAGCTAAAACGCCCCGAGGACATTTTATAGACAATTGGCCTGGTTTCATTTGTACAGCTCTTTTTGCACAATGCCAGACAAACATTAGGCCACTATGCTTTATTTGTACATCAATTAAAACCTATAAAAATCCTTTTTAAAAGCGAAATGAAATGCTATACAATTACTGAACCCAGAATCTATGAATGGAGATCAGGTGATGCAACTAGTCACCAAAAAAATTTATTTTTATGTTTATCACCACTTTGTTTTGGTCGGGGTTGTGGTGGGTCCAGTTTCCCTGGATTCATGGGCACAATGCAGGACACACTGCCATTAACCCCTACATCAAACATAGCCAATTGTGTCTCTGTGTAGATGGGCACAAATTCACCAGTATATCTTTCCCAGAAGGGGGCAACTCCATATCACTACATTTATTGATTTATTGTTTTTTTATTCAAATTCAGTCCATTAAGAACATTTAATTTATTTTTAACACATAACTCAACATAGAAGCAATTTTATAAATAATGAAGTAGTGTTCTATATAGCTTTAATGTAAGCAATGTAAGTTTTAAAGTTTAAAAAACTCTTATACTTATACTTAAACTCTATTTTTTGTTAAATAGATACATTATTGTACACAATGAACACAAAATCTAAATGCAAACATAATATATTGTTAATTATTATATGATTCACTCATAAAAAATAAAAAGTTGAAAGAAACTTCACCAAGAATAGTGTGACAAATGTCCCTTACAAGTGTATGTAAACTTCTGGGTTAAGTTAAGTTTAAGTCTAAGTTAAATCACACTGCTTGTGTGTATATAAGTAAAGATATGAGGGTAAATTCAGAGGATAGAAATACTGCAGCATAATGTTTAACAATTAAATAATCTCTAGTAATGTCATTTTTAATTGCACACTATAATAGATTTGCTCTTCAGCTAACTGTTGTTTCTTGCTCAGTTTTGCTGCAGAAAGAAGCAGCACTGGCAGTAAGGGCGGGACGTGGGACGGCCTGGGCCTGAACGAAAAGCCAAGCATGCGCTGCTCCACGCTCCTGGGCATCCTAACCGGCGTGCTGCTCTACCTGGTAATGGGGGCAGTGGTGTTTAAGCTGCTGGAGACCCCACACGAGGAGGGCCAACACATCAGGCTGCAGGATACCCGCCGAGACTTCCTTTTTAACTACACCTGTATCAGCCCAGAGATTCTGCAAGAACTCATAGAGGTACATGAACCAGAAGTACTAGGAACATATGGTCAGTATTTAACGAAAGTTTTTGATTAAGAATGAGGAACTGAACTAAGAAAAGATGTTCTTTTAGAAATGCTTATCCAGTGAGCCTTTGAGCACACTGGACCCTGACCAGTATAAAGTGGTTAACAGAGATAAATCAGTAAATGCTTGTTTAGTAGTAAAGAGCATAAAACTTTGAAACTATGAATTGCAAAGTTCACAGTGACACTGCAGGTAGTCACATAGCTTCAGGGTCCTGGGGTCCTTTAAATACATTGTATTGAATCTCAGCTCTGCCATCCGTCTGGGCTGAGCGGCCACATGAACAACGATTGGCCTGTTGTTCATATAGGGGTGTGGTAATAAGCCGGATAGGGACTCCTCACGACTGAAGCAACTACGACCTCTGTTGGCTGATTGATGACGAAAAAGTGCGGTTGATTTGCATATATAAAAAAAAATGCATACGGTTGCTACCCACGTGTCGGAGGGGGCATGGGTTAACTTAGTTCTCCTCAAATCAGAGCGGGGGTCGGCATTAGTGGAGAGGAAGCATGACGCAATCGGGCAATTGAATGTGCTAAGTCATGAGAAAAAGGGGAGAAAATGCATAAACAAAATATATATATAAAAAACATTTGATTACTCTGTTGGTGTAAGTTCTCTCCTCTGCATACTAGTTTTCTGCCCATTTTCAAAACATCCCACAGGCACAATTTATTTTTTAATGTCTGAGGAAGGGAGATTGATTTGGTTTCTTATTGCTGCTAAAACTGTGGCATCTGCTGGATGGTCATGCATGACTAAGTAAGTGAGTGAATGTGGAAGTGTGGTTTCCTGCCCTGGGCCCGATATCCCTGGGTAACGCCTGAATTGCTGCCTAATCAAATCCTGTGAATGCTTTAAAACTTCTACACTTTTCTATGTAGCTGTGTAGCCGTCTTTTAAAACAGCTAGCATTTTTACTTGGCCAGAAACATGCCAGTCTCTACATTATGTTAATTAAACTTGACTATTTGTTGCAGTATTTTCACTTCAGAGAACTACCCAACAGAAACGTCTAGAGAATTATACTGGCGAAAAGAGAATTCATCAAACAGCTGTAACAGCCAGAAATTACCATCTAGAAAATGCCTGCATTTCAAAGTGTAATAGAATAAGAAGTTACTCCTCACAACAAAAGCATCTGATTTCTAAACCTGAGAGTTCAGCCTCTGTCTGTGCCAGGTCTTCATTGGTAATCCAATTTAAACAGGATCTCTTACTATTTAGCCAAAAGTATGCGGACACCTGTCCATGAGATTGTTAAAGATCCAAAACCATGAGGTTAGGCACTAATGTTGGTTGTGAGGGCCTAGCGTTCCAATTCATCCCAGAAGTGTTTAAAAGGGTTTAGGGCAGGGCATTGTCCAGGCCACTTGTTTTTCCTTCATCTTTATAAACCTTAATCTGTGCACAAATGCCACTGTCATGCTGGAAAATGCCTTTTCTAAATTGTTGTCAAAAACGTTGTTTTGCCAATCAAATGATTTAAAAAATTTACACCTTACGGCATTAAGTTTGGATGTAACATCTACACTTAAGAAGAACTTCTGACATCTATTTTTGTTAATATAATCTAATATACAGTATAAAGATGTATTTGTATAATTTCAAATGTGTTGTTCTCCCACTGATCAAAACAATGATTCCAAACTATCCCGGCTCTAAAGCAGCAAATCAGACCCAAGCCATAATGCTTCCTCTACCATGCATATTGTTGTTCATTTCTGCCAAGTTCATCTTTTGTCTCAACTACAAACAGAATACGGTCCCCGAAACACTATGGGAAAAGGTACACCCACTCTTAGAGATACATTTTTACAGTTTTTAAAAGGTGCCAAGCATCACGTTTTGGGGTGATTCGCTGCCCCAAAACTATGGCAGCTTCAAATTTTACATTTACATTTTCCTGTTTTTGGCATTTAGCAGACGTTTTTATCCAAAGTGACTTACAGTACCGTGACAGTGTATTGTTTAAGCCAGGGGTCCTCAAACTTTTTAACCAAAGGGCCAGATTACTGTTCTTCAGTGTTTCGGGGGGCCGGACCGCAGGTGAAATAGTAAACACACCCAAAAAAGCTATTTACTATGTATACTGGATGTATTGTCTGTGCTTTGTATAATTGTAGTTCATAATGATAATGCAGAATTTTTATTTATTTTAATAATTTCCATTATCCTACCTCATACAGAGTTTCCTTAAAAAATCAGTGTGAACTGTGAGCCTGCTTTTGCCTGATGAGAGTAAGCGTCAGGTTCCATATTTGTTACTGCCAGTCATAATAGCTAATAAATGTTGATCAGTGAGTCTGGATCTGGTTGGAGATTTAAGGTGTTTCAACTTTGAAAAAGTCTGCTCACAGATGTAGATGCTGCCGAAAACGGTAGTTACTTTGAGTGCATGTTTTATTGAGATCGGGGAGCAATGGAAAGAGAAGCATAAAAATTAAACAATGTGCTTGAGTTTTGATTTTGGACTGCATAAATGCGTTGATCTCCGGGAGCAGGTTGTTAAAACATTTCAAAACTCGCCCCGACTCAGCCAGCGGATCTCAGTAAAGCACATCTTCAGCTCAGACAAGAATTCCTGAAACTGCCTGTAGATCATAGTTCATCGAAGATGAACAGTGGCCAGACAACATGTATTGCTGCTGTGGTTAAAGGGGCCGGTCAAATCAAAGCATCGGGCCGTATACGGCCCGCGGGCCGTAGTTTGATGACCCCTGGTTTAAGCAATTGAAGGTTAAGGGCCTTGCTCTAGGGCCCAACAGTGGCAACCTGGCAGTAGTGGGGCTTGAACCAGCAACCTTCAGATTACTAGTCTAGTATCTTAACCACTAGGCTACAGCTCCCCAAATCATTATGGAAACATAATATAAAAATATTTAAAGACGTTTTAAAATAATGAATGTCAGGATTATTATCCATCACCAAGCGCTTTACATATGGTGAATTCTATAACTTATACCTTGGAGCAAATCTGGAAACAGTGCATCTTTTGGAAACAGAAGGAAACCACTGAAGACACAGGGAAAACATGAAACAGGAATTTTTTGTGAATAAAAAATTAACCTCAGAACCAAAAAAAATGTGGCGCCAACTCTAACCAGACCATATTTTACAACCAATCTTAGAAATAATATTAATTTAAAAGACTCTGTGAAACCAATTTTCAGCCACTTTTGTTTTTGCTATTAATATAATTTATCAGAGATGGCAGGGTTGCCCGTGCACACACAACTGTAGGGCAGAAGGTACCATCACCATGTGTCTATGTTTAAATGGGCAGTCAGCTCTAATTGTTACACATGTAGTTATTTGCTCTTGGATATGTATTACAAAAGTGCCATAATTTTAGCACCTGATTACATGATGATATCCTACAGAGTAAACTGATCAAGTCCATAGAATCTTAGTTGCTTGTGGAGGCCTGTTGTTTACATGCTTGCTGTCTAAACATAGAACTATCTAAACTTTAAATCTTTATGCCTTTGCAGAAGGTTGCAGATGCCATTGGGGCAGGAATTGACCCAAAGAATAATGACTCGTTTACCAGCAGCTGGGACCTTGCCAGCGCTTTCTTCTTCTCAGGCACTATCATCACTACGATCGGTATGGCATTCCCACCATGCTGCATGACCTCAGATCCCTTTTAATATATTGCCACTGGCCTGTTTACTGGATTATCTAGATTGTTCACCCTGCAGCCTATCTATAAATATCGAACACGTTAAATTACAAATTGTTTCGTTGTGGGTTTCAGGTTATGGAAACATTGCACCAAAGACAGATTGGGGCAAACTGTTCTGTATCTGCTACGCTCTGGTGGGCATCCCTATGTTTGGGTTTCTGCTAGCCGGAGTTGGAGACCATTTGGGTACTGGGCTGAGGAAAGCTGTTGCTAAGATAGAAATGCTTTTCCTGGTGAGTAAGCACAATTTTAAATAACCCACCTCAAACCATTAAAAACAACCCCTTTAGCACTTTAGCATTTAAGCAGTTAAGTGTTCATGCATCTGCCAATCCCAGATTTTTTCATACGACCGGCAGACAATAAATTATGACACCTTCATTACTCCAGAGTCTAATGATAATGTGCTTTACACCACTCCCATATAGCACTGCATTACCTTAGGTTAGTGTGACTCATCTGCTATGAAAAAACATGAAGCTCCAGCCAAGAGGTTGTTGATGTTGCTGAGACCAGATAAACTTGATAGTAGCTGCAATCTAAAACTATTTTTACATGCTACTTGCTTCAGTACTCACAGTCCCATTATGCAAGCTCTCTGGAACATATCACTATTATGTGAACACAGATTATAAAACAAACGTTATGCACCTATTAGAAGGGTGCATAAAGAGTGTGGGTAAAACAGCTAGTTAGAACCCAATAATTATAAGAGATGTCCACATACTGTTGGTCATGTAATATATGTTCCACATGTATTTTGGTGTTACATATCTGTTGTTGACCCTGTTTTCTGGTTTGATCAGAGGTGGAAAGTGAGCACCACTATTGTGCGAATCATCTCTGCTTTATTCTCCATCTTGCTGGGTTTGGTACTCTTCGTTTTTGTGCCCACACTGATCTTCCAAGAGATAGAGAAGTGGTCTTTGCTGGAATCTGCCTACTTTGTGGTCATCACCCTCACCACCGTGGGCTTTGGGGACTATGTTGCAGGTACAGTCTGTCGAGTACATCTCTTTCATTGAATTAAAGTTTAAATTTTGAAAACATATTTAAAAATTTAAAGCACATGAAAAATCCCTGGTTCCTGGTGGAACCAAACTCACTGCAACCCTGACCCTGATAAACCAGTTCATGAAATGAAAAAAATTTAAAAGGGAAAAGTAGGTACATTTGCAGAATTAAGTGCTTGCTGTTGATTGGTTTGGTGATCTGTTAATCAACACTTAAACATGGAAGGTGGAAGAAGAGGAGAAGCTGGATATCAGATATTATTTCAGTAAGCAAACTGATAAAATTATAATCATATCACCTCTGCATGTGTTGTTTAAAAATCTTATTTAGGCACCCAGGTGGTGCAGCGGGATATTCCGCTGACGCACCAGCACCGAGTTTCTGAACTCCCGGGTTTGAGGCTTGGTGTTGCCACTGGTTGGATGGGCACCATCTGGCGGGCATAATTGGCAGTGCCTGCAGCAGATACGTAATCTGCAGTGGGGACCGGACTATATGTGGGTCGGTGGGTGGCTGGGTCTTCATACGCTGTGTAAGGACCCTGATTGGCAGAAGAGACATCCATGCAGGAAGCACAGACGAGAGGAGGAGGGCTGTACACGTGTAAAGTAGGCGTGGGCAGCGGCATGCTCTCCTTGGATGCAAATCTGGAGTCTGTCAGCAGCAGAAGACAAATTGGATGCGCTAAATCGGGAGGAAAAATGGGGAGAAAAAATTCATAAAAAATAAATAAATAAATAAATAAATAAAATAAAAATCTCATTTAAAATCACACTCACACAACAATAAATAGATTCCTTCTGATTGTGCACCTGTTGACTATGTGGTCAAACACGGCAAAACGTAGACAAGAACCTTTGACAAGGCCATGTGAAGCACTTAACAAAAACACAAGGCTATGCAAAGAACACAGACAAGGTTTGAAAACAGAACCAATCAAGGAGAACATAGACATAAGTTGAAACACATTAGGGAATTAACAGGATGGTGTAGCCTTATATCTGCAGACAGTTATTATTTAGCCAGGGACTTGACAGACGGGTGGACCTGGAGACTGGTCTTGACATGCATTGGGTACCAGTGATATGACTGGGAATGGGACTGTAGGAACCACTGGGACTGGCAACATAGTTGCTTCACCCACTTGTGCGCCGTATTCGTCAAACGACACAGCATGAACAGCATGTGGTGAGATCGCAATGCCAGCCTGAGGTGTCAGCAGTTGAAGAGGGCAAATCTGTCAGAATGCTAACAAGTTCCAAACGACATGCATAAACAGACAAGGGGGTTTACATCTCGTTGTTGGGGGTCCTATGGTGGTCACTTTCTGTTGATAAACAGGGTACGTTTCAAAGTAATTGTGTACCCACAACGTTCTTCTGTATGGTTGGTATAGCTAACGATATTATTAAATAAATATACATACAAGATAGGTGTACCTAATAAAGTGCTTGGTGAGTGTATATAAAATTTTTATTTAGGTTCACAGGTGACAATGACTAGGCAAATGTACTTTTGTCACTGCTTTTCAATTTTACTATGCAGAAGCACTCACAAACAACACTGACACGTTTTTGGACAAAGCAGTCAGAGATTTATGACTCTGTCTGGTACTAAGTCGTAAATTCATGATGTGCTTTTAGAAACAGACTTATACAGAACATATAAATAAGTCCAAAAAATGTATTTAATTTTATGTTATTAAAAGACTGTGTCCAAACATACCCAGCTATGTCATCAGCCACATTATTCTGTTCAGGGTCACAGTGGGTCTGGTTCTACCAGGAAACAGTGGGTGCAA
The DNA here is from genome assembly GCF_030014385.1 of Trichomycterus rosablanca. Lineage (NCBI taxonomy): Eukaryota > Metazoa > Chordata > Actinopteri > Siluriformes > Trichomycteridae > Trichomycterus > Trichomycterus rosablanca. Next base: position 21,585,042 of record NC_086003.1, read on the forward strand.
GGCATGAAAACCCTGGACAGAGCACCAATCCATCACAGAGCTTCGGCAAACCCCCTCAGACATAGCCAGTCATGTCTTTGTGGACGCCTAGCCAGCCGAAAACAGCGTTGAGATTCAAACACAAATAAAAGCAGTGGTGGGATAGTGTGAGACTCCTGCGCCACCCAAACACCCCTGTCAGTGTTCTATTGGTTCTAACCCAGGTTGTTAGGGCCCATGATTGTAACATTTTTTGTAAGTTACAAACAATTTATACAAAGTGAATACTCTTTTGTAGGTGCTGAGGGGGCTCAGCTTGACTGTAAATTTCAGATTATTCTATAATTGCTTACAGAGTTCATCTGCTTTTTATATTGATATTTTGCAGGTATACTATAGCCGTCATACTGCATTTTTCATTAAAAAAAAAAAAAAGTCAGTTGAGAGGCAGTCCTCAGTCAGCGGTGAAGGGTCGAATCAGTATATTATTATTTATAGTGGGGGGTAATGCTTAGTTCTATAACCTCAGTAATGCCTGTTTAGCTACATTTGTCTTCCTGCTCAGGCGATGGTGGGGCTGAAGGCACAGAGCACTGGTACAAGCCCCTGGTGTGGTTCTGGATCCTACTCGGCTTGGCTTACTTTGCCTCCATCCTCACCATGATTGGAAACTGGCTACGAGTCCTGTCCAGAAAAACCCGAGCTGAGGTAAGCTAGGTAAAAACAAACACAAAAAAAAATCATGTTTTTATTGTTTTCCCACTACACACTTTGCACTCATTATTCGCATGTTTTTACCTTTTAAAATAATTAATCCCATCCCTTCAAAAATATGCCAGTGGGTGAACAGACTACTACAGATTGTGAGTGAGAGAATGGGTATGTGTGTTGCCCTGCATTAGATTGGTTGCCCTGTGTGTTTCCCTGCATTAGATCAGTTTAGGGTGTGTTTCCATCTAGCAGAGTCTGGATCAACCATGATTACTAAAGATGAGTAAAAATTCAATAAAATTCCAGTGGTCAGCTGTTTTTCTATTTTAAATGCAGAATTTTTAACTAAACTATGAAGTAATGAAGTGACTTTAGCATTTGCAGGTATACTATTTTGTATCATACTTTTAAAATAGCTGGAAATTCCTTTTATAAAAATATGTAGCATCTTAGCTAGACATTTGATATTTTAGGTAGTCAAGTCAAATTTATTTATATAGCGCTTTTTACAATGGACATTGTCTCAAAGCAACTTTACAGAATCCCAGACCAACAGACAAAAAACCCCTATTGAGCAAGCCGAGGCCGACAGTGCCAAGGAAAAACTCCTTTAAAATTACAGGAAGAAACCTTGAGAGGAACCAGACTCAGCAGGGACCCATCCTCTTTGGGTGGCCCACTAGTACTATACACTAACATTCTATTTTATGTTATAGAAAACATTCAGGTGTCCAGTTTTCTTTATAGTAATGGAGCATTTTCTAAGAACAATTTCAGTGCTTCATTCTTGTCATTGTTATGGTGGGTCCAGCACACATAATCACCAAACACAAGGCAAGAAAACCCTTGACCCGTGTGCAAGTTCACAAGTTCAATATTCTTTTACAAACAAGCCAAACCAGTGTTCATAAGTTTTCCCATTGTTCAAGAACGTAATATTATTTTAAAAGAACGAAATACTTAGCAACATAAAAAGCACTTATGGGAATAACTATTCTTGTAACATTATGTTATTGATCATGTCAGAATTTAGCCTTCAATAGAGTTAACGCTCCACTTTGGCACTCAGAACCTAACCTTGGCCTTTTTCTTTCATTTTTTTTCTTTTAATCTTTTTTTCCTAGATGGAAGGTCTGAGAGCACATGCCACTGACTGGACCCAAAACATTCAGAACATGTCTGTTGACTTCCGCATTGCAGGCAAACTAGATGATCCATTTAAGCGCCACCGACGAAGGCGTCGACGTGGCCCCCGTAGCCATGGAACCAACCAGAGCGTCTCTGGCACTGCTGGCCCAAGAGACAGCAGGAGAAAGGACAACGGCTGTTCTGACAGTCAGTCTGAATCTGGATCCTACTCCTCTTACACAACTACCTCCAATGAGTCAGACTTTGAATCAGAGTCTCAGAGCTCAGAGTCAACCCAGACGGAGCGGGTGCCAGATATAGTGGAGGGTAAAGGAAAAACAGACCCCTCAGTCTCACAACCCTTGGATTACTTTGGAGAAAATCTAGCTTTTATTGATGAATCTTCAGATGCTGTTAGTGGAAAACTTCACCTGGACCCACTCCTGGATAGACCCGAATTCAAGACAAACAGGGCTAAGAGGAGACATCACAGGAGAAGGAAAACACCAAAAAGTAGCCCTACCAAGCACAGTGAGCCTAACGGAGACATTATGCCCCCTGATAACCCCCCTCCTCCTCCACCGCCAAATCCTTAATCAGGGAGATCTTATGATGCAAAAGTATTACACAAAAGTGCTTTGTTTTGGTTAACCTCTAAAGACATCACTGTTTACTGCTTTTAATAGCAAAGTTCCAGTGCCTAAATTAGCACAGATGAGGGTAAGTAGTAATTTAGGAGGAAAATCAGTGCATACTGGTATCAAAACAATGCTCTTAGCTCCATCTGCTGGCCTTTTTTGGAGTTGGATGTGGCCTGCTTGCCTGTGGGATACAGTACTGCACATTAAGCAGTTGACATGTTGGCCTTCAGTCTGCCTTTGTGCTCTTTAACCTCGTTATTTTCATCATTAAATAGACCCGCAGGACTAAATACATAGGGACACTGGTACCCTTGGTAAAGATTATGTTTGTTTGTTTATTAGGATTTTAACATCATGTTTTACACTTTTGGTTACATACATGACAGGAAACGGTAGTTTATCTTCACACAAGGTTCTTCATCGAACACAGTCATGGACAATTTAGTATCTCCAATTCACCTCACTTGCATGTTTTTGGACTGTGGGAGGAAACCGGAGCACCCGAAGTAAACCCACGCAGGCACGGGGAGAACATGCAAACTCCACACAGAAAGGACCCAGACTGCCCCACCTGGGGATCGAACCCAGGACCTTCTTGCTGTGAGGCGACAGTGCTACCCACTTAGCCACCGTGCCACCCTTGGTAAAGATAAGGTTAAAAAAATTTTAAAAAAAGGTTATGATTCATTTAAAATAAGTGTGATTAATTAGCTCACTCACTGTTTTTGGATGTGGAAACTTGAGCCTTAAGCCCCTTTCCATTGCATGGCAACCTACAGTTCAAAACACTACAGAAATCCAAATCCAAAACTGTCTGTGTCATACATCATGTAATACTGTCCGTTTTGAGTTACACAGACGTACCTGTGAAAGTAGTAGGAGTTTGCTGAAGGTGAGGCCATACTGGCATTCTCCAGCCGACGCTGACAGCAAATGCACTACAGTAACTGAAAACAACAGCAGTAGTAAGAACAGGACGATTGTTGGTTTGCCTCTCTGTGGTTGTTGTGCTGTTTAATTTTTTGTAGCCCTGTTTAAATGTTTAGAATGTTTTTTACAACATTTCTTCTGTTGCAAATCTGTTGCAGTTGGGGTTTAAACATGCCGCTTGTATTGTGTCACTCCAGTGGTGATTCTGTTTGACCAACCCATGGTCTGCACTGCTTCTTGCTCCACTTGCGTATGATTGGTAACTCGTCATGAAGGGTAACCAAATTTAGCACGGGTACTTAGGTAAGGTACGGGTCAATTGGTAAAGGAAACAACCACTACAAGTGCAATCATGGATTTAAAAACTGCCATAAAACAGGGGTATAACTAACCCAAAATGCTATTTAGGGCAGGGTTATTACAGCTCTGGAGGTTTTAAACTTCTTATTTATTGCTTATTAATTTATACTAGTATTTTTAGGTTTGTGTTCTTTCACAGCCATTGCCTTATTTATAAAGGTCAAAACATCTTTGTCTATTTTACTTGACAAATTTATACCCCAGTGAAACAGAAAACCATGTGTTCCTAAACACTCAGGTGATTTATTATTATATAAGAATAATAATTTGCTCACCTTTACCAAGAGTGCCAGCTTACTGTATAAACATTCAGACAAAATAGTTTGTCTCATCTGACACTTTGGCCATTGTGCCTTGACGTATAATCTTTTTTATTTATTATTTTTTACGGTATGATAAATAACATGACCACAGTTATCAGGGGTGTACACCATAAACTGAATTAAACTGAAATAAGTGTGTTTGACAGAGGAAGAGAATCAGATGTTTTTCTGTAATTGATTCATAGACATTTTTTAATCCAGCAAACTCAGGGTTCTTTTCTTATTGTCTAGTCACTGCAGTTTGCAATTTTACTAAAATTATACAGATTTCTGCATAAACAGACTGGTAGGTTAGCAATTAAGGTACCAGGCAGCCCAATCACCACTTAGTTGCCACTTATCGGCTCCTGGGCAAGGCCCTTAACCCTCAGTTGCTTGCATTATATTTGGTCACAATTTAAGCCACTTTGGATAAAGCACCTAATAAATGTGATATCCAATTTGTTATCCAAATTTTCTTAATACAAACATTTACATTATCACATACACCGATCAGGCATAACATTATGACCACTACCTTGTTTCTACACTCACTGTCCATTTTATCAGCTCCACTTACCATATAGGAGCACTTTGGAGTTCTACAATTACTGACTGTGGTCTATCTGTTTCTCTGCATACTTTTTTAGCCTGCTTTCACCCTGTTCTTCAATGGTCAGGATCCCCACAGGGCCACCACAGAGTAGGTATTATTTGGGTGGTGGGTCATTCTCAGCAATGCAGTGACACTGACATGGTGGTGTGTTAGTGTGTGTTGTGCTGGTATGAGTGGATCAGACACAGCAGCGCTGATGGAGTATGTAAACACCTCACTTTCACTGCTGGACTGAGAATAGTCCACCAGCCAACAGCGCTCCATGGGCAGCGTCCTGTGACCACTGATGAAGGTCTAGAAGATGACCAACTCAAACAGCAGCAATAGATGAACGATGTTATGGCTGATCGGTGTATTTCAATGAACAAACTGTTTCAAACACTACAGACTTGTGATTGCAAGGACTGAATGTCCAGATAGATTAAAAAAAACTTTAAACAATAACATTCCGTACATCAGAATCATTATCAGTGTGACACAGAACTGATATTTAAAAGTCTGGGCACCATAGGTTGGCATAGGATTATTGTATGGGAAGGTCACACTCTTTTTTAAGGCTGATGAGGTTTGTAGCTGATAACATAATCATTTCAAGATTTCATTTGTGAGAGCAGTGGAGACCATGGAGACAGCACTAGTCTACAGCCTACGTTGAGTTTTATATATAACTCTTTTTTTGTAAGATGAATTAACCACAAAAAATCCCAAAGAAACTGTTTGTGTCAAGATCTTGTTCCAAATATAGTTTAGTCCTTACTTTAGGATTAGATTTAGTTTGAGCCCTTTTGTACAATAGCCTATACTTATTCTCTCAGTGTTTACTCCTAGGATAATTGTTAGGTTGACAATAGCAGGTATTTATTTTTAGACAATGAACTAATTGAATCTTAATTCACAGTTTTATAGAAGGATAGGATATTATCATTTGACACTTTTAACATATAACACTTTCTAAAGTATTTAAAAGTATTTGGCCTCCGTAAGTTCATAGTTAAAAGTAAAACCAGGACCACTGCTGTTTAACTTTTGATAGGGGATCCCAATAAAATAAAAGAAATATATAAAACAGACCACATTTTACATTTATTAGTCAAAATGTAGGACTTCATGGTCTAGCATTTTTGTTTTACAGTTGGCAGATTGGTGCTGGGTTTGTGTGAGAGATTGACACTACCACAGGATCATTACTGTAATAACGTGTTTGATCAATTATTGTTGTGTAGTGCTAATTGTGGAGGATCCATGCATAAAGTGCACATACAGCTAATGTAGAAGATTTTAAGTAGGCATGTGTCTGAACATAATCAACTTTTAGCCATACAATCTGCTAAACTAATTACATACAGTTTATGCATCCAACTTTTGTGGATGCAGATGTTGGAGGAAGGTTGAAGGCTTTTCCTGTAACATCATAATGCCCCTGTGCACAGAGTAGGGTCTATACAGTGATGCTTTAATAAGTTTGGTGCAGAGAAACTTCAGCTTAAAAGTTTACATTATGAGCTATTTATGCAGAAATCCATATAATTCCTAAATGTTTACAAACATTCTATTATAACAACTTGTTAAACATAATTTACAATTAAATAATGTCAGACAAGAGAAACAAATTCATCAAGACATTGCAAACACATTTAATGGGTGTTTAGCTTCTCATAATTTAATTTAACTTTACGCTGTTTATTTAATTTAGACCTTCTCTTTCATTTATAAAAATATTCACTATGTGAAATGCACCCAGACTAACTCTGTGCAGAAGCATTGCATGTCTGTTATATTTGTTTGGATTTGGTTGAATTTAGCAAATCAAAAGACATTTATGTGAATGCTGACTGTTCAACTCTCATGCGGTGGTTGCACTTATATGCATTATATGCTTATATGCAAGTTTGCTGAACTTGTGCCCTGTCGTCTCTATCCAAAGTCTTTTCACCGCAATTCTTATAACATGCACATCGTGTTGTTATGGTTCTTCATTAAAATAAAAAAGAATGGGGCACAGAAGCCCATCAAGTGACATCAAGTGTGTAGTAAAAAAGAGAAACCCATACTCAATTTTATCTGTTTGATGGTGAGGTTGTGGTGAGATCATGAAATGTTTAACCTTTTAAAGTGGAGTCACTGGCTCAAAACGGTTGGTAACCCCTGCCATATGAGTTTACAGAATGTTGTGTATTTACCACACTAATACAGCATGTTGATCGTCTACATACTGGTTTAAGATATCTTCTGCCTTTGTACTATTAGCTCTAAGAAGTCAAGAATGGGAGTGATACTCTACTTTTTTAAAATAATTATTGAATGAAGGTTTATCAAGATAGGGCCTGGTATGGAGGGTAATGCACTTTATTATGTGTTATGAAGCATGGTTTTAAATGAAATTAAATGAAACCATTCACAATGCATGAAAGAACTATAGCCATTGAGGATATTCATGCTATCCCGTGATCTTTTCCCCAAGGTATATGGGTTTATGCCATTTTTGTAGAAAGAAAATACTTATTTTAATTCATAATCCAAAGACCTGCTAGGTAATGTCATTCCCTGTAATAAAACAGTTTGTTCTTAAAAAAGGTGTTTTGTGTTTTTGGGTTTGTTGTTTGGGCAGCACATTGGCTTGGTGGGTATCCATGTTGCTTTAGCAAGAAGGTCTTGGGTTTAATTCCCAGGTGTAGCAGTCCAGGTTCTTTCTGTGTTAAACCTGAGCAAAGTTTGAGAGGGTAAGGATGATTAGATGGATATTAATATCAGATGAGACAAAGACCAGATTTGATGAGTTATAATATACTTTATAAATATTAAACAACCACTTGATCTAAACCAGGGTCACAGTGGGTCTGGAGACAAAACAGGTCACCAATCTATCACAGGGCACTACAGACTTACAGATTTTTTTATTATGTGACTCACACAAAGGAGCCAATCTACCTTTTGGGAGAAAACCAGATGAAAAGTTCCCAGATGATGTTGGAGAACAGGCAAAGTGTCTCAGTTAACATGTATTCGGTGTAAACAGACATGAGAAATGTAGAGCAAAGTTTAAAGTACAGTCAGTTTGCATGTAGTACTTTAGATCTTCAGCTGTCTCTCTCAATCTGTGACCTTCAGCTCAAGGACGTTCTGCACTGACGTCACCGGGCATAGAGACAAATGCCCACTGACACTAGAGGGAGCTGCACTGATTTAATAACGCACTGAGCCTATACACTCCCTCACCTTCAGTCTATTTATAGCCTGGATTTATTGATGACTAGTAAGATTTACTGAGCACCACTGTACGTTACAACAAAGCATTTAATGAATCCCACATATTACATACATTTGTCTGTTTATTTTTACTTGGATTACGGATCGAGGAGTTCTCCTACACTATTAAGAAAGGTTCCAAATTATACCATATATCAGTGGGTCTCAAACTGTGCAGTGGGAACACCAGATGCCCTTGGAACATTTGCTGCATGGACTAAAACTAAAAGTAAAAATATAAAAGATATTTAATGTTAATATGTAATTTGCTTGATTTGGGGAAAACATGATAAAAATGTTTATTTTCCTTCTTTTTGTTTTATAAAAAATACTGAATAGGATACACAGACACCATACTTCATAACAATCATCCATAATATGGCCATTTCCCAGCCTCAAGACTTCTGAGACATGCTAGACCAACAGTCCTGACAGTGCCTGACCGCAATTGCTTTTTACTGAATGGGTATAAATTCCCACAGACTCCAACATTTTGTAAGAAGAATTGGGTATGTCATGGTTGTTAAGGTAGAGTCAACTCTATAATAATGATCTAGATTTAGGGGAAAAAAACAACTTTTGCAGCAACCCAGATTTTGTTAATAGACTGAAATACTGAAACTCCAAACATAGGAGACATGTACCAATCTTTGTTGAAGACGGACACAACAATTGCTGCAAAGTGGCTCATGTAATGTGTCTAAGAGCCAGTGTGTAACCAACTTTCCCACCCTGACCCCAAAACCTAACTCCCTCAATTACCTCCCTACACCCCCCCCCCACCACCTTAATTTTAAAATAGGCCAAATGTTTTATTAGTAGTTTTATTGTTATTTTGTCTGTTGGCAGCACTGTATTATACAGACCTAAAATCATACTAAAGTTTGTGGCTTAGAATCCAACCCCTCACTCAACCAGCCTGTCCTACCATACATGATTCGAAAACACAAACATCACTTAAAACCAAAACTATTTATACATTTGCTTTGAAACTCAATAATGTTTATGAGTTTACTCTAAATTAGGCTATAGTGTAAATAGGAAATTTGACACTAGGGACATACTTTAAGTTGGTACGACTATAAGTTTATGTAGATGCCTGCACCTGTTTTAGGGTCATGACCCCCGACATCTCTGTCCACATTCCAACACGCAGGGTAAAGTCATAAAACATATTTAAACTAAATTCTTAAGCAGCTTACCACCATCCTGCACTGCAGTTGAATCGGTTAACTGAATAGAAATCTGGGATGTGATGTGCTTCATAATATGCTGTGTGGACACAATGCAGCACAGCTGAATGCAGTGTATGCGGCGCGCGCGGGGAGGCAATGACCTTGAATTCAAGGTCGCTCGTAGATTCTCAATGACACCGGGAACACGGTGTGTCTCCGTCTAAAATCGGCTCTTTTATGACCGTGGAGCTATTTTATGTCGTATAGTTTGATCAGGGGTTGCGGATTTAAATGACTTCTGCTCTAGTTGAGTTGTATTAAACCCGCATGAACAGTCTCGGTCAGCTGAGGTCATTTTTCCACAGAGCCGCCACGCTGCACGCGACTTTTTCCCGTCACATAGTAAGCACGTGCCGCCTCGTTTTGAGTAACCGCCGAGACTGGGCACTTTCTGGGCATCTTCACTGCCCTGCTTTCCTTCACAGAGTGCGAGTACAGTGTGCAGTGTTGGCACTATACCCAGCCAGCTGACTGGGGGAGGACACGAAGCGGGTCAGTGTCACAAGACCAAGCAGACGGAGGCTGAACATTTTCCATGCCATCTAAAGCCATGCGGGATTTACAGTGTAATGCTGGACGCATTCTGCAGCATTATACACCAAATAATACATTCACAGCCCATAGTTTCCAGTGGTGTGAGATTATTAGTATTGTTATTTTAATTAAGAGTTAAATGATAGTTTATTATATATCTAGGGAGCTATTTGATTTCTACTAAGGCAAAATTTTAATTTTATAGTGATTTTCACTCACACTCAAATTTCCAACAAAATTCATCAAAATCTTGCTTATTAATATATATTTAGGTTTTTATTTTTATTTTCCTGCACAGAACTGTATGTCAGAGTTGTTTAAATGTAGTTCAAGATGAGACAACAAACTATTAATATAATTAAAACTAGTTTTTTCATGGCGTATATATACATATATATAGCTGATAAGCTACAAGCTACCAACATTATTCATTCATTAATTTTTCATGTTTTGCCGCTGCTTTGTCCTGGTCAGGGTCGTCGTGAAAGGTACGGCCTCACAATGCAGTACTACAGGGCAGTTGTAGCCTAGCGGTTAAGGTACTGGACTAGTAACCAAAAGGTTGCCGGTTCAAGCCCCACCACTGCCAGGTTGCCACTGTTGGGCCCTTGAACAAGACCCTTAACCCTCATTAACCAAGTCGCTTTGGATAAAAAAGCGTCTGCTCAATGCTGAAAATGTAAATGTACTACAGGACACAAACCTCACCACCCCACTCCCTGACATAGCCAATCTCCCAATGTCTGTGTATGACCGGCCTATAGCACCGTTTGTGGATTCGAATCCTGCCCACCCAAGTGGTATTATTTTTCAAGGCCCAGTGATGGATCGGCATCCCGACCAGTGATTCTGGGGAAATCTGATCCACCATGACCCTGACCAGGATAAAGCGGTGGTAAAACATAAATAATGTATGAAATCTAGATTTCATCAGTTAGTGACACTTAGCTCTGATTACTGTCTGAAAACAGTAGGTAGCTAAATGTGAGTGTGTAGGTGTGTGATTCTTTGTGATACATTGGCACTCTATTTAAATGTTGTATTTCCACCTTGTGCCCAGTGTTTCTGCCACCCTGCTTAGGATAAAACTGTTACTGAATAAATGGTGGAGCAGCCAATTTTAAAATTGACTAAATGTAAAGATTCTACAGCACCACATGTGTCTAGCTGTGTTCCACCCATATTTATTTGACATGATGCTTTGATTTATCAAAATGATAGATTATATAGATTAATTTAGCCCAGGACCTTATACAGCAAGTTAATCAGACATAAGTATTTGCAAATTGCAGTTTATGCCATCCACATTTGCCCAGCAAGTTGAGCTTTATTACAACACAATTGCACAACAGTTAAGCTTTAGTAACACAGACCTGGTAAATATTAAATGTTGTAACTGAGATTTTGTAACAGAAATCACTCTGAGTGACGACCAGTCTGTTCACTGTCTAATAGTTTCTAAAATTGGCATTCGTGTCAGAATCTATGATTTACCAGATTTGCTTTGATTTACTTGTTAAAGGGCTGAAAATAGAAACACGCCGGTTAGGCGACATGAAAAAAGCTGCAGATCAAACGCGTGTAAACTCGTGAGTAAGAGCGGCTACAGTAAAGCGCTGCCCAAATCCCACACCGCTCACTACACATGCGCATTGTGTATGGTTACACAATAATGCGCTCTGTACCCTAACTAGTGCCCGACGCGTTAATATCAGAGAGATTCGGGATTGTGCTTAAGTCTATTCAGTATTGCGGCGTTGATGACGAAGCAACGCGATGGAAAGGACGTAACGGAGGGGGATGAGGGGAGGAGCAGCAGAGAGGCAGAGGGCGCAGACGCAAGCCGATCAGCGGAAGACTGCTACTAGCTTCCAGTGGCAACCGAAACCGCATTATATGCACTTCAGCACGGAGCACAATTACGGATTAAATCCACGTCCGCTTGAGCTGCATTAGCTCCTGTTGTTCCCGCACTGAGGAACCTGGTCTGTCACGTATGCTTCTCTAGAGAAAGGACCGATCCTGCGTTTGAAACCTGGTGTCAGGTCAAAGTTGATCCCGAAGGTGCGTTCAATACATTTGTGCGTTTGCGTTTACTAAACCGGTCCGCGCTGGAGAGATGTTCAGCGACTCGTGACAAATTGGACTGTTTCCAGTAAATCCTGGTAAGTAGCCTAGAATAAGAATATCCAAAATAAACACTGTACAGAAATTAGGCTTTACTATTCCAATCTAATCTACATATTTTTGCACAGTGTGTAATAGACACCCTTGCAACAATCACTATAATTTAGTTACTCATATAACATTTCCTAATCCAAATGTTCAAGACTCTTTAACAATGTGCCAGATTTCAGACGCACAAATGTAAGTAGTGAGGAAAGTCTGCAGTAAGCTGGTACAACATGCTGATGCCAGCTGACCTTGATCATGTTGTCCTAATCCCTAGTCCATAATAATTTGTAGTTCATTCAACTGCAGTCCTAGAATAAACCTGCCTACTTGGCATTCAAGGTACGAAACAGTCTGTCTGAGTTAAAGTCTTTGGTGATCTGTAGCACAGACAGAAATAATATGTTTCCCTGAACTGAACTGAGAAAAGAATTAAAAGCAGTTGGTGCAGCACTTAATTCATCATAAGGTTCTTTTTCCTATAGATACAACTGTATTCATTATTACCCATACTACAGACTGATTGCATTATTATTACCCATACAGTTTAATGAAAATACTATCTATCAATCAGCTATAAGAATAGTGCCCAATCCATCAGTAATAAACCTATTAAGAAAGTGCAAGTTACCTTTAAGAATATCTATCAGTAACAAGATAACATATTTCATATTTGCTTATTAAAACTTGTAAGAAAAGTTTGCAGTACGCTAAAGCATGCCGATGTACGCTGACCTTGATCATGTTGTCCTTATACTTATTTCACAATAATTTACGCTTAATTCAGATGCAATCCTAGAATGAACCGGGCTAGCTATCATCTAAATTGTGTCTGATTATTTGGTAATCTTTACTTTAGACAATAATTTCAACATGTTGTGTTGCTTCTCCAGCATATAATTTTACTGTTTATTACTCATTATCTATACTCCAATATAACTGAATTAACATTATCTGCATGGCGTGTAGTATTAAAGACCATTGCAGCTATCTGTATGAAAAAATCAGCAAGTCTGAACCCATCTAGTCCACCGCTAAGAATCTGTTTGTAAGCATAAGTTAACTTATGCCTTTATTATTATTTTTAATCTTTTAGGCTTGTTCCTTGTACCAGTGTGCCTGGTTTTAAATGTTGGGCAGTGGTATATCATGGACAGTCATCAAAGTAATCTGCAGTAGGTTGGAACAGCGTGCTAATGCCAGCTGACCTTGATCATGATGTCCTATTACCTAGTCCATAATCATTTGTAGTTTCCCCCCACTGATGTGTTGGCACTCAACTGCAGTCTTAAAATAAACCTGAATATCTAGCATTCAAACCTGGTTACCCAGCAATTTTGACACATCACAAAGCTGGTAAAAAAGAAGATTATTGTATGCCATTAATAAATGCCCATCTATTAGCATTATTTGTACCTGTATATATACATTATTTGTAATAAATACACCATTGCAGCTTTCTATAATAATCTTATAATGACCGTTCTTACTAAGAAACTATGCTTGTCTATTATTACTTGTAGCTCTTTCTAATTTTGACTCTTTCTTTATGCCGTGGTGCCAGATTTCAATAGATCTGAACATAGTGATGTAGCAGCAAAGCAGTTAGTGTGTATGTGCGTGCAGCTCCACTGTCCAAAAGAAAAACCCTGAAAACTGATGGGCCAGTCAAAAACTGTTTGTAGCCTTCCATTCTAAGTGAGTCATCAGCTATTCTTATATCGTCATTAAGAAATTGTTCCAAGTATACGTGTAGTCTGCAGATCTTAATGGCTTTGACTCTGTCGTCATGCCAGTATGTTTGATTTCAGATTTGAGAACTAGTGTAGCAGACACACTCGATAAAGTGGTGGGGACATAGGCTGGTACAACGTGGTGATACTAGCTAACTTGGCTCATGGTTTGGTAATCTTCAGACCATGATCATTTGTACCTTTCCCTAGTTTTGCCTAGCATTTCAAGATAAATCAAATAAACATTAGATATGTATCAGACTACATGCCATTTAGATCAATCCAGTCCACCACTAAGAAAACATGCAGAGTATAAGCTTTGACACCAGTTTGTCTTCACACCAGTTTGCCAGAGTTTAGATTTTTTTTTTAGGCCTTTTAAGCCTCTGTCAGTGCAGGAGGGGCAGTTACACCGAGTCCATAGCATGTGGGGGGCAGTGAGATTTTTTACTGGCCCCCTATTTTGGTGTAAACACAAATGTACTCTCAGTAATAGTCCTACCATCATATTGTTCCCATCATGCATGTTTTAAAATATGTCCTACTGTATACATAACTAATTTACATGATCATTTTTAGTTCATTGAAGGGAAAGTAATTTTAGTTTTGGGGCTCCTGCTTGGCCCATGAGATGCTATTTGCACCACTAGTGCAGCAGTGTAGCAGACACATTTATTAATGTAGCAGGAAAAATCTGCAGTAGGGTGGTACAACATGCTGATACCAGCTGATCTTTATCATTATTTTTTATTCTAATCCTTATTCCATAATAATTTGTAGTTTCTGCACCGTTGCATTGGCATTTAGATATAATACTAAAATAAACCCAACACACACCACGGGTTATCTGAGGCTCCAAAATGTCAGTTTCAAAATCTGGGCTGATTCATACCCTGGACAATAATTTTGACACACTTCCTTGTTGTGAGAAAAGGACTGCCATCAGACGTCCTGTGTTAATACAGAGTATTATGGAGTTTACTCTGCAGATCATAGTAGTATGACTCCCTCTTTTTGCCAGTATGCCATCAGCAGTGTAGCAGGTCCATATTTTAAAGCAGTGAGAAAAGTTTGCAGTAGGCTAATACATGTTGATGCCAGCTGATCTTAAAATCCAATTCATTATTTATCTCACACGCTATGTCTGAGTTTTAAATTTGACTTCTTAACAATTTTGCAGCTGACCATGAACTTGTTGTCCTAATACTTAATTTGTAATTAACCCCATTGTCGCATTGACACACAACACGATCCTCGGGTTGCCTGATGATCTGGACCTGGCATTCCAGACATTGTCCCTATTTAGAGGTGAGCCGAAAATATGATGCCAGCTGACCTTCAGTTTGTCCTAAAGCTTTGTGCGTAACGTTCAGTTTGCCCCCATGCATTTCCCAATGACCTTGCTGCAGTCCCAAAATAGAACAACCACATGTCAACTCCTCATGAGGCTAGTTTGCATTCAAGACATTTTTCCAAATAAAAAAGTGAATCAAAGGTGTTTATTTTTGGTAACCACCACATATAGTGTATATGAGATTGCAGAACAGACTTTTACACTTTTTTGGTTGTGTGCTAAGACATGAACAGTGAAGTTCTTGTCTGCCTCAAAAGTTGCTCATACATTTTTATTGTAAGGTGTTATATATAAGCAGTGATGTAAATAATGAAGAGAACCAAATGAAGGTTACCACACAATCCAATTTGATCCACTAACTGATTGTTGATTGTCACTTTCATTTCAGGTTAACAAGGGTTAGAAGTAAGTTGGCTAACAGGTAGCTATAGTATTTCAGGTGGTTGCTAAAGTGTTCCAAATTTGTGGGGTTAAATGTTTTTGATTAATGTCTGTTGGGGGGGGGGGGG
Organism: Trichomycterus rosablanca; assembly: GCF_030014385.1. Taxonomy (NCBI): domain Eukaryota; kingdom Metazoa; phylum Chordata; class Actinopteri; order Siluriformes; family Trichomycteridae; genus Trichomycterus; species Trichomycterus rosablanca. The sequence continues at coordinate 21,600,492 of NC_086003.1, forward strand.
GGGGGGGGGGGGGTACTCTAATGCGTTAGATGGTTGCTGTGGTATACCAAGTGGTTGCTCTGGTGTTTCAAATGTGGGGTTGAATACCTTTGACAGGTATTAGTATGTTGCTTTCATTGGGTTTTTGGGCATTGCTATTAAACTTCAAATAGGGCTATGATGTTTCAGGTGGTTGCTGTGGCATTCCAGGTAGTTGCTAGGGTGTTTTATGTGGTTGCTAAGGTATGCCTCATGTTTTGCAATGGCTAGTGGTTGCTAGGGTGTTCCAAATGTGGGGTTGAATACTTTTGATGGGTGTTCATATGCAGCTTTTATGGGGTTCTGGTTGTTGCTGTTGTATTCCAAGTGGTACCAGGTATGGCTAAATGCTGTGGTAAGTGGTTGCAACAGATTTCTAAATGTGTGGGGATGAATAATTTTGGTCAGATATGTGATTGTGCGTATGTGTAAAGTAAGTGTGTTTGTGTATTGGCGGTCAAGCCACAGAGAAAAGGAGGGATTCTGCGTGAATCTGGATGAGGAAAGAAGTGACAGTTGGAATTTAAATTCCGAATTTTCTGTCAATGCATTTCAGTGGGGAATTTTTGTCTTTCAAACATTAATGAGCACAAGAACAGTTTTAACCTACCTCGCAGCCTTAAATATAAAAAGGACCCAAAATATAAAGATAAAATAAGCAGACGGACACATAATACCTATCTTGCCATAAAATGACACGTGTTAAGCATGGCATTAAAATCCAAATAAATAAATACATTTCAACGTTAATGTAATAGAAACTGTACATTTTATAGTCTCCAGTATTACACAGCACAGGTCTGGGCGTGATTATCTGCACATCGGTAAAGGGTAACCAATTGTTAAGCAGTTTTGACTGTATTAATTGCACAAATGTGTGAAAGAATAACAATAAGAAGAAGAATAAGGAATAACAATATAGTGTGTTGCAAGCACTATAATAAGGTAACCCTCCTACATGGTACCACTGCTGTGCCACTGTGAGATTTACAGCCACTGTTGGTCAGCGTGGTATTTATGACTAAGAAAGTTTCAGAAAGTTCAGAACCTTTATCTCCAGGACTGAGGTCGTGCTTTATTAGAAAAGTACATTATGATATTTTGCTAACCTTGCATTTTGTTGCTTACCATTGAATTACACTATACTGGTTCACATCCAGTAAATACAAGCCACCATACTTTACTGGGATTGAGTTGGTAATCCTTAAAAGGCTGTAATCCAATTTGAGAATTTACCTGGTCAAACTGGCTTTTCAATGTCACCTTTCGAGGTCTGCTTGCATTTTGCTCACACTGCACATGTATTATAACTGAAATGTGAAGGCTGATAACCTCTATATCTCTTCTGAGAATTACTTTTTCACGCAGCCCTGTAGATAAGGTGATTAGACAGTCACTAGGCAGATGTGACTTTATCTGTGTAAAGTTTTACAAAACATTTCTGTGCTATTTTACTTGCTGGGAAGGTTGGTCTTATAGCTTGTACCTTAGATAAACTCTGGACAATATTTCAGTTTTTCTACTCACCCCATTCTACTTTTCTCTATAAAACAGATATGTAGGATTGGTTTGCACATATCACTATTTAAATACTGTGATTCGTCAATGCGTGTAATAGTGACCCTTTTTAAATTGATACATTTATGTCCCAATATCCTTAGTTTTTAAACCTTATTTGCGTTTTTTTTTACAAAAAATCAGAATTTATACTTATTTTTCAGAATACTTGATGTATATGAATAATGTCAGTTCTACTAGTTTACATCTGAATTTATAGCCTACCTTGATTGACAAACATTTTATTGTATTTTATGTTTACAACTAATACATACTGTATAAATCAGTATTCAAATAGTGCATGTGCATCGGTGTGTTTATATATACAGTTGCCACCCCAAAAAGGATTTATTACTCTAAACTCTTCAGCAGAGCTTGATTTTTAGCTTTGAATTAAGTATTTATCAGATGAATAATACAGCACATGAACAAACCACTTATTAGAGGTCATGAAAGCAAAAGGATGGTCCACCAAGTACTGAGTCTGGGGGTTAAATAATTTGTCAAAAGATCTAGGGTGCACAAAGTCTAAAGAATTTGACAACCTGCCTCTGGGCCCGGCTGTCGCTATGCAGACACCAGTCTCAAGTTCTAATCCAGGCCTTGTTAGTAGTCTTGGGCCTTCCTGTTCCATTATTTATTAAGAAAGAACATTATTGCTTTATTGGACTCCAATCAGCACCAGCAGCATTTATTCCTTCATGCAATTTGTTTGGGTATATTGTGTTATATGGTATTACTGTCTTTCATAAATATACATTAGGGGTGGGACTAATGGAGCCTCTCACCAAGCTTAGACAATGGAACTAAGGACTGCACTTGCATTACAACAACCAAAAATGGCAGTGCAATGGAACTCACATCATGTCCATTATTATTATTCATTAATAATGATAAATTAATTAATAATCAGTATTTAGCATAGTTCTGTTTAGCTTCTGCATTGCACTACAACAACGTCTTATGTAAATCTTTTCTAGTAACAGGTCCTGAGAATACAAAGTCAAAAACATGTAAAAAAAAAAACTTCCAAACCCATATAAAGAAAAATATTTGTTTTGTTGGGAATAATTGTTATTTAGAAACAATAGAAAAGCATTGTAGCCAGCCCCCCAAAATAAAATCTACTGGCCATGCTCTGTACTAGTTTTTCTGAAATATACATTTCAATATTTGATTTATGCCACAATTTATGCAACAATTAAAATGTCCAGAAATTTACTATTATGCCAATGTATTTTAATAATTTCATCATAGGGGTACAAACAGCTTGATTTCCAAATACATTTTTTTACTATGGTACCTGATCAGTTAAAGCTGCAGTGCATAACATTTTTTGGTAAAATACATTGAATACATTAATGCCACAACCTTATAGACCTTAAATATTACTGTCCTGTGTTTACTTTTTTATCGTTTTATACTTTATTCAGTAAAAGGTATCATGTTTTGATCTAAATCCATGCACACAAAACTTAAACTACATCTTAATTTGAGAAAAACTTAATACTCATGTTATTTTTAAAGTTAAAATAGAAAATCAGGCCAAGGCTAAGTGAGCAGAGATTAACATATATTTCAACTTGCTATTGTTTACACTTCTTTATATCTTTTTTAAGATCTCTCACTGGGCTGTGACTATAAGTTCACAACATAGGGTACTTTGAGCCCAATTGCCCAAGCTCCTTGATCTTGACATCGTTTGCATGTGTTAAATACAAACATTAGTCAAACTACTTGTACCGTAAAACAGACCATTCGTGATAACAGTATGAGTACATTAGTTCTTTTTACCTTGTTAAATTACAGCACCAAATTACAGATTGTTAAATACATCCACATTATTACAATAAATGTATTGTCATTTACTCTGCCACATCTCTAAGCATTAAAGCAGAAGCTTCCTAGTTGATTTTGTAGTCCCTATCTTGGTAAGCTTGGTAAATTATCACCCAGGTGGAATGGTGTTTTTTCTGTGTGCACGCACTGTGATAGAGAGTTGCCATTTTTGTCCTTCAAGCTCTCATGCGACTTTGACCTTTGGAATGTGTCTGAGTAGGGGAGGGGGTATTGTGTGCACACTGTGTGAGAGCATACCCCCCTTTACATGATTGAAGAGTGTGTGAATGACAGTAAGCAAGAGCACCATATGAGAAAGAAATAGTCTACTTTTCCATTTGTCAGCATTTTTCTGCCTAATAGTGTTGTTGAAGGAGGTACTGATGAGACAGCATAATGGTCAGGGCAGGCAGGCAGGTAATGGTTGATAATCAAATTTAGCCTTATAAAGTGCATGCTACAGGGTTGTTACTTTTAGTGGTATATTTATATGTAAATATATATCTTCCCCCTTGGAGGTTCAAATACAAACTGAATAAAACTTGTAGTATTAGTCAATTAGTCAAACCTAATTTTTGTAAGTATTTGTCTTAATTCATATCTAGGTCATAAATATTTGCCTGTAAATGTAGGGGTGTAAAACATAGTGACTTCATACTAACTGTTACATACATTAAAGTTAAGTCTGTATTAGTCAATTCAAAGTTATTGAGCGTAAACTGATTTTTTTTTTAATGATGTAACTCTAGCTGTAAATTAAACAACTTCGTAAATAAAACCCAAACTATCACTGAAAAGACATTTGGTCAGATGGTCGAATGTTTTCCAATAACCTTTAAAAACAGGTCTTCCATAAATTAAATCCTGGTGACCTTGTCGATAATGAGTTTAACAAAGCCATTGGTTTAGAGGCTGCCAAGGTAGAAAAAGCTCCTGCTTCTGTTTTTCTTCTTCTCAGGAACAAACTGCAGTCCAGGTTCAAGGGATTTTGGAGCAAGGGGGTTTTCATTCATTGTTGTGTCTGTGTGGATTGTCTCCAGTTTCCACACACCTCTGAAAAAGATGTATTAATTGTTTTAATTTTAATATGTTATTATGTTATGCCTTTGTTACAGGTTTCCTAATGGCCAGATTGAACTGACCCATTGCCACACGTTAGAAGTGAAAACTAAGTGAAAGGACTTGGCTGAAATTGAAAGCAAAAAGGTAGGCACCTTGTAAAAACATCTCAACCAATAAAACCTTGAGGGCAATGAAACAGAAATATTGATGGTATGCATTATCTGTATCTTAAACTACAAAGAGTAGGAAAACTTAAAAACATTATTTTTTATCTGTGTGTATGTATATATGTAAGGACGTATATGAAGAGTAACCCAAAATGTGATTTTTAAATGTTTTGTCCCCATGATGGAAGGAATATGTGTAAAGTGTCACAAGTTAATATTAGATATTTGGTGTACACAAAAAGAATAGCACATACCTGAATGCTTGCCCCCTGTTGAAAGGGGTTCTGGTGGTGCTGTTATGCTCTGAGGGGCAATTTGGCATCGTTTTGGCATGAACACTTGTGTTAAGGAAAAGGAACACTACATGATACCACTTTAATAAAATTAGCTGCAATTGGCTTTTAACTATGGCTCTTGTAATGTCTTGTTGCAGTCACAACACTTTCTGACCAATTAATGATATGCTGTGTTTCTCACCCTGCCCCTACAGTCTGCTTTGGTACTCTTGGTCTCTAGTCAAGAAGGGTAACCAAATTTAGCATGGGTACCTTGGTACAGTACAGGTCAGTTGGCGATGGAAACAACCATTAAATTTGGCATCATAGATTAAAAAAAAACAACTTACCATACCACAGGGTACCTTATGCTTTTTCTATTAATTTGTGATCCATCTGTTGGTGTAGAACATATTAGTAGTTTGTTAGGCAATAATACACTCCATGATAAAACAACCTTTAATTATTACTATGCTTTATCCTGATAAGGATTGTGAAGGGTCTTAAGGAATTATGAAACACCCGCAACTACTAGTCAGAATACACCCTGGGAGTGGGGTTTTATATAGGTTTTATATACTTAAACTTAACGGCCTTTTAGAACAGTTAGTTAATCAACAGTTATGTTTGCATGTCCTTTGGGGCATGTCTATAAAGTTGACCAACAGAAGAGGTGTAACCTCAACAAGGAGTCCAGCTTAGACCTGTGTTTCTGGGTCAGTCTGTTTATTGTGATAACATAGTGATTAAATCAAACTGTTTAAACAATTATGTTTCATATTTTCAACATACAGTGGGGAAGTATTTAATGACCACTTATATTTATTATGCTTCCAGTGAAACGTTCCACATTCAGATTTACATACAACTGTCTTTTTTTTGCTTAGAAATCTAAAAATATATGCACAGATACATAGAATGAAAATGTAACCTCATTGGCCAACTAATTCTGGAATTTTTAAAAAGACAACAATCCCAAACATGAATCCAAAATAAATGGACTGGTTTCTAAAAAGAGGTGACTGTGCTTACATCGTCTAGCTTCTTATATCTTCTGTCCCATTAAAATGTATGAGGAAATTTTAAATAGTCCATTAGACAGGCATTGAGAAATGATGTTGAGAAGGGAAAATATTTATTGCAATCATTTCTAATTGCCAACAGTGACTTTTTAACAAAATTACTACTGTTTTTCATTTCTGTTTTCTAAAAACTTTATTCTGTTTATTCTATTACACAAATATTTAGGTCATATTTATAAGAACAAAGTCGTAAGGCATTATGTAGTTAAATTAGAAGTGAATATTCACTAAAACAGTGGTTCTCAAACTGTGGTACTGGAAATGTTTTTCAGGTGGTGTCCAGATGACATTAAAAATTCTTGTGTACTCAAATCTATGCAAGATATTTATTTACATTTTAAGCATTTAGCAGACGCTTTTATTCAAAGCGACTTACAGTACTGTGACAGTATACTGTCTAAGCAATTGAGGGTTAAGGGCCTTGCTCAAGGGCCCAACAGTGACAACCTGGAAGTGGTGGGGCTAGAACCAGCGACCTTCTGATTACTAGTCCAGTACCTTAAACACTAGGCTACAACTGCCCTATTGTATTATCTTATGTATCGTATTATATTTATCTGTAAATTTTATAATCTTATTTTTCAGATTTTTAATAATATGACATCATGTACATCATGGGATTCCAAATAAACTTACAAGACTTTTTAAGGTATTACTTTATTCTTTCACCAGAATAAATGAATACCTCATAATTAAACACAAAAGAAAAATATATAATAATGACAGGATGAATGATGAGAATGAGGAATAACTTGTTGAGAATGAGAATTATACATCAGCCATCATACATGTGATGATGATGCAATGTAGTGTTGGAAAAAGCCATAAGGTTGAAACTGCATTAGAAATATTTTAAGTAATATATTGTTTCCATTCTCTGTATTTCACGTTATTTGTAATAGTTTAACAATGTCGACAAGTGCAGTATTCATTTAACATGTATTTTAGATCTAAACGTCGATTTTATAATGAACATAACTATACACACTTCTCAGCTGTTCGTGAGCAGCACTTTTTGACAGTGTGAGAGTTGTAGCTGCTCCTCCTCTCGCTTCCTGAAGATGACCGGTTACTAACCGCATGTTTTTATCTTCATGCGAGGAGAAAAGTGGCGTTAAAATGCGTTTCACTCGACCGGCAGAATTATATATTCTGCAGACGGATATTCTCGGCTAAAAGTAACATTATGTAATAGATACGCAGTCTGTACGTAGATTATTAAGACGGCTCGTGTGAGAGGCTCTGTGAAGATTCGGTACCTTATACAAGGTAAGTTAGCATTCACAGCGTGAGCTTTATGCTAAGCTAACTGTGCTAGCGCGGGTGAGGATGGTAGACCGGGTTTGTTGTTGTTGCCACTGGGCACTGATCTAGTTATCGCCTTCGATTTTTACAATCAGAGCAAGACTTGAATATTAACACGTGAAATCCGACTAACTAAATATGCTGAGATGTCAGTGCTAAAGTGGCGGGGGTGTGGTGTGGTATATTTTACAGGATATCAGATGGCTCGAGCGCTAGTTAGCATAAAGCTGCAGATCCACATGTGAATGGATAGCTGAGAAATTCCTCATCCTGATGTTAAACAGACTCTGATCACCTGTTAGTGGAAGTGACACGTGTGTGTTAGGGGTTTGAACTCTTCAGGACATCACTATCAAACCCGGAGCACTGGCACACACACTATTTGGCTGAGAAGTTTTATCTGAGAGTTTTTTTTCATTCATGAATTGTTTTAGTTAGAAAAGTGAACAAGTATACCACCAAAGGGGCACAAACATGATGAGAACTATATTTGATTAAATTATACATAATTTATAGATGTAATAATGTAATCAAATATTTTAATACAAAGAACTAAGCACTATTTATAACTGCATGAAAACGTTCTGACTTTTGGAAACAAATGCAACTTTAAAACAATCCTTACAAGTATTTTAAATTACACCAAAGCAAAATGTTGGGAAAATTTATTTATTTGTTTATTTTTTATTTTTTTTTGCATTTTCTCCCCCTTTAGCGCGTCCAATTGTCCAATTTGCATCGTGCTTCCTCTCTGTCTATGCCGAACCCTGCCCTGACCGAGGAGATCGAAGCTAACCCATATCCCCTCCGACATATGAGCAGCAAGCCGGATGAATTTTTGCCACCCACATATTGATGAGTGTTGTGCCACCTAGCGTTGCATGCGGAGAGACACACCCTAAGGGCACTCTTCCACGTCTCTGAAGGCACCTCTAATCAGCCGGCAGAGATCGTAATCGCATTCTGACAGAGAGACACCCACATCCGGTTCTTTGTCCCACCCCCCAACTGAGCAACCGGCCAATCGTTGCTCATATAGCCACTCGGCCTCGAACCGGTAAGGCAGAGCTGGATTCGATACGATGTACTCAGAATCCAGCTCTGGTTGCAGTGTGTCTTTTTACTGCTGCGCCACCTGAGCGGCTGGACATTTATCCAAAGTGACTTACAGTACAGTTACAGTATACAGTCTGAGCAATTGAGGGTTAAGGGCCTTGCTCAAGGGCCCAACAGCAGCAACCTGGCAGTGGTGGGGCTTGAACCAATGACTTTCTGATTACAAGTCCAGTACCCTTACCACTAGGCTATGGCTTGCCTTAAAATTCTATGACTGATTGTGAAAGATCTTCAAACCAGCACTTTTTTTAAAACACGTCCTAGTTTTTGTCCTTAGTCATCATACGTTTGCTAGAGATGTGGTAGATGTAGTAAGAGAACAGTAAAAGTAGTAAGAATCCTGGGGTATCCCTTTAAAATGTTAAAAAGTATATAGTAGTTACAGAAAGCATGAGTGTCCCAACTTGCTTTTTTTTTGTCAGAGTCACAAAGTGGGAAGAGTGGGGAGGTAAAAGGGTGTAATGTTAAAGTTCAGGGTTGCGCAAGTGTTGGAACACAGATTGTAAGCGTTGAGCCATAGTTACACTCAGTGCACTGCGTTCTCTCTCTTACATTCAAGCTCGCCGTGTCTTCTTTGCTCCCTCTCCAAGCTGTATCCAGCATGTATGTTTGGCTCTTAGAGAACATTGGAGACACCTGTTGTCACTTTCTTTTCCTCATAAAGTTCGTAGATGTCTTTCAGTCATCTCAATATATCAGCAGTGAGCTGAAGTTAGCCTGTTTGCTGTGGCTTTTTTTTAGTTAAAAGAACAGGACTTCAGAAAGTTATTTAACCCAGACCACATGCTCCTTGAGGAATAGAAGCATTAAAAAGCAGTAAATGCGATACTGTCCCAACCTTTTTTGGAATGTGTTGCAGACCTGAAATGCAGGAATGAATATATTAACAAATGAAATGAAGTTGACCAGACAAACCATGACATATTGTGGGTTCATACTTCCTGCAATAAAATAAGTAAATGTGAGAAAAACTGTTTTCCATACATTTTCCATACTGTCCCAACTTTTTCTAATTTGGGGTTTGTACTATACTTTCTATGTAAATGAATTGGCTTGGTCCTGCATGCCTGTCGTCCACTCAACTCATTCTGTTCAATGTGCCTGTTTTTTTACATCCAAATGTGTAATCAGAAAAGCAATAGCTGTTTTGAGTTCTTAACATGTGCAGTAGGGATGTCCTTCTAACACTTGGAGTAGTAAATAAAAACCTTTGTTGTCTGTGCATGATCTTTGTCATGTCAGTCAGCATCACACACAGTCACAGTACACAATAGATTAGTACAGTTGTTCCTAAATGGTTTGAAGCCAATTCACATAATCACTCAAATTGAAATATAACTATAGCAAATAACAGTGAGTTTTGATATGATATTAGTTTATATGCGCGCATACACACACTGTATGGGCAAAAGTATTTAGACACCTGACCATGAGCTTGTTTGACATCCCAAAATTTTGAAAACAGATGATATTAAATTAGAGTGACTTCTGTGTGATCTTTGTAGCTATTAACTACAGCCACTTTTATAAGAAGGCTTCTTGCAAGACTTTAAAGTATGTCTGTGGCAATTTGTGCCCATTTAGTCAAAAGACCATTTGTATTTCTGTGCACTGATGTTGGTCTGAGACAGCATGAACTGTGGATCTGTTTGAGTATGTACAATACAATACAAGTCTTTGCCTCAGCTTCTGTATGATTTAAAGGGTAGGTTTTCCTCTCTTCCAGATTAATGGCCCTAATCTGGTATTGGGATTATGGCTAGACACTGTATAGGATTCAGTCCATTTAGCACACTTTAATCTGGTTTCTGTTATAACAGATATCAGTGCAAAGTTTGTGTTAAAAAAATGCAGTTTTTTGTTCTAGTAGGAATGTTTATGCTGCTCCACAAGCAACAAGCATTTTTGAAAATGCATTTTTTTGGGTTTATTTGACCCCCACTGGTAAGTAATTGCTAATTACTAATGCCCATGTCCAATGTTAATGAAAACATTGGCTAGTGCACTAATTTGATGTAACCTACTATTTATTAGGTGTTTGGACTACAACTCTGTTCTGCTCCTGCCAGTATTGGGGATTTGGCCCGACACTGTAAAAATGCTTCTCTTATGAAAAAGAATAAAAGTAAAACAGAAAACTGAAGTCTTGGAAGATATTTTTACATCATAAATTCAAATTAAAAGAAACAAACACTCATTAAAATGCCCATAGTTGCACTGGGGTGGCACAGCAGTAAAACATGGTAGCACATCAGAACTGACATCTTAAACTTATTAGTTGGAATCTCAGCTCCGCTATCAGCAGGTCGGTCATCTGTACGTACAATAATTGGTCCTGCCACACATTTATTTCTGCAGCCAGACACAAGCACTGTGATGAATAAGTACCATGCTGTAGGTGACCATGCTGTCACAATCTTACGTCTGCGTTTGTGTGATTTACGAGTGGTATGATCCAAGTCTTGGTGTGGCCACTTTGTTTCCGCACATTCTAACATCCCCCTGCCTCTGTTTCTCTATACAGGTATTATGTCTTCCAGAGAGCGACGCACTGATCTTCATATCAAGGCAGAGCCTAGCAGTCCGGAGGGTGGAGGTGGAGGAAGGACGAGTCCTGGAGCTGTCTCCTCAGATTCTTCTCAGAGCGGAGGAGGGGGAGTGAGGGGGGATGTAGTCGGGCGCTACTCCTCGCCTGTATACAGTCCGGCCCTGCGCTGCCACTTTAAAGAGGATGTAGCAGACGGTGCTGATGAAGGCTCAACGGGAAGCGGCGGCGGGCGCTGCAAATATGCCCTTAGCACCCTTCCCAAGAGGCTTTGCCTGGTGTGTGGTGATGTTGCGTCAGGGTACCACTATGGTGTGGCCTCATGTGAAGCCTGCAAGGCATTCTTTAAAAGAACCATACAGGGTGAGAACATACTTACTAGTTAAATATTTTTCCACTCCAGCTTTGCTAACCTTAATAAAAGAGAGTCTGGAAATACCTGAGTAAATAATATTTTACTATACTCATATGGTGACGTGGTAGCTGGGCTTTAGGTAAGATGGAAAACATCCTGAAAACTTAAACTCTGGCATTTATATTCATCTGTTCCCCCTTTCACCCCCTTCTTAGGCAACATTGAGTACAGCTGTCCGGCGTCCAACGTTTGCGAGATCACCAAGAGGCGCAGGAAGGCCTGCCAGGCATGTCGCTTCACAAAGTGTCTCAAAGTTGGCATGCTCAAAGAAGGTGAGATGTTTAATCTAGTAGAGCCCTTGCTTTAAAGTGAATGCATTTCATTTGTGGTCAATTATTTGTTTGCTTTTAAGCATTTCAGCTATACAAATATAGACCTAAATTGTATTGATTAAATTTTTTACCATATTCCAGCTCTGTCCCCAACATACAGTATTTATTTATTTATTAGGATTGTAACGTCATGTTTTACACACTTTGGTTACTTACAGTACTGGTAATTACTGGTTACACAAGATTGATCAGTTCAAGTCTTTAATTTCAAACACTGTCATGGACAATTTTGTATCTCCAATTCACCTCACTTGCACGGCTTTGGACTGTGGTAGGAAACCGGAACTCCTGGAGGAAACCCACACAGACACAGGGAGAACATGCAAACTCCACACAGAAAGTACCCGGGCCGCTTATTATTATTACGTATTACATTCTGAACTAACGTTACTAGGACTATTATTAATGCAGTTTGTCTTGTACTAGACTTGTTAAGAGAACAGGAACAGGTGTGACATTACTTATCCCCCGTGGATAATGCAGTTTATGTATGGTCACTATAAATCACCCAGAACTTGACGCACGGTGTAGAAGTCATTATTATTCTTTAAAAGGTGTGTGGAATTTAACTGTATTAAACTATTTGGGATTCGATTTTAGTTCCTGTATCAAAACAACTTTAATAAGAGAAGATTAAAACTAGCATGCTTATTATTTGAATTGCACCATTTGCAAGTAAACACTGACACTTTTAGTGCATGCATATATTTGGTGTACAACATGTAACATAGTAGCACGTAGAGCTGGCATTTCCCTAATCATCAGTTTGAAATGAAGATGTCGCTGAAAACCTTCTTAAATTTCCGTAACATTACTATTTGATCTGCTGCATGTTCAGGAGTCCGTCTGGACCGGGTAAGAGGAGGAAGACAGAAGTACAAGAGGCGCCCAGAAATGGAAAATGCGACGTATCAGAGCACACCGATACCCATAAAGAAAGAGGGAGAAAGAGGTAAAGTCTGTTAAGTATAAAAAAAATCTCAGCTGCTATTGATACTACAAACACTGGTTTGCTGATGAAAAATAATAAACTTTAATTTGTGTTTGTGTGTTACCAGGCTCCCCTAGCATCATCGTGTCTCATCTGCTGGTAGCTGAGCCTGAGAAGCTGTTTGCCATGCCGGATCCTTTGCAGCCAGACACGGCTCAGCGCACCCTCACAACGCTGTGTGACCTGGCTGACCGCGAACTCGTTGTCATCATCGGCTGGGCCAAGCATGTTCCTGGTGAGAGAGGAGTATTAAAGGGAATGATGAAATGATGATGAAATGGTCTAGATTTGAAGATGATGATAATAGGCTGGTATTTCCTAATGCTGTTCAAAAGCCTGTTGGGGAAAAAACAAGGTCAAAATGGTCAGCTGTCGAGTTTGAACGAACCCCCCGGCCCCCGCTCTTCGCGCTGTAGTGAGAAGCAGAAAGTGCTGAGTAATCACGGCTTGCTGTGGAGGAACAGGTGCCTGGAGAAAAAGAGACTAATTGAGGGAATAGCTGGAGGTGGTGTGTGCAAGATTCACCTAATTGCCATCCAGGCCCACAGCCATTGGGAGGTGCAGGCTCAGGCACTTACGTGGTGCAGTGGTCTAACGCACTAGTGTTTAAAATCGCAAGTTCAAATCTCAGCAAAGCCACCAACCTGGCCAGGCATCCACACAAACACAGTTGGCTGTGTTTGAGGTAGGGAGGGAGGTTGGATGGGGTCTTGTTTTGCTGCTGCTGCGACTTGTGATCTCTGGGACTGGTCCGGGCGTCTGTGGGAGTGAGGGCGGGTGCCAAACTCTGGCTGGTGATAAGCAGAGGCCTTAGATTGGAAACATGTCTGAGGGGGCATTTGAGAAGATATACTTTGTCATATATACATAAACAGTTGTACAGTACAATGAAATTCTTCCTTCGCATATCACAGCTTGTTTGGAAGCTGGGGTCAAAGTGCCCCTGGAGCAGGGAGGGTTAAGGGCCTTCCTCAGGGACCCAACAGTGGCTGCATAGCAGAGCCTGGATTTCAACTGCCAATCTTCCTGTTGATAGCCCAAAGCTCTACCCACTAGGCTACCACTGTCCCCAGCTCTCTTTGATTAGATTGGGGTTGGGCAAGATATTTGATTAAGGGAACTGGATTAGTCTAATAATCAAATGGTTTTGAGTATTTCTTTATTTATAAAATAGTCTAAAAAGACACGTCAAAGAGTGATAACTGAAATCCAGATAACGTATTTCTCTCTTTCTTTTGTGCAGGTTTTCTTTCACTGTCTCTGGCAGACCAGATGTCAGTGCTGCAGTCTGTGTGGCTAGAGGTGTTGGTGCTGGGTGTGGCATATCGCTCCCTAAATTGTGAGGATGAGGTGGTGTTTGCCGAAGACTTTGTGCTGGACGAGGAAATGTCACGTGTGGCCGGCCTGACTGAACTCAACGCGGCAATTTGCCAGCTGTCTCGTCGCTTTAGGGCCCTGCAGCTGGAACGGGAGGAGTTCGTCATGCTTAAAGCCATCGCTCTTACCAACTCAGGTAAGCAGCTTTTTCTTTTTTTCGAGCAGCATTAACTACAGTCCTAATCTAAGCTTTTTATTGCTGTTTCTATGTTACATATTTAAGAAATTTACTTTGAAATTGTGTAACTATTATTTGTTGGAATTTTACTCCATTTTATTATGTTAACATTGTCTGAATATTTTGATGACCCCACTGATGAATCCAGAAAGGCTGATCATTTTATGTTACCTGTCAGCTGTTTTGCACAATTAAGCACGCTTGTCCTGATATCGGATTTGTTATTGTGTTAGAAAGGGAGGAACTGCCCATTGATTGTTTTGCCTTTAGCTTGTAGAGTACGAGTGTATTGCACACCCCGTGAGGGCAGCAGTTACTGTAAACAGTCAACTCAACCCCCCACAGTCAAAGCATGTCTATTTGTTATGCAAATACTGGGAGTCACATGTCGAAGCTGTGCGTGTCCTCACTACCGGATGTGTTAGCACCCATGTAAAGCCTGGTTTGTTTGGTAACCCACATCCATCTCTCAGTCACCAGTTTTTCATTTCTGTCCGTCTCTCTTTCTGCGTCTCGTTCTCAGACTCGGTCTATATAGAGGACATCGAGGCCGTGCAGAAACTGAGGGATCTGCTGCACCAGGCACTGTTGGAGCTGGTGATGCAGCAGCGTCCGGATGATCCACAGCGGGCCGGGAGACTCCTCCTCACTCTGCCTCTCCTCCGACAGACAGCCAATCGTGCTCTCACTACCTTCTACAGCATTAAGACCCGCGGAGGAGTGCCCATGCACAAACTCTTCCTGGAGATGCTGGAGGCCATGATGGATTCACCCTAATAATTAGACAGAGGGAAAAGAAAATGTGGAAGTATGATGTGGTGGGTTTTTTTTTAAGATGAAGCTTTTTAGCTGAAGGTGCAACAGTTGAAAGGCTAAAGGAGCGATTTATTCTTTGAAGTCTAAATTCCCTGTTGTTGACATTTTTAGCTTTGTGGTACTGATATTGTCAATTTAATGAGGTTTGATCTCTTTTATTTGGGAAAAAAAGACTTGCTTCTTACTTGCTACTAAATCGAGGTACGCAAAATAGGGAGTAAATTAGGCAACAGAATCTTCCTTATAACACTTATCAATTAACAATTGATAGCGTCTAAATATAGGACCTTCCATACCTTCCACCAGTTGTACATGGTCAGTAAGGTGACATAACGACTGCTGAGTCTAATGAGTAGCCTTTAGCAGTGGCGCCTCCTATTGGAAAGATAGGTAAAGCCATAAAAATGCTACACAACACAATAAAAATCACTGCAGGCAACCCTGTAGAGCCATGATGAACCTTCTTCCAATTCGACTTTTCATGTACTTGCTGTAAAGTTTCTAGATTTTTTGTGGTTTGAAATATGCAAGCCATGTGCAGAAATGTGAACGCCTGTGAGTAAAGGGGGCTGTGGACAGAGCTGGGTAATGTAGGAATTATAGACAGAAGCAGGACTATCTTTTATGCTCTAATGCAATATAATTTTAAGCAATATGTATAAGTGTAAGTCGTGCAGTTTTTGGTAAAGAGGGAGTGCTCAAATTGTTGAATCACAATTGCATAGTTGCTTATAGCTGCTCAGCAAATCTCTTTAAAACCCGTATTCGAACTGGATTAGTTGTACCTGGTGGGCTGAGGTGACTTAGTTTTTTACAGGTTTTGTTATTTAAAAATTACATTTTTAATGGGTTTGACAGTGATCTGGTTCATCATGTTTGTAGTTTAGCCTGTCTAATGCATTGACACTTTTAACCACTACAATTGGCTGTTTAGCCATCTACAAAGGAACTGTATTGCAAATCTCTTAAACGTTAACGTGTCGTCAATTGGTAAACCATCAGCACCAAAAATAATAGTCAATCTAAATAGTGCAGCTAATTCGGCAGGCTGGTTAAGCTGGTTATTGTAACAACAGTAACAGATATAAAGCCATATTTTATGTTTACATTATGCAGATTTGATTAGTTTTGCCATTTTCACACAAAACGTAAGTCTGTTTGTGTTCTGGCATCAACTTTGGGTTTGTTTGGGTGTACATCATCAGTGCAGGTTTGTACGCAGACTTTCGTGCCCCAGCTTGACTGAGCAATACTAATATCATGCATAACATGCAGGACACTGTGATATGTGATATAATCCTGTAAAATCCCTTAATTTATTTTACTTGCCACTGATCAACCGTTTGACACTTGTACAAAAAAATCATTTAGTTATAGCTACAGTTATAGTTGCTCCATTTGTACGCACGAACAAGAAATAATCCCGTTTTGTCAAACAGCGTATATGCCTGTATAAGAACAGTTTAAAATATTAATGTCAGATTCTCAGATAGCTGCCAACATTACTCTTAAACTCAACAATCCAGTAATGGTTTCTGAAAATGCTAATGCAAGTGCCACACATCCCAAAAGAGCCCTGTTAGTCCTCATCAAAGTCCTCATCTTGTGCAAATGACATTTCATTCCATCCAGATCCCATAAATGTGTTTTCCTTCTTTCTTACCTTTAAAAAAAACACCACTCAACCTCAGAGGAGGTTTGATTACCTCAGTCTTGTCTGTATAGACATTTCAATAATTATACAGACAGATGTTAACACTTTTTGACCACTGCAGCTTTGCTGGCATGTATAACCGTAAACCCACGCTTAGTGACCTGAACCTTATATTTGGTATGGGTCATGAGCATCTCTAGGAGAATTGTGCGGTAGAAAAAATAAAATACAGATACTTAAAATAGAAGTTAAAATAATAGATATCTGGTGTTTTTTAAAAATTTAAATAAATGTGCATAAATATTATAAACCCTAGTTAAATTTTATAAATTCACAAACAAATTTGCTTCTCAGCTTAATGTCATTGTCAGGACGTAGAAGTACACGTAAAAAAAAAAAAAAAAACATATTTCAGATATCTTTGGAAAAACTAGTCCTTATTCAATAGGACTTCTATGTGACTAGCGTTCACTTTAATGGACCCTGTATATCATTCGTTTCACAGATTGACCGTGAGAGTCTTTGTATGAGTGTTATTTTGTGCAGTGAACTGATACATCAATGCATTTAGATCAGGGTAAAATAAATCAACCTCAGCCCCTGTTGAGGGGTCTGTTTATCAAGTCTGCTGCTGTAGAATTTCTTTTATTATCCACCTAAAAGGACTGAGCAGGACCTCAATATAAAGCTCAAGGCAACGACTGATGTCACAAATTTTTCACGTGACCAATACTATATCTCACTGGGCGCCAACACTGAGACAGCACTGAGACTGATTGTAGCTAGCTGCTGGCTGTCGATGCTTGAGTTCTTGAATGCTTCAAAAGACTGAGAAGGAGCTGATCCAAGTTCAGGAAAAGTGAAACTTGAATCCTCACCCCAGACGTGGATATTTGTCTGTCTGAGCAACATTTGATACAACATGAAGAGCCTCACAGTATATAAAAAAGAAAGGCAAAAAAATTACACAAGGACATGGTTTTATTTTTATTGATGTGTTGGTCACTGCTGTTTTAGAGCCGTGTTTGTTTTGCAGATGCTTGTCTGGGATTATATGCAATCATATTTAGAGCTCTACAACTTTGCAAGCTTTTTGTTTGCATTTGTAACTCAGTGGGAGGAAGAAAAGCCAACTGCTGTCCAGGCCAAGAAGAAAATCAAACCACCAACCATCTGTTTTTAGACCTGTGTAGGATTGAGCGTGTATTCAGGGTGCTTTTCACTGTATGATTTGTATAAATATTTGTATGCGCATTGTTCATATTCCTGGGCTGTGATTGAATTTTGATTGGAAAATGTTCGTGTTTGATATAGCCCTATCTTGTTAGTATTTCTCATTGCATTTTGGGTAGTGTATAATACAAATAAGCCCCATTTGCACTAAAACAGGGGTAATTGCTGGGTTATCTTTACCAATAATTCACACCTATAGCCTATATATGGGAAATTACCAGGTTTATGTATTCACATATTTGCCATGAACCTTCTACATGTGATGGATTTACATCACAAGCACTTGTGATCGGTCATTAAGGGATACTTTAGTTAACTAAAACTATTATCCACCTTAATCCATACATTAACAATGAAGACTAAAAATATTCCTGCAAAAACAAAAATTAATCAGTTAATAATATAGATCTTGTTGAACATTGTACACCAAAACCATTGGTATTACTGAGGAGTTGGTCCACCTTTTCAGCTATAACAGCATCCACTCTTTTGGAAAGGTTTTCCACATGTGTCTGGAATTTATGCCCCTTCACATACAAAGTGGAGTTTTTCCACACCACTTTTACCAAACCATGTCTTTGTGGACCTCATTTTAAGCACAGACTTTAGAGACTGCACAGGTGTACAGCCATGATGGAACAGTAAAGAGCCTACACTAAATTGTTGCCACAAAGTTAGAAGCATATAAACTTTTCATGTAATTATTTAACTTTAGCAAATCTACCAGAGCATTAATTCAAAAACCTTCATGTTGCTAGCTGCAGCCTTTTTCAATGTGAGAAATAGGACTGTCTTTACCAGTAATGTTACACAGTAATGTCTCTTAAAAACTCAAAAAATAACATTTACACTAACAAAGCTACACTAATGACCTTAAACTTCCAGGATTTTCTCATACATCTGTGCAATACTGTACGGTGCCATTTAGCCTTTTAAGACTTTTGCCCTCCGTATGAATTATAACAGCTACTTCATTGTAGGATACATAATATTGATTTTTTTTTTTTCTTGTTAAGTTTTAGCTTGTTGTTTCTTCACTGTTTATGAATGAGTTAAAGCAGCTGGCTTGAATGTTGGTGCTGCTTTCTTAGTAAGGTATTGGCTTTAGTTCTTAAATGAGGTAACCCAGTAATACCCAAAAAATGTTCTGTTCCTATGTTTGGACCTCAAAATGGGGGTTACGTTGACATTTAACCCATATTTATTAAATTATCACTTAATATGTGGGTGAAGGTGTGAAGAGGGTTATACATGCTTACATTTCTGATATCCTACTATAAATCCATTTTGTGGATTTTAATGTTTTGGCTAACTTGAATGTTGATTTACTGTATGTTACACATGGCCTAAAGTTTGATACTAAATTAAGCAATCTAGAAAAATTGTAAAAAGTTAGTTTTTCTATTAGATTTTTTTAAATCTACGTATAACATACTAACAACTGAAGAGATGAGATGTAAAGGATGTCATGCTGATCTGTGTTTTTTTTTTTTTTTTTTTTTTTTTTTTTTTTTTTTTTTTTTTTTACAGTCACTCAATGTTATTTTTTAAATCACTGTGGCATCAATCCTGTTTATTGGTTGAACATTGGCTAGCTGTTTGTATTACACCTCAAGTTGCTCTTTAGTCTAAGCTTTCCTAACCTAATCAACACTAAAACCTTTTTTTTTTAATGTTTTCCACTCTTTCTGTATGCAAGGATGTCACTGTCGTTGCAGAATGTGTAGAAATTATAGATGTCCTGGTGGATTCGAAGAAATCTATAAATGTCAATATTGATGATAATGATAATCACAATAGCAATTATAATTATATAATATTTCATAACAATCTACATTGTACAATGCCATTTTGTCACTGTCGACATTAGGTAAGATTTGGGGTGTTTAATGGTGGGGTACGATTTAAAAATCCTTTAATCTTTAATGTCACGAGTAGCTTTTAGTGTGTCTGTGTATATTTATGTAAATGAGCAATACAAGAATTTACCAAAACTCTGTTTTCCACATTTCTCTGTATAGTGACCTACTGTAAATCAAACCTCAGCAGTAATAACAGTGTTAAAATCCATAGAGATGATGAAGCTTATAAGGTAAAGAACAAATCAATGTTTGTATTTTAAACTATTGTATTTAAAAGATTAAATTCTATTTTTTACTCAATTTGCTGTTTATTAATATTATTTTGGGTTTTTTCTGTGTGGGTTTAAGTCTAATGATTCTAAATGTCTTTGTGTGCTGTTTTTTTTTCCTTTTTTGTAAAGTTATAGTTCTGCAGTAGTGACTCGTTCTATTTCAGCGATTTGTTGATATTGAATCACTGTGATATAAAAGACAAACACTAAAACACCACAGGAACTTAGGGGTACTTAAAGTATTGTCGGTGTCATGTGTTTTGTAATAAATTAACTCACCTGAATATTTGATGTTTGTTTTGTCATTTATGATGTTTTTGCATCATTAAAATTTATAATCCAATCATACAGTCCAACACTCAGTAGTCACATTTACATGTAGCCTAGTAATCCACTAATAATCCAACTAACAGCTCAATCGGAGTAGAAAACGTCCATGTACACACCTTGATCAGAATAGACAAGTCCAATTGAAGATATTCCACAATTTATATGGGTAATCCTTTGAATAATCATTTAAACAAATAGACTATAGTTATGTAAACTCCTATATCCAATTACATTCCCAATCCTAAAGTTTAAGTATATTCTGCACGTCATACTCTTACAGTATGTCCAGCAGGGGGAGAGATAATCTTTCCTAAGGTTCATTTTATTATTCAATTGCTATAGTTTACTTGGGTTTTTTTTAAGACTGCTCCCACGTTTAGGGGTTGCCACAGCAGATCTGGCACAATATTTATGCTAGATGCTCTTCCTAAGGCAATGTTCTTATTTTTATATAGGCATGGGACTGGCATGGAGAGTGTACTGATATGTGCACCCCCCTAATGGCTGGTCTGTTTCTTTAAATAGTTTACCTAAACAAATGAGGAAAATTAGCCTGTCTTTTAATGCACACCTATAAAAAATAAATTCTAGCAGATGACTTTGCACTCCCTACTTACACACATCATGTTTGCATTGACTAATTTCAATAATTCTTCAGGTTATGAACAACATTCTTACCCCTTATTACACCTCACAGCCCCCCAGGTGTCCCTGGAACCCCTTTTAGGAACCACTTATTTAAACTGTGTACCACTTTTAAACCATGTGTGTGGGTTTTATGTATTTGTGAATATACTGCTCAAATCGCAGTATAATATCAAATCAATTAAACTTTAAAATCTGCCCAGTTAGGAAGTATAAGCAATTGTGAATAATTTTCACCTGCTTTTATGCAAATGAAAGTAACTACAGGTGCACTGGAGAGGCAACAGCAATACAACCCCAAAAAGGAAATGGCTTTGCAGTTACTTTCTCCTTATCCTTTCTGACTGACTTCCATACGTGTCATTGCAAAAAGGTTTGCTGTGTTTCCCTGTACAGTCTCGAGATCATAAAGGAAATACCAGAACACGGGCCATTACATGAAGAGAGCTGTACAGTGCCGTATAGGGGAGTCAACCCAGCAGCAGGACGGGTATCTGCTCCTTCGTGCAAGCAGGAACATGAGGTGTACTGCCAGAGCCCTAGAAAATAACCTCCTGCTGACTACTGGTGTGCTTGTGTCTGACCAAGCTGTCAGAAACAGACTCCATGAGGGTGGCAGGAGGGCCTGGCGTCCTTCAGTGGAACCTGTGCTCGCAGCCTAGCACCGCACAGCCCAGAATAATGCAGCTTGACTGGCATTAGCCAGAGAACACCAAAACTGGCAGGTCCACCATTGGCACCCTGTTCTCTTCACAGATAAGAGCTGGTTCACTCAGAGCATGTGACTGATGTGTAAGAGTCTGGGGACACTGTGGGAAATGTTATACTGCCTGCATGTGGGCCAGTGATGGTCTTGGGAGACATACATAAACTTCCATGTGGCAGCCAACGATACACTGACTGCTGGGTTCCTCCTGGTGCAGGACATATGACCAGTCTCATTTACCCAACGGTAAATGGCTACCAATCACTACCCTGGAGGCCTGGATTCAAAATCACACCGAAAATTTAAGTATAAGCTCTGGCCATATGAGACTGGTCATATGTCCTGCACCAGGAGGAACCCAGAGCCCACTTCACCAGTATTGTTATGTTTTTTTGTTCCCAACAAACATTTACAGCATTTAGCAGACGATTTCATCTTTAAATTAGGATGTTCATCGAGATCAAACGTATGATTTAAGTGTAAGTGAAGTAGGTGTGTGTGACACACGGGGTCCTGGCTGCCCCGGGAGGAGAGGTTGTGTCAGCACTGCACTCTCAGTACAGTAGAGACGGAGCTGCACTTCCTCACCCGGTGTACCAAGTACCACCACGTCCGCTCCCAATTCTTCCCTAAATTTAATAACATCATCCCCAACTTCACCTCCCTCCCAGACCCTGACAAACTGCCCCATCTACTGGGGGAGCACAGAGAGAGCTGCACACTAGCAGCACTCTATACTCACACCTGCCACCAGGTGAGGGACAGTGCGTGACCATGTCTCATACACACATACACACACACACATACACACACACACACACACACACACACACACACACACGCACGCACAAACTGATTGTTTTACTACCTCATTATTGTAAATATTATACTTTTTATTGTTATTTTGCACTGTTTTTATTAATATTTTATTCTATTCTATATTTTTTGCACATGTAACTGTTCTGTATATTTTTGTTCTTTCTTATTTTTATTGTTTATATTTCCCTGTAACTTGCTTTGGCAATACGAATGTCCTTATTTGTCATGCCAATAAAGCTTCTTTTGAGTTGAGTGTGTGTGTGTGTGTGTGTGTGTGTGTGTGTGTGTGTGTGTGTGTGTGTGTGTGTGTGTGTGTGTGTGTGTGTGTGTGTGTGTGTGTGTGTGTGTGTGTGTGTGTGTGTGTGGTGGGTGGTGTTTTAGGGATGGCGGTGTCAGTAGTATGACACCGACAGGCAGGGCAGTTCACGCCTATTCTGTTCTTCCTCACATATAAAACCACTCATCCTCAGCTATGCTGCTCAGAGGAAGCCGAACTCTTCAGTTTATTCGACCATTTCACTCGACTCTAACTGCAAACATGCCTATTAAGGTAAAGCCATTTTGTATCCGTATTAGTACTTATGTTCTTGTCTGCCTGTTCTTTTGTCCTGTTTACAGTGAGTGTAGCAGCCATGCTAACTGTACACAAAGTACATTCCTGTGTGTTGTAGTTTGCAGTAAAACTAAGTGCGCGTTCAATGTCGCTTTTAAAAAATGTAATACCTTGTTTTAAAATGAAGACATATTTATAAACGTTTTATAACAAGGTCGCAGTAATTGCAAAACGTTTTAAGGTCATCTTGTACTTAGCCTGAAATCCAGGGTGATATCGGTTACTGTCCTATTCACACTATTAAATACAGTAGTTCATAAAAATCATTAGAAAATAAAACATTTGACATTACTGAAACTGGCGTAGTTGCTAACTGCGCATGTGTGGTGGCAAAAAACAGTGGCTGTCCAAACAAGCTGATGTCCACTTGTCATCTGTTCTGACTGCTGTATTTTCTTATAACAAACATATTTACTGACCATTAATTGCATAAATACTGTGGTGTTAATTTGTGCAAGAGCAAATTACGTAAACATGTAATAAATGTTTAGTAATGATTAAAAACCAAATCTCAATTTAAGCTTACTTTCAGTTTCAAGATGGATGAAGGGCATGGCCACTGTTCTTTTTATATGAATGTGAAAAAGAGCAGATACTGATATATATATATATATATATATATATATATATATATATATATATATAAAAGTATCTGCTCTTTTACATATATATATATGTATGAAAAAAAAAAAAGGAAAAAAAAAAATATATATATATATATATATATATATTATCAGTAATATATATATATATATATATATATATATATATATATATATATATATATATATATATATATATATATATATATATATATATATATATATATTACTGATAATATAGAAATGCAGGCCATTCTATAGTGTCGAGTTTTTGTGTGTTCAAATAAATAAGACTAATTTGATCTAACTACTACATGGAACAGTGCTGTCTTGCCAAGGTTACAATAAAAGCCCACACTGCTACTTATGCCAGAAGGAAAGTTGTCTAGATAGTCAGAAGGTAATCCATGAACCATCAAACACAATGCTGCCATAAAAAGAAACTGCTCAAGTACGAGTGACACTGTCCACAGTCTGGGCTTAGAGGCTAGCTTGCAAGAAAAAATAGCATTTTTCCTATCAACAATTCAAAAACAAGGGGTTTTAATCGGTGCTGCAGCCTTTAAGCCCATGCCAATGTCAAACTGGCTTGGCATTTATGTGACAGCAGATTTTAATTCCTGGAAGACCTCTGTTTCCTAGACCCACTAAATGTTTTTATGTAATCCAAGAACAACTTTTTGGATTACATCAAAACATTCGGAGAATCTAGCAAACAGATCATAGTTCCAAGAATGTTAAAACTGGTCATATATGGGCACAAAGCCAGTAGATTTTTAGGAAATTCTTAATAAACTTAAAGTTTTTTTTTATGGACACCCAAGTGTGTTTTAATCTTAGTCACCATAACAATCAACAAAAATCTTTGAAACTGTATGTAAACATTTGAATATTTGAAACTATTCTATTTTGGTTTTTGAAGAATGGTTCAGCTTTAGGAACCATTTAAGATTTATATGAGCATTTGAAAAAGCTGTTCAAAAAGCAAAGACTTGTCATACCCCTTTATACCACCTGTAATCATTATAATATACAATAACATGTTCACATTTTGTCCACTTCTATGTCAAGTGTACGTAATAAAATGAGCTGTGTGACTAAATAAGTGTTTTTAAAAAAAACAAAAACAAAAAAAAACAGTGGCGTGTGTGTCTTGCTCTTTCTTAGGTTGGAGACAGTCTCCCGGCTGTGGAGGTCCAGGAGGGAGATCCAGGCAATACAGTCTCTATGGCACAACTTTTCAAGGGGAAAAAGGGTGTGCTGTTTGCAGTGCCAGGGGCTTTTACTCCAGGGTGCTCCAAGGTACACTGCACACGCATTTAGTTACACTAATAATAAATTATTTAAAACTACAGTTTATGATCATGCTAATATTTCATAAATCCCTTATATATTTTGTATGCTTATGTATTAATGATAATTTACTTTTTGTGGCTCAGACTCATCTGCCAGGATTTGTAGAAGATGCTGCAAAACTGAAGAGCAAAGGTGTACAGGAGGTGGCCTGTGTGTCAGTGAATGATGTGTTTGTCATGGCTGCATGGGGCAAGGAACACGGAGCAGATGGCAAGGTGAGCTAAAATGCCAAGGCATACAAGGCTAAGATAAAGTGTAAATGTAATTTTAGGTAAAGGACACAGTTGGCTATTTTTATAACAATAGGCAAAGCTGTTTCTTGTTGCTAAGCAAACTTACAAAATTGATGTACTGCTAAGAGCAAGTTTTAGCTTTACATTCTGAACAAACTTGCTGATGTGAATTTTAATTGACCTGATAATATAAAATATGCAAAACAGGTGTGACAGTAAATTATTCAATTGGCACTTTACTTTTTCCATGCCAGCGGAATTGAGTTACTTGAAATGAGTCTTGTGAATTCCCCAACTTGTATCATACTGGGAAGTCAGTGGTGTTGGATTACAGCAATCTTACAAGGAAACAATGCTCCACAATAAATGATTAACATGTTTTGTGATGTATTGTTACTGGCATTAGTTTTTTTGCCATGTCATTATAAGCTGTTTTTTTATAAATTAGCTTCCTTGTATGTCCTGACTTCTACCTGGTATGGAATAAGTGTTGTACCAATTGCAGTGTTCTAAAGAAACTGAGATACTGGTGAAAAGATGATTAACAGGTTTAACTGTGCACTGTTCCTACAGTTGTTTAGGTTTTTTGGCATGTTGACATTGGTGAATTTTTGAAAGCGGACTTCCTTGTAAATTTCCCAACTTTCACATTGTGAAACTAGTGATGTAGGTTTCATTTCAGTTATTGTAATGTAATGTAGTCATTACCGTAAACTTAAACAACATAAACGTGATATGATAATGTTGACAGTGATGTTTATTATGATACTGTTCTGTTATTGCAGAAAAAAAACACACCACAAACATGTAACCCTTAAAAGAGGACTATACAGTGTTTAGCAGGTTGTAGTGGGGGGGAAACACAAGCTACCCCTATGGTTCATCTTATAAACAGTACAGCTAAGATTGCACTTTCAATAAATACCCATTAACCCTCTGGCTTGACTACAATGAGGGGTTTGGCTAGGACTGGCAGTTTGTACAGAACAATGAAATGTTGACAGAGACAATTGTTTAGCCTCAGTAGTTCAACAGCATCTCAAATAATGGCAACAGAAATTCCCTAATATGGCAAGAAGAAATCTGATTCATAATGAAAGCATTGCACAGCTTAAATTACACATTAACTTTTTAAATGTGCTTATCTGTGGGTTGATTGAAACATTTCCATTTTATACTAGGTACGCATGCTGGCAGATCCCAGAGGAGCTTTTACTGCGGTAAGATTTACTTTTGATATAGACTTTCTCACTTGTATTCACGTTACCCCTGCAATTGACAGGAACTAATATGGAAATGTTAATGCAAATGTTTGTACAGCTGAAAAACTGAGACAATGGTTGTGGTTAGCAATGCCATATCCTGCTTCCTGTATTGATTTGTATGAACAGAATGAAATTTTAAACCACATTTTTTTATTCAGGCAGTGGATCTGTTTCTGGATAACGAACATCTTTTTCAAGTTTTGGGTAACAAGAGATCAAAAAGGTAAGTATTTGTGGTACATAATTTTGCTAAATGTAAGTGTAACCATAAACTACACTATTGTGTAGTTTATTTACAGTTGACATACAATTTACATATATAGATACATCATTTTAGCTCAACATGGTCTGAATTGTAACTATTAAAAAGCAAAAAAGGAAAAAGAGACATGTTTGTTTGGGCTACATTTGTACAAGGCTTCTCAGTATTTAGTTCTGTAAATTTGATAATCCAATACCTAAAATCAGAATATAAATGTTACAGCCTGTTTGATTTTGTGTGAATGTGTAAAAACCCTGTTCATTAAACTGCTGAATGAAAGACCCCCAAGTAGGATGCACAAACATGTCCTCATGCTGGAGGCTCCCACCTCTTTAGATTCACTAGAGTGCATTTACAGAAATAAGATGACCTTAAAAATGGCAGTATTTGATTGCTTTCCATGTTCACTGCCACAGAACATAGGAGCAAGGAATGGAGGCAGCAGCAACTAGTATTTTGGGCTGCACCACATTGGTCCTCAGTTATGGAAACAAGATTTAGCTTAACATAAAATATATAAGCTGAGAAACTTGTCTTATTAGCTCCAGTGCAAAAATAAAGAAACCTAATACATCTTACCTAATGGAGTGCAGGTAGGATGAGGGTCCGTTTTACTACAACATTTACTTTATTTATGTTTCATACCGTTACTACTTAAATGAAAGTATAAGTAAGTATTAATGCATTGAACTGTTTTCTTCATTGTGTAGATATGCCATGGTGGTTGAGGACGGTG
Organism: Trichomycterus rosablanca; assembly: GCF_030014385.1. NCBI lineage: Eukaryota > Metazoa > Chordata > Actinopteri > Siluriformes > Trichomycteridae > Trichomycterus > Trichomycterus rosablanca. The sequence continues at coordinate 21,628,155 of NC_086003.1, forward strand.
TGGTAAAGAAGCTCAATGTGGAATCTGATGGCACTGGTCTCACCTGCAGTTTAGCCTCCAGCATCCTCTCAGATCTGGTTTAGAGCACAAACTTCAAGCAACCCAATCAATCAAAGCTATTGCAACCTGTACAACCGTCAAGCTCAATTATACTTCTTCTAAGCCAAAACAAAAAACTGTTCCATAAGCGGCGAAGCAATAAAAAAAACTTTACAGCACTGACGGACACTACTTCAGTTGTAGACTATGTTAAGAGAAACCGTTTTAGCCTGATACCTGTAAAGACATTGAAAAACCAACTGGAATTTATTCTTGGCGCACAATGTTGTACTGTAACGCTGCATCGCACAATGCTGTTGCTATAGCACTCTATTCTTTACTTCTGCTGGATCCTCAATAAATGCTCTTGAAACTCATTACAGCATTCTGATATTGTTTTTTCAGAAACCTTTAATCAGGATTTTAACAGAACATAATTAATGACAGAAAAAATACACCAACATAAACTGGTGTTTAAATCTACAGTAATTACAAAGCTATGAGCACGTTGTCCATGCTTTTTCTCAAGTCCATTGAGACAACAATTGTTAAAAATAAACTTCACATTATGAATGCGACATCGGGGATCTTTCCATGGGCCTGAAATAAGAAAAGATTTTGTTTAGTAAAAGTGAATGTTTAATGACCGACAAGACTCATGGTTTATATTCATCTAAATAACTACTAGTATGAAATGTGTCAGTACCTTAAGGTCTGTGAAAATCTGACCAGCTCGTTCGAAGTCCCAGTCGTTGTCTTGCAGGCACCTGCAATGATTTCAATTACAGTTAATTATATTGTCACTACCTGAAAACTGTAGCGTAACCTCCTTAATCCTAATTACATATTATCATTAAGCACTAGTCAAATTGCACCCTGTAAAAAAGCACATGCAACAGTACACATTGACATATAATCTGATAAGTTCACATGCACTTTAGTAATCCGATTTGGGTAAACCTCTGTTTACATGTCAGTCATCATTTTTATACAACTGCAGTTGGAAATATTCACCACCACCCATCCCAGTGTAAAAGGTATTATGATATTATGTATAGAATTGAATAAAAATATACAAAAAGTCTCATTAACAAGAGAAAGAATATTGATCCATAGACGCATCTTTATGACATAAAACGAGTACACAGGCAGCTGATAGCAGAGCTGAGATTCAAACTTGTAAGTTTGGAATGTCAGCACTGGCAGACTTAACGTGACAATGTTTACTTTTTCGATGCACTTGCAGCGTTTCCTTACACGTGCAGTTCCAGTAAATTGACGTCTAGGCAGAAATCCAAGATCCCTTTTCAGATTACTGATCAGAACATGGTCATAATCAAATTTAGTTGGCATGTAAATACAGTGATTAGTTTCATGTACTTTGTAATCAGTGCAGTCAAACTAGCCTTATTTAAATAGGTACAAAAATGTTAACGTTTGCTGTTAAATGGAAACAGCAAGCACTGATTTACATTAGTGCATTCACTTTTTATGTAGTGGAAAGCATTCTTACTTTTGAGACCACTCCAGGTTCATGCAAGACGTCCGTGAGAAAGCAGCAAGCATTTCCTGTTGTGTGGCGGACAGCGTGGGCACGGGGCTACTGGAGGGGGTTGGTGCAGGGGCAACGAACGCCCGTCGAATTTCCTCTGTCGTGGCATTCCTGATAAACAGCTCATCATTGACTAAACATATCCTGAAACACAGAACCAAAAATGCATTGAAATTAGTACAAAACATTAATCAATCACTTCTTCCACAACGTAGACCAGTGGTCCCCAAACCACCGGGTCGTGGACCGGTACCGGTCCATGGGTCATTTATTACCGGGCCGCACAGAAAGAATAAATAATTAGTTATCGCTACATCAGCAATGAAAACACGTACTTTTTTATGGGTGTTATTTTCTCCAATCACCCCTAGGTGGGAGCAGCGTGTCATTGCAGCGAAAAACTCATTTGTGAGTAGTAGTTACTCTATTTTTAATCCCCCCCCCCGCCCCTGCCGGTCCGTGAAATTATATCTTATATGAAATCTGGAAAGGCTTGTACCCATCTTAAGAGATTCAAAGCTTACTCAAAAATCAGTCCGCCCCCAGCAGGGGCCATTTCTAATTTCAATATTTTTTATTTTTTTTCAAAAATAATATGTAGACTCAAGAGACTTACGTTCCGTTTCCTTGAGGCATGGCGATGAACACTCGAGAGAAAGCTCTGTAGGAGTCACGGGATTTGCCATCCACTAAAAGACAAAAAAAGAGGGTCTCACATTCTGCAACAAAATTGACATACACAATTTCATATTTCTTACTAAATCAAATCTCAAACATACCTTCTTTAAACACTCCACTAACCGTAAATGACAACAACGTGCTCTGAAATTAAAAATAGGCAAATATAGTCAAATAGCCAAACAACATTTCAGGACAGATAAGTCTCTAGTGTAGAATTCACTCACAGTGTAGGTGTTGACATCAATATTAAATGAGGCAATATCGTGCTGGGTCTTGGGCAACTCATTTAAGAATGCAACCACATTCAAACGTGTGTGCTTCAGCAAACGGAACCTTGTAGCTAAAGAAACAGTTACAGTAAATGTTAGCAAATCACTTTGCACATTGTATAACTTGTCACTAATAACTAAATCAAATCTGCATGAATAATTATTTAGGGTCTTACTGGAGTCCTTCACTTTCTTGATGTTACGACAGTCTTTCTGATACTCTCCCAAACTGCATCTACAAGATAAACATTAAGAGCAAGAATAAAAAAAAACATAATACAATTTAAGTGCAAAACTTGGCAAAATGTATTTACTTATTTTTTTTGTACAAAGACGTGACAAGGTATGGAATTGTGGGGGTGGGGTGGGGGGAGATAGGGCTGGGCGATTTTGCAACAAAAAAAAAAAATCTCGATTATTTTAAAATTATACCCGATTGTCGATTACGATTTAGATTTTTTTTGTTCTTGTATAATGCAATTAAAATAAGACTCAAATTTCTTTTTTTGCAATGTAATTAAAGGCTGCAGAAGTGCAAAAATAGTAACAGCACCACCTATAATGATCCTTTTAAGGGACTCAAACTTTATAACAATAATATCACATCACAATAATAAACAATAATTAAAACAAAATAGATCTAAATTATCTATATCCTTATCTATCTATATCTAAGAATAGCTCACAAACAACTTTTATTTTAAATAAATGTTCAGCAGAACCTCCTTACATTAGGAAAAAAACTACAAAAAGTTCTTTACAGGTTTCTTAAAAGGAACACGAGCCTGTACTGTTTCCACCACTGAGTGAGTCTGTATTAGTACACTGGGGGGCATCAAGTGATCACTCAGCTCAGCTTTGATTTTGTCCTCTTGTGATTTGGGGGGTGGATACAACATTTTAAACATTTAAGGATGTGTAATGTGTCAATTTAGTCCCATAAAACTTTCAAACTGTATTAACCACTATTATGTGTCGTAGAATGATTCGATTCTATTGAACGGCCCTTTAAGCCAAAATGAAGGAACCGATTCGCGCATTTGGGAGTCGTTACATACATACGGCTCTTTAAAAGGAACCGAGACAAAAGATCCGACTCCCTATCGCAGAATTCACTGCAGCAGTTTCCCAGACGCGATTTTTTTTTACTCAGTAACGGATGTGATTTAAAATGTAGCGAATTACAATTCTTAGTACAAAACTTACTTAAGTAAAAGTAAAATTACAGGCTGTAAAATCTACTTTAAAAAGTACAAGTACACAAAAAAAACGACTCAATTACAGTAGCACGAGTAAATGTCATTCGTTACTTTCCAGCCAATCCTGATCGCGCTCATCGGCTCCGTATTTTGATTCAGTTCAGCGGTGTTTGATTCAGTGAATCTTAATTAAACTCTTATGTTTGTGTCTCGTTTTGCCGATCGTGTTTGCGCTCCTTATTACTGAATCTAACCGTTACCGTGTATAATCCTTGTTGTCTTCCGTTTACTGTTTTGGTTTTCGCTGGTTTTGGACTCTACCTGATTTTGTACTGTTTTCGCCCTTTTTATATTAAACTTTCCCTGATTTATATTCCGCGAGCGTCTGGTCAGTTTCTGCTTCGTGACATGTTGGTATTTTAATTAAAATATAAAGTATGTAAACAATCGCGATTGTCACATTCTAACATCGGGTGAAAACGTTCATGCGAATTAACCGAATTAATCGTGAAAATCGCCCAGCCCTAGGGGGAGGGTTAAATTGTTGATCTTGCTACCTTTTTGTTCATATTAACATGCAAACTTCAAAGCTCAACAAGACAAATACAGTGGTACCTTGTAACTCAACGTCCCCTAAACTCAAAATCTTTGAAACTCAATGCCCTTCGTGAAGACATTTGTACCCTTAACTCAACGTGTTCACCTTTTTTTTTATTGATTTATTTACATTTTCAGCATTTAGCAGACGCTTTTATCCAAAGCGACTTACAGTACTGTTACAGTCTGAGCAACTGAGGGTTAAGGGCCTTGCTCAAGGGCCCAACAGCAGCAACCGAGCAGTGGTGGGGCTTGAACCAGCAACCTTTGGATTACTAGTCCTGTGCCTTAACCACTAGGCTATGGATTTAATTTCAAATCAACAGTAAACAGTTGCTTTGTTCAGCGCTTTGCTTGAGCGGTGCAGTAAGATGCCATCAAAGTGCGCATATAAGACAAATCTGCATGTGTGTGTCAAATCCACTCAAAGCTCCACATGTATCTGTGTTTATCTGGATTTTTCTTCTGTTTCACTTTTAAACTTGTGTTACAGCTCGGGGTTCTGAGAAATTGCAAGAATCAGCTAAGTTCTCTCCACTAATGAAATTCCTCGCTCGTTTTAGTACAATAAGTCACGTTAAGCTTTGGGCAACAGTTATTTATTTTTACCTGTTTTCAAATGTATTTCAGTGTTTTTATATTATATTTCTTTTATTTTTAGTGTATACGTGTCGAAAACAACCCAATTATTTTACATTAGCCTAAAAGATATGCAGTTTCACAGAACCATGGAACACATTAACAGGTTGCCAATACATCCTTATGGGAAGAAATACTTTGAAACTCAACGCCACTCCCAGAACCAACTGACGTCGAGTTTCAAGGTACCACTGTATAGAGACTGTACATTTTGCTGTTGCTTTGAGAGTGTTTATTATAATTGAATAATTTTTTTTATTTGAATAGAGATGCAATCTTAGACAAACTGTAATTGTGCATTTGTGTGCAAGTTGCTTGCTAAATATAACCTATTTAAATACATTTATATCTATAAACCATGCCAAACCTTTGGCTTTGCCAAATATGGCTGGCTATCATTATTTTGTGAATTAATGTATAGTGACGTTTGGTGCAGCTCTACAATTAAGAGAGGAGCACTGAAACAGTGTGAAAAATGTTAATAAGGTCTTGTTTTATAAAACAGGTACATGTGCTCAGTACTAATAGGAAGCAGGTGTACTGTACTTGGAAGGGTTCTGCATGGTGAAAGGGATGATGAGCGAGAACGCTGCACCATCGTGATAGGCATCGAGCAGTGGCTGTCTGTCTGCCGAGTCATATATAGCATAATACCTGAAACCAAACAAACACATTTAGCTCAGCTTACCATAATTCTGATTTCACCTACAAGCGAAAAAAGAAAGAAAAACGTACTGTTGCAGGAAACACTGGATGAGCACTTTGAGTTCTTCTGAGGCGAAGTAACTGGGCTAGAATCAAAAGGTTTACAAATTAGCTCATACATTACAAAAGAATACATCAAAGTAAAGCAAGACAAGAAAAAAGAAGCTTATAGGTGAACATACCTTGCAGGGTGGCAGAGTTGCAGGGGCAACTTCCAGATCAAAGCCAATGGGAGGAGGAAGATCTTGTCCATCCTGTGGCACACGAAAGAACAGAGATGGCAAAATGTTTTGATGACCTAAAAATTACTTCAAAATTTTAGTTCTAGTCTACTCTGCGTTGCTATTTTACTTATTAAAATTAATTTTTATAAAACATAATGCATTGATGAATAAGAAAATGAAAAGCACGATTTACATTTAATTGTTCCAATTATTAGTGTCATACAAATATTTGATATTATTGTAATTATTAACCTTTTAATTAACCCTTAAGATTCCACAATCTGTTAAGAGAAGCATAATCAACATGAAATGTTTATTACAATTATTAAGACCACAATATTCATATAGTGATATGCCTAGCCTAATTTGGTTCCTATGGTGTGTATGGTTTTATAGTATCTACTATAAAAAATAAACACTTGACTGACACACCAAGCAAAATCAGTGAAGTGCATAGCCTACCAGTTTGAGCAGTTTGGGAAACCTCTGCCGTATAGCACTGTCCACAACCACAAAGACAAAAGAAGACAAAACAGAAACAATTATTAACGACGAGACCAAGAAAGAAGACGTGGTCAGCCTGATGGCATGACCTGAGAAACCAAGTGTGCTGAATATACAAAAAAATTGAATTTAGTAGGATACATTTACCATGAAGAAGATACTTTAGTACCTTCCAGTAATTGTAGGCATCATGTTAGATTTTACCTGTTACTGACTGAAAGCATCCAACAAAGACAAAGCAAAACATAATCTGCTTGATCAACCAACTCCACATCCCACCCAACCCCACCACCCCCATGAGGAAGCCAATACTTACCCCTTCATAATACTCACCATCTGCACCCTATACGCCAGAACACACTGCCCCCACAGGCTCTGAGGGGTGAAATTGGGGTAAGGGGGGTGTGTGACGTAGTGGAGGACAAAACTTACAGGCACACAGGAAGTGGACCGTGGTGAGTTCAGTTCGACATTTCTATATTACGTCAACTGTAAAATGCTAGTTTAATAAGTATGAGTTCAACAGAGGTAGTTTGTCTTTAAACTTGGATAAAATTGTATCTTATGATAATTTATGATTTTAGACTTTCTTCTCAACACTGCCTTCAGCATTAACCAAAATGAAACACTGAAGATTTAAGGCAGATTTAAGGAGATCTACATTAAAGTGCTATTTTATTGGAAATAACAGTGGGGCCAATGCTTTTTGTTCATTTATTTTTTGATTAATAAAGGCGAGAGTGGAGAGAAGCAATGAAGTCGTTGCAGCAATCTAGCTGAACCCTAAGCTTTTATACAGAATAGTGCTAGAGCTAACAATACTCCCGACGCATGTGTCAAAAGACAGAAGTCACAAACCATACCTAATACATTTGGACCCTACCACTAAAATTAAAATGGCAGGGTTTCTCTTAAGAAAAAATGATTGAAACTACAGTTTTAACGCACCTAGTCACCTATGTCTAATTTAACACTAACCTGGTTATATTCTAGTTAACAACCCTAAAGTGTTTTAAATCCCAAAATGACTTAAAATGGCCTTTATGGCCACAAAGCCCATTCCTGTGTTCCTCTGTTTAACTGCCAAAACAGAGAGCATGTGCATGCAGCATATGTTACAGTCCGTGTGCCACGGACATGGAGATGTACGTCCCATATTAGGCGCCAAACCTTTTATTGAGGTTTTATGGCCCTAGTTTTGCTCAGCACTGCCTGGTTTGAAGGATTTTCTTAAAAATTCTGCTCTCTCCCCTCCTCCACCCAAGAGGGTTTTCTGTGTAAAATTATTGTTTTTTTTTATGTCTTCTTTCTTCCTCTTCTTCTTCTTCTTCTTTCTCCTCCATAGCAGTGTTCAGCATTGGTAAGTAGTGGGCGCTGTGGCCAGTTTCACGGCTGTGCCTGCCTTAGGTTGTCCCAAGTTTATGGTGGGATCTTACCCGTCTTTGGCTAACCAGCCCTCTTTACTGGCCACTCAGCAGCCCTGACACTTGACCCAAATGTAGGGTGGAGGGGATTGAGGGGGCAGCATTGTGTTGAATGGCAGTAGACAAATCAAGAGCACTTCAGGGTGCTTGATCTTCACAGATATCATTTTCTTCTCAGCTTAGCCCCGATGCTCTCACAGGGTTAAGAGGCATTGGGCATTGAAAGTGGTTTCCAAATTAGGTAAGCTAAAAGCTACAGATGGTGTAGATTCAAAGCTTTTTAGCTGATCTAAGTGCTATCTAACAATGCAAATGTAAGTCCAAGCAATAATCTGTATAAAGCAAAAGGTCATCTGCACTGCTGCAAACAGAGGAGGAACTAGAGAGGGAAAGATTAGAAACATGTAAGCAAACTATAAAGCCTTAATATAAAGAATAAAGATCCCTGTTTACTTGAAATTAACAATTATTATATTACGTTTTGTTTGGTTTAACATCATTTTAGCATCTTTGGCTATTTACATGACTGATACATGTTTCCCTATGAAGTCAACTTCTTTTTATAGACCCAGGCACACGCATCTTAATTCTTAGCACGCACATGATTATGTATCAGTTCTGTTTTTGGACAATGCCAGTCAAGAGCCACGTTCTGTATAACTAGTTTGATATATAACTATAATGCTTGTTCCAGCATAACTGGGGGAAAAAAGAAAGGGAAATGAAAAAGTAGGGCATTGTAAGAGAATATGCTACACTGTCAGAGTGGTTTCACAGGACTGTTATGAGGGGGCCACCTCTCCTCCCTGCAGGAAATGTGTGTGAGCCTTGTGTGGCCTATACGGCACTTAAGAATGATACTAAAATCGCAAACATTACATTTCTGTATCAGTAAATATGCCACCACTGTATTTACCCATGCCGGTATTATAAGACCTAATGAATGTTAAGAATCAACGCCTGTTTACGTCGATCAGGTTTACTAACAAGTGCTGACGCCTTTGCCGAGTCGCAAAAGTTGTGAGACTCACCATGAGCTGACTGGCTGATGGCACCATGTGAGAACAAAAATGTTTTTGATGCTTAATGTGCCACTCCAAAACAAACGATCACTGAAAAAAATTACCGTAGTAAACACAGACTCTGAAATGTTGCTTGGAAAACATTGAGGCTTGTCAGTAAGGGCTGGCACCACAATGAATTGGAAAACCTCTGAGTGCTAGGTCTAGATAGGGACATCTGACCAACCAAATATCGCCCCCTGTATTAAACCAGACAGGCCCAGTATTTAAAGAGTTGGTGATTTTACCAAGCAGAGTAAATAAAAAGAGATATCACTTAGCTTTATCCAAGCTCAAAGATAAGTCAGTTATGTTTAGGATGTGCCCCAATCATGGGTTTTGGTTAGCCTGTAAACAGTGAAGCCTTGGATTTCATTTATAAGATAGATAGATACTTTATTGAGCCCGAAGGAAATTAAAGGAAATTAAAAATTATAATTTTCACAATTCAATTCAGCAGTTGCAGTCCAGGTGTAATGATCACCTCCTCGTGTCTTAGCAAGAAGTGCTAGGGACAGGGTTGCAGCCCAGCACTGACCCAACGTGTAAGCATCACAGATTATAGTCCTGCCATCCGCGTCTGTCTAGTTTTGGTAAACATGTAACAAATATAGCCTCAGATTACTGTTCTTAGATGAAGCTGAATTGCAAGCAACATGATTTCTTTGATGTGTTTGAGTGTTTGCATGTGCATCTCGTGCACTGGTGCTGCTTAATAACTCAATAGGTCTTTGTGTTGTCAAAGATGCAGCTCAAGCTGGAAAGCCACCTTTACGTTTTTAACAAAAGGGGGACAGGGTTACACCCCAGCACTGATCACGCAGCTGATCATGCAGCTGTAGGAATTATGGCTTTGTGCCACAGCTGAGTAAAACTGCTAAAGGATTAAAGATGGTGTTTTTACTTCACCAGTTCCTTAATTTCTTTAGAGTGTAGATACTTCTCCAGGCTACAGAATTATTTGTGCCTGTTTTCTTTGTATCCAAGCAGAGGGAGGCGTATGATGTGTGTATAAACACAAGCACACATTCACACACTCTCCCGTATTACTTTACTGCACAGATTAGAGAACCAACTGACCTTATGTAATCTGCATGGTCTTTGAAATGTTCACACAGAGGGTTTCTCTGTAGTGACAACTCCATCAGCTTCAGACCCTTAATTCTGTCCAGCTCTCTTTCGGTCTTGATCTGTAAAGGATACAAAGAGAGCAAAAAACAGAAAGGAAAGTCAGGAACACCAAGGCAATACTGATACATTCCTCACAGGAAATAAATGCACTTGCACACAACCCTTTATCCTGCATTAGACGATTGTGCAGTTACAGACCATCCGTGATGCATGCCAATAGCCTTTAAAATAAATTTGTTGTTATCTAATGCTGGGCTTGTTTGTTTTACTGCATAACGTTCCTCTATTAATAAACATAAAACTGGGTGGAGAATACTGCAACAATAATGGACTCCCCTTAAGTCAATAAGGGCAATCACTTATTAGGACAGGCCAGAAACTGTCATTACAAATTGGCAGCTAATAATCCCAATGTTGTAATCATTTATCTGACTCTTTGCACCTTGTGGTAACACTCAACAACCACATGCCACTTTAAGAACATAAAATAATCTAGAAAAAAATGTCAAAAAAAAAAGATATCACAGTTTTACTGTCTGCAATAGACCACTGAAGTCGTGCGTTATTCTGTAGTCCTCGTTATGCCCATATTTGGAGACCCGGGTCTAAGTCAGATTTCCTATAGAAAATGAATGGGGTTTTCAAAAAATCGGCTCTAACGCATCCTGTGCTAAATAAACATGTTCAGAACCCTATATGTTTTATCCTATGTACATTTTTCTCTTGTACATCACTGGATCCTCTGAATTATGTCTGTGGAATTATGTCTGTGGAATTATGTCTGAATTAGACATCACTGAACTACACCAATCGAATTGATGGAAAGAGCAGCCCGCGTTTGGTGAGTGCAACCAAAGGTGTAACACCCAACCATCCTTGCTTTCTACTTTAATATAGCTAGCCACTAAAAATATAAACTAAAACTTGTGAATATCACTCCACTGTTACACTGGTGAATCGCGCAGCTTTGTGCGGTTATTTAAGAGGCTTATAAAAGAAAAAATAAATACAAATTTAAGAGGCTTCCAGTCTAGTGACGTCAATTCAGTGCGCAGTAGCATTAGCTTACATGTAGCAATATTCATATTTTGACTCTTTAACGACTTCGTAATTCAGAGGATCCAGTGATAATAGACAGAAGAATCTCCATAAAACAAAACGTAACAGCTCTGGAACATTTTTTATGGCTACAGGATGCGAGAGAGGCAATTTGCGAAATCTCCATTCATTTTTCCCATACAAAATTTCTCTTAGACCCGGGTTACCAAATATGGGCGCAACAACATGGCGTGGCCTACAATATGACGACACGACTTCAGTGGTCTATGTCAGAAAACAGTAGTATGGAAAAATATTGTTATACATGCAATGCTTCCTCATCAAAATAAATATACAAATCTGTCTGTAACTTGTAACTGAAGTAATCTGATCTGTGCTGATTTTTTCAACAAGGTGTAAAATCACACATGCCTGACTTTAACAGCTTCATACCTCATTGTGTGAGAGATTCAGAACCTTCAGATTGGGAACTTTGGTGATGATGTCAGTCAGGTCATCAAGCTTGAATAACTTGTTGTTGCTAAGGTTTAAACAAACCAGCTGTGTACACAGAAATAGTGGAAAAAGTGGAAAAATTAAAACCAAATGCAGTAAATCATGCGAGACATACAGTATTAACTTCAAACCTCGATTCCTTCGAGTTTTTACAGGTTTAGCAGCTGTTGTTCCCTGCCTAGATTTTAAAACAACAATGCAGTTGTTCCTCAGCATTCCTGAAAGTATTTTGTACCATATAGCCTAAAAGACTCTCTTGCTGTCTTTCATATACAAAGCAATGTATGTAATTTGGTCTAACATTTTAGCAATGGAAGCTTACCAGTGACCACTTTTGCACAAAATGAATAAACCCAGACACTTTAAAAATACAGCATAATTATGGGTAAGTAACAATAAGCAAGATAAATTTAGAAGAGTATAAATGCTTTTCACATACAGCTATAACACTGGGTCATACCTTTGCATCCTTGTCTGATGATTATATGGAGTAACTTCTGCTTTTAGCCATTACAGGTACAAGCAGTACATGTACTGTTTTTATATACTGATATCAGGAACATTTGTGCCACTATGTCAACCACATAAGCAATTTGATATTACAGCTTTAATGATCCAAAACTAATAGCTAAAAGCTGCCCTTACTTGTTAGATGCATCAGCCTTGTATGACTAATGCAAAACCAAACAAGCAAACATCAAAACACAAACCCGTTGCTAACTGACCTCATTTTAGTTATTCCTTTTTACCTTTTGTATTTTCCTGTGCAATGTAAAAGGGATTGAAGATGTAAATGGAAATACTCTTTTAGCAATTTCATGCAATGGTTGTAAGAAAATTTTTTTGTACCTCTGGGATGTTTTCTTCAATAATCTTGATGACTGCTTGCATGGAGTTTTTCCGATTCAATGTGATGTCTATATTCTGAGAAACCAAATCTGACAAAGAGTAGTACAGTATAACTCAGAGGGTAGACAACCAAACACAAAAAGCATTATAGTGGGATGTAAAGAGAGTTTAATGCAAAACAAAAACTTATCTATATTTATTTTAGTACAGGATCCATATTACTCATAGACCACAGGGTTACTATTTTTTTTACACATACAAGTTTTAGTAAAGATGCACAAAAATGTGCGTCATTTGATCATCTTCAGTATATATTTGTTTCATAGTTCAAACAAGTGTGTGATGACATCTGAATTTTAGAAAAACAAAACATTAAGGCACACCAGCCTGATGTCCTGTAATGTGGTATAAAGCTGATGAAGACGTACATAAAAGCACCATTAGTACCACTTGCTTTGCTACTGTCTTATATGGAACCATTTCAAATAGAACCTACCTGGATCAACTCTTATGTTGTTTAAATCGAGGGCCTGTTGAGAACCATCAAAGCGCTTGGACATGCATTGCTGTTGGGGGGAAAGGCAAAATAACAATTAATAACAGGAAATAACAAAGGAAACCTCGTAAATAGCAAAAATCATTGCTAAAACTGATGTGCTGGCTTTGGTCAGGTGTAATTATTTTAAATTGTGTGCTCAACTCTTTCAGGTGTCCCTACCTTTAGATGCTCAAGATCCTCAGGTTTTAGGTCCTGGTTGCCACTGGGTGGTGGACAGGAGCTCATCACAATAGCTATCTATTAGGCAAATGCAAAGTATAAAAGTACATAAGAGACAAAATAACAATATTAAATAAATTACTGAGGTTCCTGACAAGACATTATACACAAAATCAAGTGTTCAGGCCCAAGCACTTCCAACTGCTCAACAATGTACCTTGAATCCATCTCGATCAGTGATTTTTCTTGAAGCTTTTAGTAAAGCATTAGCTGTGGTGGAATCATCGACATAGAACTGTGCTCGATTGCCTTCAAAATGGAACTGTAAAGACAGAAAACATAGAAGTGTAAAGTTGCTGACATCAAATAAGCAAACAATTAATATTTAGAACAGGGGTCATCAAACTACGGCCCGATGCTTTCATTTGACCGGCCCCTTTAACCACAGCAGCAATACATGTTGTCTGGCCCCTGTTCATCTTTAAACTCACAGTATTATAGCGGAAAAAAATAACAGAGGAAACTAAAATTGGCCACCTGGAGTCTCCGTAGATTATACGGCAGCGATCCAACGGGTGGCGCTCCAAGCATGGTGGGTTCTGCGAGAGGAGTGATTGTGCGTATCAATAGAGAGATGACTGACCGCAGCCACTGCACTGTGTTGCACAGCAGTTAAATGGAATTGCATTATGAAAATCGTTGTGTCCTGTGTTAATTTTATTAAAACTAATGCTCTTAACTACAGGCAGATTCAGGAATTATTGTCCTGTTTGGACACGAGGAATGTTGCTTGGTATACGACCTTTGTTTGGAATACGACTCGCGTGCTAGAACTTGTACGGGTCAAAATGAGTAACGACACCGCGCGCTACTCTTGTTTACCTCTCATGAGACAAAGCCACGAGCATCATTACACCAGTCGCTACCATTCAGTAAACAACCCGCGCTATAACTTTATAGCTATAACGTGCTATAACTCTCTGTTCAGGTACTGTACTACAGGTACTGTGGTCCCGTTAACGGTGTGCCGTGTTGCTAGGCAACATGAAAGCGAACATAACATTCGCAAACTATGACACGATTTCTTGTACGAAACAACCGCTTAATGATTAGGATTACTGTTTATATTAATCTGGACATTTTTATGTATAGTACACGACTTCAAATAGTGTTCAACCAAGTTTGTACTTGTTCTTTTCAGTGGCGTATTAATATGGGATGATGTGAGGTGGTCACAGGTGCGCGTATATCGGGGATTTTACAACGGCTTCGAACGCGGCTCAGCCAATCAGATTTTAGGACCGGAACTATCCGTTTTATAAATTATTTTATACAACCCCATCAACGTATAATATGTCAATAACAATAGGAGTTATTTTTTCATGGGAACGAATTAATCATTTTCCCTTTATTTCTAATGGGAAGAATTCGTTTGGTATGAATCCAAGGATCTGGAATGGATTAAGGTCGTATACCGAGGTACCACTGTACCTGTGAGCAGACTTTATCGAAGTTTAAACACCTTAAATCTCCAACCAGATTCAGACTCACTCATCAACACTTATTACCTATTATGACTTGCAGTAACAAATATGGAACCTGATGCTGACTGTCTCGTCAGGCAAAAGCAGACTCACAGTTCACACAGATTTTTGGGGAAACACTGTATGAGTTGGGATAATGGAAATGATTAAAATAAATAAAATGTCTGCATTATCATTATGAAGTAAAATTATACTACAGTTATACACAGCAGACAATACATCCAGTATACAGAGTAAATAGCTTTTTTGGGTGTGTATTTCATCTGCGGTCCGCCCCCCCGAAACACTGAAGAACAGTAATCCAGCCCTTAAGTTAAAAAGTTTGAGGACCCCTGATTTAGAATAAACTCGAATAAAATTGTATATATAAATATTAGCATTAATTAACATAAGAAATAACGCCAGATGGAAATCTTTATGTTTTGGGTATCTACTATGTAAAAAGTGCCATAAAAACTTTGCCATCCCTTTGGTTTCTTGAATGAATGAAAACTAAATTTAATATAGGACAATCTTACAAATACTTACCTGAATGGGTTGAAAGGGTACTGAGCAAACTCCCCGGAGTGCAGAGATAAGCCACTGCCTATCATATTTTTTCCCATGGGGAATCTAAAGACAGACATAAATACAGAGGTAAGTGTATATAATACCATTTTGGTAACAGTAAGAGGCTTGATATTTACTGTAGAGTGTAGACCCAAACTTTTACATGTAATAACTGTGGGAGCCAGTGTATAATGCACTTACAGACATCCTGAACCACCTGCGACCTCCACCACCTCCTCCTGAATTTCCATTCCCACCTCCACGAGCAATGTGGTTTCCACCACTATTTCCTCCTCCTCTGTCCTTTCCTCCTCTACGATTATCGTGTCTATTTTGATTACGCCCATAAGGATTGCTGTCAAAGAAAAGGTAGTTAATTTACAAATGACCATTGACAAGAGTTGTACACTTAGGATTGAGATGCGTAATATGCTCAGTGTGAAGTAACTCACAATCGCCGTTGTGATCCTCCATCTTGACAGTCATCTGACATGGTGATATCTCCATCATCCTCTTTAAATCTGGACCTGGGACCAGGCCCACCGCCTCCTCCTTGTCCTCCCCCACCACCTTGTCCTCCACGATGCCTTTGCTTTGGCAACTGATCACTGTACAGAGGTGCTCTGAATGGTCCTCTTCCCTTCCTACGCCGTACTTTGTTACCTCCAACACGATCATCATGTTCTGAAAGACAATAATCAACAGTGTTGTTTAAAATTTAGGTAATACGATTTCAACTTTAAATTGTGACAATAGAAATGATAGAGGTTCGCACCTGGTACATATAACACAATAGACAGATCATTAAACAGTGCTGGTAATTTCTAATAACCTGACATAGTATGATATGGTTCTCTCTTTAATAATTATTATAATGTGAAACATATCCTTGCTGTGAGGTAAAATTTCATATAGTGGACTGCCTGCAGTAATGACTTAATAGTCCTTAATAACCTTCAAGATCATCTTATTTAGAATATATCATCAATCTATATATATATACAATATCATATAAAGTGGGATAGTGGTAGCCTAGTGGGTAGAGCTACCTAGTGGGTAGGGCTATCAACTCAAAGGTTGACAGTTCGAATCCCAGCTCTGCCATGCAGCCACTGTTGGGTCCTTGAGAAAGGCCCTTAACTCTCTATGCTCTATGCTTCCAAACAAGCTGGGATATGAGAAAAAAACATTTCGTTGTACTGTACACCTATGCATAAATGACAAATAAAGGCTTTCTTTCTTTTTCTATAGGGATGGTGGTAATTCAGTGGGTAGAGCTCCGAGCCTTTAATTGAAAGTTGTGGATTCAAATCCAGGCTCTGCTAAGCAGCCACTGTTGGGCCTTTGAGCAAGGCCCTTAAACATAAACCTCTCAGCTCCAAAGGGAAAAGCATTTAATTGTACTGTATACATGTATAAGTATATGACAAACGAAGGTGTTCTTTTAATGCAGACAGGTTTGGTATAAGATGTTTAACAAGTATGTGGTCAGATGTCCATACAAGGGTTGCCAACCATCCCATAAAATACGGAATCATTCCTTATTTGGAAACTAAATGTCGTGTTCCGTATTGAACTGATACAGGACGCGCTTTGTTCCGTATTTTCATTAATGGGAGAGAAATGCTGCAGGTTAGTCTGAGACAGGCCGATATGTATGAAACAGAAGGAAACAGAATTAGGAATTAGAAAGCGGTTGGTTATTATTTTAAGTAGTATTCACTTTTAGTCTTAGTAACGCCGTGTGTGCACAGGCATATCAGCATAACAACCTGTTCATTACTCTGTTGTTTGAGTATTTTCAGTGTGAAGATGGATTGTGTAAAAATGTTGTTCAGATGTTGTTTTCTATTCAGAAAAAATGTTACATGATGTTCTTTATGCATGTTGTTTTGTCTACAATATGGTTCTGATTTATTATTATAAAGAATGAAAATAATATATGTTAAACATCCCAAATAAAATGTTTTGATAATGTTCCTATGATGGTGTAAGACCCTATGCCTTCCGCCAAGCCGCCAGCCCAGGGTGTTCCTTATTTCCAGTTCTGAAAGTTGGCAACCCTAGTCCATACACTGTGGCCCATGTAATGCATAATTGCCAGCGCTATTTATCAAAGAGGCTTACTGATGTGCTCCCTAAGGTGTCCTGATGACATTACATTTAGGATGACAAAAATATCAATTCAGTTTATTTAAAAGAAACTTGAGGTTTTTCACTTTGGTGCCCCCAAGTATACAAAATTTGACAAGCAGTCGACGTGGCCTGTCATAATATGTGCAGCCGAAATCGTGACCATTCTGCCTTTATTGCCTCAAATGTGTAAAAGAAAATGTAAAAGCAGTTGATTGGAATATTGTAAAGCCTTGATTGGTATATTTTAATGCTCCGATTGTTTTAGGGCCATATGCAGACCTCAGTCTGACGTGACCCACGCCATGCACTGATTAGCCTCGCTACAGTCAAAAGCTAACTAGTTAGCCACATCACACTCACTTAAACTGGACCTTTAATACCTCAGTAGTTTTAGTAGTTTTGGTAGCATTATTAATTATTTTAATAATTAAAAAAAAAATAACTTCTGCATCGCTCCTAAATGACCGTTTTTACCACTAACCAGCAGGTTTTCTGGTAGTCTAACAATTCGCACTTTTAGCTAGCATGCTAACGTTAAACAACTGACTTAAGTGTTAGATTTTTTTTATATAGATTGAAAAATAACCGATAAAGAAATGTAAAAACATATTAAACGTGTTGTGAAATTGATAAAAGGTTTAGCTTAATGCTAAATTAGCGTTATTACTTACCGTTGTAGTATCTCGGTTCATCTGCTGTCGCCATCTTACGATTATTAAGAGGCCAACTGTAGCTTTAACTCAACACTCTGGTAACCGTTGTTTTCTTTGTGTGTGTAAGTAAATAAAGAAAAACGTAAATGTGATTTAAAATCAAAAACAGCTTTAAATATATCGCGGCTACAAGGGAGCGTGCTTTCCGCTTTGTTTTCGACTCTGTTTTTCTTAAAACGCAGTGAACTAGTGCGCATGTGCAGAAAGACTTCTCCCACTACAGGGCTGGAATAAACACCGCCGCCTACCGTCTCAACTACAGCCTGAATTCATCGAAATGAATCAACTCTGAATCGATTCCTTTGATTCACTCTTTTGAATCGTGCGTTTACATGGAGAGTATTTAAGAATAGCAACAAGGACTCGAGGTCGTTCTTGGTAACAATAGTCATTCACGTTTTAGTCTGCAACCAACATTTACATAAACCAATCAGTCCAGTCTGCTGAAAAGTGTAAAAAAACATTGTATTTGTTCATTCTCTGTTTTACCACTACTTTCGTCTGGTCAGGGTGGCAATGGGGGTGGGTCTGTTTAATTGGGCAAAAGGTAGGAAACAGGCCAGACAGATTGCCAGTCCATCACATGGCACACACACACACACACACACACTCTTAGGGCAATTTGTAGTCGCTCCAATTGGCCTGACTGCGTCTTTGGACTTGTGGGAGACGCCTGGCCAGAGAGTCAAACTCAGATCCTTCTTGCTGTGACATGAATTGTTTTTTAATTTAATGTACCATTGTAATGTACCAGTTAAAATTAAACAAATAATGACTTAAAAGTCAGTTCATCCATCCATCCATCCATCCATCCATTTATAGGCCTTAAACATTCAAATTTCATTGTTTATTTTGCTGATAACTTGCTGATAACTTGATTATTTCCTAATGTGACTGCTGCATTAAATTAGCAATGTTATTAGAAGCATACAAATAATCAATTATATAAAGCTTTTGTATATTTATTCATGCTATATTAAATGCTGTTGTGCCTTAAAACTGCATCTAAACATGTAACTTTATTCTTAGTCTGTAATGGTGGTGCAGTTTTTTGTTTTAAGCTTTCTAACCTTAAGCCAAACTTTCAGGGTCTTCCTTTAGCAAATTCCAAAGACGAGAAAACACACTTTAGTAAGACATTGGATCTTAACTATGTTTATTTTAATGTTTCCGTCCTTTTCAACTACTGGCATCTGAGACTGAGAAATCCAAATATAGAATGTGAGTTCACAAATCAAACCTTAACACACACACAATGATGACCCAGAGCACCTCTCAGAGCTGGGGTGAGCTGTAAACAAACTAAAAGGTTACAAACTTCACCCAAAGTGAGTGAGTTATATTCTATTTATCCATAATTACGTAAGCAAAGTGTTTAAAGAAAGTGAAACCAAAGAAAAGATGTCATAGTGTTTAACCTGCAGAACAATAGCACTGTCTAGATTGTGCATGATGAACTGTTGCAGATATTTATCAAAGGAAGATTTAATAAAGTTATTCCAAAAATGATAACCAATTGCTGTATAGTCCTTCCTGTTATTTTCTTCAATCATTTTCATCCACTAGTTCACAGCTCACAGAATCACCAGTGGAGTTAAAGCACAGCTGTAAGAAAAACTTGAACAGGCCTACAGAAGATCATCCTGCTGTTGTTTCAGTCATGTATCACTCTCAGCTTCTCGGAAAGAATATCACAGCCACACCTTCAGTGAACCTACAGTGAACTCTTGTGCAACTGGAAATGGACAATAGCACATTGGGTATAGCTTGTATAGTTCTGGATTTGGTTATGTACCATATTGTACTTTTTAGGGTGCAGTGCAACAGAAATGGGGTACAAGACATTTCTTACATCTAGGGGCAGTTTAGAGTAGCCATGCCACCTGATGTGTGGTTTTGAAAGGTAAAAGAAAACCAAAATGCAAGAAAACACAAAACACAACACCTCAAAGACAGTGACCGGGAGTAGTTTTAAACCCAGCTTCTTGGGACCTGCAGTGATGTGTAGGAATCAAATTAAAGCTTTAATATGAGTAAATAATTTATTAGATATTAATCTAGTAATCATAGTTTGTTTGTTTATTAGAATTTTAATGCCATGTTGTACACTTTGGTTACATTCATGACAGGAATGGTAGTTACTCATTACACAAGATTCATCAGTTCACAAGGTTATATCAAACAGTCTTGGACAATTTAGTATCTCCAATTTACCTCGCTTGCATGTCTTTGGACTGTGGGAGGAAACCAGAGCACCCGGAGAACATGCAAACTCCACACAGAAAGGACCCGGACCAAACCCAGGACCTTCTTGCTGTGAGGCGACAGTGCTACCTACTTCCCAGTACTGCCGCCCAGTAATCATATACATACAATATACTAAATAAACTAGGAAATACTCCTGAAAAAAGGGAAAAGAGAGCAGTGGTGTATTTCATGTCCTATAAAGCTTTTTAAAAATGCTTGCAATTGATTTAATATTTTTATAATGAATCATTTTAATTAACCAGTTATTTAATGTTATAGCATTGTGTACTGAACACTTTATGGCAACAAGATAGAGTTTTCTGCTGCTGATATCATTTGCTTTCTTTACAACTTTTTCATTAATGGTTGTGCTTATGATGTTATCCTTGTAGAATGCCTAGACCTAGGGAGAGTCCACTTGTAAACAACCTGTGTTAACGTGGACTGATGAACACTCAGTGTTATTATAGCATTAACCAGCTTCATGCAGCTCTGCATTCTTTTTCATGTGAATTATTAGAAGAGAGATGACAGGGGAAGGGCTTTGGACAATCCAAAAGGAAAAAGGAGGAGATTTCCAAATATAAAGGGTCTCACACCGGTGCTCATCTTGACAACCACCGAAAGACGCTTTCAGCTGATTATTCAAACCCTAGCTCTTTTAAATTGAAATGATCTGCTTTTAAAACATGTATAATTCAAGCTATTCAAAACATGGCAACATGGCATGGAAGGCCAAGAAAATGGCTAAATCTGAGGGGAAGAGTTGTGGTTACTACATGAAAATAGTCTTCTTTTTTTCCTCTCTGATCCAGTCTCTCATCATCGTCAGCCTGGTGCTGTTTCTGGTTTATGGACAACCAGAGCACACAGCGGAGGAGAAAAGAGTACAGGAACTGGAGCAAAATTATGGAAGACTAACAATGGAAAACCTCAATCTTCGTGCAAAGCAAAAGAACCTCACCCAGCAACTGAATGTTACTCTTACTGCGAAGAAGCTCGTCGATAAAGACCTCAGTATACTACGCAAACTGACCAACACTTCAACTGTTAGCATTAATTTCTTACAGTCCAAATGGGTAAGGATTCTTTTATTTATGATTTGCCAACAAGACCAAATATTATTCTTGGATTAATTCAAATTTTTTGTATAGAAAAAAATTGATCTTTTACACACCTGATGTCTCCAGACTCAACAATGGATATTAAATGTATTTTTTTACTCAAGACTGTATCAACTTCAGTTTCTGCATAGAGAAAACAGAGCTCTGCTTACACATTCAAGTACAATATAATCAGTGACTGACGTTAGTTGTCATACTAGGAGTGGTCATACTTGCTAAATATTTATTACAGTGGGCGGCATGGTGGCTCGGTGGGTAGCACCGTCGCCTCACGGCAAGAAGGTCCAGGATTCGATCCCCAGGTGGGGCGGTCCAGGTCCTTTCTCTGTGGAGTTTGCATGTTCTCACTGTGTCTGTGTGGGTTTCCTCCGGGGTCTC
This sequence comes from Trichomycterus rosablanca, assembly GCF_030014385.1. Taxonomy (NCBI): domain Eukaryota; kingdom Metazoa; phylum Chordata; class Actinopteri; order Siluriformes; family Trichomycteridae; genus Trichomycterus; species Trichomycterus rosablanca. Next base: position 21,649,992 of record NC_086003.1, read on the forward strand.
CCGTTTCCTCCCACAGTCCAAAGACATGCAGTCAGGTTAATAGAAGATACTAAATTGTCCATGACTGTGTTTGACATTGAACTTGTGAACTGATGAATCTTGTGTAATGAGTAACTACCATTTCTGTTATAAAAGTAACCAAAGTGTGTAAAACGTGTTAAAATCCTAATAAATAAATAAATATTTATTACAAAATTGCCTGTAATTGATAAAAACAGGTAAAGAATGATTTATTTGTTGTCATTAAATATGTGCAGTAACAATTCATGATTAATTTACTGTGCACAGTGATACAATAACAAGATTTGAGTGATATATTGCTGCATAATATTGATGTTAAGTCTTTTACATTTTGCAGAAACAATGTGAAATGGAGAAAAAGACACAAAACACAAATCCAATCTGCCCCAATGTCTTCTGCCCTCACGGTCAGTCATATATATTATATTTTATAGTAAAAACATGGTTGGTTCTGTTAGTCTGATGCTTCTAAAGTCTGTCCTGCTTTGAAAATAATTTGACCCAATTTCTTAATCAATAACAACATGTCCATTTCTGCTATTTCTCCAACCATATGTATATTACATTTTCCTGATGTTTTCCTCCCTTATGTCAGATGTACTACACTATGTGGACAAAAAGATGTGGATGCCAATCCTAATTATTATTTAGGTGTAAACACACATACATTTTCAATAGTGTATAAACAAATTCTGTGAAATAAATATGCTTCCAACTTTGTGGCAACAGCTAGAAAGAGGCCCTTATCTGTTCCAGTATTAAATAAATTGAAATTTTGGGACTCAGTGACCTGTACTGAGTTCTGACCTCATCCCTGGTGAACACCTGGAAAAAAATTGGAACCTAACGTGAGCTAGGCCTTGTCCAGAATCAGTGATTAAATTCCACAAACTGATGTACAAAATTAGTGACAAGTTTATTAGAGGCACATGTTTTGGAGGCAAAGTTAGAAAGCAAGATTAAGGTGATACGGGGATGTGCAGAGGAGGGGTGAGAGTTATATTAGGGAAAGGGTTCTGAGGATGGAGCCTCCAGGGGAAGAGAGGAAGGCCAAAGAGTTTATGGTTGTGGTGAGGGATGACATGAAGGTTGTTGGGACAGAGGAGAAGTTTCAGGACAGGGAAAGATAAAGACGAATGATATATTGTGGCGACCCTTAACGGGACAGTTGAAAGAAGAAGAAAAGTTAATGTCAATGTCAAATAAGCTCATGGTCAGTTGTTCACATATTTTTGGTTTTATAGTGTACAAATTAAAAAAGCTAATTAGGCGAGTAATTCCAGTACTGTCAAGAACAAAATGTCTTTTTTCCATACATTTTATAATGTTATATAGGTTTATACGTAAATGAATTAATGGGGCGGCATGGTGGCTAAGTGGGTAGCACTGTCACCTCACAGCATGGGGGCATGCCGTAGCCTAGTGGTTAAGGTACTGGACTAGTAACCAGAAGGTCGCTGGTTCAAGCCCCACCACTGCCAGGTTGCTGCTGTTGGGCCCTTGAGCAAGGCCCTTAACCCTCAGTTGCTCAGACTGTATACTGTAACTGTACTGTAAGTCACTTTGGATAAAAAAAGGTGTCTGCTAAATGCCGAAAATGTAAATGTAAGAAGGTCCTGGGTTCGATCCCTAGGTGGGGCGGTCCGGGTCCTTTCTGTGTAGAGTTTGCTTGTTCTCCCCGTGTCAGCGTGGCTTTCCTCCGGGGGCTCCGGTTTCCTCTCGCATGTCCAAAGACATGCACGTGAGGTAAATTGGAGACACTAAATTGTCCATGACTGTGTTCGATAAAACCTTGTGTAATGAGTAACTACCATTCTTGTCATTAATGTAAGAAACAAACAAATGAATTAATGTTTTTTATTTTTTTATAGTCAGAGCCAGTGACTTCGCTTTTCAACAAACTGAAGAAATGCTGAAATTAGTCAGGGCAAACTTCTCAGAAAAAATGTCTGTTATGGGAATGGAGTTGGATAACGCCAAGAAAGAGAAGATAAGGTATCAATTGGAAGCGATTGACACCCGGCGTGACAAAGCCTTTCTTGAGGAGAGGATTACCATTTATGAGAAAATGTGTAAGGAAGATTTTGTCCAGTCTTTACAAGGAATCCCAGACGTGACTCGGGAATTTCTCAAAAGAGTTGATGAGCTGTTAATGAAGCACGACTCTTTTCAACTAACATGTGAAAAACAAAGTCGGCAACTCGAAGACATCCGGGCAAACTGCAGCAGCCTGTCAACAGAAGTGGAAAACAAGCTTCAGGTATATCTGGACCGAGTGGGAAGTCAGGTTACGACTATTGTGGGTGCAAATGCCAAGTACATAACAGAGAACAGACAGCTCAAAGAGGATTCTACCTGGTGCAAAAGCAATCGCAGTGCCATGATTGGGGAGAACCAAAAGGTTCTCAAGCAAGTCCAGCTTAAGCATGACCAAGATGTGGAGAATCTTCTGCTGCAGGTTAGGAAACTAACTGGAAATGAAAGACTTCAACGAGATCTACTGTCACTCAAAGACACTGAAGTTAAAATGCTTACTGAGAATATCAAGAACCTTAATGTATCATTAACCAGTTGTAAGGTAAGAATGAAGTCTATTTACTACTTGCATCTTCAGCCAGAGTGTATTTCATTTATTTAAGCTGTTTTTGTTTCTTACAGGCATTGCAAAAAAGTCCATTTGCACAATTTCCCGGAGGTGCAGCCTCCTCGTACCAGTGGCCAAGCACTGGTTCCACTGGGACACGCTTATCTGGACTTGGTAGCACAGGATTAGGCACATCAGGACTGGGTACTCTAGGTTCAAGTAGTACCGGTTTGGGCAGTATGGGATCAAGTGAGGCTGCATATGGTAGAACAGGGTTGACTGGTGCAAATACAGTACAGGGTGGTTTAGGGAGCGCAGGATCAAGTGGAACAGGATTTGGTGGCACAGGGTCAAATAGGCAAGGCTTTGGCAGTGCAGGGTCAGCGGGAACAGCGTTTGGCAATGCAGGATCAAGTGGAACAGGGTTTGGCAATGCAGGATTAAGCAGACCAGGATTTGGAAGTGCAGGGTCAACTGGAACAGCTTTTGGCAATACAGGATCAAGTGGAACAGGGTTTGGCAGTACTGGATCAAGTGGAACAGCCTACACCAGGACAGGTGCTGGTGGAGGAGGAACCAGTGGAAGTGACATTTACTTTGCAGGTAAGAAGGAAAAATAAAAACGTATTATTATATTACTCCTATCATACCAGAGCCACCTAAGAACCAGTTTAGAGAGCAAATTGGCCCTGCTTTCTGGGAGCTCTCTTTTTCTTTCTAATATCTAATATTTAAGAACTTAAGTGTACAAAAAGGTAAAGTAACCACCCTCCTGAGATGCAATAAGCTGCACAATGATGTTGCATGTGTTGCAGTTTAAAAAGCTGGCCTCCAATGTTTCTGAGCATGCATTGTTAGCCCTCACCCTCACAGATTGGCATGTGTTATGTAAATAATGAGAAATTACACTAAAATTGAAGTAAATATTGACATGAAATTGTAGGATACTAGGTAAGTAACATGATTTTACGTTTCCTTTTTTTGTCTCCAGCACAAATTAATCAGCACTTGCGAGAGCTTCAACGGTATGCAAAAGCAGACTAAAGCGGTGACCAAAGACCCAGCAAAAGACTAAACCTGAAGTATTTGTAAAATATTAATTCAGTTAATGCTTAAACACATTAATTATCAACACAAACGTCTTTATATTAATGCAAAATGATCTTTAGCATGGACTTTTCTAATGATGTATGTAGCCATTTATGTAAGCTTGTACATACACCGATCAGCCATAACATTAAAACCACCTCCTTGTTTCTACACTCCCTGCCCATTTTATCAGCTCCACTTACCATATAGAAGCACTTTGGAGTTCTACAATTACTGACTGTAGTCCATCTGTTTCTCTACATACTTTTTTAGCCTGTTTTCAGCCTGTTCTTCAATGGTCAGGACGAGTGGATAAGACTGATGGAGTTTTTAAACACCTCACTGTCACTGCTGGACTGAGAATAGTCCACCAACCAAAAATATATCCAGCCAACAGCACCCCGTGGGCAGCGTCCTGTGACCACTGATGAAGGTCTAGAAGATGACCAACTCAAACAGCAGCAATAGATGACCGATCGTCTCTGACTTTACATCTACAAGGTGGACCAACTAGGTAGGAGTGTCTAATAGAGTGGACAGTGAGTGGACACGGTATTTGAAAACTCCAGCAGCGCTGCTGTGTCTGATCCACTCATACCAGCACAACACACACTAACACACCACCACCATGTCATTGTAACTGCATTGCTGAGAATAATCCACCACCCAAATAATACCTGCTCTGTGGTGGTCCTGTGGGGGTCCTGACCATTAAAGAACAGGGTAAAAGCAGGCTAAAAAAGTATGTAGAGAAACATATGGACTACAGTCAGTAATTGTAGAACTACAAAGTGCTTCTATTGTTATGAATGATCGGTGTATAGTCTCAATGATATTTTGTGAATTCTTTGATTTCTGCTTTAATTACTAATCAAATGGAATTTGATATTAATCTTTGTATAATCTTTGTATAGTGTCAATCAATTTTTCTAATATTGGACAAAGAACATTAGCAACTTTAGAAGATTTCTGCAGGTCCTTTGTCCAGGATGCCTACTCTTAGGGAGAATGGCAGCAGTACCAAACTTTCTCCATCGGTAGAGCATTTGTCTTATTTTTCCAGAAATGCATTTGAAGCTCCACGCAACTTAGATATTTTTGGATAACAGAGCACCTTTACAATCCACACCTGCAGTCTTGTGTAATTAATTGAAAGATATTGTTCATAACCATTTCATCCTGGTCAGGGTACCAGTCCATCACTGGGCAACTCACACTCTCCCAGTAACTTATATGTAGAGGCAATGCAAAGCAATCATTGCACTTTCTAAATGATTTTGAATGGTGAGAGGAAACTGGAGTACAAAGATGTAACTCATGCACAAGACACAATATAAAGTATTTTTAAGTTTAGGCAATATGTGTTGTTTATATTTGTAATTTTAAAAAATCAGTTTTAAGTTTTAAGTATATTATACAGTGGTCACTTTATCCATTTAAGTGACATAATAGTAAAAGGTATCTCTTGCCACACACTCTAAAAATAATTTTTAAATATACAATATTTACAATGGGCAAGGCTAAACTGTGTACGTCAATGGAACTAAGTGTGCAGTAAACAGTGTTCCTGAATCGTAAATAAAAGGTCCACTCTGTAACACTGTTTAGAAATTGAAATGTTTGTCCTGCCAACCTCTCAATAACACAGACTGGAAAGGATGGAGGATATAAGTGCGTTTACAAAAAGAAACAATGGCTTCTTCATGCTCCAAATATCAGTTGCATGTTGCCAGTACAGCTGACCACTGGTTTACCATTTAAAAGCTCACCTCTCTTAAAAGCCCTAAAATAACTTTAACAACCATAAATCCTTGTCATTGTTTTGCGTCAGAGGGAAATTCTTTTAAACGAAACCCTTTCCGATGAAAGCAGAAACACTTATAGTGTGACTAGATAACAAGCTTAAATACATTCGCATTAATGCGTTCTTTTAATTAAACATTGGCTGCAGTGAGATAGTCTAGAATTAAAACAAATAAACACTTTAAATTCTGGCAGTTTATTCAGGATATACCTACTGAGAGAGAGCATTGTCTTCCTAAAAGACAATGTGTCGTGACCACAGAGACATTGGCACTGATAGCAGTACTACATGTGCAGAATGAAAAACAATTAGGACAGTTTCCCATGCTGATTCGCTTCCTGTGCAAAGCCACGCCAAAAGCAATAGAATGAAAAAAAATTGACAGTTTAGGCAGAGCAGAACTCAGGCGCCAATTAATAAATAATGCAGGTGGATAATGTAAGTTACAGTTCTGTCTGAAGGAGGATATCCTTTGTTTAGCGTAAATGAATTCCAACGAATTGTCTGGTGGAACTTGGTCTTGTTGTGTGCACGGCTCATGACTACGACTTACAAACAATGAAGGACAAACTGCTTGACAACAACGGACACAGAGTCCTTCAACATGAACTCACAGCACAGATGTGAAGCACCAGTGTGGAAGCCTGACAAAAAATAAAAAGTCACAATGCAGCCCTGAACAGTGCTGTCACACCAATTTTTATCCCAACTTTACCTGTAAATCAGGCATAAAGACATTGCAGATGTTTATCCAATCCTTAAAACTTCCGATGAGCAGTACCTGTGCTGGCATTGCTTCCAGAAAGAATTTGGACGAGGAAAGACAATGTTACAGTCCACACTATTTAGCACTTGGAGGTCCCATCCTGTGAACTTGTGTGACTCACAGCTCTGGGGGCAGACATTTGACAAGATGACTTGTTGGAAAGGTGGCATTCGATGCCAATGGTACATTAAAGGATCTTGTCTAGTATTTATTTAATACACCTGATAGCAGTAAATGGCAAACATAGTTAAACCCTCTAACATGAAGTTGTTGTCCTCCAGATTTTAATAATACCCAGACAGGCTGTCCAGGAATTACAACATAAATTTAATTCAGACTGGAGCTGTAATATCAAAAACATCTGAGGGTAAAAATGCCCCCCTCCTTTACAGGAAAGGTTTGGAGATTAATATAACCACCTCCTTCCTAGGTTAGTCGGTTACGACCAGTTATTTGTATTCTCTGCTTTCACTAAACGCTGATTGCATTTCCTAGTTCTTGAAAGTAAAGCCATTAAAAGGTCAGAACCTTCTTCATCACTATAAATAAAAAAGGAAATAGCTGGCCATAAAACTATGGCAAATTTTAGATATCAGGGAAGGCATTTATTTTAACATTTAGGTGTAAGTAATAAGTGTAATAACTGAATGTTTATTGGTGCACTGGTCAATATTTTAATGTTCTTATTATCACAAATAATGTAAAATATAGCAGTCCAGTATAAAAAATAGCAGGTTGTTTAAACTCTTTCTACATTCATGTTATTTACTTTAGCCCAATTCATATTGTTCACAAATAAAAATATGACAGACTCTTGTCAAAGGGCTAGCATTATTACTGTGGATGCAGAAGGGGTTTTTTAGTTTATCTTATAACCTTTACCGACCCAATTCTATATGACATCATTAATGTACGTAAAACTGACTTAACAATGCTAGTAAACATATTACATGATCTCTGTTAATATAACAAATGAATTATTTGATACTTTGTTTGTGAATCTTACATAAATATAATTATGAAATACACAATGGCTTTCCATCCACTGTTTAAATGTAAAATTCAATTCATAACTTTATTATTTGCCTTACTGTGAATTACTTGGTTGTGTTGGCCTAGTGGGTAGAGCTTTGGGCTATTAACCTAAAGGTTGAGAGTCTAAATATCAGCTCTGCCATTCAGCCACTGATGGGCCCTTGAGCAAGGCCCTTAACCCTCTCTGATCCAGGGGTGCCGTACAATGGCTGACCCTGCACTCTGAACCCAGCTTCCAAACAAGATGGGATATGCAAAGAAAGAATTTCATGTACTGTACACGTGTATATGTATATATGACAAATAAAGGCATTCTTCTTCTTCTTCTTGTGTTGTGTTTAAACATGCAGCATATTTTGACATTTGCAATACTGCATAAGATAAATTTAAAACACATTTTAAAGAGGTAACGTCTGTTAAGGTTTATTAAATAAATAAATGTTAAAAAATAAATGCTAAAAAAACACGTGTATTACATCAAACATAAAAATACATTATACCTACAGACAGTAACATAAGGCTGTAAACAGAACAACTTAACTGTTAACAATGTACTTTCTAAAATCTTTGGAATATGTAATACCATGACATGGTATGACTTTCTGTGAACCTCTTAAGTATAAAAATATACCATCCTTTCATGGTACAGTTAAAAGCTTTCATATGGCACAGGTTGTTATGTGGCAACTGACAAAACGAAAACCTATTGCCTCATTATATCCTTTTGAAATAAACATTTACCATAAACAACTTAGGTCCTTCTGTAAATGGTCATCCCACCCAAAAAGGTCTCGGCAAAGTCAAAACTGTCATTGGCTGACAAACACCAGCGTTGGAGACAGAACATATTACCAGCAGTAATGAAATCCCATATTTGACCTAGGACTAATCCTTTTTTGACAATTCTAACAGCTTAAAAAAAACTAATTACATTAATAAAATACAATAAAAAATTAATGTAAGATAATTCTCTAACCCTCAGTTGACAGGATCTGCTCAACTAATTTGTGTTCCAAAGTTTAAAAGCAAAAGTATATGTATACTATAATAGTTCCCTTTGGAATAATCAACTATGAACGTTGGGTTAAACTGCCTTTGGCGTTGGAGTGTGACTTACTTTAGGCAACATGCATATGGACAACAAACAATCCTGACAACAGCCAATACAACAGCATGCATTCAAGTTGTGTAACAGCATTGCTTACTAGCATAAAGCCCTTAGCTTCAACCATTTCTTTTTTTTTTTTTGTAAAAAGAAGATTAGCAAATACATGTTTAGAGTCTTTCTAAAGGTGCTGTGCTGGTTTTGCCAAAAAAAAAAAAAAAAAAAAAAAAAAAAAAAAAAAAAAAAAAAAAAAAAAAAAAAAAAAAAACTTGATCTGTACTAATGTACTTAAAGCAAACATTCAACCAAACAGTGTTGGTGGAGGCAGGCAAGACAAAGATTTTGTGTTATAGAATTAGAACTAAATTTAGATTGGAAAACTAGGCCTAGACTGCTTGGAAATCTGCCAGGAATCCACATCTGTGGAAAATAAATAGCAAAACACAAATTACAATTATGTGAAGTAACTTATGAGTAATCAGACACTGGTAAATATATGATATACATTGACTCTGATGGAGAAACACAATTCAAGTAAACCCAGGGTTGTGCGGAAAGAGGCAGGAGAGACATATTGCCAGACTCCGTTAAGAGTATTTTTTTAAATACAGATATTAACCTTGTAGCTCTAATATAAAATTAAAATAGCAAACTTCAGACACCAAACATGTTTTGGCTGATCAACATATTTTGAGTACATAAAAATATGTAAATGTCCATTTTCTTATATTTAAATGTTTCTAAGTAAAGCATGTTTACCAAGTAAAGCATGCTGCTAGCAGTGGCACAGTGCTTCACGCAAAAATGGTTTGGTGTTCTTGCTTGTCAGTGCATTTCAGTTGCAGAGTGAAAAACTAAACAAGAAAACAAGACCTCAGAGGCTCATCCAGGGCCCGTGTCTTTGCCTTAGGTTGGAATCAGGCTCAGCCTCAGCCTCCTTTTCAGTCGCGTTGGTCCCCGCTGTACTATATGGAGCCTCCAGAGACACACCAGCTTCATCTGACTCAAGAGCTGGTGCAACAAAAATAATGCACAAAAAGCAAAGTGTTATTAACTGTATTATTCCAGTTAAATATAGTATGTGTGTGTATACAAATGAATCTGAAGTTCTTACCATTCTCATCATCCTGCCCACTTTCACCCACCAATCCAATCACTCTGATCGCACCTGGTTCACCTGCTAACAAAAATAATTTTTCTTTACTGTCATAACTGTGATACCAGCTATCAAATGAACGTTATCAAAAGGCCAAAAAGTTTAAATATCATCTGAATATATTTCAGAAACTGGTGAATCTGTTATTTCACCAACTTACTTTTATTTCCAAGAGTTCCAGTTTGGTCAGGCTCTGGTGCTTGGTCTACACGAGCATCTTGTTCTCTCTCATAGTTAATATCTAGAAGATATGGAAGAACTTATAGGATCTGAACAGCATCTGCATTGTACTGATGATAATTAGCTGAATAGTGTACAGTGTTGTGTACCTGCGGAGATACTTTACATCTAAATACTCATTAGGCATTGTGTTCATTGCTAACTTACACCAAGTAAAATGATTTAATGCAGTGCATATTGTGAATACTTAAAATGTAAATGGCCAGATTTAAAATCACCACAGTGATTGGTCAGAGATCCAAAAGCACAAATCAAAATTAAAGAAAAATGTGTTTGGGTGGCACAGTCCACCAGTGCTGAACAGGTCACGAGTTCGAATGTCAGCTCTATTATTGGCCGGCCAGGCATCTGCATGAGGACGTGATTGGCTAATGTCTGATCAGGACTAAGGACTGCTGCTGCAATTGTGGCCTCTGCTGGCTGGTTGATGTCACCTAAACAGAGATGGGTGTTGTGGAGGTCAGTACATGACTCTCCACTGATCTCTGTGTGAACCGCATTGAGCAGGTTAGCACTACACACATATTTGGGGGGGGGGGGGGGGGACTCTTAGGCCAAGGTAGAAGTCTGCAGCAGTAGAGGAAGATTATTCGCCAAAATGTGCCTTTTTTTGGTTAGCATTGTAAAACTACCACTTACTGCAAATTCTTTTGAAATGAATGTAGTTTCATGCACAGAAATTATATATATATATGTATCTGATATATAAATCAGATGTGTAGATGTATTATTTTTACACTACTCACATCTACACCAACAGTATAGCAGCAATGTAAATGTGGAGTCTATGTTTCTTACTAGGTGCACTAGCTGTAGTGCGCATGCGTCTCCGGGCCTCCTCTCTCCTCTGCTGTAGACGTGTAGTATTTCCCATCATGACCTACACAAAAATACCACTATATTAAAAACAAAGTCATCAACATCTAACAATTATCAGAAGCAAGAACATTTGGGATTGCTGGATAAGTTTATAAGAACGCAGCAGTCTTACCTGGACTCTGACCTGATCTGGTGGCCAAAATCCCCCCCAGATAAACTGCAAATAACTAAACAGCACAATAACACTGAGGAAAGTGAAGTTACTGGCGACTCCTATGACTGCTGATGTCAGAGGGAAATTATACAAGAGGTATCTGTAGAGAGAAAGAATAATGAACAGTGTCCAGGGTTGGCTAAAAAGACTAGATTCTGTTTCAAACATCAGATAAGATATACAATAATAAAAAAATAAACAATAAACACGTACGCTGTAAAAAGTAGTTGCCCCTGAACTGTTTTAAATTTTTGCTAATTAATCACATTTAAACACTTCAGATCTTCATGAGAACATGAGAAAATATAAAATGCAGCTTTTAAATTAAAAATGGTATTTATTAAAGATAAAACCACTTGCATTTGCAGAATTGTTTTAATTTGGCTACATTGGAGGGTTTTGATGCATAATATGCCAGTGTAATGTGTTACCACAGCATCTTAACTTGATTCAGTCTCCCCAAACCCTTAATTTTGCTGTAATCATGCCTAGGTGTGACTAGCAAAATTAAACCCAATTGCCATCTGAATTTTATTAATTGGTTATTTATATTGCAAAAAGGGGAAGGGGATGTGCATGTAATGTAATGTAATAATTAAATTAAAAGTAGATTGATGAGAATTTGTAAAGGGGTCAAATACTTTTTCACATCTCTGTAATTCAAGCATGCACTATTTAAGCCTGAGTTTAAAAAAAAAGGGTGGTAGAAAACTGGATGTAGCTATGGTACACACCTGATCCCAGTGAAGTATGCATGTATCCTAAGATGAGCAGAGTAGATCTGTACCTGACGAGACTGAATCTCAATCACTGCACCAACAGTAGGCTGATACTGTAAGGAAAAAAAAAAGACTCAAAAAAGAAATACAGTTCATAAAATTACAACTTCAGGCAAATAGAACATCATACCATTCACTGATAGGACTCATTGGAGGGATGGTACAGTAAAAAACACACTAAATATTTCATGTTGAACTGCTAACACAGATTATTTACATTATGCAATGCAAGCAATTCAGGGTTAAAGGCTCAAGGACCCTGTAGCAGCAATCTGGTGGTTGTGGGGCTTAAACCAGGCCACCTTTTGACTACCCGTCCAGTTCCTTAACCACTGGGCTACCACTGCCCTAACATTGCATACAATGTTCTTAGTTTTTTTCCTATACAGAGGTCATATGTATACATGCAATACAGAATGTGCTAAATCAACTACATAAATTGGACCCTGCCATTTGGGGAATGTGTAAAACCTCAACGAAAATGCCATCTGAAAGAGAAATACTTCTACAGTCATGACCCTGTTATACCCTCACTTCCTAGATCAATCTAAAACTCCACTGCATTAAAATCTAGCTGAGTGGAACTACTAGAAAGCACACTGAAGGTCATTTTATTGTAATTAGTTAATGACATTGACCTTAAAGGAACTTTTATTTTTCTTATACAGGCATTAGGTTAAACAAAGAGGAAACAGGCTTCAGTTGTTAAGTTTAAATTAGGCAGTTTTATCGGATGGGGTGGCACGGTGGCGCAGCCAGTAGCACTGTCGTCTCATAACAAGAAGGGCCTAGGTTTGATTCTTTCTGTGTGGAGTCTGCATGTCCTCATGGGTTGCATATAGGGGCTTTGGTTCCGTCCCACAAGCCCAAAGACATGCAGTCAATTGAAGATACAAGCAATTGCCCCAAGTGTGTGTGTGTGTAAGTGTGCGTTCACTGTACTTACAGAGTCTGACCTGTAGTCTGAGTAGAGCTCAACCTCTATGAGCTGTTTTTGTTCAGACAGCCCTGTTACCAGTAATGGAGAGAACACCAAGGTACTGAGAATCTGCAGCAGACTCGAGCGATAATGAAGCATGGCCTGATGAGAAAACACACAGAATCATGAGTTCTGACTAACTGCAAGCAAAGAGTTTCACAATTATATTATCTAAAGCTTCATTTAGTAAGACTGCAGTGTGCTGAACTGAACACCAGAATGCAGTCAAAAATAAAATATTTATTTATTTATTTATTTAAGTTTTAACGCCATGTTTAACACTTAGGTGTCATTTAATGGCAGTAATAGGTCTTATGTGTCTTCATATTTTGGTCCAAATTATATGTTCATTTTTATTTTTATGGTTGCAAGGTAGGTTAAAAGTCTTCTTGTGTTGTCTTGTGTGAGAGTCTCTTTGATAGTTTCTGGCATGTGTGCTTGTTCTCTTTCTTTAGTCAAAAATAAAATAAGGATCAGGGACAGGGAAGATTTCAAATATACAATCCCCTGGGTAGAGGTTTTTACATGCATGATGCAAGTCCATGGTGGTGTATGAATTCTCCCTTTTCTAAAGTAGTGCAACAATATTAATAAAAATAGAATGTAGTGAGCTCCTGTGGTATAATGTTAAGAGCAACACTGCTGGTAAAAGTTCTGAGGGTTTGAATCACAGACTTGGATCAATACATTTTAAAGTAAGTATTGAAGTATTGAAGAACACATGCAAAATCTTGCTCTGTAAGAAGAATTAACAATTTTTAATTAAATTACTTTATTTTTTTTTTATTTTTTATTTTTTTATGAAATCAATTATTTATATAGGCTAGATAGTGATCAGCTTGAACTAATCAACCAAAATCTTTGTTCTTTTCATCAAAAAAAGGGGAAAAAAAGTAGTGAGAGCCTTATGGGTAGAGCTTTAGGCTACCAATCTAAAGGGCCATGCAGCCACTGTTGGGCCCTTAAGCAAGGCCCTTAATCCTCTTGGTGCTGATGCTAAACAAGAAGTGATAAAAAAAATAGCAAAATGTACAGAAAGTTAGAATTGTGGGATATTTTGTTCTCTTTACTCACCGAGCGAGACACAGTGGAAACAATCCTTCCGTCTTTGCTGTAGCAGCACATTTTGACCATAAACATGCCAAGCTGCTCATTAACAGGAGATTCCGGCATCTCCAGTTCAAGAGAGACCCTGTAGGGCTGGCCATACATCATTACCTATCACACATAGAGAAAGATAAAAACTGAATGCCTCCTCATTCCAGACAGGGTCATACCTCCTAAATATTTATATGGCCCAAAATATGAGGCCATTTGACTAAATGGGCACAAATCCCCACTGACACACTTAAAATCTTGTGTAAAACCTTTATCCAGTACATGCAATGTCTTAACATTATACAAATAAATAAGTACAAAAAGTATTTATAAGCATAAAGAACAAAATGTGCATGGAAAAGTGTCAAACACATTTTTTGCATCCCTCCCCCCAAACTAATTGTATCCAACTACCCAGTAGATACAATTCCTTTTCTGTTGCAGACTACTACCTTGACAGAGGAGCCATACCCAACACACGCCACCTCCGACACGTGTGGAGTAGCCAACCTCTTTTTTTCACCCGCATTTAAAAATAAATAAGGATCTTACCTGCTCTTTGCCATTTTTCAGAAGAGAAACATTGGCCATTGGAAAAGAACAAAGAACAGAGTTCCCTGACCCACAATCTGTCCTGAAAGATCAACATATACAATTTATTAATGAGAAATATTTTACTGTAATTAAATTATTAATTATCCATATATAGCCTAGATTTTTCATGTTATGAGATTAGTTTCACAAAAACAGATGTCTGTACCTGTACTGGTAGTTTACTGGTGTGGAGAAGCTAACTGTGGGCATGTAGGAGTAATAAAAGCTGCCATATAGGAAGATGGAAACCCACAGTAGCAGCACAAGCACACAGAAGAAGATGGCAGCCCGGAGCAGTGTTCGCCGAGCCCTCAGAAGAGTCACAGCTGCCACGTCCTGAAGCCAAATCAGAACGGGACCCATCGTCACACTTCTTTGCTCCAGGTCTAAACTGTACTGGCCACGCTAAGGCGCCACTCCGGTGACTTTTAACTTCTTGGCTTCTGGAACCACTAAAGGATTAATTCACTGTGTTTGCAGGAAAATAGCAGTTGTGCCTCAACTATCTCTGATTGTATATAGCAGAGATATGCTGATCCTTCTGATTTGCAGCTCATTTGGACTGAGTGGCAGATTTGCAGCTTATTTGATTACTGTACTTATAAACCTAAAAAAGAAGAACAAGTAAAAGTTAAAATCAAAAATTAATATTAACTTGCACTAAACATGATCCAATATCAACAGTATAAGAGACATATGATATATAAAACTACATTTTCAGAAATAGAAGATATACAACTCAACTTTGGCTTAAAACTTACGTTCTTTGGTTTGTTTAACATTGCTAAAACGAACTAACCTCTTAAGTCAAGTCAAGTCAAATCAAAAGTGTCATTTTGACAGTAACCCAAAGTGACTTTCCTGGAGCAAGTTATGTAAAAATCAAAGGCATGATGATTACATGCTGTAAAATGGCACGCGTCCTGTGTTGACATGGACACATGTATGTGTCATGTACATTAGTGAATTGTATTTGCAGGTATTCAAATCAGATCTGATATAAATTCAGTGTTTAGGCCAATATTAGCCACAATACTGGTATATGGAGTGTATTAAACCTTGGTAAAAACAAAACATTCAATGCATTTACTTTTCTTAACTTGACAGTCAAAATGATCAAACTGACACAGTGAAACTCTAGTTTTTATTTCATTTCCCAAAAATACCAAGGATGAAACACCTTAGGTAATTCACCAGTTACCTAAATTGTTTTTGGGTGCAAGTAAACAAATGCATAGATAATTGTGTGTTGCCCTGTAATGGACTGGCACCAGATCTAATGTAAGCCTCACCAGAAAAAAAGCATTTTGTGAAATAATAAACATTACCTTTGAGTTAGTGTGTGCGATTGGTGTTGTATCTGTCAGGATTAAATGCATTTATAGCATGAAGTATGTCAGTTGATCATATTTGTTTGTTTTTTGGGATTTTAACGTCATGTTTTACACTTTGGTTACATTCATGACATGAACGGTAGTTACTCATTACACAAGATTCATCAGTTCACAAGGTTATATCAAACACAGTGTCTCCAATTCACCTCACTTGCACGTCTTTGGACTGTGGAAGGAAACCGGAGCACCCGAAGGAAACCAACACAGACACGGGGAGAACATGCAAACTCCACACAGAAAGGACTTGGACCGCCCCACCTGGGGATCGAACCCAGGACCTTCTTGCTGTGAGGTGACAGTGCTACCCACTAAGCCACCGTGCTGCCCCAGTGGATCATATTTCAAAAAAACATGATCCACTATGGATATTGTTTTGGGGACAATAAAATCAATACTTACTTTTGTAAAATGTAACTTTAAAGATCATACCCATACGGGGCAGCTGTAGCCTAGCGGTTAAGGTACTGGTCCAGTAATCGGAAGGTTGTCGGTTCAAGCCCCACCAGTGCCAGGTTGTCACTGTTTTGGGCCCTTGAGCAAGGTCTTTAACTCGCAATTGCTTAGATTGTATACTGTCACAACTGTAGGTCGCTTTGGATAAAAGCGTCCACTAAATGCCGAAAATGTACCCAGGGGAAGGAATAACCCAGGATTCTAAGCAACAGAATTGTAATAGTCTAAAATACATTAATACATAGCACTGACCTACAGTTACATGTAACTGAAGATCCACGTTTAAATAAGAATGAATGAATGTGATCACCTTATTTTGACAGTTTAAACAGGCATGACAATAAATCTTTTCTAATCATTTTTCTGTACAAACACGATGACATATATGGTACCCCGAGTTCTCATCAGCAGTTTAGACAACACATGGAGCTAATCTGCTAACATCCCTAGTAAACATGTTACTTGCTTTTGAAAAGACTAAAAGGTGCAACACAATGAACATTTTTATCGTCAAGTGTAAACAAACACACGCTAGCCAACAGCATCACAATTCAGTGTGTATATACTATGTGCTAAAACACTCGTTTTAAATAAGAGCTGGCTAGCCTAATGATAATTTACAATTACTTCCTTAAAGCATTAAATAGTATCAAATACATTTGAAATTACCTGGCATTTCGAAAATGAATATCACCTGGTCCGGAATACAAGCACATTACACAATAAAAAAAACGAGTATGCTAACAAACTTCTCGTATACCGGATAACACAGCGACAGAACTACAAATACGGCACACGATGAGGGACAAACCAAAAACCACGTTTTGAAACTGTAAAATTATGATTGTAACATTTAAATAATATAGTTATGTATTTATATTAGAATATGTTGCGATGTATATATGTTTACTTTAACTGTACAAATATTTAAAATTAAATTATTTCTTAATATGTAATAATTTTGAAACAGGCCTATTAAATAACAAAAAGTTAATATGCTTTTGTAAAGTATATGACTTATCTTAATGCATTAAAACAACCGGGGACAGTTAATTAAAATCGGGAACAATTCGGGTTCAGCTAAATTCTCACATTTTCTTCGTCGTGGTTGGGTGGATTGTTGAGAAAACGTTTGGGTGGATTGTTGAGAAAACGTTTGGGTGGATTGTTGAGGGAATGGTTTGGGTGGATTGTTGAGGGCACATTTGGGTGGATTGTTAAGGGAATTTTTAGGTAGATTGTTGGGAACATTTGGGTGGATTGTTGAGAAAACGCTTGGGTGAATAGTTGAGGGAATGTTTTCTCAACGATCCACCCAACCATTCCCAACAATCTACCCAAACGTTCCCTCAACGTTCCCCCCTCACGTTCCCTCAACGTTCCTTCACAAACGTTCCCTCAACGTTCCCCCCTCACGTTCCCTCAACGTTCCTTCACAAACGTTCCCTCAACATTTCCCCACGAACGTTCCCTCAACGTTCCTTCACAAACGTTCCCTCAACGTTTCCCTACGAACGTTCCCTCAACGTTCCCCCACGAACGTTCCCCCACGAACGTTCCCCCAACGTTCCTTCACAAACGTTCCCACAATGTTCCTTCACAAACGTTCCCCCAACGTTCCCCCAAAACGTTCCCTCAACGTTCCGTCACGAACGTTCCCCCAATGTTCCCCCCAAACGTTCCCTCAACGTTCCCCCACAAACTTTCCCCCAATGTTCCCCCCGAACCTTCCCTCAACGTTCCTTCACGAACGTTCCCTCAACGTTTCCCCCCGAACGTTCCCTCAACGTTCCCCCCTCACGTTCCCTCAACGTTCCTTCACAAACGTTCCCTCAACGTTCCCCCCTCACGTTCCCTCAACGTTCCTTCACAAACGTTCCCTCAACGTTCCTTCACAAACGTTCCCTCAACGTTTCCCTACGAACGTTCCCTCAACGTTCCCCCACGAACGTTCCCCCAACGTTCCTTCACAAACGTTCCCACAATGTTCCTTCACAAACGTTCCCCCAACGTTCCCCCAATACGTTCCCTCAACGTTCCGTCACGAACGTTCCCCCAATGTTCCCCCCAAACGTTCCCTCAACGTTCCCCCACAAACTTTCCCCCAATGTTCCCCCCGAACCTTCCCTCAACGTTCCTTCACGAACGTTCCCTCAACGTTTCCCCCCGAACGTTCCCTCAACGTTCCCCACCAAACGTTCCCCCAACATTCCCCCCGAACGTTCCCTTAACGTTCCTTCACGAACGTTCCCTCAACGTTCCTTCACGAACGTTCCCTCAACGTTCCTTCACGAACGTTCCCCCAATGTTCCCCCCGAACGTTCGTGGTTGGGTGGATTGTTGAGGGAATATTTGGGTGAATTGTTGAGAAAACGTTTGGGTGGATTGTTGAGGGAATGGTTTGGTGGATTGTTGAGGGGACATTTGGGTGGACTGTTAAGGGAATTTTTAGGTAGATTGTTGGTAACATTTGGGTGGATTGTTGCGAAAACGTTTGGGTGGATTGTTGAGGGAATGGTTTGGGTGGATTGTTGAGGGGACATTTGGGTGGACTGTTAAGGGAATTTTTAGGTAGATTGTTGGTAACATTTGGGTGGATTGTTGCGAAAACGTTTGGGTGGATTGTTGAGGGAACGTTTGGGTGGATTGTTGAGGGAACGTTTGGGTGGATTGTTGAGAAAACGCTTGGGTGAATATTTGAGGGAATGTTTTCTCAACGATCCACCCAACCGTTACCTCAACAATTCACCCAACCATTCCCAACAATCTACCCAATCGTTCCCTCAACGTTCCCCCCTTATGTTCCCCCCCTCACGTTCCCTCAATGTTCCCCCCTCACGTTCCCTCAACATTCCCCCCTAAACGTTCCTCCAATGTTCCCCCCGAACTTTCCCTCAACGTTCCCCCCGAACGTTCCCTCAACGTTCCCTCAACGTTCCTTCACGAACGTTCCCTCAACGTTCCTTCACGAACGTTCCCTCAACATTTCCCCACGAATGTTCCCTCAACATTCCCCCACAAACGTTCCCCCAACGAGGGTGGACATTTCATCAAGACAATGATCCCAAACACACAGCCAAGGAAACTCTCAAGTGGTTTCAGAGAAAGGAAATAAAGCTGCTAGAATGGCCCAGTCAATCACCCGACTTGAATCCAATTGAAAATCTATGGAAAGAACTGAAAATCAGAGTTCATAGAAGAGGCCCCCGGAACCTTCATGATCTGAAGACAGTTTGTGTTGAAGAATGGGCCAAAATCACACCTGAACAATGCATGCGACTAGTTTCTCCATACAGAAGGCGTCTTGAAGCTGTCATTACCAACAAAGGCTTTTCTACTAAGTATTAAATAAATTTCAGTAAGCGTGTTCAATACTTTTTCCCTGTGTCATTTCACTTTATTACACATAACTTAATTTTTGGACTTATTTGTTTTGACTGCTTTATATGTGTGTATTACTTGGGTTGTTACCAACATCTGGTGAAAATTTCATGTCAATAGTGCCCATCAGAAATATATTTACTGAGAAAAATGTTGATGTGTTCAATACTTATTTCCCCCGCTGTATATATATAAATATATATCTATAAATTTCTATCTATCTATCTATCTATCTATCTATCTATCTATCTATCTATCTATCTATCTATCTATCTATCTATCTATCTATCTATCTATCTATCTATCTATCTATCTATCTATCTATCTATCTATCTATCTATCTATCTATCTATCTATCTATCTATCTATCTATATAGAAACTAATGATTTTTCTTTTTGTAGAGTTCTTCCTCTTGCCAACTGGTTGGCTTTTTCATTCCCTGATATTCCACAATGCCCAGGTATCCAGCATAATGAGTTCTTTTATGGTGCTCTGTATTTTTATTATTGTTGGGTGATCCTCTTTGGGTGTGTTTAGTGCCTGAAGGCATGATTCAGAGTCTGTACATATCCGGATGATGTTTACTAGTCTTGCATATTCTAGTGCCATAAGAAGGGCATAGGCTTCTCCTGAGAATATAGAGGTGAGCAGAGGTAGGTTTGTTTTTCAGGTGCTCAGATAACGTAGAAGTCCAAGTGGTGTCACCGGCCTGGTTGGGCGCTCAACAGGAAAGCAATGTGAGGAATTACCTCGTTGTTACTGCAACAGTGTCTTCGATTCCTACTGCCAGTTGTGGTACCTCAGTGACAGAACCAAAAGAGGGTATATGTACAGACTACAGACTAGAGTATACAGTCCCCTCCAAAAGTATTGGAACAGTGAGGCCAATCCCTTTATTTTTGCTGTAGACTGAAAACATTTGGGTTTGACATTAAAAGATGAAAGATGAATATTTATTTCCAGGTATTTACATCTGGATCTGATACACAGTTCAGAAGATAGCACCTTTTGTCTGAACCCACCCATTTTTCTTGTGAGCAAAAGTATTGGAACATGTGACTGTCAGGTGTGTTTTGTTGCCCAGGTGTGTCCTGTTACATTGATTATTTAAACAATAAATAGCGCTGAATGTCTACGCTCAGTTTCAGATTTGGGTTTTGCCTGTGCAGACTGTGCATTTATAGTTAGAGGAGTAACCAACATGAAAACCAGAGAGCTGTCTATGGGTGAAAAAAAACAATTGTGAATAGAAGTTGAGAGAAGATGGAAAATCAATCAGAGCCATTGCACAATTGGCCATAGCCAGTACAACCGTTTGGAATGTCCTGAAGAAAAAAGTTGTCACTGGTGTACTAAGTAACAGATGTCGAACAGGTAGACCCAGGAAAACAACAGTAGTTGATGACAGAAACATTGTGCGTGCTGTAAAGAAAGACCCTAAAACAACTGTTAGTGACATCAGCAACAACCTCCAGAGGGCAGGAGTGAAGGTATCACAATCTACTGTTCGCAGAAGACTTCATGAACAAAAGTACAGAGGCTTCACCAGAAGATGCAAACCACTAATGAGCAAGAAGAATAGGAAGGCCAGGCTGGAATTTGCCAAGAAGTACAGATAAAGTTTTATGGACTGATGAGATTAACCTTTAACAATGTGATGGAAAGGCTAAAGTTTGGAGAAAGAAAGGATCTGCTCATGATCCCAAACATAGTGGAGGTAATGTCATGGCTTGGGCTTGCATGGCTTCTTCTGGGACGGGCTCATTAATCTTCATTGATGATGTCACGCATGATGGCAGCAGTACAATGAACTCAGAAGTCTACAGAAACATTTTGTCTGTTAATTTAAAGAAAGATGCAAGCAAACTGATTGGGAGATCCTTCATCATGCAGCAAGATAATGACCCAACATACACTGCCAAAACTACAAAGGAGTTCATCAGGGGCAAGAAGTGGAAGGTTTTGGACTGGCCTAGTCAATCTCCAGACTTAAACCCTATAGAGCATGCATTTTACCTGCTAAAGAGGAGACTGAAGGGAGTAACCCCAACACCAACAAACACCAACTGAAAGAGGCTGCAGTAAAAGCCTGGAAAAACATCACAAAAGAAGAATGCAAAAGTTTAGTGATGTCAATGGGTCACAGGCTTGATGCAGTTATCACAAGCAAAGGATTTACAACTAAATATTAAGTCTTATTCACTTTAATCTGTTTTAAGTTGATCTGTTCCAATACTTTTGCTCACAAGAAAAATGGGTGGGTTGAGACAAAAGGTGCTATCTTCTGAACTGTGTATCAGATCCAGATGAAAATACCTGGAAATAAAAGCTGAAATGTTGATATTTTGTCTCATATTCATCTTTTAATGTCAAATCCAAATGTTTTCAGTCTACAGCAAAAATAAAGGGATTGGCCTCACTGTTCCAATACTTTTGGAGGGGACTGTATTTTAAAAACTATTAAAGTTATCAATATGCTGAATACTTTAAATGCTATTGAAGTTGTGAATGAAAATCTGTTTTTTATTATGTAATACAGGGTAAAAGTGTCAGTATAAGAGTTGTAGTATGTAATGTGGGTTACAATTGAAAAAAATACAACTTGTTTTGGAGCAATTGGATGAATATTTTAAAAGCTTTTGAAGTTATAAGTTTGTTTGTTTTTTAGGATTTTAACGTCATGTTTTACACTTTGGTTACATTCACGACAGGAACGGTACTCATTACACAAGATTCCTCAATTCACAAAGTTATATCAAACACAGGCCTGGAAAATTTTGTATCTCCAATTCACCTTACTTGCATGTCTTTGGACTGTGGGAGAAAACCGGAGCACCCGGAGGAAACCCACGCAGACACAGGGAGAACATGCAAACTCCACACAGACGATTGGTTAAAATAACGGTCTCAAGTCAAGTGCGGATGTGCGCATGTGCAGAAAGAGGTGTCCAGCTGTCCGTAGATGGAGACTGACGCGCTGTGTAAAGAAGAGAGGTTTGTGCAGAATAGACATAATACATGGCGCTATAAAGTCATTTAACTGAATGATATGTAATGTAATATTTGTCCTGTATGGATGGGTTCTGATAACCGCAATTTTTAATGCAGTTTTTATAAAATCATGAAAAATAATGGTTAATCTTAAATATATTATTAAATAAAATATTATATAAAGCAAAACTGTTCAGTAGGAAGCAATTAATTCAGTCTTACAGTGGTGCATCTTATGACCTCTTTAAATCAATGTAAATCAGTTGACTATATATATATAATTTTTCCTAATATGCGTCTAAAGAATATCACACACATACTCCTTTTGTTTAACACACACATCTTGTTTTTTTTTTAAAAAGTTAAAAGAACATTCATATAACATTAAACAGAATATTTATCAAGGTCACGTAACGTTTATAGAACATTCTATTAACGTTATTGTGAGAACGTTTGCTCATAACATTAGGAGAACTTTCACGTAACGTTAGTGAAAGTTGTGGTAACGTTCAGTGTTAGCTGGGATGTCTTTGGACTGTGGGAGAAAACTGGAGCACCTGGAAGAAACCCACGCAGACATGGGGTGAACATGCAAACTCCACACAGAAAGGACCCGGACCACCCCACCTGGGGATCGAACCCAGGACCTTCTTGCTGTGAGGCGACAGTGCTACCCACTGAGCCACCTTGTCACCCAGTAACATGACTAAGCTCTATTAGTATAAATATGTGGTAAATTTAAATTTTATCAGTGTGTGTTGAGTAGGGATGTAACGATACACTCTACCTATGATGCAATGTGATTCATGATACTGGGTTCACGATATGATTCTTTCCTGATTTTTTAAACTGAAATTGAAGACAAATTATGACAAAGTTTCCTTTTACTGTATTTGTGATTATCTTTTATTTATCTAAATAAAGAATGCCCTTTTATTTCTAAGGTAGGTAAAAACCCCGAATCTGGCAACCAGGTGAGGTGTATAGCGCCAGTGCCCTCTGCTGTTTAAAGTGAATATTGATTAATTTTACATGTCAAATCAATTTAAATCAGGGAATTTTTGAATCGATTATTAACTGTCTCGTGGTGCATCATTACATCCCTAGTGTTGAGTAATGTGTTCTGACTTTCACAGTATGAGTAGGCCTACTTAGTGGCCACTGATTTTCATCCACATTTGGTAAGTTATGAATAAGTAATGGTTTCCATCAGCATGAGATTTATACTTAAGAGCTAGGCTGGACCTAATACGTGTACATTTCGTTATAAGTACCTAGTCCCCAGTACTTGTTGTCCATCAAATGTGTCCTGCTTTCTATCAGATAAGTGCTGAATAATTATCATTAATACTTAATTTGTACTGATGTTAGCAGTATTGATTTTTATAATTAAGTATTAATATCAGAGATGTACTTAATGTGTGCTAATTTCTATTTGTATTTTACTAAATACTTTCTGTTTTATGAGTATTGTATTTGTAAAGTAAATTAATATAAAAAATTATAAATAAAGTGTGTATGTATTAATGAGCTTTGATTGATATGTATATATAACGGATACTGATTTCTGCCAGTAAGAGAATAAGTTTTGTTATATAATGAACAATTGAGCTCTATACAGTATTTACATTTACATTTTAGGCATTTAGCAGAGGCTTTTATCCAAAGCTACTTACAGTATACAGTCTAAGCAATTCAGGGTTAAGGGCCTTGCTCAAGGGCCCAACAGTGGCAACCTGGCAGTGGTGTGGTTTGAACCAGCAACCTTCTGCTTACTAGTCCAGTACCTTAATCACTAGGCTACAACTACAATACAGTATGAGTACTAATTTTAGCAAATATCAATTTTTATAAAACCTTTAGCATATTTTATAATTTGTTAACCTAAGTATTTCATTTAATTCATTGTATACTGTACACATCTTTACAGCTTGTGTACACAGGTTCAGCACAGAGCATTGTTCATGAATGTAATATGAGCAGTAATGGGTGGTGGGGGGAGGAGAACAGGCAGAGACATTAATGTGGCCATATGGAGATGGATCTGTAATATCTGAGTGGGAGAGACCAATGAGGCAAAATGGAGCCACACATTTACACAAAGAGGCTGAGACTGCAGCAGTTCCCATGGTAACGGAGCTACCAAAAGCAAGACGTAGTGATGCAAAAAATATACACCTACCAAACACTTAAAGGTCCTTGAGGATTTTGGACTGATTCTAAATATTACATGCCTGCGGTGGACCTTAATTTTTTTACTTTGTGCTGTCCATTTTCATCCATTTTACCTCCCCCTCATCCCACCTAAGTGGAGCAGGAATGGTATAGACCAGCAGACAAAAGTGTGGAGCTCTCCAGGCCCTGCCTGGAATGTTCCATTTACAGCAGAGGGCGTTTTTAATGCATCAATCAGCAGCCAGGCTTTCAGTGTAGCAGAATTGCAGTGCACTGAACTGGACAGTACAGGGAAGCATCCATACAGTCAGTGAGGGTGGGGTCCGGCTGCACTGGAAGCAAAAACAGAGGAAGAAAAGGGAAGAGAAGTGGAGGGCGAGCAGGCACCCAAAGAGGAACATAACAAGGGTAAGAAAATGGGGAAAAAGGGGTGGAAAAGGAATAGTAGACCTAGAACTGGTGAATGTCCAACAGATTCCTAGTGGTCTTTTTTTTTCTGGCCTTTCTTGCTTGATCTATCCTTGACTCAGTCTGCACCGCCTTCCTCAGTATAGAGTGATGCTCTATGTTTCTGCAATTATGCTTTTAGTATTCAGGGGATATTGTTGTTCCATCATATTTGTTCATTTTATTTATACATAATTTAATTTTGCACTTGTGAGAATGTGAGAGTGACTGGGTTTGCCTTGAATGCATTTGGCCCAGTTAATGTTCTGTTACAACATATCAGTGATGTATGGATACACAGAGCTGCCAGAAAATCTGTACATTTCATGTAATGGCAGTTTATGAGAAATTATCAGAAATATGATGAGGTGACCATGTGTGGTAATACATGGAAAAAAAACAAAGCCAGCATGTGGTTTTACATTTTGATTTATTTATGGAAAAAAATGCTAATGTTGATTTAATTTAAATTAATTAATAAATTCCAAAAATTGTAATACTGATTAGATATAGGACAACTGTATCTGCATGTTAAAGAAAGCCATCCAAACCAATCCAGATTTATTGGAAGCAGATTCTTGCTGATCAAGATGTGGTTTAGGTTTTCCAGTGCAGGCAGCTTGTATCGAGCTTGTATCAAGTGTCACCAGTGGAGGTGAGTCTCTTGAGGGAAGGAGAAAGCAGAAGCAGAGGAGAGATGTAAGTGGTGGAGGATGATAGTTTTTCAAGATGCCGGCCTTACTGTGAAAGTGGAAAATGTCCTCTAAGAGATGTCCATTACCTGCTGCTCTCTTCACAAAAAAATCATGTTTAGCAAATAAAACAGACCCAGGCTCTGTAAACAAGCAATATTCATTTAACCAACATTAGTGATGAAAACGTATAATATTGTAGTACTGTGCTAAAATATATTGTAGCTATTTTGAAGTACAGAAGTACATTGGAGTACTCCCACCTCCCAAAAACTTGCACAAGTCTAATCGTCTGCTTTGAATTGCCATACGCTGGATTGTCACCTTGTCTAGTATGTATTTCCGCCTCACACCCAGTGGTACCAGACAGCACTGAATTTACTACAACTCTGACCAACATGAAGCAGTTAGTGAAAATGAATAATGAAGGAATCATCGGTTTAGTCTTCAAGTGTAGATACATAGTAGGACTGAGACCTGATTTGAGAATTTTAGGCATTAAAAATCTTGTTTTAAAGCTGATTTATGAACAGTGCGTTCAGTGAATCATTTGTCATTGTTTAACAATTATTTCTTCACCACTTTCAGCAGTATTTTGGGAAAAAATACAATATTACTTTAGCGTTAACCAGTGTAATTTGAATGTCAGGGCAGTTGTAGCCTAGTGGTTAAGGTACTTGATTAGTAATCCAAAGGTTGCTGGTTTAAGCCCCACCACTGCCAGGTTGCCACTGTTGGACCCTTGATCAAGGCCCTTAACCCTCAATTGCTTAGACAATATACTGTCACAGTGCTGTAAGTCCCTTTGGATAAAAGCGTCTGCTAAATGCTGAAATCGTAAATGTAAATGTCTTACATTTTAATGTACATTTACTTAGGTAAGGAATTTGGGTACCACCATCCTCCACCTCTGGTCTGCACCAGAAGGGTGTTTTTTACATCATCATTCACCTTGTAATCATGTGTGTTTGGGACATAGCTTTGGAAAGAAAACTGTGGAAAGAAGCTGATATTTCTTGGTTTTTAAGTCTTACATTATGTGTGTTGAGTGTTAGCTTCAGCTAACACAGTTAGCCTCCCTAAAGATCATTGGCACTTATTTTGTACACTAGAAGTAAAAGTAAAGACTTTCAGAAGCGTGTGCTAATTTCTATTGGTATGTGTACTATATGGGTTTCGGCGGCACGGTGGCTCAGAGGGTAGCAAGCAGGTCCTGGGTTCGATCCCCAGGTGGGGCAGGTCGAGTCCTTTCTGTGTGGAGTTTGCATGTTCTCCCCGTGTCTGTGTGGGTTTGCAGTCCAAAGACATGCAGGAGAGAATTGGAATTGGAGATAATTGTCCATGAATGTGTTTGATATAACCTTGTGAACTGAAGAACCTTGTGTAATGAGTAACCACCGTTTCTGTCATGAATGTAACCAAAGTGTAAAACATGACATTAAAATCATAATAAACAAACAAACTATACAGATTTCTGATAGCATAATATAAGTACCTTCTAATTACTGTCCACAGTCAATAGTACTTAATGAATACCTCCCATATATGTGTGTACTTAATAAATACTATTTCTGTTACTATGATTTCTGTTGAAGTACTTTAGTATTGATTTCTAACTGTATTAGTACAAAAGAAGTGATAAATAATTTATAAAATGTGCATCAGTGTTAGTTTTTAAGACATTCACTTTAAGTCTTATTTTAGCTGTTGTAGCTGAATGCTGTAACATTTGTAGGTCACTTTGAACAAAGGCTTCTGCCAAATAAATGGGTCAATGACAAATGAGGTTGTATTCATAGACTATTAAAATTAATTTATTAAAAAGCATTATTCATTTTAAAACAACTACAAATGAATAAATGGCCAAAATGGCTGTATGGCCAAAATGTTAAATAATGCCCATGTTGTTGGGCATATACAATCAACATAAGCCCTTTTTTAACTCATGGTTATTCTGTTTTCTTCAATATGTAAATAATGGGTGTGTTCGAAAACCTAGTGAGTTGCCTTGCTGTCTTACTGTCTACATAGGCAGAGGATTCCAATAAGTCATTGACTTATACTACTCTACGCTACTCAGACAGCCATAACATCAGTTTTCGCTTACTAAGCTAACACAGTTTAGCATCATGCCATTCAAACGAATGGGATGTGGTGGCACAATGCACTAGCATGTCAACTAACATCTCCCTCCGTGTACCGAAAAACGGTTAAATTCGCTGACCAGCCCGAATTTGCAAATAAATACACTTGTGCAAGTTTATACAAATTGAACATCAATAATAATTTATTTACGTTTGAAAATAACTCACATCGGATGCTCCCTCATTCTTGAGTCAAAATAACACTGAAATTTTAAAATACCTTACTAGTGAGCATATTAAGGCATCTAGGATTTCGAACAACCTTCTTCTCAGGAGCGCACGTAGGATTACGTAAAATGCTGTTCAATATGTAAAATGAGAGCTCACTAGGTTTTCGAACACACTCATAATGTTTCTTGGTTTAGCTGTTGACCTCCTTGCTGACTGGAAGTCTTTTGATGACATACATTAGAGCTACTTTTATTATTTGCATTCCCCAGTGCCAACACTATAAAACTGGAAAAAAAATCAACATGGCTCCAGTACAAGGTGCTTAATCTGGATACACAATTAATACCTAAGAAGACCTTTTTTTAATATTTGAGAAGGTGCTATTAGTGTTGTTACTGCAATTCATATTGGGGGTTCCTTATTTTAAAACACCCTGGCCACCACACAAACATTTCAACAGCATTACACTTTATTTTATAAAATTTATAAAATGTATCTATCTATCTAATCTATGAACAATGGTTTTGGAATGATTGGAACCATTTGCCTTGTTTTGAAATGTCTCCATTTTAAACGTTTTCTTACAACATCCTTGATCTTTTGCTAGTGTTGTTTTTTGCTGATGCCTAAATGTATGGAAATTGCAGGATGAAAGGTGACACCCCTGTAAACAGCACCATGAGTGTCGGTCAGGCCAGGAAGCTGGTGGAACAGCTGAAGATCGAAGCCAGTTTCTGTCGGATCAAGGTGAGAGAGCAAAATTAAAACAATAAAACCATTACAGTGAAAAATGTCTTGGCATACAAGGCATCTTTTATGTTTATGTTGTTTGATGTTGTTTTAGACATGCTCACAAATCTGAAATCAGGTTAATAGGTATGACCTAATTTTACCGTCCCTTCTGGTTTTAGAGGTCACACATTCATTTCAATGTATCAATGTTCTTTCTAAGTTTCATTTTGTATATAATAGAGCTTTACTTACAACGACCCTGCCAACGCAATTGCTTGGTTTCAAACACTCTATGACCAAAAGCTGGCTCATGTTTGCCACTGAACCATGAGAATCAATAATAAACAAATCCTTTGAATTTACATTTTAAAAATGGTGGAGTCTGTTTTTAGTCACTAAAATTAAGGTGGAACTGTTACATGTAGCTATTACTTCATATCCTAATGGGCTGCATAATGCCAGCACTATATATTCCTTGAAACCCTTAAGAGAAAAATGCCAAACAGAACTAGACCAATGTCTAGACCAATTGTGGACCAGTTGTATCTACATTAGGCAGGGTAAAAACTCAACTACACTAATCAGCCATATAGCTTTTTTTGTTTGTTTGTTTATGCATTTTCTCCCCTTTTTCTCCCAACTTTTAGCACGTCCAATTGCCCGATTATTTCATGCTTCCTCTCCACAAATGCCAATCTCCGCTTTGATTGAGGAGAACGAAGCTAACCCATGCTTCATCCGACACAAGGGCAGCAGCCGTACACATTTTTTCACCTGCACTAGGCGAGTGCTAATGCGGATCAGCCCTGTGTATGGAGAGACACACCCTGATCAACACACTCCTTCCCCGCCCCTGGGCAGGTGCCATCAATCAGCCAGCAGAGGTCATAGTTGCATCAGTTACAAGGAGATCCTATCCGGCTTACTACTACCCCACCCCTATATGAACAACAGGCCAATCGTTGTCCGTGTGGCCGCTCAGCCCAGCCGGATGGCAGAGCTGAGATTGGATATGATGTATTTGAGATTCCAGCTCCAGTGTGCTAGCGTGTGTTTTACCGCTGCGCCACCTGAGCAGCATATAGATTTTAATTTATGCTACTACAATAAGAGTTGAGTCAGAGACCATGTTTTTGTTTGCATGATACAAACACAATAATGTTATTGGTCTGCTTTGCCTGTTTTTTTTTGTTTTTTTTTGACAATTTTATATGTTCTTTCCATGTTTATGTGGGTTTTCTAAAAAAAGTGGATTGTCTGCTCCAAGTTCTAATTTCCCTTTACCCCATGCATCTCCAGGTATCAAAGGCAGCTGCAGACTTGATGGCTTACTGCGATGCCCACGCCTGTGAGGACCCTCTCATCACCCCTGTGCCCACCTCAGAGAACCCCTTCAGAGAGAAAAAGTTCTTCTGTGCACTCCTCTGAGCGTGACACAGCAAAAACAGAATTAGCCTCATTTAGCTGATTTTATGTATATTCATCACACACATGCATAAACATCTATAAACACACACACACACACACACACACATATTTACACGAAAATATTAAGAAACAAGAGAAACACAACATAAATTTTAGGGTTGTGGTTCTGAAATTTGGGCAAGGTTAAACATCCATAATCTGTAAGGACATTTGTGCTATGCTGTTGTTTCTGTTCTAAGGGAGACATAATTTCTCCACTTGTTAAGATGGTGTGATTAGATAGAACATACAGATGCAAATATAAAACTAAATGGTGTATATGGTAAACTAAAAACAAACACACACACACACACACACACACACACATATATGCAAGCACATGATTTTTCTAACCAGTGATATTGAACATTTGTTTTTGAGTTGGATGTTTGAATTATGCCTCATATTTTAATTAACACACTTTTAGATAAAATGTTTGGTTTATTGCTTTTATCTCTTGGTGTGTGATTGTGATTTTGACATTATTTTGATTAGGTTTTTAATCCTCCTCTGTGGTCTAGCAGAGGATAAAATTTTGGACAAATTGGCTTTATGGCATGCATAGACACTAACATTTTAATTGGTTTAATTGGGCAGTGATAGCTCAGTGGTTAAGGTACTGGACTAGTAATCAAAAGGTTGCCAGTTCAAGCCCCACCACGGCCACTGTTGGGCCCCTGAGCAAGGCCCTTAACCCTCATTTGCTCAAAAAAATGTGTTCAGTCATAATTGTAAGTCGCTTTGGATAAAAGCGTCTGCTAAATGCCGAAAATGTAAATGTAAATTGGTTTAAGCTGACTTTCTGAGGAGTACCAGATGACTGTAAAACGGTTTCACTTGTTTAAGAGTCCAATCAAAACAAAAATGTAAATTAGAGAATCTTGTAATCAAATCTGTGATTTTACAAAAACACTGCAGACAGATTCCAATGAAAATTAAAAATATTACCAAAATGGTTTTGTGTCCTTGTCTTTTGGAGCCTGTTGATACTCCCACCACCATGTTTTACAGTCTGGATGATATTTTGATGTTGATTTACTGCAATCATAATATTGTTTATTTCCACCCATGGTTTACTTTTTTATATTAAATACCAACAGATTTTGTGGATTAAAATATCTAACCTGACATTGTTTACAAACAAGTATACTAATAAGGCTTAACTGTGATTTTTATAGGACAAGGCAAAACTGCAAACTACCTGCTCTTATTATTATTGTTTTTATGCATTTTCCTCCCGATTTAGCGCACTCAATCTGTCTTCCGCTGCTGAGGGATACCCGATTGCATCCGATGAGAGCACGTCGCTATACACACCTCTTCCGACACGTATGCAGCCCTCCTCTTCTCGCCCCTGCATTCTGCACAGGCGTCTCTTCCACCAATCAGGGTCCTTACACAGCGTATGAACAACCACCCACCCACACATAGTTCAGCCCCCACCCTGCAGATATGGGTTGTGTTTGAAAACCTATGGAGCTCTCTACATAGACAGCATTTTACGTCATCCTGTATGCGCTCCCGAAAAGTAGGCTGTTCGAAATCCTAGATGCCTTAACATGCTCACTAGTAAGGTATCTTAAAATTTTAACAGTATTTTGACTCAAGAACGAGGGAGCATCCAATGCTGCCTTAGCGGTGAAGGCAATCCCAGTGTTCAATGCGACACAACTTTTCTCACAGAAAAATAAAATAAATTAAATAAATTAAAGTAAAATAAAAATAAAGTAAAATAAAGTAAATAAATTATTATTGATTTTTCATTTGTATAAACTTACACAAGTGTATATATTTGCAAATTCGGGCTTGTCAGCGAATTTAACCATTTTCGGTACACAGAGGAAGATGTTAGTTGACATGCTAGCGCGTTGTGCCACCCCATCCCATTGGTTTGAATGGCATGAGGCTAACTGTGTTAGCTTTGTAAGCGAAAACTGATGTTATTGATGTCTGAGTAATGCGTTCAAATAACCTGCCTTATAAGTCAATGACTTATCAGAATCCTCTCTACTTAGGCAGCTGCCTATGTAGGCAGTAAGACAGCAAGGCAGCTCACTAGGTTTTCGAACACACCCACGGTGGCCAATTAGTATCTGCTGCAGGCACTGCCAATTATGCCCGCTAGATGGCGCCCAGCCGATCAGTGGCAATGCAAGTTTCGAAAACAGAGAAGTTTAGAATCTTGGCGCTGGTGTGCTGGAGGACTATTTGTGTTACAAGTGTAGCCAGCATGTGTGCTAGGTTTTACATAAGTCATTATCTCATTATCAAGAGCTTCAAACCACAAAAAATACTTCTAATAATAAACATAGTCAAATGAGATCTAGATATTCTTTAATACACTGTATGCTAACTTTTGAATTCATAACTAATTGTAAGCCACTTTGTGGATTGTGTGAACACAATGTGAGTTTATTTTTTATTTATTAACTTTAATGTCTTCTTTCTATATTAATTATTTCTCTCATATCTGGTATCATATAGCCAGTGTGTGCTTGCAAATAAGGTGGAAATATTTGGAGTAAACAAAGAACCATTTAAAAACAGGATATGAAAATCAGCGAGCTGGCCCAGCTAGTTTGCATGTCTTTCATTAGCTGTATTTTACAAAGCAAGAGGCTGCTAACACTGACAACCTTTACTGTTCCAAATAAAAACCTCCTTAAATATTTAGCATTTTACAATACGTCATAGACTGATCAGCCATAACATTAAAACCACCTCCTTGTTTCTACACTCACTGTCTTATCGGCTTCACTTACCATATAGAAGCACTTTGTAGTTCTACAATTACTGATTGTAGTCCATCTGTTTCTCTGCATGCTTTGTTAGCCCCCGTTCATGCTGTTCTTCAGTGGTCAGGACTCTCCCAGGACCACTACAGAGTAGGAATTACTTGGGTGGTGGATCATTCTCAGCACTGCAGTAACACTGACATGGTGGTGGTGTGTTAGTGTGTATTGTGCTGGTATGTGTGGATCAGACACAGCAGCACTGATGGAGTTTTTAAACACCTCATTGTCACTGCTGGACTGAGAATAGTCCACCAACCAAAAATATATCCAGCCAACAGTGCCCTGTGACCACTGATGAAGGTCTAGAAGGTGGACCAACTAGGTAGGCGTGTCTAATAGTGGACAGTGAGTGGACACGGAATTTAAAAAACTCCAGCAGCGCTGCTATGTCTGATCCACTCATTCAAGCACAACACACACTAACACACCACCACCATGTCAGTGTCACTGCAGTGCTGAGAATGATCCATCACCTAAATAATACCTGCTCTGTAGTGGTCCTGACCATTGAAGAACAGGGTGAAAGCAGGCTAAAAAGATATTTAGAGAAACAGATGGACTACAGTCAGTAATTGTAGAACTACAAAGTGCTTCTATATGGTAAGTGGAGCTGATAAAATGGACAGTGAATGTAACAACAAGGAAGTGGTTTTAATGTTATGGCTGATCAGTGTATTCTCATAATATTAAGTGACATTATTGTCAGTGTGCTTTTATTCCGACATGTGATTCATGTGTAAAAATATTCAAGAGCTTAACTGACCACTTTAATGTGCCAGGCGTGTGTAGGTGCATGGAGCCCTGTAATAAGCCCTGTGGCTGCCCAAGTGCTTCTGGGTGCCACCAAACCCACATTACCATGGCTAGGATGAAGTGGTTGCTGAATATAAATTCAAATGTGTGTGTGTATGTGTGTTGGATTGTCAAACATACAGTGTATCACAAAAGTGAGTACACCCCTCACATTTCTGCAAATATTTCATTATATCTTTTCATGGGACAACACTATAGACATGAAACTTGGATATAACTTAGAGTAGTCAGTGTACAGCTTGTATAGCAGTGTAGATTTACTGTCTTCTGAAAATAACTCAACACACAGCCATTAATGTCTAAATAGCTGGCAACATAAGTGAGTACACCCCACAGTGAACATGTCCAAATTGTGCCCAAATGTGTCGTTGTCCCTCCCTGGTGTCATGTGTCAAGGTCCCAGGTGTAAATGGGGAGCAGGGCTGTTAAATTTGGTGTTTTGGGTACAATTCTCTCATACTGGCCACTGGATATTCAACATGGCACCTCATGGCAAAGAACTCTCTGAGGATGTGAGAAATAGAATTGTTGCTCTCCACAAAGATGGCCTGGGCTATAAGAAGATTGCTAACACCCTGAAACTGAGCTACAGCATGGTGGCCAAGGTCATACAGCGGTTTTCCAGGACAGGTTCCACTCGGAACAGGCTTCGCCAGGGTCGACCAAAGAAGTTGAGTCCACGTGTTTGGCGTCATATCCAGAGGTTGGCTTTAAAAAATAGACACATGAGTGCTGCCAGCATTGCTGCAGAGGTTGAAGACGTGGGAGGTCAGCCTGTCAGTGCTCAGACCATACGCCGCACACTGCATCAACTCGGTCTGCATGGTCGTCATCCCAGAAGGAAGCTGACGCACAAGAAAGCCCGCAAACAGTTTGCTGAAGACAAGCAGTCCAAGAACATGGATTACTGGAATGCCCTGTGGTCTGACGAGACCAAGATAAACTTGTTTGGCTCAGATGGTGTCCAGCATGTGTGGCGGCGCCCTGGTGAGAAGTACCAAGACAACTGTATCTTGCCTACAGTCAAGCAGGAGGGTAGCATCATGGTCTTGGGCTGCATGAGTGTTGCTGGCACTGGGGAGCTGCAGTTCAATGAGGGAAACATTAATTCCAACATGTACTGTGACATTCTGAAACAGAGCATGATCCCCTCCCTTCGAAAACTGGGCCTCATGGCAGTTTTCCATCAGGATAACGACCCCAAAACACAACCTCCAAGATGACAACTGCCTTGCTGAGGAAGCTGAAGGTAAAGGTGATGGACTAAACCCAATTGAGCACCTGTGGCGCATCCTCAAGTGGAAGGTGGAGGAGTTCAAGGTGTCTAACATCCACCAGCTCCGTGATGTCATCATGGAGGAGTGGAAGAGGATTCCAGTAGCAACCTGTGCAGCTCTGGTGAATTCCATGCCCAGGAGGGTCAAGGCAGTGCTGGATAATAATGGTGGTCACACAAAATATTGACACTTTGGGCACAATTTGGATATGTTCACTGTGGGGTGTACTCACTTATGTTGCCAGCCATTTAGACATTAATGGCTGTGTGTTGAGTTATTTTCAGAAGACAGTAAATCTACACTGCTATACAAGCTGTACACTGACTACTCTAACTTATATCCAAGTTTCATGTCTATAGTGTTGTCCCATGAAAAGATATAATAAAATATTTGCAGAAATGTGAGGGGTGTACTCACTTTTGTGATACACTGTACATTAAATACTGTATACTTTTTTTCAAAATATAAATGCATAACAAACATGTTGAGCTGTTTTATTGTTTACAGTAAAGTTTATACAGGTTTACCAGTAGCTAAGGAGCAACTGTACATCAGCTAAAAATCAAATCATGCTAAGAGATATTAAACCAAGTTTACATACAAAAATAAGATCAAATATGTATATATATATATATGATTTGCTAAATGTATGATGGAAATCAGGATCTAATCAATGTGAACAGTTTTCTTTATTAAGGCTTTTATGACAGAGCACTGGGACATAAAACAATACAGCCATACAGCTTCACATTTAGCATTTTTGTGGATACTTAAGACAACATTGTAAAATCTGGTTAGAACACGATACAAATTTCATTTTTTTTATTTAAAACCTTTGAACATCAAGGAACTCAGATACAGACATGCAAGAAATGGCAATATCCTGCCAGTAATCTTATACAAAGCTACATTCTTGCCTGTTAAGGATATAAACAGGAAAGTGTAGCACTTGTACAGGATTATCTGAATAAAAGAAAGAAAGAAAAAATCTAACGGATCTGAGTTATACAGCATTTTAAAAACAATTTTGCTTTAGTGATGGGTATAAAACTCTAAAGCTGAATGTTGCACTAAGAAGAACTACCTCTTGTGGTTTCAATACAACTTTAGTGCCATGTGAGGTAAACAAACACACACACACCACATTTTTGTCCTGTAGCTGTAGTGGTGAAGCAGTGCTCGACTAACTGATTGAAGAAAAAAAGAAAGAAAAAAACCTTAACTAAAAAACATGCTATCTACAGGAAGGAATCACACCATTCTCGAAGGCAGCTGTAGCAGTCGCCTTGTTGTTTTATATTTGCCCCACACGTCTCTTTCAGCCAGTCCCTAAACAGCTCCTCATCCTTCCTCAGCACCAAAAACTGGCCAAGAACTACATATGCCTGTGAGAAGCAATTGAAGTGAAACGATCATTAGCTTGCATCCACACCCAAGTCCACCACACATTCAGGCCAAAACATAAACAGCTGGCTTACTTTATCAAAGCCTTTATCTCCCAACCTCTTGCCAAGTACATCACCAATCCCAGCCAGTGCCATCACAGGCTTCTCGCCCATGGGCTCGGCTACAAAATCCTTGTGTTTCTGTGATGTCGATGACATTGTTGCTTTGCGTAAGATGAGCAAAGTCTTACTTTAATATTCACACTGAAAAGACAAAAAATATAAAACCTCACATAAGATGGAATGAATATACTGTGGACAACAATAGGGTTGCACCAATAACAATTTGGTATTGGTACGAATCCTGGCAGTTAAGCACTATCATGTCAGCAAAGGAGAGTGGTCATACTACTGTATATTGTAATTTCTCACACACATTTCACCACTGTAAATAATCTAATTACAATGAATCTTACTACTAAGCAATGCACAAACAACAATAATTCAACACAATACAAATATGCCATCAGTGTCTCCGACAACACTTAGTTTGTTTGCTGTGGTTACAAAACAACAATGGCTTGCCTACATGTGTATAAATATACTCTGCTTTAAGTCATGAAGGATCAGGTTTTAGGCACACCCATTACTAACAGGCACAAAAAGGCAATTAAAAAAAATAATGTACTTTAAACTTTAAAGAGAATGGTCTTTCCTCAACAAAGTGAGGTCCACATTTGATCTAGAGTGGAGGAACACCAATGGCCTGCAGAGAAGCCTGGACCTAAACTGCAGTGAAATTCTTTGGAATGTTTTGGAATGACAATTGCAAGCACAGACTTTTCGTTCAACATCAGTGCCTTGTCTTATAAATGCTATTTTAAATAAATAGGCACAAATTACCAAAGATACACATAAAAATAGCATGAAAAGCCTTTTTAGAAGAGTAGAGACTG
Source organism: Trichomycterus rosablanca (assembly GCF_030014385.1). Classification (NCBI taxonomy): domain Eukaryota; kingdom Metazoa; phylum Chordata; class Actinopteri; order Siluriformes; family Trichomycteridae; genus Trichomycterus; species Trichomycterus rosablanca. The sequence continues at coordinate 21,687,549 of NC_086003.1, forward strand.
TTATTTACAAACCCAAATTAAAAAAATGCATGCAGTATGAACCAAAGATATTTAATGTTTTGTCAGGTCAACTTCATTTCATTTGTACATACATATACATACATTCCTGCATTTTAAACCAGCAACACATACCAAAGAAGTTGGTCTGGTGGCAATTTAGGGCTAGTAACGAGGTAAAAATATAAATATTGCCTATAGTAAACGAGAAATGTGACAACCCTGTACTGTTGCACACCTTAAGACATGTTTGAGGTAAGAATGAGAGAAAATAAAACCTAAAACACTTTATCGCTTGGTGTCCTCAGCGCCTAAACTTTTTTCATTGTTGTGAGAAGGTATGGCAAAATTACAAAGTGGTAAATGCTTTACTGTCCCAACTTTTATGTGTTGCAGGCCAGATATGCAGGGATAATTGTATAATGTATACAAATATAATAAAGTTGACCAGACAACATTAAATATATTGTATCTTGCAATGAAATAAATGTATTAGAATTTGCTAAAGGCTAAAATAGTGCTAGTCTTGCCTATGCTGCATTAGAAATGAAAGTGAAACTAATTTGGGCTGCTTTATATATACTGTACTTCTGTCCATATTCAGTACATATAATGGAATTATTATTCTTATATATATATATATATATAATTCCATTACATGTATTAATTAGTACAGAAGTACAGGCCCTGAGCCAAAATTGCTCAAATAGCTGGTAACTAGCCAAAGCCTAACATACGGTGCAAAGTCCGTTAATTTAGTAACAATACATTTAATCATCACATTTTTTGAAATTCAAGTAGAGTAACTTATTAAAAAAGACATTTAATAGAGTTACATGGTCGGACGAAGCTACATAAAAAGTTAATGCTCGTGCTAGCGCTAGTTAGCACCATAAAAGCTAAAACGTGAATCCACATTGATTACCATACAAGGTTATTATTCATCCAGTTTAGGGCATATTTACCTCAGCTTTAAATAGACATACCACATTAAAATGCACTTACATTGGTTAATATTTAAATTACCTTAGTCTAAGATGAGTGAGAGTTGAAAATGGAACAATTCACAGCCACTGTGCAGATTCTAATCTGAGAAGTATGAGCTAGCATTCAAACCCCAACATCCTGATCCCGCCTGTAATGAACTGCACTTCCGCTTTCCTGCAGCAGCACTGTGTAGTCACACTGCTCTCTAGTGCTCAGTGCTGCAGCGTGTAGTGAAGCAGCAGCATGTTCAGCCACACCTGACTTCAGGAGAAATGTTAATCACTTGTTTTCACGAAGCATTGTTTGGGCTTGGCTTGGTATTCCGCCTGGCAACAGGTTTAGTTCTACTTGTCAGACAATCGTGTCTAGTCCCAGGTGAATTTCCAAGCTACAGTGTTTACTACTGTGTGGGCGGCACGGTGGCTTAGTGGGTAGCACTGTCGCCTCACAGCAAGAAGGTCCTGGGTTCGATCCCCAGGTGGGGCGGTCCGGGTCCTTTCTGTGCGGAGTTTGCATGTTCTCCCCGTGTCCACGTGGGTTTCCTGCCAGTGCTCCGGTTTCCTCCCACAGTCCAAAAACATGCCCCCAGGCTAATTGGAAACACTGAATTGTCCTATAGATATCTAGCCGCTAGATGCACAAACCAGTGCATTGTAGTGCTGGTCCCAAGCCCGGATAAAATAAGGAGGGTTGTGTCAGGAAGGGCATTCGGTATAAAAAATAAAAACTGTGCCAAATCCCGCTGGTAACCCCTAACGGGAAGAAGCTGGAAATGCCGACCCCGTAATCGAAAAACAGGACAAAGGCTGAGGAACAAGAAGTGTTTACTACTGTGTATTCTAATCTTAAGGATTTTAGAACTTCACCTCAATGGCTTGCTTACATTTGTATAAATTTACTTTGCTTTAAGTCATGAAGGATCAGGTTTTAGGCACACCCATTGCTAACTGTAAGATTTACATATGTTTTAATCTTTTTGTGAGTAATATGCTTCTAAGATGTAATGATAACTTTGATCAGTTTTGACCTAGATATTAACAGAAATTTTACAGAAATTACACATTAACCGTTGTCTAAGTACAGCACATCTTTTTAAATGCCACAAACATGTTTAATTCTAATTGGTTCCATTTGTATCACAACACACGCCCCACAGACTTGTCTGTCTCTAATTCGCAAAATTCCACACAACACCCCTAATTTCACTTGTATAATCACCCCTGCATTTTCTCAATAAACTAGTGAGCTGTCTGCACCTCATCTGTGGTTGTTACTTGTAATGGTGTAAATGGCTCTCTCCGAGCTTGTCAGAATCCATCAGAACTTCCTCAGCAAAGAAACATCACACAGGAATTACCAAATTCCAACTCCTGAATTCTATCTTTACACTAACAACAATAAAATGGAAATCTTAAAAAATAATGTAGTTCAAACTTCAAAGAGAATGGCTTTTTCTTAACAAAGTGAGGTCCATAAAGAGGTCCAAATTTGATAAATCTGGAGTGAAGGAACACCAGTGACCTGCAGAGAAGCCTACTGAAACCCCACTGAAATTCTTTGGGATGTTTTGGAATGTTGATTGCAGGCACAGACTTTTTGTTCAACATCAATGCATTGTCTTACAATTTCTATTTTAAATAAATAGGAACAAAAGCTGATGTGAGGGTGGCCAGGTGAGTAGCACTGTTGCCTAAGAAGGTCCTGGGTTTATTCCCATGTGAAGCGGTCCGGGTCCTTTCTGTGTGGAGTTTGCATGATGTCTGTGTCTGTGTGGGTTTCTTCAGGAGCGCCGCTGTCCTCCCACGGTCCAAAGACATGTAAGTTAGGTAAATTGGAGATACAACATTGCCCGTGGCATTGAACATTAAACTTATGAGTCATGTGTAACCATAACTGCCTGTCCCATCATGAATGTAACCAAACGTGTAAATGCTAATAAACAAACTAAATTATAGCTGAATTAAAGCTGCCAAAACAAGTAATAAATCCAAAGTAATGAAATGATGGCATGATAAAAACTGCATCAATTTTATAGACTACTGTTAAACAGATTTATTTCAATAGAACTTCAAATTATTGGCTTAAAGAAAATACCTGACTGCACCCCAAAGCCAAGAAATGTAGTTAAGCATTGTGGAAACTTAAACATGCATCATCATTACATGCTGTACTTCTATAGAGAGTTATATCGTTACATTTACATTTCAGTCATTCAGCAAGGAAATCCATCATGTTCAGGTATGAGCGTTTAGCATAAAAAGGGCTAAATTGCTGTTTGGATAATGTTTATCAGTTTTTACATATTTTAGAGTAGGCTGTTCACAAGCCAGATGGAAAAAATAGAAATAACCCAACACGGGTCAGTTTGAAGGCACAGAGTTGGGACACCATCATGAGTTATAAAAGCAGCTGAGCTGTGCCAATGTGTTAGTTGTTGGGTGGTTTGTATAATATGCTAACAGTGCCGTGAAAAAAAATTGCCACTTAACTGATTTCTTCTATTTTTGCTTATTTGTCACATTTAAATATTTCAGATATTCCAACTAATTCAACAATAACATAAAGACAACAGCCTTTAAATGATAATTACATTTATTGAAGACAAAGATTTATATTATTTAATATTTTCCCCCTTTTTACTGGTTATAATAACTGGTTGTACCTCCCTTGGCAGAAACACCTGCAACCAAACATTTGCCGCAACTTGGGATGAGTCTTTTACATTGCTGTGGATGAACTTTGGCCCACTTTTCTTTGCAGAATAGTTTTAATTCAGCTACAGTAAAGAGTTGTCAAGCATGAACTGCCTGTTGAAGGTCTTGTCAAAGCAACTCAATGGGATTTGAGTCAGGACTTTGACTAGTAATTATGTTTTTTTTTTTAAACATTCAGAGGTGGGCTTGCTTATGTTGTTCAGATCATTGTCCTGCTGCAAAATCCAACTGTCCAAGCTTTTCGCCATATACTGTATGATGGCACCAGTGATGGCATAGTTACCTTGAAAAAGTAATCTGATTTCTGATACTGATTACTCCTTTAAAAAGTAACTTAGTTACTTTATTGATTACTTGATTTTAAAAGTAACTAAGTTAGATTACAAGTTACTTTATTAGTTACAATCAGCAGCTGCCGACAATACCCCCCGCCGCCTCAACATAAAAATGACAACCAGTTTTGCCAATACTCACTTTACTGGAAACGCGCATCTCTCTCCTCCCTCCATTGTTTACGTTTGTGTTGCTGCGTGGCATTACATGTGAGTTGTCCTCATGCTGAAAACGTGACTTGATTACTTGATTACTTGTTACTGAAAAAATGTGGTCAGATTAGAGTAACGCGTTTCTGACATCAGTGGATGGCACCCATATACAGTGGGGGAAATAAGTATTTGATCCCCTGCTGATTTTGTAAGTTTACCCCCTTACAAAGACTTGAACAGTATATAATTTTTATAGAAGGTTTATTTTAACAAAGAGAGACAGAATATCAACAAAAAAATACAGAAAAAAAACATTAAATAAAAGTTATAAATTAATTTGTATTTAATTAAGGGAAATAAGTATTTGATCCCCTACCAACCAGCAAGAATTCTGACCCCCACAAACCGGTTATGTGCCCATGAGGCACACAAATTAGTCCTGTCCCTGTATAAAAGACTCCTGTCACAGAATCAGTTTCTTCCATTCAAATCTCTCGACCACCATGGGCAAGACCAAAGAGCTATCAAAGGACGTCAGGGACAAGATTGTAGACCTGCACAAGGCTGGAATGGGCTACAAGACCATCAACAAGAAGCTTGGTGAGAAAGAGACCACTGTTGGTGCGATAATTCGAAAATGGAAGAAATACAAGATCACAGTCAATCGCCCTCACTCTGGAGCTCCATGCAAGATCTCACCTGGTGGGGTAAGAATGATTCTGAGAAAGGTGAGGTCAGTCCAGAATTACACGGGAGGAGCTTGTCAATGATCTCAAGGGAGCTGGGAGCAGAGAAATGCTGGATATGACCCCAAGAACACCATCCCCACTGGGCATTTCTCTGCCTCCAAACACAGCGAGTGGAGTTGATGCCAAAGAGCTCAATTTTGGTCTCATCTGACCATATCACATTCTCCCAAGCTTTCTCTGAATCATTCAGGTGTTCATTGGCAAACTTCAGACGGGCCTGTACATGAGCCTTCTTGAGCAAAGGGACTTTGCGGGCACTGCAGGATCTCAATCCATTATGGCGAAGTGTGTTACTAATGGTTTTCTTGGTGACTGTGCTCCCAGCTCCCTTGAGATCATTGACAAGCTCCTCCCGTGTAATTCTGGACTGACCTCACCTTTCTCAGAATCATTCTTACCCCACCAGGTGAGATCTTGCATGGAGCTCCAGAGTGAGGGTGATCGACTGTGATCTTGTATTTCTTCCATTTTCGAATTATCGCACCAACAGTGGTCTCTTTCTCAACAAGCTTCTTGCTGATGGTCTTGTAGCCCATTCCAGCCTTGTGCAGGTCTACAATTTTGTCCCTGACGTCCTTTGATAGCTCTTTGGTCTTGCCCATGGTGGTCGAGAGATTTGAACGGAAGAAACTGATTCTGTGACAGGAGTCTTTTATACAGGGACAGGACTAATTTGTGTGCCTCATGGGCACATAACCGGTCTGTGGGGGTCAGAATTCTTGCTGGTTGGTAGGGGATCAAATACTTATTTCCCTTAATTAAATACAAATTAATTTATATATTATTATATATATATTTTTTGTTGATATTCTGTCTCTCTCTGTTAAAATAAACCTTCCATAAAAATTATATACTGTTTAAGTCTTTGTAAGGGGGTAAACTTACAAAATCAGCAGGGGATCAAATACTTATTTCCCCCACTGTATAAGTTCCACCTTTGACTCATCAGTCCATAGAAAATGACCCCAAAATCTCAGGATACTTTTGTCAAATGCAAGACAAGCCTTTGCGTTAATTTTGGCCGGCAGTGGGCAACTGTTTTTCAGCTGTTGAGCAGCTGAAGTCTTGGATCAAGCAAAAATGGACAAAACATGTACTTCCTTAACTGCAATAGTTCCCAATCAGTTTCCAACAGATTTACTGTCTTCTGAAAATAACTCAACACACAGCCATTAATGTCTAAATAGCTGCAACATAAGTGAGTACACCCCACAGTGAACATGTCCAAATTGTGCCCAAAGTGTCAATATTTTGTGTGACCACCATTATTATCCAGCACTGCCTTGACCCTCCTGGGCATGGAATTCACCAGAGCTGCACAGGTTGCTACTGGAATCCTCTTCCACTCCTCCATGAGGACATCACGGAGCTGGTGGATGTTAGACACCTTGAACTCCTCCACCTTCCACTTGAGGATGCGCCACAGGTGCTCAATTGGGTTTAGTCCATCACCTTTACCTTCAGCTTCCTCAGCAAGGCAGTTGTCATCTTGGAGGTTGTGTTTGGGGTCGTTATCCTGATGGAAAACTGCCATGAGGCCCAGTTTTCGAAGGGAGGGGATCATGCTCTGTTTCAGAATGTCACAGTACATATTGGAATTCATGTTTCCCTTAATGAACTGCAGCTCCCCAGTGCCGGCAACACTCATGCAGCCCAAGACCATGATGCTACCACCACCATGCTTGACTGTAGGCAAGATACAGTTGTCTTGGTACTTCTTACCAGGGCGCCGCCACACATGCTGGACACCATCTGAGCCAAACAAGTTTATCTTGGTCTCGTCAGACCACAGGGCATTCCAGTAATCCATGTTCTTGGACTGCTTGTTTTCAGCAAACTGTTTGCTGCCTTTCTTGTGCGTCAGCTTCCTTCTGGGATGACGACCATGCAGACCGAGTTGATGCAGTGAGCGGCGTATGGTCTGAGCACTGACAGGCTGACCTCCCACGTCTTCAACCTCTGCAGCAATGCTGGCAGCTCTCATGTGTCTATTTTTTAAAGCCAACCTCTGGATATCACGCCGAACATGTGGACTCAACTTCTTTGGTCGACCCTGGCGAAGCCTGTTCCGAGTGGAACCTGTCCTGGAAAACCGCTGTATGACCTTGGCCACCATGCTGTAGCTCAGTTTCAGGGTGTTAGCAATCTTCTTATAGCCCAGGCCATCTTTGTGGAGAGCAACAATTCTATTTCTCACATCCTCAGAGAGTTCTTTGCCATGAGGTGCCATGTTGAATATCCAGTGGCCAGTATGAGAGAATTGTACCCAAAACACCAAATTTAACAGCCCTGCTCCCCATTTACACCTGGGACCTTGACACATGACACCAGGGAGGGACAACGACACATTTGGGCACAATTTGGACATGTTCACTGTGGGGTGTACTGACTTATGTTGCCAGCTATTTAGACATTAATGGCTGTGTGTTGAGTTATTTTCAGAAGACAGTAAATCTACACTGCTATACAAGCTGTACACTGACTACTCTAAGTTATATCCAAGTTTCATGTCTATAGTGTTGTCCCATGAAAAGATATAATGAAATATTTGCAGAAATGTGAGGGGTGTACTCACGTTTGTGATACACTGTATATTAATAAAAGACAAAAATGAAAGCTCATCTTTATTAATGTTTTCGACACTCAGTCTGGTTCCATTAGCAAATACTTTGTAGTTAAATGTATCAGATTCTCTTTTTATAACCTTGTGTGCTTGTTTATCACATTGTTACATGCTTTAGTGTGTGTATGTGTCTGTGTTTTTGTAAGCACCGCTTAGAACCATGGGGCAGAAGACAGAACTAATGTGTTTATGTGATACATGATCCCTTTCCTTTCCCCTATCCTATCCAAGGAACACTGTGAACTCATCTGACTGTTATTCTTAGCGTTTTCACTAAAGCACTATATGAACTTATTATTTGATTGAAATATGTTTTTTTTAATACAAACCTTGGTATATATACTGAACATACACACTGTACACACATGTTTTTGTTTATTACTTTCCTGCTGGATATAATTGCAGAGATTTCCTGGTACAATGGCAGGGTTCCAGCACTTCTCAGTACTGCTGGTACATGCCCCTCCCTCCTTTTAAAAGACCTTGTTCACTATGTGCATTTTCAGAAGAAAACATTCTGTGCCTGTAAAATAATTTTACTCAAATCACTAGTAGTATGTGAGTGCTGGTATGAAACCTTAAAAATGGTAATTGAAACAATATTATTTAGAAATGGGGATCTTAAGTAACTGTAACAGTTGTTTCCCAAGGATGTTTTCCCCCAGGTCTGACCGTGTTTTTCTGGGAAAAATAGTTTGCCCTACACCCTCCAGTAGGAGTACTTCGAATTGTTCCTAGTTTTAAATATGTGTGGTGCACTGCATTGGACTGGTGTCCAGTCCAAGGTGTTTTCTTGTTTGCATTTAAGGTTTTCAGGATAAGCTCCAGACTCATTATAATCTTAACCAGGATAAAGTGGTTAGTAAAGATGAATAAATAAATGTAACACATGTAGCCTTGTGTTGTTTTAAAAAAAAAATTGCATATTTAAAAATAGCATGAGTTGACTTTTTCTTTTTTTTGCAATGTGAAACATATGGTATGCACTGTAGAATATTTATTAAATAATTTTTAGGTAAGGTGATGAATTGCACATGCTACTTCATTGACTCACTATCAGAATTAGCTAACACTATCGTATTTGACTGACAAATTTCGATCTTTTTTCATTGCTTTGCACGGCATGTAAAATCTTTCCCACAGAGGTAGTGTTTTGCATTCCAGTGTGATCTTGCAAATTGCTCTTTTGTTTTTCCCTGATTGAATCATTAAGCATGATCAAAAGGATAAAAATCTTTGTACTTCAAACATATCATACTTTAAATATTTGCAGTTAAATTAATTCACCTATTTATTTATAATCAATTACATTAAAAATGATTGAAATATTTATGAAGTCACATTGTTCCAACACTGTCGACACAAAAGATTATACATGCACACAAAATAAAAAAATAAAAAAAACGTCATAAAAGGCCATATATATCATACGTTCAATTGTGTATACATTTCTTGCCCCCTTTGTATTTGAAATGGACAATTATCTGTTTATTAAATGACAACCATTTAAACTTGGGGTAAATAAAGCATCTATCTATCTATCTATCTATCTATCTATCTATCTATCTATCTATCTATCTATCTATCTATCTACAGTGCCTTGCAAAAGTATTCAGCCCCCTTGAACTTTTCAACCTTTTGCCACATTTCAGGCTTCAAACATAACGATATGAAATTGTAATTTTTTGTGAAGAATCAACAACAAGTGGGACACAATCGTGAAGTGGAACGAAATTTATTGGATATTTTAAACTTTTTTTAGAAATAAAAAACTGAAAAGTGGGGCGTGCAATATTATTCAGCCCCCTTGCGTTAATACTTTGTAGCGCCACCTTTTGCTGCGATTACAGCTGCAAGTCGCTTGGGGTATGTCTCTATCAGTTTTGCACATCGAGAGACAGAAATTTTTGCCCATTCTTCCTTGCAAAACAGCTCGAGCTCAGTGAGGTTGGATGGAGAGCGTTTGTGAACAGCAGTTTTCAGCTCTTTCCACAGATTCTCGATGGGATTCAGGTCTGGACTTTGACTTGGCCATTCTAACACCTGGATACGTTTATTTGTGAACCATTCCATTGTAGATTTTGCTTTATGTTTTGGATCATTGTCTTGTTGGAAGATAAATCTCCGTCCCAGTCTCAGGTCTTTTGCAGACTGCAACAGGTTTTCTTCCAGAATGGTCCTGTATTTGGCTCCATCCATCTTCCCATCAATTTTAACCATCTTCCCTGTCCCTGCTGAAGAAAAGCAGGCCCAAACCATGATGCTGCCACCACCATGTTTGACAGTGGGGATGGTGTGTTCAGGGTGATGAGCTGTGTTGCTTTTACGCCAAACATAACGTTTTGCATTGTGGCCAAAAAGTTCGATTTTGGTTTCATCTGACCAGAGCACCTTCTTCCACATGTTTGGTGTGTCTCCCAGGTGACTTTTTATAGATATCTTTGAGAAATGGCTTTCTTCTTGCCACTCTTCCATAAAGGCCAGATTTGTGCAGTGTACGACTGATTGTGTCCTATGGACAGAGTCTCCCACCTCAGCTGTAGATCTCTGCAGTTCATTCAGAGTGATCATGGGCCTCTTGGCTGCATCTCTGATCAGTCTTCTCCTTGTTTGAGCTGAAAGTTTAGAGGGACGGCCAGGTCTTGGTAGATTTGCAGTGGTCTGATACTCCTTCCATTTCAATATGATCGCTTGCACAGTGCTCCTTGAGATGTTTAAAGCTTGGGAAATCTTTTTGTATCCAAATCCGGCTTTAAACTTCTCCACAACAGTATCTCGGACCTGCCTGGTGTGTTCCTTGGTCTTCATGATGCTCTCTGCGCTTTAAACAGAACTCTGAGACTGTCACAGAGCAGGTGCATTTATACGGAGACTTGATTACACACAGGTGGATTCTATTTATCACCATCAGTCATTTAGGTCAACATTGGATCATTCAGAGATCCTCACTGAACTTCTGGAGTGAGTTTGCTGCACTGAAAGTAAAGGGGCTGAATAATATTGCACGCCCCACTTTTTAGTTTTTTATTTCTAAAAAAAGTTTCAAATATCCAATAAATTTCGTTCCACTTCACGATTGTGTCCCACTTGTTGTTGATTCTTCACAAAAAATTACAATTTCATATCGTTATGTTTGAAGCCTGAAATGTGGCAAAAGGTTGAAAAGTTCAAGGGGGCTGAATACTTTTGCAAGGCACTGTATCTATCAAATTTCTTACTCAGGTCATAACACTGTAGAAAAAAGTAGGTAAAAGGTCAGCTTTCAACAGCACACATAACTTCTTAATGTTATGTCAGATGAAAAATATCCAGCAGCCCTCAGTGTTAAATAAAATTAATAAATGAATATATGCATCACACTACATTTACGGACTCAGAAGACAACCAACCAATAAAACACAGACAATCAAACAAGTAAACATGTAAACATGTTATACTAATTACAGATAATGTTCAGCCTTGCTGTAAACAGATTCACCAAATTACCTAACCGGCCTATTTAATATCTGAAGCTGTTTGTCTTACTCAGTCAAGGACAGAAATCTAATCCCAGTCCTCAGACTGGTTTGGTAGGTCTGGAAGGAAAAACATGGCTAGGGGAAGGGCAGTAAGACCCCTTAAGGTGGACTGATTCCCTGGTATATTGTTTTCATGGTGTTAATTTACGTTTACACTTACATTTTCGACATTTAGCAGACGCCTTTATCCAAAGCAACTTACAGTACTGTGACAGTATATTGTCTAAGCAATTGAGGGTTAAGGGCCTTGCTCAAGGGCCCAACAGCAGCAACCTGGCAGTGGTGGGGCTTGAACCAGTGACCTTCTGATTACTAGTTCAGCACCTTAACCACTAAGCTACAACGTCCCTAATTACAACACAACTGGATCCAGCAGAATTAATTAATAAACTCCTTACAAATTCTGTGACTGGATGCAGGATCCCAAGGACCACTGTTGCTGTGTGGCACCCGCTGTAGCATCTGTGCTGAATTATATTTAATCAATGATTGTTAACATAAAACATTCACACACATTCACATCAAATTTACATTTAATTGCTCAAACTAATTAAGATGTTATCCAAGACTCTTTAACAATAGTATACAATTATGAATACATGGATCTAATAATCATAATTCTTCCCAATGCAGTTTTATAGTAACACCATTACCACCATCAATGCTTAACAAAATTATATTTTCTTAATGAAAGAATAAATAAAAGGTCACCAGTGATATTTAAATAAGGCTTAAATATGCACGTCACCATGCACATGCCTCCCAACAATGTCGCCATCCTATATTACGGCAAATAAAGTGTTGTTGAAATGGTGTTAATGCTGTAAACACACTGTGCTGGTACAGGTGTTGGAATTTTTTTTTAAATAATTTGTAAACTTTTTATTTGGGTGGCACAGTTGGTTGCACTGTTGCCTCACAGCAAGAAGGTCCTAGGTTTCCTAGGTTTCCTCCAGGAGCCTCCATGAGCGGTGGTAAAATAGACAATAAATGAATAAATATTGGTCAATGACTATCCAAAAGCAGTATGGTGGAAGTGGAAACACATTTGGAAACTGATCTATACATAATATACATACAGCGGCATGGTGGCTCAGTGGGCAAGAAGGTCCTGGGTTCTATCCCCAGGTAGGGTCGTCCAGGTCCTTTCTGTGTGGAGTTTGCATGTTCTCCTTGTGTCTGTGTGGGTTTCTCACACAGACTTATTCCTCCCTCAGTTCAAAGACATGCAAGTGAGGTGAACTGGAGATATAAAATTGTCCATGACTGTGTTTGACATTAAAACTTGTGAACTGATGAATCTTGTGTAACCAGTAACTACTGTTTCTGTCATGAATGTTTCCTGGGCCAGTGATAGCTCAGTGGTTAAGGTACTGGACTAGTAAACAGAAGGTTGCCGGTTCAAGCCCCGCCACCACCAAGTTGCCACTGTTGGGTCCCTGAGCAAGGCCCTTAACCCTCAATTGCTCATTGTGTAAGTCGCTTTGGATAAAAGCGTCTGCTAAATGCTGAAAATGTAAATGTAAATGAATGTAACCAAAATGTGTAAAACATGACATTAAAATCCTAATAAATAAATAAATACATCTATACATAAAATAATGGTAAACATGGTTTAACAATAATTGTAAAACAACAATGGTTGGGAGTCTACATACAGACAAGATTGGCTATGTCTGGGGGGTGTAATGGTCGAAAAACAGGTTCTCTACCAAGTCTTGAATGAAAAGTACAAATTCCTATATTATGATAAAATATTAATAAAATAGCTCTTGCTAGTCAAGAAACCCACATGTACATCCATAAAATAGTAAGTATATGTCACCATGTTTTTTAAGCGGTTAGTAAAAAATATGAGAATTAACTGAATATACGAATGAATTAAAACAGCACATCATGCTAGCTAAACTAGCTTTGCATTTAGCCGCGCTACCTTAAAAGGGGGCGTGGTTTGGAGCTCCGGTGACATTATAAAAACTGAGCATCACCGCCGCTCCTGATCTCTACACAGTCGACTTGTTCGTTAACGTGAACTATTTTTCTTGTTTTCAAAGTTTGGAACGTTAGACGGTAAGTGTGCGGTTTAAAGTGTAGTGTTTTAGTAGTGTTTTAAACGTGACATATATGTAATATTAGCTTACATGTTTCATACGTTTTTCGCCGAACAGTGAGTAACAATGGATTTCGGAATGACACGTAATCTAGTTTTAATCCCTATGGATGTGTTTAAAATGTGTATAAACAAAGTGTTTTGTTTGTTGTTGGTTTGGTCTTGGGCAGATAAATAATTTATTTAATTTAATGCAGGTTTTAAACACTGGGTCTCCCTTTTGGCAGAGCTAGAGTAACCTGTTTTGTGTGTTACCGGGCACGACTTTGGTTGTACTGTACTTGTTAGGATTTTTTTTTCACATAATACCCTATTGTCAGTAAACTTCTTCATAAACCGTTTAAATTGTCCTACCGTAGCGCATATTTATAGATATAGTAAATAACGTTTTATTACGTTTATTAATACGTTTTATCGAATTATTCTTATTAAACTAGACTACAGTTAGCACATTTCGATAGATCTATTTATTATTATAAACTATAGGTAGCATATCTTGGTAGATACATATTTTTATCATACACTGTAGGTAGCACATCTTGATGGATTCATATCTCATAACACACTATAGGTAGCACATCTTGCTAGATGCATATTTTATCATTCACTATAGGCAGTGGCAAAGCCAGACAATTTTCATAGGGGTGGCCAGACTGAGACCATTGCTCACACAGGGGTGGCACAGAAACTGATACCTTTTTTTATGTGGTCACTCACTCATTTACCTATACAGGCAGTAAGTGCCATGTAGAATTACATCACGAAGAATAATATGCTTTTTTTCTCTCTTCATTTTCCCTGACAAGTGAAAAACCAAAATATAGCCTATAACCTTAACATTATGAGGAAGAATTTCAAAGCTATTCCTTTGCAATACATTATCATTATCATCAGATTCATTTATGGTGGCCATGGCCACCACTGGCCACCCCCTGGCTCCGCCCCTGACTATAGGTATAGTTGCATATCTTATCACACACTATAGGTAGCACATCTTGATAGGTGCATATTTTATCATACACTATATGTTGCACGTCTCGATAGATGTATATCTTATTATAGCACGACATTATAGGCATTTCACTTAACGAGTCGAAACAGATGTGCGCATGCTCGGTAGGACATCTTGCTGGGTAGGATAAATCGCCAGAATGAACACCGGTTCATTTATTACCGTTTTACACTACTTGTAGTAAAGCTGCTTTATTTTTAGATAGTAAAACACAGATTACCTGTGTATTTTATAATTGCCAGGTCATTGTTGCTTATTGTAGTTTGAAGATTTCTAGACTGTGTGTAATGGAGTTAGCATAAACTCCTGTACTAAGCGATGCGTAAAGGCTTAGTATTGTATGCATGATATACTAAAGTTCTAATCAGGGTCAAATATATCATTTGACATCTGACAAATATTGAAAACGTTTGGACAATAATTTAATCAGTTTTAGTGCGATTCTTCGAAACTGCTGACGTCACCTGAACAAGGAAGTTGACGTCATAATTTCAGTACGCTGATGCAACGTTGTTCACTATTGCCGATAGCACATGGGTTGATCTGCTTCATGTGAAGACAGCGTGGCGTACTAACCTCCTCAATCGTTTTCTTTTTTTGAAGGTGTGAACAACGTTAACGTTAAGTCAAGATGTCTAGCGAGACCGAGGTTGATATGAAGGACGTAGAGCTGAACGAAGTAGATCAGGAAAGGCAGCCAATGAACGCTAGTAATGGAGATGCTGGTTCACCTCAAACTGAGAAGAACGGCATCGTGAAGGTGAAGATTCCTGAGGAGAAAGAGGCCAAATTTACTGGTCTGTCCAAGCAAGAGCTGCTACAAGTTGCAGGAACTCCAGGGTATGATAGCTTGAACCTTTCATTTACCACATTTTATTTTAAAACAATAAAAAAAAAAACTACACTTGGTATTTAGGCCACTTGTGGTTAGATTTTTATTTATTAAGTATCCAGTATTGTTTCTATCATTCCAAAACATTAATAAGTATCAAATGTTATTCATATAAATAATTCAATTTTAATAGTTGACCAAGATTAATTTGACCATTGGTGTATGTGTGTGTGTTTATATTTATATAAATTATTTATATATTTATGTTGATAGGTTATCATCTTATCAGATTTAACCTACTTACTACGAACACTGGCCAAAACAGCCTCTTAGTGCAAAACTTGTGGAGGCCAATGTACCTCAAGTTATAATATCAGTTACACACTGCTTTACCAAATTACTGTATGTCCTAATTTGATTTAGTTTTGTGATTAGTATTTAAACCATTTCTATCCTAGGTGGGTAAAAACCCGATGGGTGCTGCTGATTCTCTTCTGGCTTGGCTGGTTTGGAATGCTGGCTGGTGCCATTGTCATTATTGTGCAGGCACCTCGATGCAAACCACTTCCAGAGATGAACTGGTGGAATTTTGGGGCCTTGTATCAGGTTGGAGACGTCAACGCCTTTGCAGAGGCTCCAGGTCTTAAAGGTATGTGCCCTTTTGTGGATTAGTATTGTTAACACTTTTTATATTGTAATATAGCCAAACTAAGCCCTTACTTTTTCATGTTGGTTTAAGGAAGTGTGACTAATTTACATGTGCTCACACACCCTGCTCAGATTACTTCACTGACATGTTTCCCATATTTTTGCATAAAAAGCTCAATTTTCCTTGCTCTGAATAGCTCAGGAAATAGTGTAAAATACTTGTTTGATTTTTTTTCCCTGTTTCTACTACCATTTTTACTTACATGCTACTGCTTTTAGGTTTGTCATCGAAGATGAGTGATCTTGGCAAGATGAATGTGAAGGGTCTCATTCTGGGGCCCATCCATGTGTCAACTGCTGACAAGCCTGAAGACCTGAATCTGACTGAGATCTCTCCTGAAGTTGGCAATCTTACCCATCTGGAAAGTGTTGTTATGGAAGCACACAAAAAGAGTAAGCTAACAAGCTTTTGTTACTATTTAAATCATAACGGCTATTGAACGTGCTTTTGTAAATAAACTGTGATCTTACAACTGCGATGAGTTGGACACAACAAACATAAATCTGGTGGGCATAGGAGCAATGAAATTGAGCCGCCTTATTTCAACAGTTCGGCCTGCTGCTGGTCTGTTTAGGGAATGTTTTCTAGAGCATAGTAAATCATTGATTGGATCTACAGCATGTCTACAGCCTGTGTGTGACCGTTAGATGAACCCCCTAATGAGATCTAAATAGCTCTGACCTGCTGAGACATCTGTAGGAGTCCTGTTTTATCAGGTACACATGTACATTACCAGTGGATCACCTTCTGTATATTGTGAGGTGGATCTTCCTGCTGGGTATCTTGGTGCCAGCTCTTTTGCAGTTCAATGATGCACTCATTCCTGGCTAACCACATGAGCTGCCCATGTTGCGTTCAGTGACACACTTAATTGCTATAAAATGAAAATTTTGAGGTGTGTACACAATCTCACAGTGTAATTCATTTTTGTCTGTCCAGGTATCTCTGTGGTCTTGGATCTGAGCCCCAACTACAAAGGGTCAAAGCCATGGTTCGACACTGGTGATATGACAAATGTGGCAGAAAAAGTCAAGGTATGATTCTTACCTACTAGTCATTTCCTAAGGATAACTGTGTTTGCAAGTTTATGTTAATCTGAATATTTGTTTGTTATTAGGCTGCTACTGATTACTGGCTAAATAAAGGAATTGATGGCATCCTGCTGCATGATGTGGAGCAGTTGACCACTAAGGTGCCATTGATTTGGTCTAGCATAAGGGACTCTGTCAAGAATAACACTAATGAGGAAGAAAAGAAACGGTGAGCAATAAATCTCGAATCCTCATTCTTAAAGTGCATGTAGAACTCACCTGAATTTGCTTTAAGGACTGTTGATTTAAATCTAAATAGATCAAGACCCAGTGCTGTCTTTGATAGCATTTATCGTTATTATTATTATTATTATTATTATTATTGTCAAGACACAAGACCACAGTTTTTGCAGTGTTCTGATAAATGATAAATAATAAATGACTTGGTTATTAGTTACAAGAATTTGGCAAAATTTGCATCCATACTGTCTCGTATTTGGACACTAGTGTGTCATTTGCAATGAAGCCTTTAATCACAACCATTTAAAAAAGTTTACTATTTCACAATTTTAATTGCAGGGCCCTAATCGTAGTTACCCAGGCGACATCTCCTGAAAAGGTTGCCACCCTGTTAAACACAACTGGTGTGGACTTGCTACTTTCTGGTATTTTGAGGCAAAACTCCAGCATAAACACCATTCAAGCTGTTGACCACCTATACTCTCAAAAGGGGCATCAACTGGCCTGGAACATTGGTGACCGTATTAATGGACATCTGGCCACTTTAATGGGGTATGCTCATGTGAAATGGAACCAGCTGCTTCTTCTCACCCTGCCTGGTGTACCAGTGTTCAACTATGGGGATGAAATTGGACTGGAGGATGAGGTAAGGGTGTGTAAGGTGTATAACTAAAGAATTCCCAGTAAACATCTACTGAATTGATACTTATTTGCCTTTTCCTTCCTAATTTAGTCTTCAAAATTCCCGTTAATGGTATGGGACACAGACGAAAAAGCAAAGCAGGCAAATGAGAGTGAAAAGGTAATTAAAATGGCTGTACTGTTCCTTTTTTTCAGTGTACTTTTTAAGAACGATTTTATGTAACGAAGAGGGTATTTATAAAATGCACCATATATTGACCAAACAGTTTAAATTTCTGGGGATGGTTCATTATTAAGGAATTCTTTCCCTGGTTAGTGCGGTCCCTGAAACACCTCAGATTTTTGCTAGACCTTTTAAACCACCCCAATTGTGAAACTTTTCAAAAGAATTGACAAAAGAAAGATAAGGCAGAAGGGGTTTCAGGTTGATCCACAATTGACATTTTTCCGATTAAATGAGATGATCAGTCTATTTACAGCAGACTAATCCTATATTGTCCAATTGGTTGTCTTAGTATTGACTAAGATTCTGGTTGATTTCATAACTACCGTACCTCAGTTATTATGCAATCATATTTTCCTCAGTGTACAATCATATTTTAAGTAGAGAATGGGAACAGTCAGAAGGGAAATAAGTTTATTGCTATAAGAACTAAAGAAGATTTGAGAGAGAACAAATTTATAGTGACTGGTGAAATTTCCATTTAAAATTTTTTTTTTTTTAATTTACCCCAAAAGCATCCTTTTTTTTTTTTTTTGTCTTTTGATTATAAATCTTAGCCTTTATGGTAAAAATTTAACCTAATCTCATTGTCATGTCAAAAGCATGAGTCGTTTCGAACTCCTCGGTTCAAAACTCGGTGTTGCCACCGGTCGGCTGGGCGCCATCTGGCGGGCATAATTGGCAGTGCCTGCAGCAGATACTAATTGGCCACCGTATCTGCTGAATGGGGGCCAGACTATGTGTTGGTGGGTGGGTCTTCATACTCTGTGTAAGGACCTGATTGGCAGAAGAGATGCCTGTGCAGAATGCAGAGGAGAGGAGGGCTGTGCACGTGTCAGAAGAGTACAGCGACGTGCAGTAGAAGACAAAATTGAGTGCTGCTAAATCGGGAGGAAAATGCAGTAAAAAAAAAAAAAAAGCATGTCATCTGTTTTATCATAAAAATAAACCTGTATAATGGGCTGATATTAGGGGAATATTTGCAAACCCTTTTTTGGAGATCATGTCACAAAGATTGAGGGTGTTCTAGAAGAAAGGGCCAAGTGGCCAGTTAGTAGTATGATCATGTTTGTCAGGTATTAAATAAACAATAGTACACCGCTGTATAATAAAAGACTTCTTTATCCTTACCCCTCTGGTAGTTGGTCAACTTTTTGAAAATGATCTAATCTCTAAAATGTTTCCTTTTTTAAAAAAAAAAAAAATGTATTTACCTTTTGTGTGTGTAGGACGAGATCAAAAACAGAGACTCTCTTCGCTCCTTCTTCAAACTTGTGAGTGGTCTGAGAGGAAAGGAACGCTCTCTTTTGCACGGAGACTACGTACCTCTCTTCAACTCTTCCACTGCCTTTGCATACCTGCGTGTCTGGGACCAGAGTGAAAGATATTTAGTTGCACTCAACTCGTCTCCTGAATTGGTAGAACTAAAGCTGATCCATAGCGAGCTCCCCGAGACGGCCACTGTCGTGGTCAGCACTGACGAGAGCCTGGCTACTGACACATCTGTTGACCTGGCAACCTTAAAGTTGAAACCAAACCAAGCTGTTATGCTTCAATTCCCTTATGTTGGGTAATGATAAGTACTTTACCTGAATTTAAGATGCCTTCAAAATAGGGTAGCTTGGCATTCTGTTACACTGAAATGGTTACTGTTCTGAAAATTAGTAGATTTTTAAATTTGAAAGTTTGTATGTATACAAGTTCTTTTTAAGAGCTCAAGACCAACCTTTTTTTAAAACTCATTTTTATTGATATTTATTCCAATTTGAGTTGCGTTGTAGTTTTATGGTTGTATTATCAAGTTGTCCAATGTGTTGCATTATTATATGTTGGCATGACAAGGAAAAAACATGAAAAAAAAGCCCATCCAAAAACGTGAGCAAAATGCAATAGGTAAAAATAAAAAGACGATTGCAACAGAATTAATGTCTTGTCGTTTTTTTTTTTTTTTTTTCAGCTAGAATTTTGTGTTCTGTAGGGTGTAACTAAGCTATGATAATCATTAAAAGCTTTTACAAACACCTCAGTCTCCTGGTCAGATATTAAGTATCCAGGTATCTTTAAGGTAAGAATTAATTATGCATTGGGAAGCTCTGTTTTACCTAGCTTAAAATTTATAAAATGTTAATATCCTGCAGGCACCTCCTGCAGTGGTAAGCCTGAACAAAAACAAACCGAACAGAGGATGACCATATGCAAAAATGCCAAAAAAAGATGTTTGGGTTTTTGTGTAGACAGCCATCATTTTAAATCTCTTTACTCATGTGTTTATTGATTATTTATTTATTTATTATTATTTAATATACAGTAGAACTTCAGTAACCACTTAAACCTGGACATGGTCTGGCACCACCTGGAAACACTACATATAGGGTGTGTTCGAAAACCTAGGGAGCTGTCTTACTGTCTACATAGGCAGCTGCCTTAGTAGAGAGGATTCTAATAAGTCAATGACTTATAAGGCAGGTTATTCGAACGCACTACTTGGATAGCGATTCCATCGGATTTCGCGTTTAGCATTTAGCATCTTGCCATTAAAACCAATGAACTGAGGTAGCACAGCACGCTAACGTCAATATAACATCTTCCTTCATGTACCGATAACGGTTAAATTTCCTGACAAGCCCGAACTTGCAAATAAAAACACTCGGTACAAGTTTATACAAGTTAAAAATCAGTAATATTTTATTTACGTTTGAAAATAACTCATTCGTTTCTCTGCCCCGTCAGCCATGTTTATTTTTTTGTGAGAGAAGAGCGCCCGACCCGCAATGAATTCTGGGATTGCCTTGATCACTAAGGACGCTTCCGATGCTCCCTCGTTCTTGAGCCAAAATAACATTGAAAGGTTAAGATGCCTCAGAAGTGAGGATTTTAAGGCATCTAGGATTTCGAACAGCCTCCTTCTCGGGAGTGCGTACAGGATGACGTAAAATGCTGTCTATGTAGACAGCTTCATAGCTTTTCGAACACACCCACAGTATACCTTGGACATGGTGGCATTTTGTTGCAGTTAAAGTATTTTCTATGTTTTTGTGAGGTGTGAAGGAACTGAAGTTGCTGAAAAAATCCCATATGGACACAGGAAGAACATACAAAACTTCTCACAGTGGATGGAGGCAAGGATAAAACCCTGGTGCCCAGAACCCATGTTACTGTAGCACCCACGCTTCTGTTGGTGCCACCGTGCTGTATTTTGTCTTGATATGAGTTAGGTTAGAAAAGTAAAAATGCTGTTTCAGTGTAATCAGAGAGTGGTGTAAATGAATGAAAGCAAAATCTAACATTACACTAAGAAGAAGCCAGAAAAAGGAAATCCATTCAAAAGTAATAAATTAACTAGGACTAAACAGTTTAGATACATAGTATGGTAGGACCACTGACCATGAACTTCCATTGTGAACAATAGGAAGTTCACAAGATGTGTGTTGGCGTGCGTCTGTGGGAATTCAGTTACAAGAAGATTTGTGAGGTCAGGCACTGACTTTCAATGTAATTGGCATTCCAATTTATTCCAAAAGTGTATAATAGGGTTAGGAACTGCAGACCACAGGAGTCCCTCATTCATCAAACGACATGTTTACTGGCACAGAAACACAGTCATGCTTAGTACGCAAAGGGCTTTGTTTTTACACCCAGGTCAGTAATGGATGTGGCTAAATAATTAGGTGGGATGAACATAGTACATAGTTTATTTAAACACAGTTTTAGCAGGTATACCCAAGATTGTTGTACAGGTGCCCCAAGTAGGTACAAGGACACTCCATGAAATTGAGACTGAGAAAGTGTGGTTAGTAATTAGTAACCTCAGCAATGCTGCTGCAATTGATTTACTTATTTCAAAGCATTTAACACTTAACTGTTATCAGCATTAATGTGCTAATTATGGTAAATCACCCAAACATCTAGTCAGCGGTGGTTCTTCCATGGTCTTATTTATCCATAGATAAAAGGGGTAAAGAGTGCCTGGGGAACTGTGACATACAATTCAAAACTATGTGTGTTTATATTGGACCTATATGGATACGAGTAGATGCAAAGTATTATAATTCTGCACGGCCATTTTTAAATTAACAGTTATTCAGTTAACCTCAGTTATTCAAAACGTGCGCCATCTTCCCTCATGTCTCTTTAAGACTCATGAGGCTCTCCTCCTCCCTTCAACGACTCCCTGACGCATTGCAGGTGGACGAGAACCAATCAATTCGTCGTATTTTGTCAGCTGACACGCAGTAACGTCTATATATAAATCCGCCGACTGACCTGTTCAAACATGGTAGGAAGCTTAGTTTGTTATAATGCGCACTTATAGTTTGCGCTAGTACAGTTTAAGAAAACTTAAATATTTGTAGAAAATTTGCTTCTTATAAAAATACCGAACATAGGAATTGTTTTACATTTTACTGGGATTGGCGCACGAATACCATAGAAACGGCGTGGTTGCTAGGGAGTGCGACGTTCTGCTTTGGGCCAACGTACGGAGGCGGAGTGATACAAGTATCTAGCTGCGGGTAGTTAATCAGCGTGCGGGTGGAGAAACCTACTAGGAGACCTAGCTCAGTTATTTATTTGAATATAGAATATTACCGTTGTCCTCATATCAATTAATTAAAATGGTAAGTAGTTTGTATTATTTTATACCTAAACAGGACAAAAACGTATTTTATTTAAATAAGTAGTTAGCAGTTAGCTAACAATTGAATCGAATACTGCAGTGCGTTTAGCCAGGTTGCTAACAAACGTCAGAGAATGCTAATCTGCTATCGTTGACATGTATAGCTTTTTATTTTAAATTCTAGCAATTTGCAAGATCACTATCAAGATCACATCGTTAAACTTAATGTTTAAATATTATTAATTCGCATGTTTATGGCAAGACTATTAAAACAATCAGTCAGCCGGCTTCGTTAGAATTGACAGCTAAAGCTAATGGCGAGGAGCCTGGCTGCATCCCAAGATAGTACACTAAGTACTAAACAGTATAAAGCAATAGTAAGCCACTATAGGTGCTGTACTGGTTCACAGGTTGTTTAGTACGTGCTATCTTACTTGATCGTTTGGGTAACGTATATTAAAATCAGACTGGCTGATCAGTCTAGTGCTGTCTCCACCCCAGGCTTTATAGGAGAAACAATTTAATTCAAAGACTGCTGTTTGGTCTGTGTGTGATACCTGAAATCTTTCTAATCATGTTTAGTTCTCCTACCTTTATGGCATATTAAGTGACAATTAATTGTCCCACACAATTGCAATATTGTATTACGTTATATAACGTATTGTATTACATTACTGTAATTACACACTTAAAAATAAGTATACTGGCTTTGAATCAATATAAACGTTAACTTAAACATAGGGCTTGGGATTACATTACATTTACCCACTTTACAGGCGTTTAAAAGCCTTACCTTGTCAAATCTCTGTTTAGTAAAATGTTGACCTGTCCCACCAACTAAGATCAAACATAATTGAAATGTCCCTTTCCCATTTTCTATAGTCAATATCTTACTATAATAATTTAACTGTGACTTTCACACTTGAAGACTAATCTCTAAAGGCAGTTAATGTAGAGTGTCAAAGGTGTGATGGTGTCCTTTTATTCAGAACCATATTTTATCATGTCAAAGTCATGCTGCATAAAGTGTCAGTTAATCAGTTAACATCAAATTTCACTTAATTTAGGACTTTAGGCCCCCACAGGCTTTTGCAGCCTGTAATACCTGTGGTCATATGTTTGGCATGTCTAATGTTTTATATGTTAATGCTTGTGTGTGTCAAGACTGCTCTTTGTGGAACAACTGATAAGGTTGAGTGCCATGACTTTAGCACGTAACTGGTACATCACAGTAGAATAACTGTTTGAATAAGAACATTTATAATAGCTTAAAGTGAAAAATGTGATTTCTGAAATTATGATTTGTTCTGACAGGCTGATCAACTGACTGAGGAACAGATTGCTGGTAAATAAACATTTAAAACCAACACTTATCAGACATCTTATGGAGAAAAAAAACATTTGCCACTAATTAACAATGTTTTAATTTTCGTAGAATTCAAGGAGGCATTCTCATTATTTGATAAAGATGGTGATGGCACCATCACTACCAAAGAGTTGGGGACAGTAATGCGCTCTCTGGGACAGAACCCAACAGAAGCTGAGCTACAGGACATGATCAATGAAGTTGATGCTGATGGTGAGAAAAAAAACCTGCCTGCACATTTTTGGATGCTTTTACTTGAACTTGGTAATGTACCAAGATTGATCAAGACTTGTTTTCTTTCTAATTAAACCAAAGGTAATGGAACAATTGATTTCCCCGAGTTTCTTACCATGATGGCGAGAAAGATGAAGGACACAGACAGTGAGGAGGAAATCAGAGAAGCCTTCAGAGTTTTTGATAAGGTTATAACTTGGGTTCTCAATTTCACTGTGTAAAATTTAGTCTCATGCAATTAGGTTCACTTAATATTAAATGTATCTGGCTGAGGACTGACATTTAACTTTGTACAGGATGGGAACGGATACATCAGTGCTGCAGAGCTGCGTCATGTCATGACTAACCTGGGAGAAAAACTGACTGATGAGGAAGTGGATGAGATGATCAGAGAGGCTGATATTGATGGGGATGGTCAGGTCAACTATGAAGGTAGGTGTTTAGAAGGCGTGCAGCTTCTTTTTTATTTTTTATAAGCTTGGCACAATATTCCTTTGCTAACATTGCAGCAGTGAGTCTTTTTCTATATATTTCTATTTCATTGTCATTGATCATCCTGGTCCGAGTCACTGTGGGTCCAGGTTACTTAGAATCAGTGGGTGCAATGCTCCCCTAGACCTAGCCAGTCATTTCTAAAATTAGATGGCACTGCTGGGCCACCTAGTTATATATAGTGCCACTATTTGTACATTATTCTTTTCTTCAGCTCACTCAACAGTTTATTTAGTTGTTATAGACGAGTAAATAATTAGATAATAATCAAATGGTTTCCTAAGTGCTCTATTAACTTTATAAATGTAATTTATATATCAGTACAAGCTTGACATTTAATTTTCCAGGGGTGCAAATAATTAATGCATGATGATGACTGAGTTAGACTTGAGATTTTAGTGTGAGATTAAGCAAGTTAACTGGACAAAAATAAAAAAATATTTTTTGCCTGTTTTTACCAAGAATAATTGTCATTTGGACTAGGCCTTTTTGTAGATGGGCTTTTTGAATTAATTTTAATCAGATGCACAGCTGTTGACATGTTACCTTGAGGTTCATCAACACTAGGGACAGAAGAAATTAGTAATGTAAGTAAAATTGGTTCTTAAAGTTAAGAAGTCTAATTTTTTACCACTGGGTGACACTGTGGATTGTCAGTTGTCATAGGATATAGTGGGTCCATATGATATACTTGACAAAACATTATTCTGAAAGATTTTGGATAGTTTCTTTCTATATCTATGAATAGCTTTAAAAGACTTAATAAACACAAAGTAAGACATTGTGTTAACAGGCATATGTATTATGTAAAGTTACAATATTCTGTACAGTTTTCTGAACACCTCAGTGTTCCATACAATTAATATTTTTAATTACATTAAAAATAAAACATTTATATATGCCTGTTAACCTTTGTGGATTTTTTTTTTCTTTTTTGCTCAGAGGGCCGTTCGGGCACTTTTTGGCATTTTATGTGGTGGAAACAAATAGTACACTGAAAAGTGCATGTTTGGCAAAAGCACACATTGAACTATTTTAGTTGTATCTATTTTACTGTGTGTTATGGCACAGACCTACATTTAGGTTTTTGCACCCCTTGTAAGAAACCAGCTGATGCCTTTGTTTCAGGTAGGTACAGTTGTAAATAATTGAATTGAATGCTTATCTTTGCATGTATTACTGATTAAGGTAAGTGACTAGTACTAGTGGTCTTAAAAAGATATATTAGTATAATAGCATTGCCTTATGCAGGTTGTTGCTCTTTAGCTTATAAAGCCTTTCCAGAAATTAAGCAACAACAAAGAATGACTTGAGTTAACTCAATTACAGACTGAAATGAACATGGCTGCTTTTAATGACATGTGACATTCACTAAATAATGCTATTTGATTAAAGATTCTGTATTAAACTTTAAGAACATGTTTTGCAGAGTTTGTCCAGATGATGACTGCAAAGTAAAACTGGAACCCAAAGGACTACAACAGACCAAACAGTGGGCAGCACCCTCACTGTCAACCTTCAACAAGCATTCACAACCATTGTCCTATTGCTTTTCATTAGTTTCTTGTCCCCTTTCCCTCAGTTGACCTGTCCTTTGCTCTTCCTGTTTTATTTCCCATCTTATTCCTTGTCTTCACCTCATTAATAAAGAATATCAAAGAACTGTTTACATATAATCTAAGAAACTTGTAACAATGTAATACACGTATCAATATTTATATGACATATAATGGCAAAAAGCAATGCATGCTTTATTTGTTTTGGCATGTTTCTGTGCTTCTTCGCTTGCCTTGATTTCTTACTTGCTCGCTCTCCTTTAATCCTGCATGTTTTTCATGCAACCTCTGCTCAGTGGTCTTAGAACTGTATGGTGAACTACTGTTCATTGAAATCAGGGGCTTTTATTGATTAATGGTCCAAAACGTATGAGTTATTGTATCAGTTGTAGTTGTGTAGTTATGCATTTGTAGTGACTCTGCAGACTATAAGGAAATTAAGATTTATGTAGGAGAGTTCTGAAGATGGGAGCAATATTTGCAGGGAATTGTACTATTTTTGCATGTTTGTACAAGAAGGGAAACACTAAGGTTTGAGTCCTAAACAAGCCCATTTCCAAAGTTCTTAAGCCCTATTTACCCAAATAAATCCCGTGAGCTGTTCTAGGCTGTAAAGCTTGAATAACTCTTATTCGACTCTTGTGGATTTCATATCACATTTTCTATAGGCTGAATTTAGTCGTTTGAGCGGTTGCGAACTTGTGTGAAGTTTCGTACTGAAGATGTAAAATAACTGATGTGAACATATGATCTTAGATTTTTATGCTGCATTGTGTCCAAGCTATCCATGTCATGTAGCTTGTTCAGTGGACCATTTCTGGGTTGGGAATAAACACATTTAAGCTGTGTACATTATTCTTCCTGCAGGATATTTACCAGTGTGTATACATGTCCTACATGCAAAATACATTTCTTTTACTGTTGATCTAGAAATAAGAGTGTCTAAGAGAAATAATGGAACGTTAATCACGTTTAAAGGCAGGATTGCATAGCTTTTTGCTCTACAATCTGGTCTTGTCAAAAAAAGTTTTCATTAGATGTTTACTGTGTAGCACCTACTTGATGTCTGATAGTGCAGTCAAACCTACATTTTCTGTTGGTTGACTAATGGACAGCCTGCAGGAAGTGTAATGTACAAGCTTATGACGATGCATCCTCTATACTGACAATCTGTCTTTTCTACGGTTATGAATGTATTTTTTTATGTAATTATAACTGATTGTTTTTTTTCAGATAATAAACTTAAGCTTGGACTAACGTTTCAGGATAGAACTTAGAATTAGTTTTAGGCCAAGACTAAGTTAATTATCTGTTTAATACAATCGTGTTTTTTTTTTTTCCGCGCTCTCATTGTCATCTAGGGAACATTTGAGTTATGCATTCCATTGCAGAATTGTTATTCTTGCTAAATAAACTTCTGGGAATTGTGTTTCTATATTAAGGCTCTGGTGTTTTAATTCAAAAAAGTCACTTTGTGTGTGTGTGTATAATATGTATATGTATGTATATATTTCACTTGTCTAAAAATGGTTTCCACAATCTTTTAAAAAGTTCTTATGGTGCAGTTAAGATTTTGCGTTTCAATGAGTTGCAAAATTTTACATTTCAGTCTTAAGACTCTAACTTCACTTTATTCATTCCAACTTGATTCTACACTACAATATCTAATAAGTGTCTATAAAAAGGTTGTAGCAAATATATGGTGGAAATTTTGGGTTTTTGAAAGGTAATCACAGTAATGTATAGTCATTATTAAAGCATGTATTTATGCCTTGACCTATATGTTTGTCTATCATAATCATTTTAACTTCTACTACATAGAAGGAATAGTATTACATTTGATAAGTACTGTATTACTATATTGTAGAGTAAGTATTATACTTTTATATTATATCTGATTCTGATTCATGTCCACACCCAGTTTAAAGCAGATCTATGATAATTATTTTTGAGTTTTAGCAAGGTGACCACACTGCACTGTAATTATCAACGCATGCAATGTACCATATGCATTTTGAAACAGCCACAGGACGGAAGTAGCCTAGTGGGTAGAGCTTTGGGCTATCAACTAAAAGGTTGAGCGTTCGAATCCCAGCCCTGCAGCCACTGATGGGCCCTTGAGCAAGGCCCTCAACCCTCTCTGCTCTGGGGGGCCGTATGATGGCTGACCCTGTGCTTTGACTGAAGCATCCAAACAAACTGGTATATGCGAAGAAAGAATGTCGTTGTACTGTACGTCTGTATATGTACATATGACAAATAAAGGCATTCTATTCTGTGCATATTGACCTGAGCTTATATGTTTATTTGGTGGCACGGTGGCTAAGTGGGTAGCACTGTCGCCTCACAGCAGGAAGGTCCTGGGTTCGATCCCCAGGTGGGGCGGTCCGGGTCCTTTCTGTGTGGAGTTTGCATGTTCTCCCCGTGTCTGTGTGGGTTTCCTCCGGGTGCTCCGGTTTCCTCCCACAGTCCATAGATGTGCAAGTGAGGTGAATTGGAGATATTAAATTGTCCAAGACTGTGTTCGATATAACCTTGTGAACTGATGAACCTTGTGTATTGAGTAACTACCGTTCCTGTCATGAATGTAATTAAAGTGTAAAACATGAAGTTAAAATTCTAATAAACAAAATATGTTTATTGAACCTGATAATACCTCACTCATTCCAACTTGATTAAATATTACACTATCTAAAGTGTTCGCACAAAGACGATTTATAGTGAAATGTGTTATTTTGGCAGATTAAACACACCTCATTTTATAACCTTGTTTTATAAAAATCATTAAATGCGCATGCATCTGGGCCTCTAAGTTCATGTTTGTCCCGCCCACACGCTGCAAGACATGGACCACACTGTCCAATCACAGATCGCGCTTCCTGAGCGACAGCAGGTAAGTCGAACAGCAGGGCGCAAGCCTGAACGCAGCCTGTGTCAAGTGTATTGAAGGCTGTGTTTCAAATAGTGACTATTAGATTGTATTCCGTACAAAGTGTAAAACGTATTAACAGCGCTCGGTGAACTACACTTGTTATATCAGAACAATGATAAAAGAACTAATCATAACAGTTCTTCAAATTTCAACTCGAGTTACATACTTTATTTATATGATTGCACAATTTTGCAAAAGTAGTGGACTACATAGTGGACTTGGTGTGGTATTAGACGTGGCTACAGCGGTTAAATTCCGGGTGCTGTGTAACCAATAGAAGAGCGGCATACAGACTGGTGGCCCTCTAGCCTAATTCATGAAAAGTAGTGTTACAGGGTTGCATGTTAGAAAACCGTGCGTTGTAAACTAACCAGCAAACCAGTCGCCTGTACGGCTTCTATTAATTAAATCCTTGTCATTTTCCTTGGAGCCTATTAAAAGGCTCTTATTAAAAACAGAGACAGTTCACTTGATCCGTCAGTGCTTTAGTTCAGTAGTAAATATTCACACACTACTAGTGTGTGTTTACGTGTATGATACAGTATACAGGTTACATTGTAGCAGTTTAGTGTACGTAGACTTCATATTCACTAAAAGTTACGCTCAGATCTGGTCTACACAAGTCTGTTTGAGACTGCAGGCACTCAGTTTGTTTCTTTCGAGTAAGAAAGGTAAGTTTCAATTATTTATAATAATAGTATTTATTATTGTTAAGTGCTTTAAAGTGTGTTATAATTATTGCACCCACAAAGAAGTGTCAGTATCATGATGAGTTTTCATTTGGTATTATGTTGTAAAGGAGCTGGTTAGTCATGCTTGCGATGTAACTGAATTGCTTGATTAACTTATCCATGGTTACTTGTGTGATGCATCATTAAAGAACCTGCACACTCATTTAAATATGTCTTACACATTACTCCTGTCCAGATTCTTTATTTATGTATTTATTTTTTAGGATTCTAACGTCATACACACTTTTTTTTTTTACACACTTTGGTTACCATTATGACAGAAACTGTAGTTACTCATTACACAAGATCCATCAGCTCACAAGTTTAATGTCAAACACAGTCATGAACAATTTTCAATCCTCAATTCACCTCACTTGCATGTGTTTGGACTGTGGGAGGAAACCGGAGCTCCCGGTGGAAACCCACGCAGACATGGGGGGGAGGGACCCGGACCGCCCCACCTGGGGATCGAACCCAGGACCTTTTTGCTGTGAGGTGACAGTGCTACCCACTGAGCCACACCAATGGTCACACATACACCGATCAGCCATAACATTAAAACCCCCTCCTTGTTTCTACACACACTGTCCATTTTATCAGCTCCACTTACCATATAGAAGCACTTTGTAGTTCTACAGTTACTGACTGTAGTCCATCTGTTTCTCTGCATGCTTCGTTAGCCCCCTTTCATGCTGTTCTTCAATGGTCAGGACTCTCCCTGGACCACTACAGAGCAGGTGTTATTTGGTGGTGGTGGGTCATTCTCAGCACTGCAGTGACACTGACATGGTGGTGGTGTGTTAGTGTGTTAGTGTGTGTTGTGCTGGTATGAGTGGATAAGACACGGCAGCACTAGCCGCTCAGGTGGCGCAGCGGTAAAGTACGCTAGCTCACCAGAGTTGGTGTTTCGAATACATCGTATCGAATCTCAGCTCTGCCTTTCCGACTGGGCTGTGCGGCTGCATGAACAACGATTGGCTGTTGTTCAGGGTTAGAGGGTTAGAAAGTCGGATCATAGGTCCTCATAACTGGTGCGACTGTGGCCCCTGCTGGCTGGCTGATGGGGGTGTGGCCCTCCGTACACAGTGCCCGTCAAGTGTATGAACTCGACTCGTGCAGGTGAAAAATGCAGTCTGTACTGACTGTGTGTACCGGAGGGGGCGTATGTCAGTTGAGAGGCGTCCTCAATCAGCGGTGAAGGGTCGAATCAGTATAGAGGATGCGTAATCAGGGTAATTGGACATGACTAGACTGAGGGATAAAAATTGGGACACGGCAGCACTGATAGAGTTTTTAAACACCTCGCTGTCCCTGCTGGACTGAGAATAGTCCACCAACCAAAAATATATCCAGCCAACAGCACCCCATGGGCAGCGTCCTGTGACCACTGATGAAGGTCTAGAAGATGACCAACTCAAACAGCAGCAATAGATGAGCGATCGTCTCTGACTTTACATGTACTAGGTGGACCAACTAGGTAGGCTTGTCTAATAGAGTGGACACTGAGTGGACACGGTATTTACAAACTCCAGCAGCGCTGCTGTTTCTGATCCACTCATTCCAGCACAACAGACACACCACCACCATGTCAGTGTCACTGCAGTGCTGAGAATCATCCACCACCTAAATAATACCTGCTCTGTGGTGGTCCTGTGTGGGTCCTGACCATTGAAGAACAGGGTGAAAGCAGGCTAAAAAAAGTATGTAGAGGAACAGATGGACTACAGTCAGTAATTGTAGAACTTCAAAGTGCTTCTATATGGTAAGTGGAGCTGATAAAATGGACAGTGAGTTTAGAAACAAGGAGGTGGTTTTAATGTTATGGCTGATCAGTGAATAAAGTAGTTTTGTTTTGTCAGTGTGGTGACAGCTGGACTAATTGTCTTATTCTACAGAGTTAATATCTTGCATATAGGTTGAGTATATCGCATACAAATAAAAATATAAAGTTTATAAAATATTCATAATATATAAAATATACAGGGGTTGGACAATGAAACTGAAACACCTGTCATTTTAGTGTGGGAGGTTTCATGGCTAAATTGGACCAGTCTGGTGGCCAATCTTCATTAATTGCACATTGCACCAGTAAGAGCAGAGTGTGAAGGTTCAATTAGCAGGGTAAGAGCACAGTTTTGCTCAAAATATTGCAATGCACACAACATTATGGGTGACATACCAGAGTTCAAAAGAGGACAAATTGTTGGTGCACGTCTTGCTGGCGCATCTGTGACCAAGACAGCAAGTCTTTGTGATGTATCGAGCCACGGTATCCAGGGTAATGTCAGCATACCACCAAGAAGGACAAACCACATCCAACAGGATTAACTGTGGACGCAAGAGGAAGCTGTCTGAAAGGGATGTTCGGGTGCTAACCCGGATTGTATCAAAAAAACATAAAACCACGGCTGCCCAAATCACGGCAGAATTAAATGTGCACCTCAACTCTCCTGTTTCCACCAGAACTGTCCGTCGGGAGCTCCACAGGGTCAATATACACGGCCGGGCTGCTATAGCCAAACCTTTGGTCACTCGTGCCAATGCCAAACGTCGGTTTCAATGGTGCAAGGAGCGCAAATCTTGGGCTGTGGACAATGTGAAACATGTATTGTTCTCTGATGAGTCCACCTTTACTGTTTTCCCCACATCCGGGAGAGTTACGGTGTGGAGAAGCCCCAAAGAAGCGTACCACCCAGACTGTTGCATGCCCAGAGTGAAGCATGGGGGTGGATCAGTGATGGTTTGGGCTGCCATATCATGGCATTCCCTTGGCCCAATACTTGTGCTAGATGGGCGCGTCACTGCCAAGGACTACCGAACCATTCTGGAGGACCATATGCATCCAATGGTTCAAACATTGTATCCTGAAGGCGGTGCCGTGTATCAGGATGACAATGCACCAATACACACAGCAAGACTGGTGAAAGATTGGTTTGATGAACATGAAAGTGAAGTTGAACATCTCCCATGGCCTGCACAGTCACCAGATCTAAATATTATTGGGGTGTTTTGGAGAAGCGAGTCAGGAAACGTTTTCCTCCACCAGCATCACGTAGTGACCTGGCCACTATCCTGCAAGAAGAATGGCTTAAAATCCCTCTGACCACTGTGCAGGACTTGTATATGTCATTTCCAAGACGAATTGACGCTGTGTTGGCCGCAAAAGGAGGCCCTACACCATACTAATAAATTATTGTGGTCTAAAACCAGGTGTTTCAGTTTCATTGTCCAACCCCTAACAGTAATCCATACAGTGGGTGTTAATCTTTCCTCTTCATGTAAATAAATGTCCTCTTAAAGCTACAGCACGTTACTTTGGGAAAACATGCTGCAAAGGTATTGAAAATTAATAGAAAGTATACATAAATTAAACCAGTATCTTACTCTAAACTCTAAATGTTTGAGATTACTCACTAAGCGTTTGTTCACTCCTGCTCCCACCAGCAATGCTCTCTGGGAAATGTAATCTTTTACAAATGCAGGTCCTTCACTGGTAACGCTATACATCGCCTATACTGCCCGAGAGGATGAGTATCTAATACCACCCCATAGTACCCCGTAGGGGTTTCATACTTTTCTTTAGCTAGTGACCCCTATTTTAGAGGGTCAGGATTTATGTGACACCCAGTGAAACCCCCCTACCTAACATCACATGTAATGTTGTGGTACTATTAAGCCTTGTAGCTTATTTTAATAGAAGGTTCAAATCAAGTTAATGGCCTGAACTTAAAATGACATTATATATTGAGAACCTTATAATTGTAAAAAATAGTTTAATTATATTATTATAAGTTTGTTTTATTTATATACCTCAGGGTTTCCCAACCATGATTTCAGGAACTCTTAGAGATTACAGGGAGATAACATGACCGATAGCATTCTTACTTTTGATTAGTTAATCATTGTTAAAAACATAATCTTTAGAACTTTAGAAATTTAGTCTATACAGATTTGTTGTTGGTAATGTAAAAAAAAACATTATAAAACATTACCATTTAAAAAAATATATAATTTTAGTCTTTTTTTATCATCCCAAGAGCATTTAGATTAAAGGGGTTCAGCTGACACAAAAAAATATTTTGGAACTCCTGGTCCATTGACCCCATTTGCATCATAAGTGACCCTATGTAGAGTCGTGACCACCAACGTGTAGAGTGTATTGAAAGGTAAAATCCAGGACAGAAAATCAACAAATGTGTTCACAATCTACCAGTTCAGCCAGTTCATTTTCATCAACTGCTTTATCCTGGTCAGGGTTGTGATGGGTCCGGTTTTACCAGGAAACAGTAGGCACAAAAATTGAATTATATACATATATACATTAATTGTATATTGTATTTATGAACTATATACCATCGTGATCATGTCGCTTGCTGGACATTGGCATTCAGCCGATGTGTCTGTAAAGAAATGGAAATCTGAACTGGTCATACATAAAAGAATTCTATGTGCATTGCTAAGGCCTTCCAGGTACAGCAACCTGCATAACCATATCCCCTTTTCAGTCCCAGACAATAAGGTGTGACTTCTGTGCCTGTCAGTCACTGTAAAAGAGGCCTCTCCTTTTAAAATAAATATTAACTGTAGGGATATTAGATGCAATGATAGCTGTAAATAAGCTTGTATCAAATTAATAGTGGATTTATGAAGGTTGCTAAGGAAACCTTTCCATTGGAAATATATTGTTTATAAAGCTCACATGCTTACAACAGGCTTTATTGGGCCATATTAAACAGGTGGAATGCAGTAAAAAACATCTCAATCAGCTAAACATTCTTAACTTGGTCTCAGTGTTTAGAGTCGAACTGTCCAGTTTTACACTTAATTTCCCTTCATTTTGCATTCAACCCAGCCCTTTCTGCATGTTGGGGCAACAGTACAGGAATTGTTTGTGCACCGAGGAATGTGATCCTTAATCGAGGGAACAGAATTGAGAATTCGGTCATTCACAGAGACCCAACAGAAAGAACAAAATCCGATTCCTTTCAATGTGCTCACGTGATTGTAATTGCCCCGGTCAGACAAAGAGTCTAGGAATAAAGCCAAACCTAAAAAAGTAGGTGAAATGTATCATTGTTAAGCTGGTTTACTGGTTCACACAGGTTTATATATATATATATAACCTGGTTGTCTGCTGTTTTGTATGAATGCTTTTTTTTATATTAATGTGTACAAGGTTTGTGTTGCTGGAACATTTTTTTTCTCTCATTTTCAGTCTTCTATGAATGTGTGGTGGTTTTTAAATCCACAGTTTGGAAAGGCTGTAAAAGACACTTGACTTCATCCTGGTGGTCTTCAAGCCACTCATAATTTTAGTTGTATTTATGAACTAAAAAACTTTAAGGCAAGTTTGTTTGCCATAAAATCCACCTGGCCCTGTAACATTACACAGCCATACAAAGCAATTATTGGATTAAATGATATCTCCCACTGTACTGAACAGTTTGCAGTAGATGTTGTGTACATGCATCTTTTGGCTTAGTCCCAGAAGTATGAAATATGGTGAAATCTGGCTTATTAAACCATATTCGTTTTTTTGTTGATCTTTGATACAAAAGGATTCTGAATTCTGGTGTTGCCCTGAATTCCAGTTCTGTAAGGCTTATGACCTGTAGGTTTATAGAATTTGTTGGCTAGCTCATTTAATTCAGTGATTGTTTTCATGGCTTCAAATGTCTTGACACATTATTGTGATTTACACAATAATGAATTTTGTATAGTATATACAGTATATTTCTCTGCAGGCACTATGACACTAGTCTATATATTTGGACCTGTTTAATTGTTAAATCTACTAGCATTACATAAGAAGGGTCAGCAAATAAAGAAATGCAGATAAGGTACTGGTTAATTCATTTAGTTTTGTCTACAGGTGAGTAAAAGCCATTGCATATTTTGACCAAAAAAGAAAGCAATGTTTATTACAGATGAATCATGCACATCCTAAACAGGAACACATTCTTTTATTTCATGATGCTCTTAGGCCTTGAAGCCCAAATTTCAGCAATGTTTACTCTTTCTATTGTAAAGTTGTATACACTGTACACTGTATAATCAAAAGTATGTTGTCCTTTCCAGTATCAGCATGACTCTGTGCTCTGTGTACAAAGCAAGTCCTTGTACAGCTGTGCCAATAGAGTGGAGACTTTCTGCTAAATAGGGGACCAAGTCCATATTAATACCCAAGATTTTAGAATAGGTTGTCCAATAAGCTCATGATAGTGTATTTTATATTTGGTGTTTGGCCAGAAATTAGGCATGACCAAAGCTAGCACTTTACACATAAGCACAGTGCAGTCTGATTAGTGAAGTTTGTTCCTTTCCAAAATGGTGTTTTAATTAGCCTTTGTCCGCACTCTGTACATATTGCCTAAATCAGCTAGTGTATATAATAAGTGAGCAGACTGACCTTGAGCTTGCATGTGTGTTCTGCAATCTGTAATTCAGTTCTAACATACACCGATCAGGTATAACATTATGACCACCTTCCTAATATTGTGTTGGTCCCTCTTTTGCTGCACCATACACATCCAACTGCGATGCACTGTGTATTCTGACACCTTTCTATCAGAACCAGCATTAACTTCTTCAGCAATTTGGGCTACAGTAGCTCGTCTGTTGGATCGGACCACACGGGCCAGCCTTCGCTCCCCATGTGCGTCAATGAGCCTTGACCCTGTCACCGGTTTACCACTGTTCCTTCCTTTGACCACTTTTGATAGATACTGACCACTGCAGAAGGGGAACACCTCATAAGAACTGCAGTTTTGGAGATGCTCTGACCCAGTCGTCTTAGCCATCACAATTTGGCCCTTGTCAAACTCGCTGAACCCATTTTTCCTGCTTCTAAAACATCAACTTTGAGGATAAAATGTTCATTTGCTGCCTAATATATCCCACCCACTAACAGGTGCCGTGATGAAGAGACAATCAGTGTTATTCACTTCACCTGTCAGTGTCACCTGTCATAATGTTTATGCTTGGTCGGTGTACAATGTACAACCCCAAATCAGAAAAAGTTGGGACAGTATGGAAAATGCAAATAAAATAAAAATGCAGTGTTCCTTACATTTACTTTGACTTTTATTTGATTGCAGACAGGATGAACCTGAGATATTTCATGTTTTGTCTGGTCAACTTAATTTCATTTATTAATAAACATCCATTCCTGCATTTCAGACCTGCAACACATTTAAAAAAAAGTTGGGACAGTAAAGCATTTACCACTTTGTAATGTTGCTATTCCTGTTCACCACACTTAAAAGGCGTTTTGGCACCGAGGATACCAAGTGATTTAGTGTTTCAGCTTTTATTTTGTCTCATTCTTCCTGCAAACACGTCTTAAGATGTGCAACAGTACCGGGTCGTCGTTGTCGCATTTTTCCTTTCAAAATTCTCTGTTGGGGACAGGTCAGGACTGCAGGCAGGCCAGTCCAGTACCCGTCTGCAATCAAATAAAAGTCAAAGTAAATGTAAGAAACTCTGAGCAAGGCCCTTAACCCTCAATTGCTCATCGTGTTCCACTCATTGTGTAAGTCGCTTTGGATAAAAGCGTCTGCTTAATGCTGAAAATGTAAATGTAAATATGATACTGGTTCTAATATAACAGCCAAAACACACAGACATCAGTTTCAGAATCATGGACATTAATCTAGAGTTAGAAGTGATTTTTTTCTGTGACATCATTACATGATTATACTTTATTTGTAGTATTGCATAGGTTTCTTGCAATAATCAGTACTTAACAGCAAGACTACCTTTTGGTAACTATTAGGCCTTCTAACAGTGGCAGCATGGTGCATTCATTCTCTCTTTATCCTCTCTTTTCTTGCTGTGGTGGTTGACAGCCAATGCTTATTCAGGTGTGCTTTTGTTGCCCTGGCTGCTCTGTTCCCTTTTTGTAGGTCTGTGCTGTATTATCTAGTAACTGCAGCACAGTGGTGTCTAGTTGTTCTTCAGTCACAGTGCCAGCATGAGCACTGATGTGTGTGTGTGTGTGTGTGTGTGTGTGTGTGTGTGTGTGTTGGGGGGGGGGGGGGGGGGGGTACAGATCTGCTTTCAATTACTTTAACTTTTGTATGTGGAATTAAGGAAGATGTGGCAATACCAGAAAAACCTGGTGTGACTGTACAGTGTTAGTAACCTACACTGTATGGCCAAAAGTATGTGGCCACTCCTTATCGTTGAGTTCTAATGTTTTAGCCACACTCATTGACCAAATGACTTGCTTCTAACTTTGTGGAACAGTTTAGCAAAGGCCTCTTCATACTCCCACATGACTGTGTCCCTGTTCTGTCTGTAAAGACATAGTTTTTTGAGTTTGATTTAAAAGAACTTGGGTGCCCTGTACAGAGCCTTGACCTGAATTAATGCCAAGTTCACACTACACGACTTTCCAAGTCGTCAGGTCGCTGTACAGTTCACACTACACGATTGGATCTCTTGTAATCGGGAGTCTTTCAAGTCGGTGTGACTTTCACACTACACGACTGATCGGCAATAGGGTCTATCACCAACTGGAATCGCAGGCGAGCTTCTCTGGTCTCCCAAACTACGTTTTGTCACGAAAACAAACGCGAGAAGTGACTAGGGGTTTAATGATACCACGTCCAAAAATGCACATCAACAAGTATGGATTGTTCTATGCAACGTTGGTGTTTTGTAGAGAACGAAAAGGTCAGAAATACTGTATAAAACCTGTGTGTGTACTGATGTATTCTGATATAAACTATATTATGCCCATGTCCCACCTTTTTACAACTGCTCCCCTGCGTTTCCCCTCACACCGTATCTTGCGTTCTCACTGGCTGTTCAACACCGCACTCATTGCCAGTTGGGCAACTCCGATCCAGATATTTGACAAGCTAGAAATCTCTCTTCAGTGAGTGCTTGACGAGCCGCTCGGATCGAGTTGTTGAGTAGTTCACACATAGCGATTGAGAGCCGAGTTTGGATCGCCGAGCAAACGCAGAGTTGCTCCTCAGCCGGCAAATCTAGCGCCGACCAGTCGGCGAGCGAAAATCAGGGCAAAAGTCGTGTAGTGTGAACTAGGCATAATCTAAAGTTTGAGTTGTTGTTTTTCTTATGCTAGGATTATACTAGTTGTTCCCATTTGGGGTTGCCTGAGATGCAGATTGGATCTTCACACATGGTAAACGTGGAGCTTTTTACAGTAATAATTTAGGTTTTCTGAAGTGTTCCAGCTCTCTACGATTTACATTTAGATTTTTGCCTGTGGGTAAATGTTCTGCCATCCTGCCATCCACAAAAGTAAGATTTGGTCAGTCAGCATAATAGTGGTGCAGTTTAGACAAATTCTAGTCTTTACTAAAGACTTTCCTTTTCAGTAAGTGTTTCTGTTCTTCCTTTCCTGTAAAGCCAATGAGGTTGGTCCAGTAATACCAGTGGTACCACAGTTTAAGAAACACTGGCATAAGGATTTCTCTGTATGCTGTACATTAATACGCAACCGCTTGACTTTCACAAGCCAGTTAAACTCACTGAAGCTTTATCTTATCAGACATGAGGTAACAGCCTCAAAAGCTGCAGCCAGAACCACAACTGTCTACAATGCTACTTTCTCAATTCTTTAAAGGTCATTCAGACAAAAAAAAAAATCAACCATTAGGACAACTGCCTGGTTTGGTTTTGTGATAACTCAGTAGTTACCAGAGTGAGAGAACTGAATCTTGGATAAGGAACACCTCAGCTGTTCCAGAGGCACTGGTGACAGGAATAATTGCAGAAGTCATTCCCAGTTGCTGATGAGGATTTTCTTTAATGCATGTATGCTATTGTAGCATCTGCATAATACACAATACCGCTTAAAGTATTCAAGTTCTATGTTAGTCTTATTAAATGACCAGTCTTTGGGGTCTGCTACCTTACTGGGGAGTGGTCCAATTAACGCCTTGCAAATTCTGTTTTAGTAAGGAGTTTCCTTGCAACTCTTACTAAAAGATGTAAACCATTGGTTGATCCTTAAACATATTAGTCACAGTTGCTGACTTCTGCTTTTCCTCTAGTCATATATCCAATTACTTGATTGTATTTTGCTTCCTCTACTGTTGCTCATTTCCAATCCTGATTGAGGTGGCCGAGACTATCATCCCGTCACATGCAGCCAACTTGCACAAGGTGGGTTCTCATGGGTGTTCCACACAGAAAATCAAGCACCAATCCCCATTTTCCACCATCTCTGTGCAGAAACCATCAATCAGCCAGCAGAGGTTGTAATTGCAGCATTCTTGAGGAATCCGCTCTGGCATTATGACCCTTGGATGAGCCAATAATCATCCATATAGGCGCCCGGCCTGCTGGTAGTGTGCTAGCGTGTTTTATCACTGCGCCACCCAAGCGTCCTGAAGTTAATTTATACTAAGGAAATAACCTTAGACCCTATATATTACTGCGTTGAATGTTTAAAATACCTTGGCAACATATCACAAAGTCTTTTCATGTAATGAAGTGATGAGGTTGGAGAATCCAGTGCAAGGCATCTGAAAGCACTCCTCTGTACAAAGGGTGTTGGATCTGGAGCTCTCTAGATCCTCAAAGCTTTTTTAGCCTCTCTCGCCAAAGCTGTTCACTAGAGTGCAGGTCAGGTAACTTGGGTGGCCATGGCGAAAGCTGTATTTTAATGTGCTCATTATGCCCCTTTTTGTGTAGATATCTCTCTGTACGAAGATGTTGTTGAAGGTTGGAGGAATGCGAGCAGCTCTGAGTATTTTGGCAGTACGGAGGGCTTGCTGTTTGTCCCGCTCTGCCCACATGGCACCACAGACGGTGGAGTACAAACCTATTAAGAAGGTCATGGTGGCCAACAGAGGTGAGCCATCTTTGTATTTCTAAGCAATAAATGGTATTAATCACTTTATATTAAAAGAAAAAAAAAACCAAATATGCTAGTTTAGTGTCTAATGAGCGATTTTATAAATTTATTTGCAGGAGAGATTGCAATTCGGGTGTTCAGGGCTTGTACAGAGCTCGGGATCCGGACAGTAGCGGTGTACTCTGAGCAGGACACTGGCCAGATGCACAGGCAGAAGGCAGATGAGGCTTACCTGATAGGCAGGGGGTTGCCTCCTGTTGCTGCCTATCTCCATATACCCGACATCATCAAAGTGGCCAAGGTCAGAACCATTGCTTCTTACTTTAGTTCAGTTTAACTGCAAATTGTATCTTTGTTTTTGTTTGGAATGTTCCAGCAAAAAAAAAAAATTGACTGGTAAATTACACAAAACACACATTTAGCAATCAGAACCATCCAGCTAACAAGTGCCTATTTTTTAATAGAAGAAGAAGAAGAAGTACAACGAAATTCTCAAGGACCCAACATTGGCTGCATGGCAGAGCTGGGATTCAGACTCCCAACCTTTCAATTGATAGCGCAAAGCTTTACCACTAGGCTACCACTGTACCAAAACAGACCAGAATAGTGCTGTAATGCCACTTTTGGCACAGCTACTCATTCTTTTTGGGATGTAACCCAATACTCAACAGTGTATTTGTCACAGAACCTCTTGAGTGGTGTGTTACATGTCTGCAGATCTTACAAAGAGTTTGCTTTCTTTCCATGGCATCATTCTTGGTTTACATTGTTTGTCTTGTAACCGGTTGTATAATACTTCTACGAGAATAAACTGCAGTGGTAGAGTTGGTCTTATAAATCCTTTATTTGTACCTTTATATTGGTATAATGGCTTAAGAGAGTACAGATAACATGACCCAATTTGATGGGTGCACTTTCATACCCCATTATCAATAGAAAGGATACCCCCTTGAACAGATGATGATTGGGTGGTGGACTATTCTCATTTTTATATTTACGTCATTTAGCCGGCCCTTTTTCCATATTGATCTACAACTGTGAAGGAATACAGTCCAAGCAACTGAGGGTTATGGACCTTCCTTAAAGGCCCAACAGTGGTAATCTAGCAGAGGTGGGACTAGACTCAGCAATTATCTAAATATGGACATACACCGACAAGGCATAACATTATGACCACTGACAGGTGAAGTGAACAACACGGATTATCTCTTCATTACGGCACCTGTCATAATGTTATGCCTGATCGGTGTATAGCCACCTAAATGCTAACTGATGTAACACTCAGCTTGTAGTTATGCTGCATTTTTAATTGTCTTAACACATTTTGGAACACAACAGTATGTGAAAATGATTTCATGTAGCTCAAAGCATTTGCATTAACTATGTTCATTAGGTTTAAAATGACATAAATCTTAACATTTTGTACGCAAAATGTTTCTATATTTTATTATTACTGGACATCTAATAGCTAAATTTCCTACCATGATGGTTTTTATTAAAACAAAATGCAATTTTGCAATTCAAACTTGTTTAAACTTGGGAAAGTTTCTTGTTTCATAGCAGGTCCGGATAATCTTGTTAGACAGGCTGGATTTTGCCCAAGGGCAGGTATTTGCTGACCCCTACCCTAAACACAGAAGAGTCTAAAATAACATGCTGTTTAACAGCAGCTCTCATTACCCATACAAGTTCCCACAAGGTGTTAACAGTCATATGATGTGTATGGAGCCATTGTCTTTTAAACCAGTAGAAAATCTTTGTCTGCAGCTTTGTACATTCTAACTGTGCACTTAATATCTGTTTTTATGCTCAGTTCACGTTCTGCTTAACGTTCAGGTTAGCATTTTTAGATTGTACTTCTGAATCAAACCACATGTGTGGAACAGAACTGAGATTTAACAGGGACTGTACAGACTTTGGATACGTTTCAGTGTAGTATTTAAAATAAAATTGACTTTTTAGTGAATTTTTACTGTATTTTCATATTCAATTGCAAAACTTGAATCTTTAAAGATTTTAATTATCAGTACATTAAATTTGATAATAAAAATAGGATAGTAAATAGATGTTATATGGTAGTTGTTTATAACAGCCATTCATTTGGGGCCAAAGTGTCTAAACTTAAATATTGCACTAGATGTAACACTGCCAAGGCTTTAATATTGAGTTTAAGTGAAGGTGGTGCCAACCAGCCCAGCTAACATTGAACATACACAGTTGTTGTGTAATGTTGTTGTGTAATGAGGCTGTCTCATTTTATATCTTATTAATTTTTTAAAATTTGAATAAAATTTTAACACTCTCAGTTTCGCTGTGCACTATGGCCATCTCTGCCGGCTGCACAAGGCAAATAGGGTCGCAGGCTAGCACACGTCTACACCAACACAAGTGAAGCTCCCAGCTGCCTAAGCATGTACAGAGGACCACCCTACTTTCTCCATATTTCTCTGCCGCTTGTCTTGGCACTGTGCCCAGACAATAGGAGCCATGCTTGCAGCAGCAGGGAGGTAAATCCCCGTCCAGTCCTATTACACCTTAACATGGCCTAACATGGCTTGTTCAACGTCAGCTAGGCTGGTGGCACCACCATGACTTAAACTCAAGTGTTGAGCCTTGGCAGTGTTAGACTACCATATACCTGAGTGCCAGTGTTATCTGTTTAGTGTGCATTTAAACTAAAGGGGTGGGGTGTTTGGAACTGCTTTAAAAAGAGAGGATGTTTTTGTGGATAGTGCATATATGACTGACCAGGAGTTATGTCTCTTAAATTCTGATCTGACATGAGTACCACATATGTTTGTTTGTTCATTAGGATTTTAACGTCATGTTTTACACTGTGGTTACATTCTTGACAGGAACGATAGTTACTCATTACACAAGGTTTATTAGTTCACAAGGCTATATCGAACACAGTCTTGGACAATTTTGTATCTCCAATTCACCTCACTTGCATGTCTTTGGACTGTGGGAGGAAACCGGAGCTCCCGGAGTAAACCCACACAGACACGGGGAGAACATGCAGACTCCACACAGAAAGTACCCGAACCACCCACCTGGGGATCGAACCCAGGACCTTCTTGCTGTGAGGCAACAGTGCTACCCACTTAGCCACCGTGCCACCAGTACCACATATGAAAATAGGTCAGATTGGAACTAAAAATGTCATAATGTTTACACAGTAACAAACAGTTATCTGTGTTGTATATTAACAACATGGTTTGAGGCATTTTTTGTGCAGTGTGAACACACTGCTTTTGTTTTTTTACTGTTGGGCACTGTTCTGACAGGTCAAGCCTGAGATAGATGTAAACGATTCTATCAACAAAGGCTAAGCAAACAGATGTACTTGTCCTCTCTAGCTTTAGAAAGCATGACTCCGTTTGCCTCAGGCGGAGGTCAAACTTTCTCTCTCAGTGAAGGAATGAGAGCTGAAAAGTCACTGGTATCTGACTTGCTGCTGGAATCTGACAGGACAGGACCTCCTGAAATGGAAGACCAGTCAGACAGTGCAAAACATTCATCTTCCTCCTGATACTCAAGGGAAAGTGCAATGTGTGCTTCATAACAGTTTCCAGATTGTATGTTGGTCTGTTGTTGCTTAAAATAAAATAGCAAATTTCTTGGATAAAGAAATTGCTTAATTAAAAGTTTAGGCTTAATTATGAGGAGAGAAATTTGCCATATGCAGTAGCATTTTCTGTTATTTGATGGTAATCTGTGCTGATGATTTTAATGAGCAAAATTGTTCATTGTTTCTGTTTTGCATCATTTGTTCACTGAAAATCTACAAAATGTGAACGCTATATTTTATGTAATATTATGCAATAATAATATAGAACTTTAAATTGGGCTGTTAAAATGCAAAGAATCAAAAATAGGAAATTAAAAATAGGAAAAGAAAATTGAATTACAACAACCCACCTGCATTTCTCAACATTAAAAAAAAAGATTAAAAAAAAGAAATATTTTGGCTCCACAAGACACATGACTGTGGAAAAAAATTATATGTGACTACATTAGACACTATTCTTTGTAGAATAGTAACCAGTTTAGTACTGTAGTAAAATAATAAAATGGTTATGTAAACTTTTTTCTGTCCTACTCTTGTAATCTTTACCTCTTTAAAATGTCAAGCTGTACTGGAAACGCTCCCATGTCCTTCTGTCAAAAATAACAACTAGAGGCTGGTGAGTGTTTGAAACAACAAATAACATCTCAAGCTACATACAACCATATTAATAGTTGCTGGCTTTCTACAA
This sequence comes from Trichomycterus rosablanca, assembly GCF_030014385.1. Lineage (NCBI taxonomy): Eukaryota > Metazoa > Chordata > Actinopteri > Siluriformes > Trichomycteridae > Trichomycterus > Trichomycterus rosablanca. The sequence goes on from NC_086003.1 coordinate 21,732,437, forward strand.
TCGAGTGCAATTTAAATTGGATTAAACTGCAGATATTTGGGTTTATTGTAGTGAAATGGTTCAGAATATATAGATGATTTAATGTAAACAATGTAGACAAGTGTTAAAGAGACTAAAAGCTATTTGTAGCTATCAAAGCATTAGCATAACATTTAATATAAATATTAAATAAAATGACATAAGCACACAGTTAACAAGTTGACTGCTGTTTACTATAAGCATAGCAGCCCTTATTTAAGGTTATCATCTGTCATTTATTTGCATGTCAGGTGTGCAAAATCACATCACTTACTTAGTAACGCCATGAACGGGTGCCCAATACGTTGATCGTGATCGATCAGTCGATCGCATAGTGCACGCTGGTAGATCGCGCCTCATTTAAACAGGTCAACTTGATTGACATGAAATGTGGCCACTGTTTCTTTAATTTGCAGTTTGTTACCATAGCTACACCTCAGCCCGCCTAAAGCACTGCTAAACTAGAAAGTTTTCATTCATCAGTAGCCAGTTTGCATTTTTGTATTTTTCCTTTTGTAACCTACACTGTTTGTGAAAATAAGTGTGCAACCAAGAGCAAAGAAACCAAAAATGGTTCGATTTGGGCAAGACCACTGCAAAGACAGTTTCGTTCATATGTGAATTAAGCTAATGGAGAAATTTTAACCCTACAATCTTACATTCATATGAAGTCAAGGGCCTCTGCTGGACAATTTTAGAACTTGCTGGCTGAGGTAAAATATCCAAACATATGTGCCAAATATTTGACTGCCAGGATTTTTTGGATCAACCTACTTGTGTGAAATAGTCTTTTTCCACATGAAAATAATTAAGTCTAAATATCGGTCCACACCTACTAATGAACACTTGGAAACCTGTTTGAGAACTGGCATCAGCAGCTATTGTCCAGACTACATAAACCAGGCTGACACCATTCAGAGCAAATCATCAAAATAAGGTTGTGTGATTTTTCAGTTGCTTGCCCTGTAAAGCTATATATCAATATAGCAACTGACGCACATTTGAAAAAGCTACAAAGCTTTTTGAAAAGTTATGAGGCCAACCTTTTTAAAAAGTATATCGAGATGACCTGTCAACTGAAGTAGTAGAAGCCACAAAAGTGTGGGCCCTGTGTTAGAGGTAAATTTGTTATATATTTAATTCAGTTTTTGCTGAGGGCTCTCATAATAGAGTTTTAACAGCAAACTAATTTAGCTGTACATTCAATACATGTTATGTTTGACCTGACACTATACACACAAAACAGTTCTTGTATCAGGCTGCTTTTGTTGGCTATCCTATTTTTTTCTAAGGATTTACTGGCTGGGATTTGCAGCTTTCATTTTGGCCATTTTTTTTTGCTGCTGTGCTAGAAGTTACCCGTTGACTAACTGACTTGTGGCAAATGCAGCCTTTATACACAGAAGGGTTTGATGCACCCTGCATTGTGACACCTTATAACCAATATTATAATGATTTTTGGCAATTTGAGCCACTGTAGCTCTTTTGTTGGTCTGTACCAGACACCATTGCCTTCATGTCATGCCTGCATTTTTTGTGCAGTGTGAACACACTGCTTTTGTTTTTTTACTGTTGGGCACTTTTCTGACAGGTCAAGCCTGAGATAGATGTAAACGATTCTATCAACAAAGGCTAAGCAAACAGATGTACTTGTCCTCTCTAGCTTTAGAAAGCATGACTCCTTTTGCCTCAGGCGGAGGTCAAACTTTCTCTCTCAGTGAAGGAATGAGAGCTGAAAAGTCACTGGTATCTGACTTGCTGCTGGAATCTGACAGGACAGGACCTCCTGAAATGGAAGACCAGTCAGACAGTGCAAAACATTCATCTTCCTCCTGATACTCAAGGGAAAGTGCAATGTGTGCTTCATAACAGTTTCCAGATTGTATGTTGGTCTGTTGTTGCTTAAAATAAAATAGCAAATTTCTTGGATAAAGAAATTGCTTAATTAAAAGTTTAGGCTTAATTATGAGGAGAGAAATTTGCCATATGCAGTAGCATTTTCTGTTATTTGATGGTAATCTGTGCTGATGATTTTAATGAGCAAAATTGTTCATTGTTTCTGTTTTGCATCATTTGTTCACTGAAAATCTACAAAATGTGAACGCTATATTTTATGTAATATTATGCAATAATAATATAGAACTTTAAATTGGGCTGTTAAAATGCAAAGAATCAAAAATAGGAAATTAAAAATAGGAAAAGAAAATTGAATTACAACAACCCACCTGCATTTCTCAACATTAAAAAAAAAGATTAAAAAAAAGAAATATTTTGGCTCCACAAGACACATGACTGTGGAAAAAAATAATATGTGACTACATTAGACACTATTCTTTGTAGAATAGTAACCAGTTTAGTACTGTAGTAAAATAATAAAATGGTTATGTAAACTTTTTTCTGTCCTACTCTTGTAATCTTTACCTCTTTAAAATGTCAAGCTGTACTGGAAACGCTCCCATGTCCTTCTGTCAAAAATAACAACTAGAGGCTGGTGAGTGTTTGAAACAACAAATAACATCTCAAGCTACATACAACCATATTAATAGTTGCTGGCTTTCTACAATCGAGTGCAATTTAAATTGGATTAAACTGCAGATATTTGGGTTTATTGTAGTGAAATGGTTCAGAATATATCGATGATTTAATGTAAACAATGTAGACAAGTGTTAAAGAGACTAAAAGCTATTTGCAGCTAGCAAAGCATTAGCATAACATTTAATATAAATATTAAATAAAATGACATAAGCACACAGTTAACAAGTTGACTGCTGTTTACTATAAGCATAGCAGCCCTTATTTAAGGTTATCATGTGTCATGTATTTGCATGTCAGGTGTGACTGTCCCAAAATCACATCACTTACTTAGTAACGCCATGTTAGAATGGGTGCCCAATACGTTGATCGTGATCGATCAGTCGATCGCATAGTGCACGCTGGTAGATCGCGCCTCATTTAAACAGGTCAACTTGATTGACATGAAATGTGGCCACTGTTTCTTTAATTTGCAGTTTGTTACCATAGCTACACCTCAGCCCGCCTAAAGCTAGAAAGTTTTCATTCATCAGTAGCCAGTCTGCATTTTTGTATTTTTCCTTTTGTAACCTACACTGTTTGTGAAAATAAGTGTGCAACCAAGAGCAAAGAAACCAAAAATGGTTTGATTTGGGCAAGACCACTGCAAAGACATTCATCGTTCATATGTGAATTAAGCTGATGGAGAAATTTTAACCCTACAATCTTACATTCATATGAAGTCAAGGGCCTCTGCTGGACAATTTTAGAACTTGCTGGCTGAGGTAAAATATCCAAACATATGTGCCAAATATTTGACTGCCAGGATTTTTTGGATCAACCTACTTGTGTGAAATAGTCTTTTTCCACATGAAAATAATTAAGTCTAAATATCGGTCCACACCTACTAATGAACACTTGGAAACCTGTTTGAGAACTGGCATCAGCAGCTATTGTCCAGACTACATAAACCAGGCTGACACCATTCAGAGCAAATCATCAAAATAAGGTTGTGTGATTTTTCAGTTGCTTGCCCTGTAAAGCTATATATCAATATAGCAACTGACGCACATTTGAAAAAGCTACAAAGCTTTTTGAAAAGTTATGAGGCCAACCTTTTTAAAAAGTATATCGAGATGACCTGTCAACTGAAGTAGTAGAAGCCACGAAAGTGTGGGCCCTGTGTTAGAGGTAAATTTGTTATATATTTAATTCAGTTTTTGCTGAGGGCTCTCATAGAGTTTTAACAGCAAACTAATTTAGCTGTACATTCAATACATGTTATGTTTGACCTGACACTATACACACAAAACAGTCCTTGTATCAGGCTGCTTTTGTTGGCTATCCTATTTTTTTCTAAGGATTTACTGGCTGGGATTTGCAGCTTTCATTTTGGCCATTTTTTTTTGCTGCTGTGCTAGAAGTTACCCGTTGACTAACTGACTTGTGGCAAATGCAGCCTTTATACACAGAAGGGTTTGATGCACCCTGCATTGTGACACCTTATAACCAATATTATAATGATTTTTGGCAATTTGAGCCACTGTAGCTCTTTTGTTGGTCTGTACCAGACACCATTGCCTTCATGTCTTCTGTCATCAATGAGTCTTGGTTGCCCAACAGCCTGTATAATGAGGACTGTCATTGTCGTTTAAAATCTGTTCATCATGTCATGGATCTCTTTATAGGTTTTATTTTGAACTGATCTTCTGACTGGATTTTTCAAAGCAATTCTTTAAAAATTGGCAATTTAACTGCTGTACAATTTTCGTTTAAAAGAACCAACACAAGCCGCTCAGGTGGCGCAGCGGTAAAAACACACGCTGGAACACCAGAGCTGGGATCTCGAATACATCGTATCGAGTCTCAGCTCTGCCTGCCGACTGGGCTGAGTGGCCACATGAACAACGATTGGCCTGTTGTTCAGATAGGGGTGGGATATTAAAGCTGGATAGGGACTCTCTCATAACTAATGCAATTATGACCTCTGCTGGCTGATTGATGGTGAGAAGGGAAAAGAGTGCTGTCAGGGTGTGTCTCTCCATACACAGTGCTGATCCCCACTGCACTACAGTGTAGGGGACAAAATGCATACGGCTGCTGCCCATATGTCGGAGGGGGCGTGGGTTAGCTTCGTTCTCTTAAATCAGAGCGGGGATCGGCATTGGTGGAGAGGAATATATATATAAAGAACCAACACAAGCAGCTTACTTGTTAATTACTAACATTTTACTACTCTGCACAAGCATGAACCCTGACCTGGTGAATAGCTGTCATATGTCATGCGCTAGCAGTGAACCATTGACCATTTAAGATGTACAAAATTGTACTCTTTCACTAATGAATTATAATGTCCACAGTTATTGTGTTGTTTTGAGGTATTTGAAAGCAGCCGCCCCAAAACAACAGTAGACAAATGCTTTGACTGTACCTGATAAAACTGCATTTTTGGTATTATTAAAAAATAGTGAGTAGTTATTAGGGTGTACACCATAACTTACCAAGTTACGACAACACCATAACAAGCCTTGATCTCATTGCAAAGGAATAGTCTCATTTCTTGATGGATGTTTCTTTTTAATGGTCCTATATCTGATCGCTTTTTGTCTGTGTCCAACAGGAGAATGATGTGGATGCCATTCATCCAGGCTATGGTTTTCTTTCTGAGAGGGCTGATTTTGCTCAGGCGTGTTTCGATGCCGGCGTGCGCTTTATCGGCCCGCCTCCGGAGGTGGTTCGCAAGATGGGCGACAAGGTGGAGGCTCGCTCCATTGCCAACCAGGCTGGTAGGTAGATTCATTAAGTGGAAAATGGAATTCGCACAGTTGTGATTTGTAATTAAGTGGGAGAATATTATGTCAAATTTTACACTAATACATAAGCAGTTCCACCATCTTTAATCAATTAGCATAAAGTACCATCCCTTTAAGATCCAACACAGCAGAGCAGTTTATTGTAGACAAGTAATTAGCCTACCTGTTTTTGGGATTGCAGGATCATGTGAACTTTAAGGTTTATCTTTAAACTTATCAATAGGAATTGAGCAGAGCAGTAAGCGCACTCCTTCTGCCGCCGTGAAATAGTGCACTCTGCTTTTAGTTCCTAGATAATTGGTCCTACTAGAGATGGAAGAGAAACACATTGTTAGTGTCGAACTTCCACAAATAGACAGCAGCAATCGCAAATAGCAAAAGCAGTTTTCTTGTCATGTTGAATACTCAGTGATGAACTACACAGGGATAAAAGGTAATAGACAGGCGCAGCGCGATATTCTGCTAGCACACCAGCGCCAAGGTTCTGAACTCCTCGGTTCAGAACTTGCCGTTGCCACCGGTCGGCTGGGCGCCATCTGGCAGGTATAATTGCCAGTGCCTGCAGGGAGGGATGACCGGAATGTGTGGGTGGGGTTTTCAAACGCTGTGTAAGGACCCTGACTGGTGGATAAAGGTGCCTGTGCAGAGTGCATGGGTGGAAAATGGTTGTGCGTGGGTCGGAGGAAGCGTGAGCAGCAATATACCCACCTCGACTGCAAAAAAAATCGGAGATCCCCAGCAGCGACAGTCAAATTGACTACACTAAATTGGGAACTGCCGTTGTGAACAGGGTGTTGAGTGATCGACTATTCGGCCGACAATAGAAAAAAAGGCCTTTTCTGGTCTGAACATAGGGTAAGGGGGTGTGGTCAGATGGAAATATCTATATCTATATCTGCTATCTACTCCTAGCTGTGGATCAATATGAGGGGAGCAGCATGGTCTTCTGGACATGCTGAAACTCTTTGTTCTTTGTATAAATCTTACACTGGCTGGTGTAAATCTAGTCCTACCAATCTAGTCGGATCCTCTCTACTGATGTTGATCTCCGCCCTGATTGAGGAGAGCGAGACTGACACGCCCTCTCTGACACTGCATCTTTTCACCTGCACGAAGCGAGTTCATATGCGAATCAGCTTTGTGTATGTGGAGCCACACCCTGATCAACATATTATTCCTCATCTCTGTGCAGCATCATCAATCAACCAGCAGAGGTCATAATTGCATCAGTTATGAGGCTCCCACCCTGTATGAACAACAGCCAATTGTTGTTTGTGTAGGCGCCCAGCCTGCTGGATGGCAGAGCTGAGTTTCGAACTGACGAGTCATCTCTGGTGTGCTAGTGTGTTTTACTGCTGCGCCACCTGAGTGCCCATAGTGATATATGTTTAATCCTGTTCTGGAGTTTTTCCTTTAGTTAAATTGTCCAACTGTACAGCTGAAATCTCTCCAGTGAGCTATTTCACTTTCATCTGAAATAGCAGGTAGCCTATTTAAACACATTATATCGGGAACAGACATTTTAATGCTGGCAATCATGTTTGGCGTCAGCGGTGATTTTTCTTGCCACGTTGCAGTTAAACAGCTGTGCTACATTCACCGTGTTAGTGACTCAGTGTTTTTACTGTCTAGGTGTGCCAGTGGTCCCGGGAACAAATGCTCCCATCTCCTCCTTGCAAGAGGCCCAGGAGTTTTCCAACACCTACGGCTTCCCAATTATCTTCAAGGCGGCGTATGGAGGAGGAGGTCGTGGCATGCGGGTGGTGCGAGAGTATGAGGTGAGTCGAGTTTGGTATGAAGCCAAGTTATGAAGATTTAAAGCCACAATATAGGGAGAGCCTATTACGAGTGGATTCAGTCTTTACACTTGCGTAAACGTCTGGTTTGTTATTGGATCTGATTTGATATTTCCCCCTGTCATGTTATAAAATATGACCTTCATAATATATGATGTGATATTTATGATGCAACAAATCATGCCTATCCTGAAGCTTGCCATCACACATTTCACAATTTAAATAATTAAACTCTGTTACTGGTTGCATGTCAGTACTTGATCAACACCAGTATTGGCTGATAGTCGGAACATACCCAGAACATTGGCACAAATATACACTGCACAATGAATACCTAACAGTTCTATGCCTGTAGACCATAAAAAGTTCAGTTTAGGTTAGTATGTGTATGATTCACCCTTGCCCCACTTATTCATCATCAGAGCTTCGATGCCAGCCATGAGGTGTAAATTAGGATTTGGACCAGCATAAGCAGTACTATACACTGATCAGCCATAACATTAAAACCACCTCCTTGTTTCTACACTCACTGTCCATTTTATCAGCTTCACTTACCATATAGAAGCACTTTGTAGCTCTACAATTACTGACTGTAGTCTATCTGTTTCTCTACATACTTTTTTAACCTGCTTTCACCCTGTTCTTTGATTGTGGATCATTCTCAGCACTGCAGTGACACTGACATGGTGGTGGTGTGTTAGTGTGTGTTGTGCTGGTGTGAGTGGATCAGACACAGCAGCGCTGCTGGAGTTTTTAAATACGGTGTCCACTCACTGTCCACTCTATTAGACACTCCTACCTAGTTGGTCCACCTTGTAGATGTAAAGTCAGAGACTTTCGCTCATCTTTTGCTACTGTTTGAGTTGGTCATCTTCTAGACCTTCATCAGTGGTCACAGGACGCTGCCCGTTTGGCGCTGTTGGTTGGATATATTTTTGGTTGGTGGACTATTGTCAGTCCAGCAGTGACAGTGATGTGTTTAAAAACTCCATTAGCATTGCTGTGTCTTATCCACTCATACCAGCACAACACACACTAACACACCACCACCATGTCAGTGTCACTGCAGTGCTGAGAATGATCCACCACCCAATTGATACCTGCTCTGTAGTAGTCCTGGGAGAGTTCTGACCATTGAAGAACAGCATGAAAGGGGGCTAATAAAGCATGCAGAGAAACAGATGGACTACAGTCAGTAATTGTAGAACTACAAAGTGCCTCTATATGGTAAGTGGAGCTGATAAAATGGACAATGAGTGTAGAAACAGGGAGGTGGTTTTAATGTTATGGCTTTCTCCAAAATCCTCTATGGAAATGTAATCGGGGTGCAGTTGTGGCTGCACTGTGAATGCAATGACTTTACCCAAAATTGTTTTTAAAGCCTTAGGGCAGGAAGCTCTGATGGCCAAGGTTTGAAAAAAGTTTAACCTTACATTCATAATAACAAACTTATCATTATGCTTAAACGCTCGCACAGTTCAGTGCCAGTGCTAAGGGTATAGGCCACAGGGATAATAACTAAGCACCTTTACCTTTATTCACAATCACAAAAAGCTGTTTTATGGTGCAATGAGATTTACTTTCACGTTTGTAGCTTTTTTTTTATTTGTCAAGTGTGTTGATTACCGTGTGTGTGTGTGTAGGAGCTAGAAGAGAACTATCAGCGGGCGTACTCTGAAGCTCTGGCAGCCTTTGGCAATGGTGCTCTGTTTGTGGAGAAGTTCATTGAGAAGCCGAGGCACATTGAAGTGCAAATCCTGGGTGAGTTGGTTTAGGAGATAATCCACAGGCAGTCTCTCGTTACGAGGCTTAGAGAGCTTAAAAACCCGCTCTGGTTTTATCTCGCCGCTTAATGGCTTTTACTGGCATGTCCTTTGTGTTTTAATTATACCTACTTTTAGCAAATAGAGAGCATTTTTTACATGCTGATATATACGTTGATATATACGTTGGCCCAGAGTGTCTTCATTCAAGTTTTTACAAGAGACAATTATATTTCTCATGTCTGAACACATTGATTAATCATGTGCATTTATTTTTGTGAACCAACACGTCTTCGTGAAACTTGTTGATCTTCTTTTCGGCAGCAGTTCCATTAAACTGCTGATTAGATGTATGCATTTTTTTTTTTTTTTTTTTGCTATCTGGGACTTCTTGCTTCATCTCTCTTTAGGTCATGCCTTTCAATTTCATTTGGAGTGGTCCTGACCATCGTAAACCTTAAATATTTTTCTATTTCTTCTACCTTATTGTTGATTATGTACTGTATGTACTGTAAAATAGTTTCAGGACCCACCTCAATTATTAAATAAATGTTAATAATTAGGGCTCGCACCTATCCAATACTCTGTATAGGTATAAGTTTGATATTGGCCCAAATCACTGGATCGGATATCGGAAGAAAAAAAAAAACATGTATCCGATCTGATACTGTTGCCTAATGTAAATAACACTTAATGTAAATAAGGCGTTTGTTTGTGTGTAAAGCAAACAACACACAAAGATACTGTATGTTCCAACAGAGTGACGTTTATTGCCAGCTCACTCGGCAACTGCTGTAACAAGGTGCATTTTGATGACATCGTTAACATGTGCCACTGATCTACAACTCATCTGCAACAGCCATTCAGAAATTAAAACACACTGATCTACTTAAACTTTTAGCATTAAAAAAAATCATCTACTACTGCCACATCTGTTTAAACACAATAAAAATTGCTTTATAAATGATAAATCGCTCACCTGGAGATCTCTCACATCCTCAACGATTAATCCATTAGTGTTATGAAATGAAACAAACTACACCGTTTCCCGTTTAGCCACAGATGTCCTCTTCAAAATCCTTTGGTTTGCTTTGGTTTTTAATAATCTAAAAATGTGACAGAACTTTAACGGAAAATCTCAACTCTGCGTCAATTCTAATTGGTCCATCGCGTCTGATTGACATCCACATCTTGTTGTAGGTTCTGTATTTATTCCTTTAGAATATTTGTTTCACAGTCTGAGCATTGTTATTTAGATATCTAGTTTAACCATGGTGCATTGAGACATGTATTATTACTGCTTAGTTGTTTGAGAGGAGAAATGACGGTGTCTGATTGGTATTGGCAGATACTCAATTTGCGGTATCGGTATCGGACATAAAAAAGTGGTTTCGAGCCAGCCCTATTAATAATGCTAGATGGATTGTCAGATGCTTGTTGGTAGTGATTCACCGGTGTATGATGGTGTATGTAAACTAGTTCACAAGAACATGTTCAACATTCTTAAAAACACAGCATGTTGCTAATTATATATCCAAGACTTATTAGTATACTTATATACCTATTATAGTGCGGCATTGTGGCTCGGTGGGTAGCACTGTCACCTCACAGCAAAAGGGTCCTGGGTTTGATTCCTATGTGGAGCGGTCCGGGTCCTTTCTGTGTGGAGTTTACATCTCCCTGGGTTTGCATGGGTTTCCTCCCACAGTCCAAAGACATGCAAGTGAGGTGAACTGGAGATACAAAAATTGTCCATGACTGTTTGACATTAAAATATTTGAACTTATGAATCTTGTGTAACCAGTAACTACCTGTCCTGTCATAAATGTAACCAAATTGTGTAAAACATGACGTTAAAATCCTATTAAAAAGGCTGCATGGTGGCTCAGTGGGTAGCACTGTCACCTCACAGCAAAAGGGTCCTGGGTTTGATTCCTATGTGGAGCAGTCTGGGTCCCTTCTGTGTGGAGTTGGCATGATCGCCCCGTGTTTGCGTGGGTGATCAGTTTCCTCCCACAGTCCAAAGACGTGCAAGTGAGGTGAATTGGAGATACTAAATTGTTCATGACTGTGTTTGACATTAAAAGACTTGATGAATCTTGTGTAATAATTAACTACCTGTCCGGTCATGAATGACCAAAGTGTGTAAAACCTGACGTTCAAATCCTAAATAATTAACTAAATAAATATACTTATTATATACTTATTAGTATTATTAGTATATTAGTATATTATTAGTATATACTTATTATTAGTATTTGGGCCAACAGTAATGATTGAGAGTTTCATCCTTGGATGTTTTATGTTTGAGCTGCAGCTACATTTTCTCCTCCAGAATACTGTTATGAGACCCGAAAACACAACGTGCTGTTAATAACATTTCCAAAAATAAAAGTGGTGCATTACGCGTCATCGACTCCTATTACTTTTGTCTCAGATCGATGGTGTAGAGGGAAATTTGATTTATAGTGCGGGATGGTGCAATCTACACCATACAATGGTCGAAATTCCAAAAAAAGTATTACAATGGATTGAAAAGTGATTGTAAAATTGTTGTTTCATGCAGGTGATAAGTACGGCAATGTGATTCACCTGTATGAGAGAGACTGCTCCATCCAGAGGAGACACCAAAAAGTGGTAGAGATTGCCCCGGCTACACAGTTAGACCCACACCTCCGAGATAGGCTTACAGCAGACTCGGTCAGCCTGGCCAAGCAGGTATTACTGCACACACTTTCACACACTGTTAACTCTTTGCTGTCTAGGATGTCGCTGTTTGCGGCATGTAATCTATTTTTATTACAAACTCAACCAGAACAATGCAAAAATTATACTCACCAATATGAATGTGAAGCTAGAAATCATTGAGCTAATACAAAGACCCCATATTTATACCTGCCACAGTTCAAAGACATGAAGGTCAGGTGAATTGGAGATACAAAATTGAACTTGAACTGATGAATCATGCATAACCTGTAACTACCTGTCCTGTCATGAATGACGTTGACATGACGTTACAATCCTAATAAACAAACAAAGCCCTAACCCCGATCCTAATGACCACGTTTAGAATGCATTGGAACATCAGGCCTTCTTGTCCAACATCAGTGGCTGATCTCACAATTGCGTTTAGATTTAATGTGCACACATTACCATAGACACGGTCCAAATTCTTGTAAAAAGCATTCCTAATAAATGGAGGCGGTCGGCACGTTGGCTCGGTGGGTAGCACTGTCGCCTCACAGCAAGAAGGTCCTGGGTTTGATTCCCAGCTGGAGTGGTCCGGGTCCTTTCTGTCTGGAGTTTGCATCTCCCTGTGTTGGCCTGGGTTTTCTCCGGGAGCTCTGGTTTCCTCCCACAGTCCAAAGACATGCAAGTGAGTTGAATTAGAGATACAAAATTGTGCATGACTGTGTTCGATATAACCTTGTGAATTGATGAATCTTGTGTAATGAGTGTCTGTCATGAATGTAACCAAAGTGTAAAACTTGACATTTAAATCCTAATAAAATAAAAAATAAATAAATACATGGAGGGGGCGCTCAGGTAGCACAGCGGGATATTCCGCTAGCACACCAGCACTGAGTTTCTGAACTCCTCGGTTCGAAACTCGGTGTTGCCACCGGTCAGCTGGGTGCCATCTGGCGGGCATACTTGGCAGTGCCTGCAGCAGATACTAATACTAATGGCTGTGCAGAATACATGGGCGAGAAGAGGGGGGCTGTAAATGTGTCGGAAGAGACGTGTACAGCGACGTGCTCTCCTCGGATGCAATCTGGTATCTGTCAGCAGCAGAAAATAAATATGCATAAAAAATATATATATATACAGTGTATCACAAAAGTGAGTACACCCCTCACATTTCTGCAGATATTTAAGTATATCTTTTCATGGGACAACACTGACAAAATGACACTTTGACACAATGAAAAGTAGTCTGTGTGCAGCTTATATAACAGTGTAAATTTATTCTTCCCTCAAAATAACTCAATATACAGCCATTAATGTCTAAACCACCGGCAACAAAAGTGAGTACACCCCTAAGAGACTACACCCCTAAATGTCCAAATTGAGCACTGCTTGTCATTTTCCCTGCAAAATGTCATGTGATTTGTTAGTGTTACTAGGTCTCAGGTGTGCATAGGGAGCAGGTGTGTTCAATTTAGTAGTACAGCTCTCACACTCTCTCATACTGGTCACTGAAAGTTCCAACATGGCACCTCATGGCAAAGAACTCTCTGAGGATCTTAAAAGACGAATTGTTGCGCTACATGAAGATGGCCAAGTCTACAAGAAGATTGCCAACACCCTGAAACTGAGCTGCAGCACAGTGGCCAAGATCATCCAGCGTTTTAAAAGAGCAGGGTCCACTCAGAACAGACCTCGCGTTGGTCGTCCAAAGAAGCTGAGTGCACATGCTCAGCGTCACATCCAACTGCTGTCTTTGAAAGATAGGCGCAGGAGTGCTGTCAGCATTGCTGCAGAGATTGAAAAGGCGGGGGGTCAGCCTGTCAGTGCTCAGACCATACGCCGCACACTACATCAAATTGGTCTGCATGGCTGTCACCCCAGAAGGAAGCCTCTTCTGAAGTCTCTACACAAGAAAGCCCGCAAACAGTTTGCTGAAGACATGTCAACAAAGGACATGGATTACTGGAACCATGTCCTATGGTCTGATGAGACCAAGATTAATTTGTTTGGTTCAGATGGTCTCAAGCATGTGTGGCGGCAATCAGGTGAGGAGTACAAAGATAAGTGTGTCATGCCTACAGTCAAGCATGGTGGTGGGAATGCCATGGTCTGGGGCTGCATGAGTGCAGCAGGTGTTGGGGAGTTACATTTCATTGAGGGACACATGAACTCCAATATGTACTGTGAAATACTGAAGCAGAGCATGATCCCCTCCCTCCGGAAACTGGGTCGCAGGGCAGTGTTCCAGCATGATAATGACCCCAAACACACCTCTAAGACGACCACTGCTTTATTGAAGAGGCTGAGGGTAAAGGTGATGGACTGGCCAAGCATGTCTCCAGACCTAAACCCAATAGAACATCTTTGGGGCATCCTCAAGCGGAAGGTGGAGGAGTGCAAAGTCTCGAATATCCGCCAGCTCCGTGATGTCGTCATGGAGGAGTGGAAAAGCATTCCAGTGGCAACCTGTGAAGCTCTGGTAAACTCCATGCCCAGGAGAGTTAAAGCAGTTCTGGGAAATAATGGTGGCCACACAAAATATTGACACTTCAGGAACTTTCACTAAGGGGTGTACTCACTTTTGTTGCCGGTGGTTTAGACCTTAATGGCTGTATATTGAGTTATTTTGAGGGAAGAATAAATTTACACTGTTATATAAGCTGCACACAGACTACTTTTCATTGTGTCAAAGTGTCATTTTGTCAGTGTTGTCCCATGAAAAGATATACTTAAATATCTGCAGAAATGTGAGGGGTGTACTCACTTTTGTGATACACTGTATATACAGTGGGGGAAATAAGTATTTGATCCCCTGCTGATTTTGTAAGTTTACCCCCTTACAAAGACTTGAACAGTCTATAATTTTTATGGAAGGTTTATTTTAACAGAGAGAGACAGAATATCAACAAAAAATCCAGAAAAAAAACATTAAATAAAAGTTATAAATTAATTTGTATAAATATAAATATAAATATAAATAGTGGCTGTTGCAAGGGGGTGCACTGCATTTTAATGCCCATGGTTCTGGACTTGAATGTCCAACAACTTATGATCAAGTGTTCACAAACTTTGGGCCACCTAGTGTACATACAGTATTAGTTAAAAGCTTAGATCCTGCACTTTTTTTGAAAGGGTTGTTATTACAACCGGCACACAAGTGACACTTCGTGTTGCTGATAATTTCAGATTCACAGGAGCTGAATTGCCTTTATGCAACTTGTTAACGTGTGGCCAACAACTTGGACTAGTGCATGTTAACTTTACTGTGTCAATCTGTGCCAAGATTCCAGTACACTCACTCAGACAGTTATAAGATGTAACACAGCAACTTTATTACATATAACTGTCCTTGTGTTTAGTTATGTAAGACCCTTGAACACTTCTTCAGTGTTTTATGGTCAGTCATGCTTTTCTTCCTCTTTGCTTCAACCAAGCAACAATGAGTCAGTTCTGTGCCCACTCTACATTATTTCCTCTCATCTTTTTCTGAACGGCCATCAGGATATAATGAAGCGACAAAGCAATACGTGAAAAAACCTCTAAGTAGTATTTACATCTCTGAACTTTAGCGTTTTATTTATCAGTGCAGTATGAAAAACATTAAGACTCTTACTCATCAACCTTTTATGAAAACTAAGTGCAGGTTTACTGTAAAAGAATGATGCACATACTGTTGCATAATCAAAATAAAACTCTTATGACATGCTAGGATGGGTCTAACAGTCATCACCCCACTGCTGCGTTCTCTTTACTGGCTTCCTGTAGCTGCACACATTCAGTTTAAAACACTGATGCTCGCCTACAAAGCCAAAAAAGGACCAGCCCCAAGCTACCTTCAAGGTCTAATAAAACCCTGCCTTGTGCACGCAACTTCTGAGCCACTAGTCTCGCTCGGCTTGATTCTCCACCCAGAACTCAGGGAAGACAAGCATCAAGCAAAATGTAAATGTCTTTTCATTATATATCATCATATCATTTTTGAGATTGCACAATTTGGAAACCAGTTTATTTAATTATAAATAAAGGTGTAAGTACATTATAAGTACAGTTTTATATATGATTTTACTTGCCCGTGAAGAACTTGGCAATGTCTCCATTGTGATACCGGTTTGCAGTGTGATTAGATATAAGCTGCTGATTTTGGATCTCACCTTAGGACCTCTATAGCTTTAAGGCAGGGCTTTACCCAGGCCACTCCCAAACTGGTGTGCTTATTTTTAGTCAGTCACACTCAAAGTAGCTTTTGTGTTATTGATCATAGTCAAAGAACAACAGTTTATAATTTTTAAGGAGTATTTTGTCATTTCCCAAATGCATTGTTGCCAAGCAGGCCAGTCATTTCTGAGTAGAGTCACCACCAAGTTTTAGACCAAGGTAGGTGCCTTTTTTTTTAACAAGGCTCTTAACCCTCACTTGCTTATACAGTATCCTGTCTTTATTGAAAAAATACAATACAAAAGGCTCAGTGGAAATGTAGCTGAGCACAGATAAAATACCTCAACACATGGAACGATACTGTGGGTCATGAACCAAACAGATAATGTGTCATGTAATAATTACTACTCATTTGTAATATCCATGACCTCAGCTCCACTGGTCATTTAAAATTTACTTGCTAACTAGGGCTGGGTGGTATATTGCAAATATCTATGTATTCGATATTACTTTTCACACGATGTTGAAAATGACCATATTTAATATAGAGCATGCGTAGAATACACAGATTACCATTTGAGAATGTTTAAAACTGAGCATAAAAGCGCTGTTCATCATACCAACAGTCAAACATGGTGCTGGTAGTTCATGACTTGGCATGTCATAGTTGATGGAACCATGAATTTATGGAACTCTCTCTCCAAAAATCCTGACTGAGAATGTCCAGCTATTAGTTGGTGACCTAAAGCTCAAGCACATCTGGGTTATGCAACAGGACAGTGATCTGGGGAACACAAGATGATGATACAGGTTTTTAATAAATTTCATCTTAGAAATGTCAAAAGCTGGATTTTGTGTGTACTCATGTTGTTTTTATCTTACATTAAATTTCAATGTGACATTAGCAAAATAGATGAAATGAAGTAAGGAGCAAATACTTTTTTTACAACACTACAGGTTATTCATTAGGCTGGGATTTGCCTGGACCCACATAAAGGTGCTAACTACAATTTAAACACCAGATGTCACTGATGTGATGCAGTGGCCATCAGACCTTGAACTAAAATAGAATCAAAGTGCCTCGTTCACATGAGCTGCTCATTAAAGGCTGAATCAAGAGACGTGTGGTCGGATTCTTCCCAGAACACTGTGAGCGATGAATTCTCACTGATTGTCTCTGTATGTGGAGATCAGATTATAGTCTGATTGGAAGAGGGCATGTAGATCTGAAATGTGGAAGAATTTGGACTGTATCATGCTGGGTACGGATGTTCTGATAGAGGCCTGCGTGTTAGACTAGACCAGGTGCTATTCATTTTAGTTCAGGGTACCTGGAGAAAGTATGCCTAGAATTGTTATAAAAATACCACATTTACATTAATTCCCTGTACCAAGGACATTCATAAGACTGTGTACTTTGATATGTATAATATCAAATGAGGAATAAGTACTCATTACACTCATTAGCTTTGCATAATACACCAATCAGGCATAACATTAAAACCACCTCTTTGTTTCTACACTCACTGTCCATTTTGTCAGCTCCACTTACCATATAGAAGCACTTTGTAGTTCTACAATTACTGACTGTAGTCCATCTGTTTCTCTGCATACTTTTTAAACCTGCTTTTACCCTGTTCTTCAATGGTCAGGACCCCCCACAGGACCACTACAGAGCAGGTATTATTTAGGTGGTGGATCATTCTCAGCACTGCAGTGACACTGACATGGTGGTGGTGTGTTCGTGTGTGTTGTGCTGGTATGAGTGGATAAGACACAGCAATGCTGCTGGAGTTTTTAAATACCATGTCCACTCACTGTCCACTCTATAAGACACTCCAACCTAGTTGGTCCACCTTGTAGATGTAAAGTCAGAGACGATCGGTCATCTATTGCTGCTGTTTGAATTGGTCATCTTCTAGACCTTCATCAGTGGTCACAGGACGCTGCCCACGGGGCGCTGTTGGCTGGCTGTATTTTTAGTTAGTGGGCTATTCTCAGTCCAACAGTGAGAGTGAGGTGTTTAAAAACTCCATCAGCGCTGCTGTGTCTTATCCACTCATACCAGCACAACACACACTAACACACCACCACCATGTCAGTGTCACTGCAGTGCTGAGAATGATCCATCACCTAAATAATACCTTCTCTGTGGTGGTCCTGGGAGAGTCCTGACTATTGAGGAACAGCATGAAAGGGGGCTAACAAAGCATGCAGAGAAACAGATGGACTACAGTCAGTAATTGCAGAAGCCAGTGTTGTGGCTATCATTTGAAGGCAGCTTGACAAATACTATGAAAATACCAATGTTCTACCTATAATATTGTTCCAACAGGGCTTTAGCATATGTATGTCCTAGAGTAAAGCACATACAGAAAGCACTTCTATAAGTCTATAAATACTACACTTTGGAAGCATCACTCCAGAACATTTGTACTTTATTAATATCATCATATGAGGGCTCTTCAAAATATTTTAAAAACAAATTACTTCACTTTTCTACATAGTCACCGTCTAATGCATTTTTCCCAGCATCGTACCAACTTTTTAATGGTTGAGTGCATAGCCACTAATGCACCACTGCTTTCACATTATCACCACATGAAAATCTTTTTCCCCTTAAAGCTTCTTTGAGCATCCAGAAAAGTGGAAATCATTCATTAAATCATTCATTCATTCATTCATTTTCTTATCCGCTTATCCAGTTAGGGTCGCAGGGGGGTGCTGGAGCCTATCCCAGCTTTGCAATGTGTGCAAGGCACACAGTGACACCCTGGACGGGACGCCAGTCCATCGCAGGGCAGACGCACACACACACACACACACAGTGTGTAATTCAGTGTCTCCAATTAACCTGACTGCATGTTTTTGGACTGTGGGAGGAAACTGGAGCTCCCGGAAGGCAAACTCTGCACAGTGCTACCCACTAAGCCACCGTGCCACCCCTCTTAAATCAAAGATTCCTTATTTACAGGAGCATTTTCTCAAAACAATATAAAGAACATAGCAGTTTTACTGGGGCACACCTGTACCTCTCTGCTTGCCAGTTAGCCAGTTAGTCACAACTGTGCATCTGATAAACACTAAACAGATGAAGTGATTTAATACATAAGTGGACATTAGTCTGCAATGAATGCGAAATGAGCAAATGAACACTAAAGACATTTTATTAATTACATTTCTTTTGTTTATGTGCAATTTCTTGATCAAATAAACAATAACAGTCTAAAATCTATTCAGCTTTCCACCACATTTGGCAAAACTGCATCCACATTTCTTCCTCTGACGTACACATAGGGAACACTGAGTATTTGGGGAAAAAAAGTGTAATTAGTTCCCTTCTGCAGTTCCTAATTTAATATCATCGTCTGTCATATGAGTGGCTAGATGAAATGTGTAGGTAATGAGCTATCATTATCTTGTCTGCTGCACAGCTTTCACTTCATTTGAGTAAATATTTATGTTATGTCCGATCCGCTGTGCAAAAAAATAAGAAACTGGCTTGGGCTGAAAGCATTTTCTACTAGGGATGTAACGATGCACCACAATACAGTTAATAACCGATTTAAAAATTCCACGATTCAAATCGATTTGACATGTAAAATGAATTGATATTCACTTTAAACAGCAGAGGGCACTGGCGCTATATACCTCGCCTTGTTGACGTCACTGACGTGATACGCCTGGTTGCCAAATTCTGGGTTTTTCAACCAAATTGGGCTTAATTCAAAATTGTTTTGCATAGTTTGTACCTACCTCAGAAATAAAAGGGCATTCATTATTTAGATAAATAAAAGATAATCACAAATACAGTATATTTTATTGTCTTTTTTAAAGAGAAATAATAAAAGGAAACCGTCATCATTTGTCTTTAATTTCAGTTTTAAAAAATCGTATCATGAACCCAGTAACGTGAATCGCATCGTGTATCGTTACATCCCTATTTGCTACTAATACTAAAGCTTTTGGAAAGACGGTAGGGCTTTGTGGAAAATGTAGCGTCTGTAGTGAATTTGTCCTGTAGTTCTGTTCTGCAATTACGGACAAATGGTAATGGACCCCAGTAGGGCTGGGCGATATATCGAGATTTTATAATATATCGATATATTTTCATACGCGATATAAGATAAGACAATATCGCATATATCGATATAGATGTTGCGTTCCAGTTAGATCCGACAGTTCGACTTTCTCTTCTCCCAGTTTGTCTTTGCACATGTTCACCTGCCCCGCCCCTCTCCCCTACTGCCCCGCCCCTCTCCCTCACTGAACACAACTCGCCCCTCCTCTCTCCTTCACCAGTAAGTCCTGCAGGCAGCGATAGCATGGAGACGGATAAAGACATGACAGAAGCTATCGAAGAGGAGCTGCTTAGTAAAAAGAATAATAATGGCTCAGTTATTTGGAGATGGTTCGGATTCAGTGTCAGATGAGCAGCAGAATAATGTATTCTGTAGAGAATGCCGAAAACAAGTCCAGACAAAATCTTCGTGCTCCGTGTACCTTTCGTTTTTCACTTCAAATCCCAAAGTTGAAAAACAAGAAAACGAGTCGTTATTCGTTTCAAAAACCAATATAAACATACAAGCGCATGCACGGGCTGACATGCACGTTAGTTTATACTGGATGATATCCCGACGTCCGAGACTCATTTATTTATTTATCTTCTATTATAGTATTTCTTGTTCTCGGCCAATAAACATCCAAAAATTTATAAAATTGCATGAACTAACTCTGCAGTAAACAAGGAGCAAACAGCAATTAAACAACAAATAAAGCTGTTAAATAATGATAAAGTGCATTATATTTTGTAATATTTACACAGTAACATGAACGATTAGTTCTGCCTGAATTACAGAACTGAGTTCTATACAGTAAAAGAAAATATTAATGTAAATGTTAATGTTGTGGCGACTGATGTAAAATAATGTATAAAGTCCAAACGTGAGGGGGGTTTAACGAGAACGCTATATTTAATGTCGCACAAGCTCAGTGCAAAACACGCAAGCTCACACAAGCGCAGCCGGAAACGGTCAATTTCTGTTATCTTCCCTACACACTCGCTCCCTGCGCCCTATAGTACACTTAACATTCTTAAAGGGCCAGACAATTTGTAATTCACATTACACGACAGGTGAGACGTTAGAAAACTACAAACTTTTTCTTACAATAGTTATTTTTTTTCTTAAGGAAAAATTGTTCTTGTGTGAAGCTTTCCCAGCATGAATATTAATAAAAGTGCCTGTAAAAAATTTGGAACATGTAGCTTCGTCGCAGAAGTGTCTTTTTGTTATTACCTTATGGGATGAAAAAATATCGAGATATATATCGTATATCGCCATTCAGCTAAAATATATCGAGATATTATTTTTGATCCATATCGCCCAGCCCTAGACCCCAGTAAATTTGGTATAATGATGGTTGTGGAACAGATCCCACCCTTTTCTCCTTCCATTACGCAGCTTAATAATCACAAATTGATATCTATTAGATTATAGTGATGAGCTCACAAGAAGCTTAATTTTTTGATAAGCTAATATCTCAAAACCTCTCTGGTATCATTAATGATGACAGGTAAATGGCAGAGGCTTCTTTCTTGCATTATGCTTATAGCAAGGTCATGCTTGACTGTGGGCAGTGTAACCCATCTTTCCTGAGTTACAAGTGACCATTAAGATACGTTTACTCTCAGCACAAGGTGACTCTCTGTGTTTCTTCCTGACCTTTTCTGATTGTAGGCTGTATGTATGTCCAGAAAAGCCACAATTGCCTTGACTGTAATGACATACACTATATGGCCAAACCTATGCGTCATGAGTTTTGTTGGCTGTCTTATTAAATTATGGGTGTAAAAGTTAAAGTTGGCAATAATAGTCTCTACTCCTTTAAGAATGTATCCAACAGATTGTTAGTGTGTTTGTGTGAATTTGTGCCCATTTAGTCTTAAGCTGTTGTTTTAATTAATTCCAAACATGCTTCAAGGGGTTTCGGTCAGGTTACAGTTCACAGTCATGCTGAAACAGGAAATGACTTTTCCCCAAATGATTAACACAAAATTAGAAGCTGTTTGAGTTGGTCATCTTCTAGATCTTCATCAGTGGTCACAAGACACTGTCCACGGGGCGCTGTTGGCTGGATATTTTTGGTTGGTGGATTATTCTCAGTCCAGCAGTGACAGTGAGGTGTTTAACAACTCCATCAGCATTGCTGTGTCTTATCCACTCATACCAGCACAACACACACTAACACACCACCACCATGTCAGTGTCACTGCAGTGCTGAGAATGATCCACCACCTAAATAATACCTGCTCTGTAGTGGTCCTGGGAGAGTGCTGACCATTGAAGAACAGCATGAAAGGGGGCTAACAAAGCATGCAGAGACACAGATGGACTACAGTCAGTAATTGTAGAACTACACAGTGCTCCTATATGGTAAGTGGAGCTGATAGGAGGTGGTTTTAATGTTATAGCTGATATATATATACAGGGGTTGGACAAAATAACTGAAACACCTGTCATTTTAGTGTGGGAGATTTCATGGCTAAATTGGACCAGTCTGGTGGCCAATCTTCATTAATTGCACATTGCACCAGTAAGAGCAGAGTGTGAAGGTTCAATTAGCAGGGTAAGAGCACAGTTTTGCTCAAAATATTGCAATGCACACAACATTATGGGTGACATACCAGAGTTCAAAAGAGGACAAATTGTTGGTGCACGTCTTGCTGGCGCATCTGTGACCAAGACAGCAAGTCTTTGTGATGTATCAAGAGCCACGGTATCCAGGGTAATGTCAGCATACCACCAAGAAGGACAAACCACATCCAACAGGATTAACTGTGGACGCAAGAGGAAGCTGTCTGAAAGGGATGTTCGGGAGCTAACCCGGATTGTATACAAAAAACATAAAACCACGGCTGCCCAAATCACGGCAGAATTAAATGTGCACCTCAACTCTCCTGTTTCCACCAGAACTGTCCGTCGGGAGCTCCACAGGGTCAATATACACGGCCGGGCTGCTATAGCCAAACCTTTGGTCACTCGTGCCAATGCCAAACGTCGGTTTCAATGGTGCAAGGAGCGCAAATCTTGGGCTGTGGACAATGTGAAACATGTATTGTTCTCTGATGAGTCCACCTTTACTGTTTTCCCCACATCCGGGAGAGTTACGGTGTGGAGAAGCCCCAAAGAAGCGTACCACCCAGACTGTTGCATGCCCAGAGTGAAGCATGGGGGTGGATCAGTGATGGTTTGGGTTGCCATATCATGGCATTCCCTTGGCCCAATACTTGTGCTAGATGGGCGCGTCACTGCCAAGGACTACCGAACCATTCTGGAGGACCATGACAATGCACCAATACACACAGCAAGACTGGTGAAAGATTGGTTTGATGAACATGAAAGTGAAGTTGAACATCTCCCATGGCCTGCACAGTCACCAGATCTAAATATTATTGAGCCACTTTGGGGTGTTTTGGAGAAGCGAGTCAGGAAACGTTTTCCTCCACCAGCATCATGTAGTGACCTGGCCACTATCCTGCAAGAAGAATGGCTTAAAATCCCTCTGACCACTGTGCAGGACTTGTATATGTCATTTCCAAGATGAATTGACACTGTATTGGCCGCAAAAGGAGGCCCTACACCATACTAATAAATTATTGTGGTCTAAAACCAGGTGTTTCAGTTATTTTGTCCAACCCCTGTATATATATATATACCACCTCCTATCAGCTCCACTTACCATATAGGAGCACTGTGTAGTTCTACAATTACTATTTTATATATATATATATATATACAGGGGTTGGACAAAATAACTGAAACACCTGTCATTTTAGTGTGGGAGGTTTCATGGCTAAATTGGACCAGTCTGGTGGCCAATCTTTATTAATTGCACATTGCACCAGTAAGAGCAGAGTGTGAAGGTTCAATTAGCAGGGTAAGAGCACAGTTTTGCTCAAAATATTGCAATGCACACAACATTATGGGTGACATACCAGAGTTCAAAAGAGGACAAATTGTTGGTGCACGTCTTGCTGGCACATCTGTGACCAAGACAGCAAGTCTTTGTGATGTATCAAGAGCCACGGTATCCAGGGTAATGTCAGCATACCACCAAGAAGGACAAACCACATCCAACAGGATTAACTGTGGACGCAAGAGGAAGCTGTCTGAAAGGGATGTTCGGGAGCTAACCCGGATTGTATCCAAAAAACATAAAACCACGGCTGCCCAAATCACGGCAGAATTAAATGTGCACCTGAACTCTCCTGTTTCCACCAGAACTGTCCGTCGGGAGCTCCACAGGGTCAATATACACATCCGGGCTGCTATAGCCAAACCTTTGGTCACTCGTGCCAATGCCAAACGTCGGTTTCAATGGTGCAAGGAGCGCAAATCTTGGGCTGTGGACAATGTGAAACATGTATTGTTCTCTGATGAGTCCACCTTTACTGTTTTCCCCACATCCGGGAGAGTTACGGTGTGGAGAAGCCCCAAAGAAGCGTACCACCCAGACTGTTGCATGCCCAGAGTGAAGCATGGGGGTGGATCAGTGATGGTTTGGACTGCCATATCATGGCATTCCCTTGGCCCAATACTTGTGCTAGATGGGCGCGTCACTGCCAAGGACTACCGAACCATTCTGGAGGACCATGTGCATCCAATGGCGGTGCCGTGTATCAGGATGACAATGCACCAATACAGACAGCAAGACTGGTGAAAGATTGGTTTGATGAACATGAAAGTGAAGTTGATCATCTCCCATGGCCTGCACAGTCACCAGATCTAAATATTATTGAGCCACTTTGGGGTGTTTTGGAGAAGCGAGTCAGGAAACGTTTTCCTCCACCAGCATCACGTAGTGACCTGGCCACTATCCTGCAAGAAGAATGGCTTAAAATCCCTCTGACCACTGTGCAGGACTTGTATATGTCATTTCCAAGACGAATTGATGCTGTATTGGCCGCAAAAGGAGGCCCTACACCATACTAATAAATTATTGTGGTCTAAAACCAGGTGTTTCAGTTATTTTGTCCAACCCCTGTATATATACTGTATATATATACTGTATATATAAATAAATGAATGATTTTAGTGTCTTGGTAGCACCAGGTGTGGCTGAAACATCTGTTGTGATTAAAAGGGTTGTCCAAGTACCTTTACCCATATATTGTATGTGTATCCTACAGGAGTTAGGATTTAAAAGCTGTCTGAGCAGCTTTGTTTACTCTGTACACTCATAGAATTTGTTTAAATAAAACACTCATTTTGAGGAGGAAGCTTTTTTGTGTGGCACTTTTGAGAACTCTATTTAAAAGCCATTGGATGAGTCACATTAAAACATGATGCTGAATGAAGCCCATTTGTCCTTTCTGGTAATCTTATAAAATCAAATAAGAATCAGATTAGTAGTCTGGAAACAATGACGCAGACACATCACTACTGCTTCCTGCCATGGAAATGACCCACAGGTTACCATGGCGTTAAAAATCCATCCGTCCAATAATTATAATTAGATGCAACTTGAATGTAAAAAGGTCAGTGAAGCTTTCTTAATGAGGTTCTGATATTATGCCACTCCAGTGTACCAGAAAAATGCATTACTGCAGACCGAAGAGGCTTGGCATGTGTAAAATGATGGACAGTCGGCGTGGACGCTGTTTATTATCTACACTGCTTTTAATGGTCTTTCTATTCCTCGTTTTGTACGCTTATGTAAATTTCCTGTTTGCGACAGTTTGCAAAGGTCGCTGTCTGTAGCGATTATTTAACATTCTTTTCAGTGAGCTGGAAGAAACAGTGTATGTTGTTCTTTTCTGTACTCTAGTTCTCACCAGACTAGGTGTTTAGTCATAGCCTTGTTTCTCAGGAGCTGTGAATCAGTTTAAACACGTTAAGGAAAGTCTATTTAAAACCGTTCACTTTAATGATTTGCCATGTTTACTGTAATTAACAATGTGGGTAATTAAACTTTTCAGGTGTTGAACAGAGGATTGTTTTGACAAGACGGCCTGTTTCTGGTGCTTTTTATAGCCAAAACATAAGAGCTGGCCTCACTAAACTAGTCAAAAGCAAACTACAGCGCAGTCTTGGGTTTGATTGCCTCAAGGGGTTTAGAATGAAATAAAGGTACTTAATACGGTAGACCCTTGACTTATGAATTTAATTGGTTCCGAAGGGCTGTTTTTAAGTCAAAATGTTTGTTAGTTAAACCTATATCATGTAAATAGAATTAATCCGTGCCAGACCTCCCCCCCCCCCCCACCTAACATTTCTAATGTCTTAAATGGTCTTTTTTATTATAAATACAAGTATATTTCCCCTTAATCTTAAATTATAGAATAGATAATAAACAATAATAAACAATACACAGTAGTACTGTGCTTAAAAAACACCACATTTCAGTACAGTACGTGTGCTGTACCATACACCATAATAAATGTAATTTTTTCACCACTGCGCTTTCAGCATTTTACGTCATCCTATGCGCGCTCCCGAGAAGGAGGCTGTTTGAAATTTTAAGATGCCTAACTAGATAGCATATTAAGGCATCTAGGATTTCGATGTTATTTTGACTCAAGAACGAGTGAGCATCGGAAGCGTCCTTAGTGATCAAGGCAATTCCAGCATTCAGTGCGGCAGCTCTTCTCTCACAGAAAAAACATGGCTGACGGTGCGGA
Source organism: Trichomycterus rosablanca (assembly GCF_030014385.1). NCBI lineage: Eukaryota > Metazoa > Chordata > Actinopteri > Siluriformes > Trichomycteridae > Trichomycterus > Trichomycterus rosablanca. Next base: position 21,758,865 of record NC_086003.1, read on the forward strand.
GAAACGAACGATTTTCAAACGTAAATAAATTATTACTGATTTTTAACTTGTATAAACTTGCTCAAGTTTATTAACTTGCAAGTTCGGGCTTGTCAGCGAATTTAACCGTTTTCGGTACACGAAGGGTGATGTTGCCGAAAATATATACACTGTATTTATATATTGTATATACACTATATAATATAATTGGCAATATACAGTAGTGTATATAAATACCTGACTGCTGCTTTTTAAGATTTCTCAATGATTAATTATAGTCGGTTATTGATTAAAATTCATCGGTCTGATTGCAAAAAGAAGGCAAATTGTAATATGTAATGTAAAAAACACTAAAAACAGGTTTGTTAAAAGTGAAAAGCTGATGCAACATGTGTGACGCTTTCTACACTCTTTGGTTTGCTTGACTTTGGTGACTTTGCTGTTTGGGCTTGGAGTGAGAGTTTAGGTTTGATTTGATCGATGATCCATTTTTTGTCATCTTTGCCCAAGGTACTCTCAAAAGTCTAAGTTCTAAGGCCTTTATATTTCTCCTCTACTTCATTTTATTAAGCCACAGAAAAGACCAAAGTCTGGACAATTGTTACCTTTGTTAGAGACAAAATAGTTACATCTAAAGATCTTTTCCAGTTCCTTTATCCTTGTTCTGCCAAGTGCCAGTTTGTGCCATATTTTCTGACTGCAGGAGCCTTTTCTTTTAATAATTGATTGTAGTAGGTGAAAGCTGTCCACCTCTATGACATCTCCATCAGTCATACAGTTAGTGTTCTTTAGGTGAATTAAAATGTGTAAATGTCTTTTTATATTTGTCTCTCTTTATGGTAAGCTAACTTGGGGCCTACATTGACTTAACATGCTAACAGTTACTTGGACTTATAGTCCTTATAGCAAATACACCAATCAGCCATAACATTAAAACCACCTCCTTGTTTCTACTCACATTGTCCAGTTTATCGGCTTCACTTACCATATAGAAGCACTTTGTAGTTCTACAATTACTGACTGTAGTCCATCTGTTTCTCTGCATGCTTTGTTAGCCCCCTTTCATGCTGTTCTCCAATGGTCAGGGCTCTCACAGGACCACTACAGAGCAGGTATTATTTAGGTGGTGGATCATTCTCAGCACTGCAGTGACACTGACATGGTGGTGGTGTGTTAGTGTGTGTTGTGCTGGTATGAGTGGATCAGACACAGCAGTGCTGCTGGAGTTTTTAAATACCATGTTCACTCACTGTCCACTCAATTAGACACTCCAACCTAGTAAGTCTACCTTGTGGATGTATTGTCGGAGACGATCGGTCATCTATTGCTGCTGTTTGAGTTGGTCATCTTCTAGACCTTCATCAGTGGTCACAGGACGCTGCCCACGGGGCGCTGTTGGCTAGATATATTTTTGGTTAGTGGACTATTCTCAGTCCAGCAGTGACAGTGAGGTGTTTAAAAACTGATCCAGTGTCTGATCCACTCATACCAGCACAACACACACTAACACACCACCACCATGTCAGTGTCACTGCAGTGCTGAGAATGATCCACCACCTGAATAATACCAGCGTTCTGCCTGTGTTCATGTGGGTTTCCTCCCAACTTCTAAAACATGTCAAAGGTGAATGGACTACTCTTGACTCCGCTATGTGTGCAGGACTGAGTGATTAATAATTTGCATGGCACTTTTTGATAAACTCTCCCACTCTTCAGGACTACCATGACCCTAATCAGAACATAAAGGTTACTAGTGAAATGACAAGATACTGTGAAACACACTGTGGCTGTATGTGACATCTCACATTTCGATCTGCTTGGTGAATCTTAAATAAGATGTGGATTAGACCTCTGCGTGGATTTTCGTTCAGACGTGAACATGAATAATTCAACACTGTTTATTATTTTCAGCCGAGGAGATTATTTTTCTGCTGGGTAAATAACAGTATTATGACCGTAGACTGTATATATAATCTTATTCAAACAGCTGTTACCCCCACATATAAAGTAACCCCTGTATCTCTCCAGTAATGCTTTATATAGTGATACGAAAAAGTAACTGCACCCTTTCTGCCTTTTCACACAAAATAATTTTTAATCATTAAATAAAGCATTCACTACCTGACTGCTTATAAACTTTATTTACATTTATATTTTCAGCATTTAGCAGACGCTTTTATCCAAAGTGACTTACAGTACTGTGACAGTATATATTTATATACACCGATCAGCCATAACATTAAAACCGCCTCCTTGTTTCTACACTCACTGTCCATTTTATCAGCTCCACTTACCATATAGAAGCACTTTGTAGTTCTACACTTACTGACTGTAGTCCATCTGTTTCTTTGCATGCTTTGTTGTTGTCTTCATGCTGTTCTTCAATGGTCAGGACCCCCACAGGACCACCACAGAGCAGGTATTATTTAGGTGGTGGATCATTCTCAGCACTGCAGTGACACTGACATGGTGGTGGTGTGTTAGTGTGTGTTGTGCTGGTATGTGTGGATAAGACACAGCAGTGCTGATGGAGTTTTTAAACACCTCACTGTCGATGCTGGACTGAGAATAGTCCAACAACCAAAAATATATCCAGCCAACCGCGCCCCATTGGCAGCTTCCTGTGACAACTGATGAAGGTCTAGAAGATGACCAACTCAAACAGCAGCAATAGATGAGCGTTCGTCTCTGACTTTACATCTGCAAGGTGGACCAACTAGGTAGGAGTGTCTAATAGAGTGGACAGTGAGTGGACACGGTTTTTAAAAACTCCAGCAGCGCTGCTGTGTCTGATCCACTCATACTAGCACAACACACACGAACACAGCAACACCATGTCATTGTCACTGCAGTGCTGAGAATGATCCACCACCCAAATAATACCTGCTCTGTGGTGGTCCTGTGAGGGTCCTGACCATTGAAGAACAGGGTGAATGCAGGCTAAAATGGTATGTAGAGAAACAGACAGACTACAGTCAGTAATTGTAGAACAACAAAGTGCTTCTATATGGTAAGTAGAGCTGATGGAATGAACAGTGAGTGTAGAAACAAGGAGGTGGTTTTAATGTTATGCTGGTGGGGCTTGAACAAGCGACCTTTCGATTATTAGTCCAGTACTTTAACCGCTAAATCAGACACAGTTTTAAGTTTCCAGACATAAACTACCCATTACAGCTTTTGCCACAGCACCTGTATTGAGCTAAAGTGAGGTTCTATTTAATTGTAGCTATTTGGATTTGGCTGTGACTTTGTTTCGAATCATTGCCCTTCTGCATAACCCAAACACACACTTTATTCTTTATGAAATCTACAAAAAATTGTCTGCTTATTGAATATTACCTCACACGGTTTGGGGATCATTCATGTTCTCGCCCCACCCCACCCTGTAAATGTCAGATAAGATTATTAGGGTTTGCTGTGGTATCCTTCTTGCTTTCCTCTGATAAAACCTGTTATTGTTTAGCCTTTTTCAGATTGTCCAGTCATCCACACTGACCTCAACTGAGCCTAAAGCAAAAGATTTTTTCTGGAATCTTTTGTGAGAAGCTTATAAATGGAGATAACAGTGGGTCCATGTGGTTCGGTGAAGTCCTAGAGGGCTAGAAATGGTATTAGAGGAGTTCTTGAGGGCTTTTAAGCCCTGCAGGCAGATTCATGACTGCTTGACATTGATCTTAAGGATCAGGAGAAGTGAGATTAACAGGGCTAGACTGTCTGACTGTTTTTAAATTGGCTTAATTGGTTGATTAACTAACAAAGATGAGTGACTTTTTTACATGCATGATATCCATGTTACATAACATTGCTTCTGTCATGGCGTATATTTTACACTGAGCCATATTTAATTATTAAAGGAACCGTTATTACCCACAAAGATTTACTTTTTAACTGCTGTATACACCGATCAGCCATAACATTAAAACTACCTCCTTGCACTTTGTAGTTTTACAATTACTGACTGTAGTCCATCTGTTTCTCTGCATACTTTGTTTACCCCCCTTTTATGCTGTTCTTCAATGGTCAGGACCCCCCCAGGACCACCACAGAGCAGGTATTATTTAGGTGGTGGATCATTCTCAGCACTGCAGTGACACCAACATGGTGGTGGTGTGTTAATGTGTGTTGTGCTGGTATGCGTGGATCAGACACAGCAGCGCTGCTGGAGTTTTTAAATACTGTGTCCACTCACTGTTCACTCTATTAGACACTCCTACCTAGTTGGTCCACCTTGTAGATGTAAAGTCAGAGACAATCGCTCATCTATTGCTGCTGTTTGAGTTGGTCATCTTTTATCTAGACCTTCATCAGTGGTCACAGGATGCTGCCTACGGGGCGCTGTTGGCTGGATATTTTTGGTTGGTTGACTATTGTCAGTCCAGCAGTGACACTCAGGTGTTTAAAAACTACATCAGAATTGCTGTGTCTGATCCACTCATACCAGCACCATGTCAGTGTCACTGCAGTGCTGAGAATGATCCACCACCTAAATAAAACTTGCTCTGTGGTGGTGCTGTGGGGGTCCTGACCATTGAAGAACAGGGTGAAAGCAGGCTAAAAATGTATGCAGGGAAATAAATGGACTACAGTCAGTAATTGTAGAACTACAAAGTGCTTTTATATGGTAAATGAAGCCGATGACATGGACAATGTGTGTAGAAACAAAGAGGTGGTTTTAATGTTATGGTTGATTGGTGTATGTAGCATAGATTCCCATGCTTTCCCCATTTGTTCAGTCAAAGGGGAGCAGAGTATAGCAGAGATGAAGATATCCAAGCCAAGCTTTTCACCACTAACACCCAAATCCCATTTAAGTGTCGACATGTTCAGACAGTTAATGCCTTCTGAACTCTTTAGCATTTTCTCCAGCTCTGTTCCTCGTAATGCTCATAATACTCCCACTGCGGATTCTTCATCATGTCTGTTTCATGCTTTTCGCAGATGCCATAAATTAATCATAGATTTTACTATAAGGCCTAATGTATGTTCACTTCAGGTGCTTCAGCCACACCCAGTGCTGACAGGTGTATAAAATCTAATTAAATAAAATGAATGATGTGCTTCCAACTTTGTGGGGACAGTTTTCCTTTCCTGTTCTGGCATGGGGCGGCACGGTGGCTAAGTGGGTAGCACTGTCGCCTCACAGCAAGAAGGTCCTGGGTTCGATCCCCAGGTGGGGCGGTCTCGGTCGTTTCTGTGTGGAGTTTGCATGTTCTCCCCTTGTCCGTGTCCAAAAACATGCAGTCAGGTAAATGGCTGTGTGTATGAGTGTGTGTGAATGTATGTGTGTCTGCCCTGCGATGGATTGTTGCCCTGTCCAGGGTGTTACTGTGTGCCTTGCACCCATTAAAAATCCTAGATTGGATAAGCGGTTAAGTGAGTGAGTGAGTGTTCTGGCATGACTGTTCCTCAGTGTATGAAGCAAGGCCTATAAATGTGGTTTGATGAGTTCTTTGAGAACTGGCACAGATGGGAAGTGCACCAAGCCCGTGATCAGTTGTCCAAATTTATTTGGCAGTATGATGTAGTTTACCACACAGGCATTCATAGAACAGGAAAAGGGGATTCAGAATCTAGAAGAAGATTACAAGACTACTTGTGGCAAAACACAAGGGTTAAAACTCAACCATGCACAATGATTTTAAGTTGGTCCCCTGTTGCTGCTATAACAATCTTCACTGTTTTTGAAAGACCTTTAGCTAGATTTTGAGATGTGACTGCAGGGATGCCTCTTAATTAAGCCGTTAAAACCATGTTTGGAGCCAATGTTTGTTTATAATCACTGTTCATTCCAATCTCAAAATGTGAGGTTAAGATCAGGGTTTAGTGCTGTGCAGTCAAATTCACCCACAGCAGAGTCATCAGACAGTTTCTTACTGGTGCAGGGAAGGGATTTTGCTCCACTGTTATGAGGAATAGTCACATTTGGGGGTTAATTTTAACAGAAACGACCCGAGGTAAGCAGCAGTATATTTGTAGAAGAGTTTAGTGCGTGAGTGGAATCACTAAGTTTGTGGTTCTGTTTTGTTGTTCTGTTCCGTTTGTTTTGGCAGAATGTATATGTATATATATATATATATATATATATATATATATATATAAATTTATAGGCAATTTCATAGTGCAATGACTTGCATAAATAGAACCCTCAGAGTCAAATGTCCTGGTTGGAATACAATAGTTCCAACCTGTAATTTTACTTTGTTTACCTTCTCCTAAACTTTTATTTACTTTGTAGTTCTTCAATTACTGATTGTAGTCCATCTATTTCTCTACATACCTTTTTAGCCTGCTTGCGCCCTGTTCTTCAATGGTCAGAACCCCCACAGGACCACCACAGAGCAGGTATTATTTGGTTGGTGGACTTTTCTTAGTCCAGCAGTGACAGTGAGGTGTTTAAAAACTGTATCAGCATTGCTGTGTCTGATCCACTCATACCAGCACAACACACACTAACACACCACCACCATGTCACTGTCACTGCGGTGCTGAGAATGATCCACCACCCAAATAATACCTGCTCTGTAGTGGTCCTGGGAGAGTCCTGACCATTGAAAAACAGCATGAAAGGGGGCTTACAAAGCTTGCAGAGAATCAGATGGACTACAGTCAGTAATTGTAGAGCTACGAAGTGCTTCTATATGGTAAGTGAAGCTGATGAAATGAACAATGTGTGTAGAAACAAGGAGGTGGTTTTAATGTTATGGCGGATCGGTGTATATTTGCCTAACACACACTCCCTCTGACATGTGCTCAGTCCACCAATCCCTTCTTATTCACCCGTACTTCAGTAAATTTGCCCGTAAGGCTGGCTTCGTATGCGGTAAGCCACACCACGATCTCTGCTCTTCTCTACCTTCTTTGGAACCGAGGTCTTTACACAACGTTAATAACCCCACCCCTTAGTCCAGTCTTTCCCACCCAGCAGACTGGAAGCCAATTTTGTCTGCAGGAGGTTGCTGAGCTGAGAAACCGGAAGCTCAAAATCTCAGTGCAGGAGTGCTAGTGGATTATTCCACTGTGCCACCTGTGTGCCCACTTATTTATTTATTTTAAAGCAATTTTCTTAAATAATATAAAACTTGACTTTTCTTTATGGAAATGTTGACACTGCACTGCATTGATTCATTTAGTTTTCTTTGTCAACATCGCCATATTCAGAAACCACCACATCACTGCAAGCTACTGTATGTTAGTCTTGCTCCTCATGACAGGAAAATGGTCAGATTTCTCCAAACAACTGTCAAAACAATGAATCACATAGTGAATTCTGGTCTGAATCACATGGAATCAGCTAAGTTGATTCACCATGTTGTAGTCAGGTTTGTAAAGTGTAAGCTTGGCTTCCTCAGCTCTCTCTGTTCTCTGTTTCTTTATTGTGTCTCCAGGTTTTTATTTAATGTTTAGCTTCAGGCTGTAAGGTATAACTTATATACTTTATAATGTTGACAGCTGGCCTAAATAAAAGATGCAGACATCAAGCACATATTTATTTAAAGAACACAATGACATTTTTTGCTTAGAAAGAGTTCAGAAATCAATGTTTGGGGGAATAACTCGGGCTTTTATTCCCAGCTTTCATGCACCTTGGTGAGCTTTTTACCAGACTTTTATTTCATTGCCATTGGGTCACTATCTCACTTCTGAAATCAAAAATATAAGCATCTTGGCTTTCTTTGATTGCTTGTGACAATCCATATTTTACTTGATCATATTCCAGAGGTTTTCAATGGGGTTCAGATCTGGTCATTTGGCTGGCTATTACAGGGTCGTGATCTGGACCTCTTTCCAAAGCTTAATTGACCTGGCTGTGGGACATAGAGCATTGTCCTGCTGTAAAAAAAAAGCATTGTCAGGATAGGTTTGTATGTGACTTGATACATGTCCTTCACAGATGAATTTGCCAGGTTTCAGCATTGTTGAAGGATCTCCGATTAATCATGACTGATCCTTGACCAAATTTCACAGTGGGTGTGAGACACTCTGGCTTGTAGGCCTCTCCAGTTTTCTGACTAACCGTCAGACAACCAGGTGTTGGGCTAAGCTGAAAATTGGACTCTTCAAAGATGACCTTATTCCAGTCCTCTGTTTCAATCCCTATGGTCTTTTGAAAACCTCAGCCTGGCTCTTCTTTGCTTTTCATTGATGAAGAGCTTTGTCTATTTTTGCTTGACTTTAGCCCTGGCCCTAGGAGCCTGTTTTGACCTTCCTCACCATGCACTTTACCCCAGCTGCCATTTGCCATTTATTTTGTAGACTTAACAGACTGTACAAAAGATAAAGATCTATTTTACAACAGAGACTGTGGCGCTGAATTTATGCTTTGATTTTTAATGTGCACAGATGTTGAGTAAACAGACACTAGGCAAACTCTGGTAATGCCTTATCACAGTTTGGTAAACATTTAATGTTAGAGATGTGATGCTAACACATCCATTAGCTGAAACGTCTTGGCTTATGTGCCATGACACAGATTTAGTTCTAGATCCGAGTCTTTCATATGATGGAATAATCTTTCTCACGACTTATTGATATGCAGATATATAGTGTGTTTGCCCTTGATGCTACACTGGTGTATCAGTGTTCTCTTAAGGCGGTGCTAAATTTACTGTGAGATTAAACTCTAGCAGTGCCTGGAATATAAGGCATACCTGCTATTTTTTCTGTTGTGCCCAAACAAGTATTAAACTGCTGATTAAAATTTGAATTAATTACATATAAAAGGGATCAGCAGGGAGGCAGGTTGTGTAAAGAAATGGCTCATGATGGTTCTGTAATTGAATCACTTGTTTAATTGATAGATGCAAATAGAAAGCTGGTGCACAAATACAAAGTCTGCTGGGCATTTGAGCTTTTGGTTTGGTCACTTTTAAATGGGGGAAAAAGCATAGCTAATTATCAGCATTTTAGCTGTACGAGCATTCTTAAAGTAGGGTTAGTACTAGGGCTGGCACCGATCTGATACTCTGTGTCCGATATTGGCCCAAATCACTGGATCGGAAAGAAAAAGAAGTGTGATTCGATGCTGTTGATTAATGTAAATAACACTTAATGTAAATAAGGCCATTGTTTGTGTGTAAAGCAAATAACACACGAAGATACGTTCCAACAGAGCGCCGTTTATTTCCAGCTCACTCGGCAACTGCCGTAACAAGGTGCATCGTGATGACATCATTAACATGTGCCACTGATCTACAACTCATCAGCAACAGCCATTCAGAAATTAAAACACACTGATCTACTTAAACTTTTAGCATTTAAAAAAATCATCTACTACTGCCACATCTAAAAAAACAGTTTAAACACAAAATCACTTTATAAATGATAAATCGCTCACCTGAGATAAAGAAAACCTATCTTGTCCTGGCTTGGAGATATCTCGCATCCTCAACGATTAATCTATTAGTGTTATGAAATAAAACAAACTACACCGTTTCCCGTTTAGCCACAGGTGTCCTCCTCAAAATCCAGCAGGGTTTAATCATCTAAAAACATGACAGAACTTCTCAACTCTGTGTCAATTCTAATTGGTCCATCATGTTTGATTGACATCCACATCTTCCAATTGTAGACACTTAACCTACAATAAGTGTGATGTTGTAGGTTCTGTATTTATTCCTTAAGAATATTTGTTTCACAGTCTGATCATTGTTATTTAGATAGCTAGTTTAACCATGGTGCATTGCGACATGTATTATTACTGCTTAGTTGTTTGAGAGGAGAAATGACGGTATCGGATTGGTATCGGTATCGGCAGATGCTCAGTTTGCAGTATCGGTATCGATATCGGACATAAAAAAGTGGTATCGAGCCAGCCCTAGTTAGTATGTGAAGTGTTCTTTAGATGTCAAAATGCTATTTTAGTAAACCTACAAATGTGTAGTTGACATAAATTGGGTCAAAACACATGGATACAATCTGGGCAGTTTGCTTTAAAATTAAAATAACACAAAAATTTACATAAATTTCAATAGTCACAAAATTTTCCCCTTAAAGTTGGTTATAGTGGAATTTTTGTTATTAGGGCCAGACCAGTAACCCACAAAGTATTCTGCATTGAGCAGACTATTAATAGGAAAAAATAGGAAAATATTCCCTGCATTATTACATGCCACAGACAACGTGTACATTACTATTGCTTTAGGACCAACAGAATGTCTTTTACTGTTATATCTTTTCCAGTGTGTGTATATTGTGTGTAATGAAAATTCGATAAGTCTCACCATCATGTTTTATCATCCTCTATATCAGGAAAAACAAAAATGCCATGTTTAATAATTCAGCATTTTAGTCGTGTCACGACCTGACACCACTTAATTGTGTCTAAATGAAACTTAATTGACCGTTAAAACATGATCTGGCACGATTTTAAATTGTAAAATTTATGAGCGTGGTTAATGTGGATGGTCAGTTAGTGCTATGGGAAATCTCTGGTGTTTATATGATTGACACATCATTATTACAACTCCATTTATCATACTGGCAGTGACTTACTCATCCGACATTGCTCACATCATTATAAGATGGTTGCTAGAGGGGAAAGCAGACTTGAATTTACTACCCTGCTTTGAGAATATTACATTCTCTCTCTTTCTAAAAAGACTTTCCACAAGATTTTAATCTACAAGCCTTACAGTCAACATTCTGGTTCATCGCAAAGGTGTTCCGTCAAACCAAACCATTCCTCTTTGGACCTCACTCTGTTTATAGGGGCTGTCATGCTAGAACAGGAAAGGACGTTCTGCAACTAAAAGCACCGATAGATTCATCGATCAGCCATAACATTAAAACCACCTCCTTGTTTCTACACTCACTGTCCATTTTATCACTTTGATAAGAAGCACTTTGTAGTTCTACAATTATTGACTGTAGTCCATCTGTTTCTCTGCATGCTTTGTTAGCCCCCTTTCATGCTGCTCTTCAGTGGTCAGGACTCTCCCAGGACCACTACAGAGCAGGTATTATTTAGGTGGTGGACCATTCTAAGCACTGCAGTGACACTGACATGGTGGTGGTGTGTTAGTGTGTGTTGTGCTGGTATGAGTGGATAAGACACAGCAATGCTGATGGAATTTTTAAACACCTCACTGTCACTGAGAATAGTCCACCAACCAAAAATATCCATCCAACAGCGTCCTGTGACCACTGATGAAGGTCTAGAAGATGACCAACTCAAACAGCAGCAATAGATGAGCGATCGTCTCTGACTTTACATCTACAAGGTGGACCAACTAAGTAGGAGTGTCTACTAGAGTGGGCAGTGAGTGGACACGATATTTAAAAACTCCAGCAGCGCTGCTGTGTCTGATCCACTCATACCAGCACAACACACACTAATACACCACCATGTCAGTGTCACTGCAGTGCTGAGAATGATCATCACCTAAATAATACCTGCTCTGTGGTGGTCCTGTGGGGGTCCTGACCATTGAGGAACAGAGTGAAAGCAGGCTAAAACAGTATATAGAAAAACAGATGGACTACAGTCAGTAATTGTAGAACTACAAAGTGCTTCTATATGGTAAGTGAAGCTGATAAAATGGACCGTGAGTTTAGAAACAATGAGGTGGTTTTAATGTTATGGCTGATCAGTGTATATAGATTGATTGGTTAAGTTATTGATTGTATACACCTGTTTAATACAAGTAAAATTGTATTAATAACACAATCTCTGCTGGCTGTTGTTATCAATGCATCAGAGTTTTAAAGATTTTCTCCAAGTAGCATTTTATACTACACCCCAGTATCCCTAAAGCAATAAACCAGAACATTCGTTTCTCCCTGATCTCAACTAGCACCAGATATCTGTTTTGAGCCAAAAAGAGACAGATATTTTACTTAAAAAAGAACAATGAGGCCACTTATTCTAAACTTCCTCTGCTTCTTAGATTTTGCTTGCTTCTGGAATGTCAGCACTTATTAAAAACCACTGACTTTCACGGCTCATTTGAATGCAGGCTCAGAGCTCCAGGTTTATACTGATAACGTACAGATCTGAGAAATCCTTAAATGAACAGTGTCAGGGGCGTGACTACCGGGGGTGCAGCGGGGGCAGGTGCACTGGGGCCCATGGTGGGGGGGGGGGGACTCCACGACATGAACTTAACCCCCCACCACACTGCCCCCCTATTGGCTGCACTCGCCAGGTCGTTATTATTATATTACAATATTGTAGTGGCGATATGTGAGTGACATTCAGCTCAGCCAATCGCAATGCAGCACCCGGTTTATACATGCAGTTAGTTTTGTATATGAGACTTGCCGTATGGCCCCAGCATTGAACCCAATTGGTAGTTCGGGTGCTGGAGCTAGGCAGTCTAAAGTGTTGTAACGCTCATTGAGGTCCTGACTAAACAGTTAAAGTGAACTCTACCTTGTCGTGTGCCTTTATTCCCACTCCTCCACCACCGCACGCAGCAAAAGACCCGTAGCATCCCCGCCGGAAGAGCAGCACTCGCAGTGGCTTGGTGAGCCGACCCTGTACAGTAGCAAGTGGCTAACGCTAGTGGTAAAGTGCGACAATAACGAAAGTGAAAACACGACAATATTTTCGTTAAGTAAAATATTAAAATAACTAAAATACAATGAAATGTCAGAATACTTGTAATTAAAATATACAGTGAGTGCACAGCAAGGGATTTTGGGAATCTGTGTAACCTGCTTAACGTTACTAGACCTACACTATATTGCCAAAAGTATTCGCTCATGTGCCTTCACATGCATTTGAACTTTAGTGACATCCCATTCTTAATATGATGTCGGCCCACCCTTTGCAGCTATAACAGCTTCACCTCTTGTGGGAAGGCTTTCCACAAGGTTTAGGAGTGTGTTTATGGGAATTTTTGACCATTCTTCCAGAAGCGCATTTGTGAGGTCAGACACTGATGTTGGACGAGAAGGCCTCAGCATCCACGCCTCCTCCGACACTTGGTCAGCAGCCGTATGCTTTTTGTCACCTACACTTTGATGAGTGCAATGCGGATCAGCACTGTGTACGGAGAGACACACCCTGATTAGCACACTTTTTCCTCGTCTCTGTGCAGGCGCCATCAATAAGCCAGCAGAGGTCGTAATTGCATTAGTTATAAAAGAGTCCCTATCCGGCTTTTAAGATCCCACCCCTATCTGAACAACAGGCCAATCGTTGTTCATGTGGCCGCTCAGCACGGCCGGATGGCAGAGCTGAGACTCGATATGATGTATTCGAGATCCCAGCTCTGGTGTTCCGGCGTGTGTTTTTATCGTTGCGCCACCTGAGCGGCTTTGGTTTTCTTTTTTTTTGATATTTCATTCATGTCTTTTCTCCTTTTCTCTCAGCTTAGCATACTTTGCTGGAGACCCCGGTAGGTCTAGTAACGTGTGTCTAGGGCTCCTTCCGGCACATGCGCAGTCCACAATCTCATTCTGTTTGCTCGCACTTTTTGGTGAATCTCTGGGCTCCTTTACTTACTGCACATGCATCTTGGGCTATTAACCAGGGTCCTTGCACAGCGTCAAAGACCCCACCCACTTTTTCCACCCTGCTGACTTTAATGGCCAATTTTTGTCTGATGCAGGCATTGTCAGTTATGTCCGCTAGGGGGCGCCCAGTCGACCGGTAGCAGTGCTGAGTTTCAAGCTTGGGAAATTCAGAATCCCAGCACTGGTGTGCTAGCGGATTATCCCGCTGTGCCCCCTGGACGCCCTTCGGTTTACTTTAAGAGGTTTTTTTTTTCCACAGTGCTTTCTGCTGTTGCATTTTGCAGCATCCCAGAAGCAGTTAGCTTATTAGTTAGTCTATTTGCTCATAATGAATCTGATTGAACAGGTTCACAAATTCTTGCTAAAATCAGTTTACAATTAGTCTTGATTAATCTCTAATCCTGTGTAATGGTATGCTTATTACACAGGCCTTTGACCTTCACCAATATTTTCAGTTCCTCCCTTCATTATGGTTTTACCCGTGTCTCTGGTTCCCTGCTGTGAGCCTTGCTTCTTAATTGAGTAGGTGCTCAGGGCGACGGCAGTTTGCGTGAAATTCGATGTAGCGTAGACTGATCTTAATGTCTCTTACCCCAAGACAGGCCTTTGTGTTTTCAGTGGAGCGTACGGAAATATGAGGGAAATTGTGTGTGTGTGTTCAGGGGAGAAGCAGGGATAAGTTTTATAATAAAAATGTTCTGCCCTTAAGTATGTTCTTGGGGCACCGCTCAGGTGGCGCAGCGGTAAAGTACGCTAGCGCACCAGGGTTGGGGTTTTGAATACATTGTATCCAATCTAGAGGGTAAGAAAGTCGGATCATAGGTCCTCATAACCTGCTGGCTGACTGATGGCGCCTGCACAGGGCTGAGGAATAATGCTGATGGGGGTGTGGCCCTTCATACACAGTGCCCGTCAAGTGTATGAACTCGACTCGTGCAGGTGAAAAATGCAGTCTGTACTGACTGTACATGCCGGAGGAGGGTCAGTATAGAGGACGCAATCGGAGTAATTGGACACGACTAGATTAGGGGAGAAAAATTGGGGGAAAACGTGGGGAAAAAAAAGTATGTTCTTGGGCTCTGAGGTGCTGCTAGGCTGAGGCGTTTTGTCCCTGTCGAGATGGTAACTGTGTTAAGGTGCAGTGTGAAGTGAGCAAGATGAATGTTCCCTCTAAAACATGAAACCAATTATCCCAAAGTTTCATGTATTCATTTATTTACTTCAGACTCAATCATTCAAAAGTGCTTCATTTATTGTCATCACTCCAGCACTGATGCGCTTGGTAATTTTTTTCCCGAGACATCACATTAAATTGGTGCATGTTAATAGCAGGTATGTGGGAGGGTGTCTGTCATAAGTCACTTTGACTTTGTCTCATGATTTTAGTTGCTATGGTGCCAGGTACAGCTCTTGAGTCCAGGTTGTGGATCTCAGCCTTGACACGGATCCTTTTGTACACTTTGTAAGGCTTCTTTAGATTTCTTTATTTCGCGCTCTTTATGTGAGATGACTGGACGTAATCAGACAAAAAAAATAAGTAAATTTTTTTTTCAGCAACATAAAATTACAACCCCAGATCAGAAAAAGTTGGAACAGTATGGAAAATGCAAATACAATAAAAACACAGTGTCCCTATATTTACTTTTATTTCATTGCAGACAGGATGGACCTGAGATATTTCATGTTTTGTCTGGTCAACTTCATTTCATTTGTTAATAAACATCCATTCCTGCATTTCAGGCCTGCAACACATTCTAAAAAAAGTTGGGACAGGGGCAATTTAGGGCTAGTAATGAGGTGAAAAAACTAAATAATAATGTGATTCCAAACAGGTTATGTCAACAGGTGATTGTAATCATGGTTTGGTACAAAAGCAGCATCCAGGAAAGTCTGAGTCTTTGATGAGCAAAGACGGCCAGAGGATCTCCAGTTTGTCCACAAATGTGTGAGAAAATGATTGAAATGTTTAAAAACAATGTACCTCAAAGAAAGATTGGAAGGGATTTGCATATTTCTCCCTCTACAGTGCATAATATCATTAAACGATTCAAGGAATCAGGAGGAAGTTTAGTGCATAAAGGCCAAGGGTGCAAGCTTAAGCTGAACGCCTGTGATCTTCGAGCCCTCAGACTGCACTGCATCAAGAACCACCACTTAACAGTAGCTGATATAACCACATGAGTTACATGCACAAATACCACTTAAAACTTCACTGTGCAAAAAAGAAGCCTTATGTTAACCATGTCCAGAAGCGGCGTCAACGTCTCTAGGCTCGGAGGCATCTGGGATGGACCATCACACAGTGGAAACGTGTGTTGTAGTCAGATGAATCAGCATTCCAAGTCTTTTTTGGGAAGAATGGATGCCGTGTGCTTCGGACCAAAGACGAAAAGGACCATCCAGACTGTTATCAGCAACAAGTCCAAAAGCCAGGGTCTGTCAAGGTATGGGGTCGTGTCAGTGCCCTTGGCAAAAGTCATTTACATTTCTGTGATGGCAGCATTAATGCAGAAAAGTACATTGAGATCTTAGAGCAACATGTGCTGCCTTCAAAGTGTCATCTTTTCCAGGGACGTCCATACATTTTCAACAAGACGATGCAAAACCACATGCTGCACACATTACAAAGGCATGGCTGTGGGAGAAGAGGGTACGGGTACTAGACTGGCCTGCCTGCAGTCCTGACCTGTCCCCAACAGAGAATGTGTGGGGAATTCTGAAACAAAAAATGCGACAACGACGACTCGGTACTGTTGCACATCTTAAGACGTGTTTGCAGGAAGAATGAGACAAAATAAAAGCTGAAACACTAAATCACTTGGTATCCTCGGTGCCAAAACGTCTTTTAAGTGTGGTGAAAAGGAATGGCAACATTACAAAGTGGTAAATGCTTTACTGTCCCAACTTTTTTCGGAATGTGTTGCAGGCCTGAAATGCAGGAATGGATGTTTATTAATAAATGAAATGAAGTTGAGCAGATAGAAGATGAAATATCTCTGGTTCATCCTGTCTGCAATCAAATAAAAGTCAAAGTAAATGTAAGAAACTCTGTGGTTTTTTTATTATTATTATTTGCATTTTCCATTTCGTCCCAACTTTTTCTGATTTGGGATTGTGCAAGGTTTTTTTTTGCTGTATGTTCGGCCTCAGTGATGCTGTAGTCCAGGCCCGTGACCCATGGTGGTGCAGTCTGCTCTTCTGTACTGGATGTATGCAGCAAGAGCAGCTTTTATCCAGTGTTGCGGCACTGATGCTGTATTCATTAACTCATTAACGTGCATTGTCAGCAGGAGAGCTGCATTATTGCTGTTGGAGGACTGTAAGAATTATTACGTGCTTTTATTACATTGTGCTTTGGTCTCTGTTAAAATGAAAACCATTTAGAGCTTTTTTCAGAACTGCGTTAACTCAGTCTGTGGACCTGCAATTTTCTGCTTTATTTATTTTTTCCTCTGGACCATAAGTATGTTTGAAAAATATAAAGATATATGATTTTTTAATTAAAATAATAATAAGAATTTCATATCTGCATTGTGACTGTTTTACATTAGAGCGCTTATCTCTGTTCTAGGCAGAACAAATACCAGAATGCAATTGTGCATGTACCGGACGCTTTAGAGAACTAAATGAAATGAAATGCAGTAGTGCTAAGCAAATAAACTAAGCTTAATAAAGTTTTGGCTGATAACCTCCTTAAACAGATTTCAGTTCCTTCCCTGCCAGCTACTAAGCCCTGCAGCTGTGCTAATGTCCCAATGCTATCCATATATGATGCGCAGGCATCTGGCGGAGACTGTGATTAAAACAACACCCTAATTATTTTACTCCCTCTTTATACCCTGTCCATTTACTCTACACAGTCAGCCAGTGAACAAGTAAACTAGCTTTCAAATGTGTTATGACAGAATTTAGGGATGGCAATAAAACAATGTACACTGATCAGCCATAACATTAAAACCACCTCCTTGTTTCTACACTTTGTAGTTCTACAATTGACTGTAGTCCATCTGTTTCTCTGCATGCTTTGTTAGCCCCTTTTCATGCTGTTCTTTAATGGTCAGGATCACCACAGAGCAGGTATTATTTAGGTGGTGGATCGTTCTCAGCACTGCAGTTACACTGACGTGGTGGTGTGTTAGTGTGTGTTAGTGTGTGTTGTGCTGGTATGAGTGGATCAGACACAGCAGCGCTGCTGGAGTTTTTAAATACCGTCTCCACTCACTGTCCACTCTATTAGACACTCCTACCTAGTTGGTCCACCTTGTAGATGTAAACTCAGAGACGATCGCTCATCTATTGCTGCTGTTTGAGTTGGTCGTCTCCTAGACCTTCATCAGTGGTCACAGGATGCTGGCCACGGGTGCTGTTGGCTGGATATTTTTGGTTGGTGGACTATTCTCAGTCCAGCAGAGACAGTGATGTGTTTAAAAACTCCAGCAGCGCTGCTGTGTCTTATCCACTAATACCAGCACAACACACAC
Organism: Trichomycterus rosablanca; assembly: GCF_030014385.1. Classification (NCBI taxonomy): domain Eukaryota; kingdom Metazoa; phylum Chordata; class Actinopteri; order Siluriformes; family Trichomycteridae; genus Trichomycterus; species Trichomycterus rosablanca. The sequence continues at coordinate 21,776,783 of NC_086003.1, forward strand.
TAACATACCACCACCATGTCAGTGTCACTGCAGTGCAGAGAATGATCCACCACCCAAATAATACCTACTCTGTAGTGGTCCCGGGAGGGTCCTGACCATTGAAGAGCAGCATGAAAGGGGGTTAACAAAGCATGCAGAGAAACAGATGGACTACAGTCAGTAATTGTAGAACTACAAAGTGCTTCTATATGGTAAGTGGAGCTGATAAAATGGACAGTGAGTGTAGAAACAAGGAGGTGGTTTTAATGTTATGGTTGATCAGTGTGTGTACCTTCTGAAATCACCTAATTCCAGCCTATAATGCCTGATCATGATTCCAACGTTTGACTTTTTGTATTAATATTTTACGTTCGTTTTTGTTGCTCTTCTTGCACCAACCACTGTTTTTACAATGTTTTTTATTGAACTGCCACAAAGCATATATTGGTCTATTATTCAATTTTATTATGAGCATGTGAACATGTGCATGCCCCCATGGTCCCAAATCTGCACTACTTTTTTTCTTTTTTTACTGCCATGCTCTGATTTAAACAGGTACGCATACTTTTCATAAATCTGACAAGAAATAGTATGGCCCTTGGTGTGTGTACAATGGCTGGTGTGTATATATAATCCTAAATCTGGCTGAAGATCTGGCTTTTATGTGACTTCCCTTTGACTTCTGAGTGTTTCACATCACCCCAAAATGTTGATGCTGTGTGGTAATTACAAATCGTATCCAGCTGTGAAACTTGTAATTACTCATTTCCCTTGCCCCCATCCCCTTGTTATTCCTCTCAGTGGAATGCCATCTGTCGTCCCTCCGTTCCCATCTTTTCTCTTCTCATCATTAGACCTCTCTATTTACATACCTGTTCCATCAATCTGCCCTTTTACTATAGCAGCACCGCATGCTTTCAGATAATCCACTAAGTGATAAAGTGAGTGAATCAAATAATGATGCAAAATACTTAGATCTGTATCTTTTAGATCACTTGGATCTGTTTTATATTGTTCTAAATATTTTAATTATCTTAAATTTACTTACTACTTTACTGACCATATACACTGTTAAGCCAAAACATTAGGACCACCCTCAAATGTGCATGGCAATGCTGATTTTGTAAACAGCCAGGGATATACACCGATCAGCCATAACATTCAAACTACCTCCTTGTTTCTATACTCACTGTCCATTCCATCAGCTCCACTTACCATATAGAAGCACTTTGTAGTTCTACAAATACTGACTGTTGTCCATCTGCAGTCAGGACTCTCCCAGGACCACTACAGAGCAGGTATTATTTGGGTGGTGGATCATTCTCAGCACTGCAGTGACACTGACATGGTGGTGGTGTGTTAGTGTGTGTTGTGCTGGTATGAGTGGACATGACACAGCAATGCTGATGGAGTTTTTAAACACCTTACTGTCACTGCTGGACTGAGAATAGTCCACCAACCAAAAATATCCAGCCAACAGCACCCCGTGACCACTGATGAAGGTCTAGAAGATAACCAGTTCAAACAGCAGCACAGCATCAATAGATGAGCGATCGTCTCTGACTTTACGTCTACAAGATGGACCAACTAGGTAGGAGTGTCTAATAGAGTGGACAGTGAGTGGACACGGTATTTAAAAACTCCAGCAGCGCTGCTGTGTCTGATCCACTCATACCAGCACAACACACACTAACACACCACCATGTCATTGTCACTGCAGTGCTGAGAATGATCCACCACCCAAATAATACCTGCTCTGTGGTGGTCCTGTGGGGGTCCTGACCATTGAAGAACAGGGTGAAAACAGGCTAAAAGTATGTAGAGAAACAGATGGACTACAGTCAGTATTAGTAGAACTTCAAAGTGCTTCTATATGGTAAGTGGAGCTGATAAAATGTACAGTGAGTGTAGAAACAAGGAGGTGGTTTTAATGTTATTGCTGATCGGTGTATATTTGATGTTGGACTGATGGTACTTACTCCTAGTGCAAGTGTTGAATGCAGCAGCTATGATCAGGCATGACGACCCGAGTGACTGATAATAGGTGAATACTTATGGACAGATAACTGGGTTGAAGTATCTTTGAAACAGTTAGGGGTGCTCACAGGCAGATGTGGTGAGAACCCAGTGTCAGTGATCTGAAGAGGGACCATCTGGTACAGACCAACAGAAGAGCTACTGTGGCACAAATTGCAGGTCATTTAAATACTGGTGATTAGGTGAATGTGTCAACACACAGGGAATCGAACCCCTGCTGTGTATAAAGTGCTCTTGCAAGCTCCTGCATGTCCAATGTCGAATGCACCTACTATGTTGACAGCATAATAGGCGGATAGTTTTAATGCTGTGGCCAATCGGTGTGTATTGCCCCTTTCCTCCAACATGCTCTGGTTTAGCAGTTTTCTTATAGTCACTGGTACGTATCATTGTGAGTGAATGAGTGAGTGAGTGTCTTGTGGGAGAACAAATGGGGACGGATACGGTAATCTCTCTCAGCTTGGCAGCTTCTCTCCATCACTGTGCCAGATCTGAAATAAAAGTAATCACTTACAAAACTTCTTTTTTTCACTGGACATTGAGGTACAGTAGAGTAAGGTAATAAACCTGTAACCTTACATTTTGTCGTTATTTGCATTGCCAGTGACCTGTAGCATAAATAATTAGTTGAACTGCGCTGAATTTAGTATACGTGGAGCTAGAAGGTGCAGGCCATCGATCAAATCCGAGAGCTTCAAATTTGTCACTAGTTGTTTTTTAAGTAAGACAGCCGCCATTTAGAACAAGGATGCACAGTGTCATTGATGCATAGTACCAGCATGACTGGTCCTAAGGCACATACAATTTACAATGCCAATATGTATCCATTGTGTAGAATTTAGTGCCTACTAAAATAACGTATGAGGGACTAAATGGGTTTTAGGTCATATTTAACATGCTTTACATTTACATATTAAAACATTTTAGTGGAATACTCTACTAAATAGTATGTCGCAATTCATTACTCCATATGTTGAAGTACTGTTCCTGACAAAAAGATTATAATGAACCAATGTATTTAATGTAAGAAGTATTTGTGTATATATTTACGTATTTATTATCATATTTTTTTCTATTTTATTCGTGCATTTTCTCCCAGTTTACCGTAGTCAATTTGTCTTTCCCTGATTGCATTTGGTGGGTATATTCCTCTGACCCCCAACCCTTTTTTACCTATGCACTCTGCACAGGCGCCTCTATATCTGCCAATTAGGGTCCTTAGACAGCGTTAGAAGACCACACCCACATAGTTCGGTCATCCCGCCCTAGCAAAAACGTTTCTGCTGCAGGCACTACCAATTATACCCGCTAGATGGCACCCAGCCGACCGGTGGCAACGCCGTGTCTCGAACCGAGGAGTTCAGAATCTCGGCGCTGGTGTGCTAGCGGAATATCCCGCTGCACCACCTGAGTGCCTAAGTATTTATTTATATGGACTTAACATACAATACTTAATCTTGCATGAGCCCATGCAGTCATATCTGCTGCCAACAATTCGCCGCTGCACCTCCAGAGGTCGCTGTCCCCCGACTTTTAGTATCTCTGTGTTCAACTGTCTGTAAATCAGCAGCCATTTTATGAGTATAAAAACCCTGTTTTCATGTCGTATTTTGCGAAGTCTTGTATGGTGTTCTCTACAATTCTAAGCATTGTTATTTCTCGTTTAGGTTACTTTGTTTTTTCGATTTCTGGATTTGTGTTTTTGCTTTGTTCGCCTCAGTATTTTTGGGCATTGTGTTTTTCTTGAACTTTGCTTGTAGATAGTTGTCGCTCCAATAAACTTGCACTTCTAATACCCGTGTGAAGCCGTTCGTGACACATTCATGCAACTATGGCAGTTTAGCTCAAAAATATAAAATTAATTAACAAAAGTGGCAAAGCTAATTGAATTTTCAAGAACAAAATTGTATTATTAAATAATTAAATACAAATTTTAAATAAATAAGTTTAATGTTTGGCCCAGGTTAGAGTCTTAGCGCTGCCACAGACATAATTGGTTGTATCTGTGCAGGGGATATATAACAAAAAGCCTTAAAACTAACTAAACTGGGATTGATGTTAGCCAGTCCACCATGATTGGTCTATTGAACTCACCAGAGCCAATCACTGAGATTTGTCACTAGGAGAATCTAATTTTAATGTTATTCTTTACTGCGCTCACACATTGTTTATCAATAATTTGCTTATATTACTCTTGTTTATCTAAAAAGCAGACTAAACATCGTGTTGTGTTTTATTTTTCTGCTGCATGCCAGGTACTTCAGGCATTAAACAGGCTAAATTACAGGCTAGCACACTCGCTGAGGAAAGCTGGCTAATATGTTGTGGATGTGACCGTGAGGTGTGCTGGTAAAATGTGCTTTGACAGTTAAAAAATTAGAAAATGGCTTTGGTCGTAAATAATGACAACTCTGGCAGTCTACATCATTTTTTCATGTTAATTTCTCTTTAAAGAACACGTTGAACTGCCATTACCAGATCAACCTGACAGGTTGGAAGTGCTTTCTGAACCTCCATTTGTATCATCCTTAGTGGCAGTACCTATTAATAAGATAATAGTACACAGCTATTACAGCGTATCATTTCACAGGTTTTTCTGCAACTGGGGCACGATGTTGGCTTTTGAATTATAGAGCTCAGCTTTCTGTTGGTAGACATGGACAGTATTTAATAGAAATGCAGACAGGTATCTGTTTTGTGTTTTAAAGGTGCAGTCAGGCTGTGCTCTTAGGGCTGGTACAAAGCCTTACAAAAAGAATATGTACACTAAAAGAGCAAACTTTTTAACATGTGACACCAGTTTTTTTTTTTACCTATACCTATACTCCACCCAAACAGTTTTCATCCTTTCTAATATGTAATGTTTTCAGTTCTCGTCTTACATATTACAATTACAAATATAATACTATTAAAACACCTTTTTGCTTGGCTTGTCATATTCACTTTATGGCCAAAAGTGTGGGGATTTTTTTTATTTTGACTTTTTTCTCCTGATCTAGTAATTTTCAATTCCCCCGAATGTAACTCCTACTCTGCTTGCACCTCCCATCGCCCTGACAAAGGAGAGCTATAGACTATCATGTGCCCAACAAAAATACAGGGGTAAAGTCTCATCATTGAGTCTTTGAGAGCTGTATTGTCCTTGACCAGCCAGCAGAGGTGTTTGCAGCAGCATTAAGGAACCCATTTGACCTACTCATGGACAAAGCCAAGTGTGTCTGTTGGACGCCAGGCTAGGTAGATATCACAGCGAACATTCAAAATCAAGAGCTTTGGCTGGCGTATTAGATACACTAGCTTAGTGTTGAATTCAGGTTTCATGTGTGAAGAAATTTCATTGGCCAGCCCTTCACCCCAGCTTTATTGAACACCTTTGGGGTGAACTGGAGTGTTGAATGCCGTCCATGCCCTCTTTCCAACGTCAGTGCCAAACATCACGAATGCCCATTTGTCTAAATTAATTTAAATTTCCAAAGACACACTTCAAAATGATATGAGGATATTAAGCCATAATTGGAGGATATTAAGCCATAATTGCTGCAATGATGGTGGAGTGATGGGTCACATGTTCTTATACTTTTGCCCACGTGCGCCTAAACTTTTGGGTGGGTTCACCTTGATTAAACATAATTAACATTATCTAGAAATTGTGATTTTTCTTTAAATGCTTTTGTTTTGAATCTTGTAAAATAGTAAGCCATTTGGGGGCAACCCTGTTACATGTACAGATCGACCCCCCCACCTTGTGAACAGTACCAGACTTAACTGTAGACCCCTAACCTATCCGATTTCTGTATCTAGGGTGTGTTTTATTTATTTTTGTGTTGGCACCGGCTGTGTTGAACATGAGTGCTGATTGTGGGGCATGTGCTGTGCCTTGTGGGGAGTGGGCTGAAACCGCTCTCGTAGGGGAAGGAGTTGGCAAGCTCAGCCTGCAGATCAATTGGATCAGATCTCTGTGCAATCTGGGTTTTGAATTATAAGAGACTCCTCTGGGGGCTTTTTTGTCTGTAAAGAAATGACCTGGCAAGAGAGTACCTGCTGTGCCCAAGTCTGCTCTAGCCTCTCTTTTCCTCATAATCATGCTCTCAGCCAGCTGGCAATTTTAAAGGTCAGCTCTAAATGTTTAATCATCTTCTTGGCTTCGGGGTCTAGCAAATTTGTTGCTGCTAGTGTAATTTAGGAGCTGTAATATTTTTAAGAAAAATAAAACTTAAGTTAAGAGTTAAGTGTGGTTTCTTTTAGCGGGACAGTAATTAGGACAGTAACGGTGTTTTAAAAGTTTTGTGGTTTAGTGAACACTAAGCGCTGGTGCACTAAGTAGTTGGTTCTAGGTTCCTGCTGGACTCAAAAGCACATTTTTAATGTTTTATTCTGATAACATAGATTACACAGATTTGTAAGGCAAAATCATCACAGGCAGAGGTTAGCCACACCAGCTGACGCTTGGCATTGCACATGCTGATAATAGGATTGTTTGCGTCTCTTCAGCCATGGAGTCCCAATCAATTCCATTCTAACAAGGATGGAGAATGCTGGGATCAAAACCACCTCCTTGTTTCTACACTCACTGTCCATTTTATCAGCTCCATTTACCATATAGAAGCACTTTGAAGTTGTACAATTACTGACTGTAGTACATCTATTTCTCTACATACTTTTTAACCTGCTTTCACCCTGTTCTTCAATGGTCAGGACCCCCACAGAACCACTACAGAGTAGGTATTATTTAGGTGGTGGATGATTCTCAGCACTGCAGTGACACTGACATGGTGGTGGTGTGTTAGTGTGTGTTGTGCTGGTATGAGTGGATCAGACACAGCAATGCTGATGGAGATTTTAAACACCTAACTGTCACTCTGTGGGGGTCCTGACCATTGAGGAACAGGGTGAAAGCAGGCTGAAAAAGTATGTAGAGAAACAGATGGACTACAGTCAGTAATTGTAGAACTTCAAAGTGCTTCTACAGTGTATCACAAAAGTGAGTACACCCCTCACATTTCTGCAAATATTTTATTATATCTTTTCATGGGACAACACTATAGAACTAAAACTTGGATATAACTTAGAGTAGTCAGTGTACAGCTTGTATAGCAGTGTAGATTTACTGTCTTCTGAAAATAACTCAACACACAGCCATTAATGTCTAAATGGCTGGCAACATAAGTGAGTACACCCCACAGTGAACATGTCCAAATTGTGCCCAAAGTGTCAATATTTTGTGTGACCACCATTATTATCCAGCACTGCCTTAACCCTCCTGGGCATGGAATTCACCAGAGCTGCACAGGTTGCTACTGGAATCCTCTTCCACTCCTCCATGATGACATCACGGAGCTGGTGGATGTTAGACACCTTGAACTCCTCCACCTTCCACTTGAGGATGCGCCACAGGTGCTCAAATGCGTTTAGTCCATCACCTTTACCTTCAGCTTCCTTAGCAAGGCAGTTGTCATCTTGGAGGTTGTGTTTGGGGTCGTTATCCTGTTGGAAAACTGCCATGAGGCCCAGTTTTCGAAGGGAGGGGATCATGCTCTGTTTCAGAATGTCACAGTACATGTTGGAATTCATGTTTCCCTCAATGAACTGCAGCTCCCCAGTGCCAGCAACACTCATGCAGCCCAAGACCATGATGCTACCACCACCATGCTTGACTGTAGGCAAGATACAGTTGTCTTGGTACTTCTCACCAGGGCGACGCCACACATGCTGGACACCATCTGAGCCAAACAAGTTTATCTTGGTCTCGTCAGACCACAGGGCATTCCAGTAATCCATGTTCTTGGACTGCTTGTCTTCAGCAAACTGTTTGCGGGCTTTCTTGTGCGTCAGCTTCCTTCTAGGATGACGACCATGCAGACCGAGTTGATGCAGTGTGCGGCGTATGGTCTGAGCACTGACAGGCTGACCTCCCACGTCTTCAACCTCTGCAGCAATGCTGGCAGCACTCATGTGTCTATTTTTTAAAGCCAACCTCTGGATATGACGCCGAACACGTGGACTCAACTTCTTTGGTCGACCCTGGCGAAGCCTGTTCCGAGTGGAACCTGTCCTGGAAAACCGCTGTATGACCTTGGCCACCATGCTGTAGCTCAGTTTCAGGGTGTTAGCAATCTTCTTATAGCCCAGGCCATCTTTGTGGAGAGCAACAATTCTTTTTCTTACATCCTCAGAGAGTTCTTTGCCATGAGGTGCCATGTTGAATATCCAGTGGCCAGTATGAGAGAATTGTACCCAAAACACCAAATTTAACAGCCCTGCTCCCCATTTACACCTGGGACCTTGACACATGACACCAGGGAGGGACAACGACACATTTGGGCACAATTTGGACATGTTCACTGTGGGGTGTACTCACTTATGTTGCCAGCTATTTAGACATTAATGGCTGTGTGTTGAGTTATTTTCAGAAGACAGTAAATCTACACTGCTATACAAGCTGTACACTGACTACTCTAAGTTATATCCAAGTTTCATGTCTATAGTGTTGTCCCATGAAAAGATATAATGAAATATTTGCAGAAATGTGAGGGGTGTACTCACTTTTGTGATACACTGTATATGTTAAGTGAGCTGATTAAATGGACAGTGAGTGTAGAAACAACGAGGGGGTTTTAATGTTATGGCTGATCAGTGTATCCTGGTATTTGTAATGTTGATTTTTTTTTTTGACTTAAAAACATGCAAAACTAGTCATAGTTCTGCATTGATTATTAAAACTGCCTTTAAACAATTAATCAATAAGTATTTTAATGACTTGATCAGTGTGGCAAAAATTATTTTTCAAATCTCTTCTCTCTCAGGTCAGCTATGAGAATGCAGGCACGGTCGAGTTTCTGGTGGATAAAAATGGAAAGCACTATTTCATAGAGGTGAACTCTCGTCTCCAGGTGGAACACACAGTAACTGAGGAAATCACAGAGTGAGTACATAATAACAGTGTTTTTATCAGGATACATTTATTACCCTTCATTAAATATCTTATAAGCTTTATCATTGCTTATTTGGTAACTAACTTAGCAGGTATGGTTGAGCAACTTCATCTTTATATTGCAGTTTTTTAACTTTAAAGTGTGATTATTAGCCAATTTAGACGCAGTTTGCATGATTAGCTACAGCATTAATTAAACAGAGAGCCTTTCCTCTTTCTTGTTTGGACACCCAGTCTGTGTTGGACATAATGTGTGAACAGACTGCTTTTGCAAATTGCTCAGATTTCCTCATCACCTTTATACATTTAGCCCTTAGTTTTGTCAGACCACTTGATATAAAGCATCGTTTTTTTCTTCATTACCAAGTTTTAGTCGTGTAATCAATGCACTAAACTTGGCTGCCTTCTTTGGTTTGTTTGGTAGAGCAGGGAATTGATTTGCCAATTTCGGGCATTAAGAATTTAGTCGACTCAAATTAAAACTGCTACTGACTGACAAGTGCACCAACCCCCTGTGCCCGCCCGCCCCTCACTTACTGTGTGTTTTGTTTTTTTGTATGTCTCCCAATTTAATCATTGGTAATTCCTATCCTCAATTGCATTTCTCTTGCTACTTGAACCATCCCTGGGCTGACCGAGAAAAGCTGAGAGTTGTTCTCACGCTTCAGTGTGCAGTTGCTGACCCCATCTTTACTGTCGAGAGACTCCACATGCTATGAACTTTACAAATACCCCACCGCTATTGCAGGTGCCCCAGCACTGGTGCAGGATCCTAGCAGTGCTGGGCTTGTGCATTAGATTTCCTAACCGCCCGAGCGCCACACAAATACAATTACGGTGATACCTTGTAACTTGACGTCTCCTAAATTCGAAATATTTGAAACTTTGTGGAGAAATCTGTACCCTTAAACTCGACATTTTCCTTTAATTTGATGTTTCAGCCTTGAAAAAATTATTTATTTAATTTCAAATTAACAATGAACAGCCGCTTTGTTCAGCGCTTGGCTTGAGTGGTGCATTGAAACGTCATCAAAGTGCGCATATGAGACGAATCTGCGTTATAGCTGGGGGTTTTCTCTACTAATGAAATTCCTCGTTTATTGTTTTAGTACAATAAGTCTATATAAAAACACTGAAATACAATTGAAAACAGTTAAAAATCAGTATAAAAATACAATAAAACCTGCACTTTATTTTTACTTCGTTATTGTTTCCTTATGTGGAGATGCTTCATTTTGGAATACCGTATTCCATTTAGTAAAGGGGCATTCACAGGCAGTTTCACAGTTCGGGTCCTACAATGCCATATTAATGCCCCTGTGGTTGGGATGTACTTTGGCTGCTGTGTTTTTAGCACAGCCAGCAGTGATTGTCAGGTGGTGTATTGTGTGATGTAGTAAGAAAAACAAGCGCACAAACGGTGAAAAAAAAGCGGAAAAGCTATTTTGTCACTACTCATGTGAATGCGTATTAAGAAATGCAAGGAAGCAAAGAAGTAAAGATAAAGTGCAGGTTTTATTGTATTTTCAATCATATTTTAGTGTTTTTTATACTTGTTATTATACTTGTGTTATTTTCAGTGTTTAAGTGTCAAAAACAACCCCATTAGTTTACATAAGCCTAAAATATATGCAGTTCCACAGGACCATGGAACACATTAACAGGTTTCCCAGACATCCTTATGGGAAAAAATACCTTGAAACTCAACTTTAATTATGTGTATAAATAAAAGAAAAATGTAAGTGTTTATGTATCTATCAATTTGTACCAGATATTTATCTAGCTAAATAAAATAAAAAAATTTACAAAACATAACAATCTGATCTGAATGATTATGATTAATGAAGAAAATCATAGACTATTAAATAATAACACATACACTTGTCAAATCCCACATAAGGATCAGCTCAGGGCCCTTTTGAACCATCCATGTCTGTCTTAAGCACAATTGGCGGCTTTATTATGCACCACATCCCACTGTACACCAAAAGCTTGACATTTAGATTTATAAAAACAGTGGCTTATTTTCCCCTTTAACGAACAATTCAGCACAATATTTGCTGACATTTATTGAGTAACGCCACATGACTGTGAAATGATTGCGAGCACTTATTCCGTAACATTATTATTGTTATTTTCTCAGTGTGACATTTTCTGTTGCTCTTTATTTGAGAGAGATGCTTTTGGATATGGATAAGAAAAAATTTCAATCAGTTTTTAATCATTTCATTTTTTCCCCTACTGTGTCTAAAGAAGACCACAGAGTCAGTGGAATTGGAAACAATTTACATATACGCTGATCAGCCATAACATTAAAACCACCTCCTTGTTTCTACACTCACTGTCCATTTTATCAGCTCCACTTACCATATAGAAGCATTTTGTAGTTCTACAATTACTGTTTTAGCCTGCTTTCACCCTGTTCTTCAATGGTCAGGACCACCACAGAGCAGGTATTATTTCTCATTCTCAGCACTGCAGTGACAATGACATGGTGGTGGTGTGTTCGTGTGTGTTGTGCTGGTATTAGTGGAAGTGCTGAAGTTTTTAAATATCGTGTCCACTCACTGTCAACTCTATTAGACACTCCTACCTAGTTGGTCCATCTTGTAGATGTAAAGTCAGAGACGCTGCTGTTTGAGTTGGTCATCTTCTAGACCTTCATCAGTGGTCACAGGATGCTTTTTTTTTTACAGGATGTTTTTGGTTCACAGGTTGGTGGACTATTCTCAGTCCAGCAGTGACAGTGAGGTGTTTAAAAACTTCATCAGTGCTGCTGTGTCTTATCCACGCATACCAGCACAACAAACACTAACACACCACCACCATGTCAGTGTCACTGCAGTGCTGAGAATGATCCACCACCCAAATAATACCTGGTGGTGGTTCTGTGGGGGTCCTGACCATTGAAGAACAGCATGAAAGGGGGCTCACAAAGCATGCAGAGAAACAGATGGACTACAGTCAGTAACTGTAGAACTATAAAGTGCTTCTTCATGTTAAGTGAATTCGATAAAATGGACAGTGAGTGTAGAAACAAGGATTTAATGGTTTTAATGTTATGGCTGATCGGTGTAAAAATACAGGTTTTTCAATTCTTACTTCTAGCCAAGTGTTAAACTAGGTGATGTTTGAGCTTCTTCTAAAATAAAACTTTTTCTAAATGTATTCCTTCATTCAGTGATCACTTTTATCCAAAGTGACTAAATACACCGCAAGAAAATGCAAGCAATGTAATGTAATGCCTTGGGGGCCCAACAGTGAAATTGCGGCTTGAACCAGCAACCTTCTGACACTGTGAGGTTTTTATCAATTGTGTTTGATCTGTTCTTTCCAGTTCGTTGAATTCACATTTGCAGCAGTGTGTGGTCATTCATTAAAATGCCAGTCTTGTCACCTGGAATTGAAGCTGTCAGATCTAATTTGGAATTCCATGGCGAAGTCTTCAGTCCCGGTTTAATGTTACACACTGTTACTATTTCCATGCCTTTAGCAGGGAGTGCAGACTGGATGTCCTGCCCTTACTTAATAGCCTTGCTTGTGTTTTTCTTACTACATTTACCTGACAGTCACTGCTGGCTAGATGAAAACACAGCAGCCAAAGTACATCCCAACCACAGGGGCATTAATATGGCATTGCTTCTCCTTTTTGCTACTGTAGGAGCAGTTAATCCACTTTAAATGCTTTTTCTAAACTTGACTGTTGGGATTCAGACACAAGCGCATTAGTCAGACCAGGTGTTCGGAGTATGACCAGGTCTTAAGAAACAATTTACTTTATTTACCCATTCTTTATGTTACTTGTATGTAAAAACAGTTTGAGAAAAAATCTGTAGCTTTATTACAGCACGGTGGCTCAGTGGCCCAGTGACTTAGCGGCATTGTTGCCTCGGAGTAAGAAAGTCCTGGATTCGATCCCCAGGTGGGACGGTCCGGGTCCTTTCTGTGTGAAGTTTACATGTTTTCCCTGTGTCTATGTGGGTTTCCTCTGGGAGCTCCGGTTTCCTTCAACAGTCCAAAGACGTGCAAGTGAGGTGAATTGGACATACAAAATTGTCCATGACTTGGTTTGACATTAAAAGACTCAAACTAATGTAACCAGTCATGAATGTAACCAACGTGTAGTCATTACTATGCATTTGGACAGGTTACATTTATGTCATCTGTCAAACCCAGATTTGTGCCTTCAGAGTGTCAGGTGGTGGATCATTAATTCGTCACACTAGAAAAAAAATGCTACAGTTACAATGATAAAGCAGTGTGCTTTATATCATTTTGAACATGGTGATCTTAGGATGGTGTGCATCTGCTTTGCTATAAAAACCCATGCTGGTTCCAATAATGTGTGCTACAACTAAAAAAAAGCTTGTATACACTGATCAGCCATAACATTAAAACCACCTCCTTGTTTCTACACTCACTGTCCATATTATCAGCTCCACTTACCATAAGAAGCACTTTGTAGTTCTACAATTACTGACTGTAGTCCATATGTTTCTCTACATACTTTTTTAACCTGCTTTCACCCTGTTCTTCAATGGTCAGGACCATGACAGAGCAGGTATTTTTTAGGTGGTGGATCATTCTCAGCACTGCAGCGACACTGACATGGTGGTGGTGTGTTAGTGTGTGTTGTGCTGGTATGAGTGGATCAGAAGGTCATCTTCTATCACTTCATCAGTGGTCACAGGACGCTGCCCACGGGGCGCTGTTGGCTGGATATTTTTGGTTGGTGGACTATTCTCAGTCCAGCAGTGACAGTGAGGTGTTTAAAAACTCCTGTAGCGCTGCTGTGTCTTATCCACTCATACCAGCACAACACACACTAACACACCACCACCATGTCAGTGTCACTGCAGTGCTGAGAATGATCCACCACCTAAATAATACCTGATCTGTGGTGGTCATGTGGGGATCCTGACCATTGAAGAACAGCATGAAAGGGAGCTAACAAAGCATGCAGAGAAATATATGGACTACAGTCAGTAATTGTAGAACTACAAAGTGCTTCTATATGGTAAGTGGAGCTGATAAAATAAACAGTGAGTGTAGAAACAAGGAGGTGGTTTTAATGTTATGGCTGGTCGGTGTATATTTACAAATTTTTTCTGACTTTAGCTTTTTTGTGATATTGAAAGCAGCTACAAGGTGTTTAGGAAATGGACATTTAAAAACACTTTTTAACCATGCAGGCATGCTTTCAAAGGTTAAACAATTTAGAAAAGCACTATGTGATGTCACATACCCTTATCATCCAGCTTAGAAAGCTAGCAATTGAGAACCAGGATGCGCAATACCACAGTAGGCTTCCCTTTGAATGTCTTTACTACAACTCTATTGTGTACTTGCACCAGAGATGTTCACAAGTCACAAAATACGAGTCCAAGTCGAGTCACGAGTCTTTAGGCTAGAGTCCGAGTCGAGTCACGAGTCTTTAGGCTAGAGTCCGAGTCGAGTCACGAGTCTTTAGGCTAGAGTCCGAGTCGAGTCACAAGTCATTAGGCTAGAGTCCGAGTCGAGTCACGAGTCTTTAGGCTAGAGTCCGAGTCGAGTCACGAGTCTTTAGGCTAGAGTCCGAGTCAAGTCACGAGTCTTTAGGCTAGAGTCCGAGTCAAGTCATGAGTCAATATAATCTACAAAAAACATATATTGGAAATGTAGCATAGAAATAAATAAGTAATATGTAAGTTCAGATAAAAAACAACAACAGATTAGCGACTGTATTTTGCCGTTTTACTTAGTGCCTTTACTTTCCTAGGTGCCAGTTAAAAGCTTAAACTGATGCTTTGTTTTTATTGCAATATACGGCACAGCGACCAAAATTCAAAACACAGCAAAAAATCCATAACCACTGCTTACCTTACCTTATGTTGTTCCAGATGCTATTACATTTATAACTGTGTGCCCCATTAGGAATATAATCCGTTATTTTGTAAATGTGCTTATAATTAAAAACCTCCAAACTTTTCCCGGTTGTGAAGTAAAACAAGAACTCATTAGAAAGTCAATCAAGTGTTTCATTGACACATCTGTGTGACGCTGGAAACTAAATAAATACAAATAACAGCATTTCTTACTAAAAATTTAAATCAGAAGGTCTGATTGGTTCAGAAAGTGTTTTTTCAATCATTAGAGCCAATTTTGTAGGAGCGTTCCATTCACATTATCTGTTACTGTGAAGTGTAATACGTAGGGTATTCCACCATTTTAAGTGAGATTCATATTCAAAGGAGGGAGTAGGGAGCGACACTTCATCACTACGCCAAAAGCTTGCTGGAACATTTAGCCATTGCGTCACACGTAACTAATGTTGCTGACTTTTGTTGTCCACAAGTCATTTTTTGCGAGTCATAAGTCGAGTCGGAGTCATTTGTTCCGAGTCGAGTCTGAAGTCGCTGTGTGTGCACCCTCTTTAAATGATTCCCTATATTAGAACACTAACGATAATAGCATTAATAAATCTCTTTCTAAGATCCATGATACCCCAAAACTGTACAAAACTGAAATGTATTTGTATGCTGCTAACCTTCCTCCTCCCGAACGGCCGTCTCTGCCTTTGTACTATGACCTTCATTTGGTCACCGTAATTAAGATCAATTACCATCGGCCACACTGTCTCTCTCTAGCACTGGTGAGGTAATGGGAGATGCCAGCTGCCTTACAACATTCCCGTCATGTGTTCACAATATCCAGTTTGATGGTCTCCACCTGCTTTAGGATGCCACGTCTGACATCTTTGTCTCTCTGTAGAATGATGGTGTCTCTCCAGCTGCTTTCTGCTGCTCCATCATTCTCTTCATTTACATGTGCGTGACTGCTTTATACATCTCGCAGTCACTGATAACGAGACTAGCCGCCGCTGTGTTTGTTTGTGTGATTTCAAATGCTCTATTAGTTTCAAATCCTGCCTGACATTTACTACATGGTTTTGGTAATTTTCTTTTTTCAAAAAGATGACAAGGATAAGGGAAATAATAGACTGCATTATTTAGTTTATTTAAGCTACCTAAGACTGTTGAGCCTCTCTGGTGCATGATATTTCTTTCAGAGTTTGATAGCTTTTGGCAGGTAATCACAAGAGACGCAGAAGATTTTAAAGATCTACAAGTTAAGTAGCAAGTAAAATCTCTATCTTTAAACCAATTCAGGCCTTTTTGAACCCCCTATGGCACTCATAGTCAGAGTTTGAGAGAGTTTAAATAAACCTTCAGCAGAATCCAGGCTCTGAGTTTACTTGCGTTAACTAAATCAGCTATTGGCAATGTCGTATTCAAATACACCTTAATATTTTAGAATGATGTACTATAAATATGCATCTTTGGTGTTAACCTACAGGTGCATATAAGCCTTTAAACCTTCTAGTACAAAAATCTGATAATAAGAAAACAGTAGCTTTATGTGTATATATATATATATATATATATATATATATATATATATATATATATAATGTGTGTGTGTGTGTGTATATATATATATATACTGTATATACACACACTGATCAGCCATAACATTAAAACCACCTCCTTGTTTCTACACTCCCTGTCCATTTTATCAGCTCCACTTTTACTTGGGTGTTGGATCATTCTCAGCACTGCAGTGACAATGACATGGTGGTGGTGTGTTAGTGTGTGTTGTGCTGGTATGAGTGGATCAGACACAGCAGCGCTGCTGGAGTTTTTAAATGCCATGTCCACTCACTGTCCACTCTATTAGACACACCTACCTAGTTGGTCCACCTTGTAGATGTAAAGTCAGAGACGATTGCTCATCTATTGCTGCTGTTTGGTCATCTTCTAGACCTTCATCAGTGGTCACAGGACGGTGCCTACGGTGCGCTTGTTGGCTGGATGTATTTTTGGTTGGTGGGCTATTCTCAGTCCAGCAGTGACGGTAAGAAAAAAAACTTGAACTGATGAATCTTGTGTAACGAGTATTACCATTTCTGTCATAAATGTAACCAAAGTGTGTAAAACATGACGTCAAAATCCTAATAAATAAAATACATTTGATTTAGGATAGATGATAAGTCATATAATGTCAGTCGAAAAGCAAATACAGCATTTTATATATATATATATATATATATATATATATATATATATATATATATATATATATATATATATATATATATATATATAAAAAAACAATAGTCATTGGCCGAACAGCCTACCCATTGGGAGGTGGTTGGGTGTCTTTAAGTGTTGTTCCCAAGCCCAGAAAAATAATCAGGCTTGTCAGGAATGGTATCCAGTGTAAAACTATGCCAACTCGGGAGCAGTCGAAAGGGATAAAAGGGGGCAGTTACTTAGTCACACAACTTTACCTAAGCTAACAGATGTCTGGACCTGGCTTGTGTTGGCTTGATCAGTGGGGGGTAGACAGCCTACATACCTAAAAGACATGGCTAATTAGACTCTCTTCAGCCCTATGCTATGGATGTGAAATACTGTGTTCACATCCTGTTCTTAAACCGACTTTAAAACTTACACTACCATCTATCAAAACTACTTGTTTGCTGTCCCTCTTGTCTGATGCACAGCTAAGAACCTCATATTTTTTGGTAACTTATAAACTCTTAAGGCTTTGAGTTTTTGTCAGCTCTATAAAGATCAGAATGAAAATAACAGTCATATATCTTAGCAGCACAACAGCCACCTAAAGATTTCTTGTGGAAACAAAAACAAGTCAGGTCAGCTTCAGGTAAAGTGGCATTCCTAATGGCTGTAGTGGTCCAGGGAGGGGCAGAAATGTAAGATGCTGCATTGCTTCACTTTCAGCTCCATTATTAGCCCTTCAGTTTTATTGATCATCCAAAGCATCTCTTCTGTTCCGGCTCTACTCAGCTTGCTTTGAATCACTCCCTGTGCTGACCAAGAAGAGCTAAGGCTACTACACACCACCTCTGGCAGAGACTCACAGTGAATCATGCTATATAACCATGATATACACCGATCAGCCATAACATTAAAACCACCTTCTGGTTTCTGCACTTACTGTCCATTTTATCAGCTCCACTTACCATATGCTTTGTTAGCCCCCTTTGATGCTGTTCTTCAATGGTCAGGACCACTACAGAGCAGGTATTATTTGGGTGGTGGATCATTCTCAGCACTGCAGTGACACTGACATGGTGGTGGTGTGTTAGTGTGTTTTGTGCTGGTATTAGTGGATAAGATAAGTCCACCAACCAAAAATATCCAGCCAACAGCTCCGCGTAAGCAGCGTCCTGTGACCACTGATGAAGGTCTATAAGATCTCAAACAGCAGCAATAGATGAGCGATCATCTCTGACATCTTACATCTACAAGGTGGACCAACTAGGTAGGCGTGTCTAATAGAGTGGGCAGTGAGTGGACACAGTATTTAAAAACTCCAGCAGCGCTGCTGTGTCTGATCCACTCATACCAGCACAGCACACACTAACACATCACCACCATGTCAGTGTCACTGCAGTGCTGAGAATCATCCACCACCAGATAAGATTCCTTTATTGGTCCCCATAGGAGAAATTTGAGACTATGGGACTATGGCACCTTGGTGAGCTAAAGATTGTTTGCCAAGTGGAATTGGTCAATATAAAATCACTATGCTATTTTCCCTTTCAATTCAGTCATTTCCGACTCCCTATTGCAACCCCCCTGCTAGTTGCAGTACCACCACAATGACCAAGGGGAGCTGCAGACTAGTTGGCAGCTTCAGTTCACCAGCCAGAGGTGGATCCTCACAGAGAGATGAGATGTACTATGTACTGAGAGTCATGCTGTGCTCTGTGCAAATCCCCAACTACTCATGCTGGCATCTTGATCAGACAGCATAGGTTGCATTTTTGCAGCAGCACTGAGGAGAAACCACATCTGAACCTTCCTTTGTTCCAAAACGGGCAATCATGCCTGTGATGTAGCACCTCTGGAAATAGTTTGAACTCTCTACGGTTCAAAAAACAATCATAAGCAGAATTTTTCTTAGCACACAAATTGCTTTCTTAAAGCTGTAATTAAGTGTTTGAATGACAAATATTAATGAGCGGTTAAACCGACAAACAAATAATGCTGTCGGTCAAACAGTAGTGCTATTTATGCGGAGTCATTGTGTATGGTAAACTCAGCACATGATGATCTGTAAGGTGTTTTTTTTTTTTTTTTTTTTGCAATTTTTCTCCCTAATCTAGTCGTATCCAATTACTGGTTGCATTATGCTTCCCCTCTACTGATACTACTCTTCACCGCTGACTGAGGAGTGCTGCAACTGCCACACACCCCCTCTGTCACGTGTGCAGTACCGACTGCAGAACCGAGTTCTTATGCGGATAAGCTTTGTGTACGAAGAGCCACACACTGATCAGTGCATTATTCCCCGACTTTTGCGCAGGCACCATCAATCAGCCACCCTGTGAAGCCACAAACAGCCACTCGTTCATGTAGCAGCCCAGCCCAGCTGGATGGCAGAGCTCAGTTTTGAAACGATATGTTCGAAATCCCAGCTCTGGTGTGCTAGTGTATTTTACCGCTGCGCCACCTGAGCGGCCTTCTAAGGGTTTTTTTTTTTAAACAAAAATAATTGCCAATTTTGCATCACACCCCATTATAAAGGCTAAACTTTGCTTATTTTATAATAACTTCACTGTTGCCCTACAGCAAGAACGTCCTGGGTTCTATCCCCAGGTGGGGCGGTCCGGGTCCTTTCTGAGTGGAGTTTTCATGTTCTCCCCGTGTCTGTGTGGGTTTCCTCCGGGAGCTCCGGTTTCCTCCCACAGTCCAAAGATGTGCAAGTGAGGTGAATTGGAAATACAAAATTGTCCAGGACTGTGTTTGATTGGCCTGTTGTTTAGATATGGGTGGGATTAAGCCGGATAGGATCTCTCTCTCTCATAACTATTGCAATTACGACCTCTGCTGGCTGATTGATGGCGCCTGCACAGAGGTGAGAAAAGAGTCCTCTCAGGGTGTGTCTCTCTGTACACAGTGCTGAGCTGCACTGCACTCGTCAAAGTGTAGGTGATCAGTTGCATACGGCATGCTTCCCACTTGTCGGAAGGGGCGTGGGTTAGCTTCATTCTCTTCAATCAGAGCAGGAATCGGCATTGGTGGAGAGGATGCATGACGCAATCTGGCAATTTGACTCGCTAAAAGGTAGAAAAAGGGGAGAAAATGCATAAGTACAATATTATATACATGATATACTGTATATATGACCAGTTATTGGTTGAAAGAAATTGGCAAAACTTGCAATCCGAGTCTAAATATTTTTTTCTTTAATAATATTCATACAAAATCAAGAACACTGTATGACCTGGATAAGTGCACTTGAGGTATATTAAAGAAATTAAATAATTCCCTCCCATCACTGTATATATTACAGTACAGAGTGTTCTTATGATCCTTTGAGTCCACTTTCATTTCCGAGAACAGCTGGCTTTGTATCAGTTTGAGGTATATGTTGTATTTTTCATCAAACCAAGCAAGCAGGCACTTGGCAGCTGGCATGCTGTCTGTTCCTCATAGTTGACTGGCTAACTGATGCACAGAAAATGAGTTGGGTGACACAGTTTATCAGCTCCAACTATGGTAAATAAACAGAGCTAGACAGCTGTAACATCGGACTGTCAGTTGCACAGCCAACGGTTCCGACTTTTCAACATCACTCGGTATAATGCAAACATTGTTGTTTTTCAATTGGCTTGTTTTTTGTGGTGGCGAAATGCCAGCTGTGTCTCATTTTTATGGTTCTGTTCCTACGGGTATTTTTATGACCTTCAGAGAGGGAACGGCTGCAATGTAAATCACTTATTTTATTGTGTTATTGTGTTGTAACATTGGTTATGTTCAGTGTTTTATTTGTTTTTACATGCTAAATGTGATTCATGGTTTATAGATCAGTTATTGTTTCATACATTGCTGTTGTGACATCACCCTTCCATAATAACGTTAATTTCATGAATTCATTTTGTTTTTATTGGTCCCCTCTGCTCACAGTTGAATTTTATAATGTCAAAAACATAGATGAATACTTAATACATGAATACAAAACATCTACATCATATCCAGACAGACATGTTTGAACATCAGATTTAAAAATCACACATTGCAGTTAGGTTTGATGCTGTTACAACGTCCACTGGACTTTTTCCTACATTCAGCCATAACATTAAAACCATCTCCTTGTTTCTACACTCACTGTCCATTTTATCAGCTCCACTTACCATATAGAAGCACTTCTAGAAGTAGTTCTACAATTACTGACTGTAGTCCATTTCTTTTACCACCATACTTTTTTTAACCTCTTTTTACTCTGTTCAATGGTCAGCACCCCCACAAGTCCACCACAGAGCAGGTATTATTTAGGTGGTGGATCATTCTCAGCACTGCAGTGATAATGACATGGTGGTGGTGTGTTAGTGAGTGTTGTGTTGGTATGAGTGGATCAGACACAGCAGCGCTGCTGGTGTTTTTAAATACCGTGTCCACTCACTGTCCACTCTATTAGACACTCCTACCTGGTTGGTCCACCTTGTAGATGTAAAGTCAGAGATGATCGCTCATCTATTGCTGCTATTTGAGTTGGTCATCTTCTAGACTTTCATCAGTGCTCACAGGTCACTGCCCACTGGGCACTGTTGGCTGGATATATTTGGTTGGTGGACTATTCTCAGTCCAGCAGTGACAGTGATGCGTTTAAAAACTCCAGCAGCATTGCTGTGTCTGATCCACTCATACCAGCACAACACACACTAACACACCACCACCATGTCAGTGTCACTGCAGTGCTGAGAATGACCCACTACCTGACCATTGAAGAACAGCATGAAAGGGGGTTAACAAAGCATGCAGAGAAACAGATGGACTACAGTCAGTAATTGTAGAAATACAAAGTGCTTCTATATGGTAAGTGGAGCTGATAAAATGGACAATGTGTGTAGAAACAAGGAGGTGGTTTTAATGTTATAGCCGATCGGTGTAACTGTAAGGAATCACTTAAAATCAACAGTCATAAGTAAGGCTAAGTCCTAAATTTAAGCGATAAGGCTTTTTGTTTTGGACTGAAGCTTGGTGGTTTGTATTTACAATGACTAGTGTTAGGTAGAACTCTGTGTATTGTCTGAAGCTTAAGGCTTTAGGGCGGCATGTTGGCTCAGTGGGTAGCACTGTCGCCTCACAGCAAGAAGGTCCTGGGTTTGATCCCAAGGTGGGGCGGTCCGGGTCCTTTCTGTGTGGAGTTTGCATGTTCTCCCCGTGTCTGCATGGGTTTACTCCGGGTGGTTTACTTCCGGGTGGTTACTGTGGTTTCCTCCCACAGTCCAAAGACATGCAAGTGAGGTGAATTGGAGATACAAAATTGTCCATGACTGTGTTTGATATAAACTTGTGAACTGATGAATCTTGTGTAATGAGTAACTACCGTCATGACTGTAAACAAAGAGTGTAAAACATGACGTTAAAATCCTAATAAACACACAAATAAACAACCGTAAGGCTTTAGAACTTTACATACATAGGCAGTTGTAGCCTAGCGGTTAAGGTGCTGAACTAGTAATCAAAAGATCACTGGTTCAAGCCCTACCACTGCCAGGTTTCTGCTGTTTGACCCTTGAGCAAGTCCCTTAATCCTCAATTGCTCAGACTGTATACTGTCACAACTGTAAGTCGCTTTGAATAAAGGCGTCTGGTAAATGCTGAAAATGTAAATGTAATACACAAGCATAGACTAATTAATCTAAAAATCTTGAGACATCCCATATATATATATATATACAGTATATATATATACTGTGTATATATATATATATATATATATATATATATATATTATTTATTTATGCATTTTCTTCCCTGTTCTCCCTTTTAGCGTGTCCAATTGCCCGATTGCGTCATGCTTCCTCTCCACCAATGCTCGATCCCTGCTCTGATTGAGGAGAACGAAGCTAACCCACCCTCTGACACGTGGGCAGCATGTTGTATGCATCTTATCACCTACACTTTAATGAGTGCAGTGCGGATCAGTGCGCACTCTTTTCTCATCTCTGTGCAGGTGCCATCAATCAGCCAGCAGAGGTCGTAATTGCATCAGTCATGAGAGAGAGAGACCCCATCCGGCTTAGTCCCGCCCATATCTTTTTATTTTATTTTTTTTATTATCTATTTTTTCCCACTTTCCCCCCCCCCCAATTTTTATTCCTTTTCGAGTCATGTCCAATTACCCTGATTGTGTCCTCTATACTGATTCGACCCTTTTTGCCGCTGACTGAGGACACCACTCAACTGACTTGCCCTCCGGCACGCAGTCAGTACAGCCTGCATTTTTCACCTGCACGAGCTGAGTTCATACACCGAGAGACACTGCGCACGGAGGGTCCCACCCCCCTCAATGTTATTCCTCAGCCCTGTGCAGGCACCGTCAGTCAACCAGCAGGGGCTGCAGTCGCACCAGTTATGATGACCTATGCTCCGACTCTACTCCTAACCCTGAACAACAGCCAAAGAATGTATTTAACTGCTCCATAGTCTGATACACTATGTTCGAATTCACACCCTTTCAGTTAACAGTTGGTGTTGAACATAATGACTTTAGGTTTGCATGCAGATGCTCAGCCACTGAAACCCCGTTCATCCAGACGAACAATCCCTGTGTTGATGCTTTAAGGAGCGGCTGTAAACATGTCTGTTCTGTGAGCTAGTCTGGCCTATTGCTTAATGGCTAAGCCGTTTTACAATAACAGGAATTACAGGTTGACCGGTGATTGACTGAGAAATTGGCACCCTAAAACAAAAGCACACAGTCTCGTCAAGTCATGGTGCTTCAGTACAGCCCGTTCCTATCAGTGTTCATCATTTAGTATGGCTCTGTTCTAGGCACATCCTAGCAATGAATATCACTTTATAAAAGTGAGTGTGTGTCTATGTGTTTTAGCCATGGTTTTTGCAGTCTTATGATGTGCTTGCACTTTATTAAATTGTTTAAGCAGTTTTTGTAAATTCTTACAGACACACTAAAGAATATTCCTCCCAAAATAGTGTAGGCTGTTATAGCCAGAGAAAAGGGGAGGGGGGGCAACTCCATTTGTTTTTTGCTCCAACAAGCTCATGGTCAGAGTCCACATACTTCTGGCCTTATAGAGTACCACACAAGCTGATTTATTGCATGAATTGTCCTGTTGGAAATGTGTCTTTTAATCATTCTTCATGGCCGTTAACCATGCATTGACTTCAGTCCGTCTGCATTGGCGTTTGTTTTGTACGCTGGCTTGTGGGTGGGCTGTCAAGGGTGCCCTTGATAATGGGGTTCTAATTACCCCGAGTTGCTGCTAAATTGCAAGCACTCATTTGTAGCAGGCCATTGTCAGGGAAAGATTAGATGAGGACATTAGGCTGAGATATGAATATGAAGGTGAGGGACACTGAGCATGTCTGAGAAAGACGAACGAGACAGATGGTTGGACACGTTTTTTTTTTACAGACTAGCTGAGCATGAACAAGGCATTCGTGTCGCTACTGGAATATTGATTGGGTTTTGAACATGAGCCTGGAGAAATTGGAATAGTTATACATAGGCTTGCGTATTGAATTTATATTATGGAAGAATTGGAAAGAGGAAGTATTGGTTTAGTAAGTAATGAATAAAAAATGAACTGAAGGTTTGGGGGTTGATGGGAGGTTGTATTAGCAACGTTCTGGCTACTTTCCTGTTGGGAGGATTTAGTGTAAATGAGCCAGTTTAACTATCCCAGTGTTTTACAATGAAGCAGTGTAATCCTTCACTGTCCAGCTGTGCTATGACTGTAGGCTCTTTCTACATTCCTATTTAATGTTAGGAAATGAACTTGTGCTCACATTAAAGCTTTTGTATTGCCAAAGACAGCTTAAAAATATAGGGTTAAAAATTCTACCCCCATTGTCTTTACTTCTACTTTACTTCTTGTCTTTATTTCCTTTTATTCATAAATATATTCGTTACATCCATTGCTTTTTAATTGCATATTGTCTTTTACATGAAGGACACAACACGTGGTAACACAACTTCATTTATTTAGGGGGACAAAATGATCAAACACCTTAAGCAGCAATAATGGCAACTAAGCATTATTTTTTTATAATCTGTTAGTTTTATAATCTGTTAGTTTTAAGATTTTTAGCACTCCATTCATTACATAACTGCTCCAAACCAGACACACTGCTTGGTTTTCAGACATAAAGTAGGACACCAATACTATTTTAGTTTATTTTCAGTCATTAAGATGTAAACCTGCTTTTTTGGTGCACTAAACGTCCAAATTCTGTGCAATGTTTGAGGTGTTTTAGCTGTAAAATAATAATATACTGTATAATGTTTGATATGCACAGGCACTTAGGGTGGTGCAGTGGTACAGGGGTTTTCAACCTTTTTAAGACATGTGCCCCCCTTCGTGTAGTACATCAGTTGCTAAGTATGTTAGTTCAGGATGCTCTGCTTTGACTGACAGAAAAACATTTAGCTCCACAGGCAGAATGAGTCTGACTTGGCTACCGCTCTGTGGTAATAGCCAGTTTAATTAAGCCTGAGCTTTTTAAGGTAAGCGAGTCACACAAAATGTTCCAGTAGCTGGAGTTTATTTAAAACCGCAGCATTCATTAAGAACAGTAAACATGGAGAGATGACTGAGAAAAGAAACTAACGCTTTGCTTTATATGAATCGACTCCTGAATCACTTATATCAATACTGTGAACAGAGCATCTCTCTTAAAGGCACACACACGTCCTGTAACAGCAGTCATTGTTTTTGTCACCGATTTATCTTCGCTGTTAGCCCTATTTTGAAGGTTTTTTTCAGACTGAACTGGATAACATTAAACGTGCATGTGTGTGTGGTCAGCAAGACTAATCAAATGTGTCTCCTGTGGTTGAAAAATGAATTGCTTTAGTTTTAGAAGTAAAAAAAATCTCGTAATGCCACGCCCCCTGGTCAGGCACTCACCCCCCCCACCCTGGACAGGTACTCCGGGGTGCCACAGGTTGAAAAACCCTGCTCTAGCCCGCTACAGATGGGATTTAGGGTTTGAATCCCCAGTGGTTCTGTCAACCGGTCGGGCGCGTACATACAAACATGATTGGCTATGTTTGAGGGAGGCTGACCCAGGATCGGCATCTTTGAACCCTGCAATTTCTTTAAAACGGGCTGCATCGTGGCTTAGTGGGTAGAACTGTGGCCTCACAGCAAGAAGGTCTTGGATTTGATTCCCAGGTAGGGCAGTCCGGGTCCTTTCTGTGTGGAGTTTACATGTTTTCCCCGTGTCTGCAAGGGTTTCCTCCGAGAGCTCCGGTTTCCTCACACAGTCCAAAGACGTGCAGGTGAGGTGAATTGGAGATACAAAATTGTCTGTGACTGTGGGTGTGTTCGAAAACCTAGTGAGCTCTCTACATAGAGAGCATTTTACGTCATCCTATGCGCACTTTTGAGAAGGAGGCTGTTCGAAATCCTAGATGCCTTAACATCCTCCCTAGTAAGGGATCTTAAAATTTCAACGGTATTTTGACTCAAGAACAAGGGAGCATCCGATGCTGCCTTAGTGGTGGAGGCAATCCCAGCATTCAGTACGGCACAACATTTCTGGATGGATTCGTTGTCTAAGTAGCGTGTTTGGATAACATGCCTTATAAGTCAATAAATTATTAGAATCCTCTCTACTTAGGCAGCTGCTAATGTAGGCAGTAATACAGCAAGGCAGCTCACTAGGTTTTCGAACACACCCTCTGTTTGACATTAAACTTGAACTGATGAATCTTGTTTAACCAGTAACTACCTGCTCTGTCATGAATATAACCAAAGTGTGTAAAATATGTTAAAATCCTAATAAACAAATAGATAAATAAATACTTTCAATCTCGTTGTTTCCAAATCCTAGTTTGTAGCTCCTCTGCTGCTTGCACCACCCCCACCCTAACTGAGGAGCGTTGCAGACTGATCTTACGGCCAATCCGACACACATGCAGTTCCCAGCCGCTTCTTTTTACCTGCCTTGCAGTCTTGTAGAGAGATGTATCACTTTCAGGGTCTTGCTATGCTCTTTTGTGAGGAATCCATCCCTCATGCAGGCAAGACAAGCCAGCAGAGGTCAATTTGTTCGAAAAATTTATGACACCGCTGCACTACTCCAGGCCCCTTAAGGACAAAGGTTTTCACAATGAGTTTGTCGTGGAGAAACTTCAGTGGTAGAGCTTTGACCTTGACTCAGTTGAACCATTGTGGGGTGAATTGCAATGTCAGTTATGAGCCATTCTTTTTATTCAACATCAGTGCCTCACAAATGACCTCACAACCCAAGGTCATGGTCAGTGTGCCCATACTTTTGGTAATGTAGTGTATTTTTCCAAGTGCTTTGAGCGGTTGAGCTAGTAGAACTGAGAATTGATCACCCAGTGTTGTGATGGATTGGCAGGTTGGGGAATTTCTTATTTGTTTGGACTTCTGGGTCTTGTTGCAAACAGCAGGCGTTTGTTGGCAGATCCGATTCAGTGATCAGTAAATATCAGAGGGGGAGACGAGTGTTTAAACAGACTGGTCTGAACAAGCATTTGTAATATGCTCTTGGACAGAGATTAGACGTGAGTGCTGGCATTTCTGGGTGCACAGAGGGCCTGTGGCAGCTCAAGTGCAATCAGTTGTATACTGCCGAGCATGTTACCATGTCAGACGTTTCTTAAAAGTCTGGTTGAACAGGGCCTATGGGGATCTGACAGGCACGGCTGGCTTTTTATCAGGGCCTGGATTCGCACGCGCAGTCTGAAAGCTCAGCAGACGGTTTGTATTGTTGTGTACGTTGAGTGGTTCTATTCTGTCACTGCATGTGCTGCTGTGAGGCAATTAAAATGGAATAAAATTAAACGTGAATATATTCCAAGCTTCCTCTTTGCCACTGCTCACATTTTTAGACCTTGTAACTTCACACTTATCTTTAACTGTCATTTTCTTTTGCTTATTTTCCCTATTCTCCCCTAGTTACATTTCCTTTTCCTTTCACCTTATTTTGATACCTGATTTTTTAATTATTTTTTTTGTTTCTGACAACAGCAACTTGGGGTTGTATTATATAAGTTCCAATCCTAACCCTGATTATGTCAATGTTAGGACACATTTAAATGTTTGACATACACTGATCAACCATACCATTAAAACCACCTCCTTGTTTCTACACTCACTGTCCATTTTATCAGCTCCACTTACCATATAGAAGCACTTTGTAGTTCTATAATTACTGACTGTAGTCCATCTGTTTCTCTACATGCTTTGTTAGCCCCCTTTCATGCTTTTCTTCAATGGTCAGGACCCCCACAGGACCACTACAGAGCAGGTATTATTTAGGTGGTGGATCATTCTCAGCACTGCAGTGACACTGACATGGTGGTGGTGTGTTAGTGTGTGTTGTGCTGGTATGAGTGGATCAGACACAGAAATGCTGATGTAGTTTTTAAACACCTCACTGTCACTGCTGGACTGAGAATAGTCCACCAACCAAAACTATCCAGCCAACAGCGCCCTGTGGGCAGCATCCTGTGACCACTGATGAAGGTCTAGAAGATGACCAACTCAAACAGCAGCAACAGATGAGCGATCGTCTCTGACTTTACATCTACAAAGTGGACCTACTAGAGTGGACAGTGAGTGGACATGGTATTTAAAAACTCCAGCAGCATTGCCGTCTTATCCACTCATACCAGCACAACAAACACTAACACACCACCACCATGTCAGTGTCACTGCAGTGCTGAGAATGATCCACCACCTAAATAATAGCTGCTCTTTAGTGGTCCCGTGGGGGGTCCTGATTATTGAAGAACAGGGTGAAAGCAGGCTGAATAGGTATGTAGAGAAACAGATGGACTACAGTCAGTAATTGTAGAACTACAAAGTGCTTCTATATGGTAAGTGGAGCTGATAAAATGGACAGTGAGTGTGGAAACAAGGAGGGGGTTTTAATGTTATGGCTGATTAGTGTATATAAACTAATCTATACAGTGTTTTTACTAATATCGAGGAGTCATACCTTTATTGTAAATATATGTAAAAATTTGTAATATACTGTATCATCTATTATGATCTGAAACCACATTTTACAGCATATTTTTTATTTCATTCAATTTAGTCTCTTGGCGCAATGCAGCAACACAGCCCAGACAGAACGTCAATCTATCGTGGGGCACCAGTCAGTCCCCTCTCTACCGTAACCAATCATGTCTGTATGTAGACAGCCGATGGCACCACTGGGGATTCGAGCCAGCATTTAGCAGGCGCCTTTATCCAAAGTGACTTACATTAGAGTTACATTGTACAGTCTGAGCAACTGAGGGTTAAGGGCCTTGCTCAAGGGCCCAACAGCAGCAACCTGGCAGTGGTGGGTCTTGAACCAGTGGACTTCTGATTACTAGTCCATTTCTTTAACTACTAGCTTACGGCTTGCCCAGCCTTATAGATGAGGAATGAGAAATGTCCAACAGTGAGAAACCCATATGATATTCCCGTCCATCAGACACAGCCACATGTAGCACTTGATATCTCAGTAGTGATGCGCTACTGCATTAGCTCGCTCGCCACCCAAGCACCAACACTGATGTACGTCTCAACCAGAACAGCTGCATAAATTAACACCTACATGAGGCTGCTGTGCAGAAACGAGACAGAGAGGATTTATTTTCCCTGGAGACACTGTGGCATAGCATCATACTAAAAGCTCTGCTTCTGCATCTATAGAAACAGAACATGTGCATGAAGCTCTTTATCACCCTTATAGATTGTTTAAAAGCTGCTTTAAAAGACTAATCTCTTTACAGATTTATATTAAACTTATCGGCCCTTTTATTAGTGATAAGAGGAACATTTTGCCTCCATAACAGCCCTGAACCTTTGTTTGTACACATACACTCGAGATTGTGGTCCATTTTTACATAATTGCTTTATGTAATTGCTGCAGATTTATGTTATGCAATTTTTAGTTTTACCACATGGTATAGAGATGAAGTTTCCGATTTGGTAATGCTGGGGGCAACTGAAGTGGAAGCAGTTTGAGATGACTTGTGCTTTGTGATATGGGACATACTTCATGCTGGTAGTAGCCATTACAAAATAAGTACATTTAGGCCAAAAGGATGCACATGGTCAGCATCAATACTTCAAAGACTATGGCATTTAACCAACGCTTAATTGGTATTGGTTTGCCAAGAAACATAAAAAAAAAAAACCGTGTCCAGTTGCCCGATTGCATCATGCTTCCTCTCCACCAATGCCGATCCCTGCTCTGATTTAGGAGAACGAAGCTAACCCACGCCCCCTCCGACACGTGGGCAGCAGCCGTATGGATTTTGTCACCTACACTTTGACGAGTGCAGTGCGGATCAGCACTCTTTCAGCACTGTCACACCCTGACAGCACTCTTTTCCCGTCTCTGTGCAGGCGCCATCAATCAGCCAGCAGGGGTCATAATTGCATTAGTTATTAGAGAGTCCCTATCCGGCTTTTAATATTCCACCCCTGTCTGAACAACAGGCCAATCGTTGTTTATGTGGCTGCTCAGCCCAGCCGGCAGGCAGAGCTGATACTCGATACGATGTATTTCTCAGTCCAGGCGGTCTTTAACTGTCTAGCTTCAGGGATTGGTATTAGTGGAGAGGAAGCGCGATGCATTTGGGTAATTGGATGCGCTTAAAAAGTCGGGAGAAAAAGGTTAAATAGGTTAATTAACCTAATTAACGTTTGTATTTAGTGATTTAACATTGTTAGGTGCTGTTTGTATTTGAGACAGAACAAGAAGCCTTGCACGGTCACTGATGGTTTGAGGTTTACATTCAACTATTAATGCCTAGTTCAAACTACGCGATTTTTGCCCTGATTTTCGCTCGGCGACTGATTGATTTTCCGGGTCGGGAGCAACTCAGCGTTTGCTCGGCGATCAAAACTCGGCTCTCAGTCGCTAAGTGTGAACTATCCAACAACTCGACCCGACCGGCTCGCCGAGCGCTCGGCGACTGGATTGAGTTTTCTAGCACGCCAGATATCTGATCTCAGACGGGCAACTGGGAATGAGTGACATGTCGAACAGCCAATGAGAACGCAGGATACAGCGTGAGGGGAAATGCAGGAGAGGACAGGGGACAGGGGCTTAATTAATATAGTTTATATCAGGATACACCGACACACACGTTTTACAGTATTTCTGACTTGATCGTCCTCTACAAAACATAACACCCACGCTGCATTGCAAAACTTACTACAGAACAAGCCATATACTGTTTGTGTTGCCAAATCCACTCAGATTCATTTATTTTTTCTCCTTGATATTACGCTGCACATCAGCGCACAAACCCTTTGATCTCTCGCTACTTGTTGACGTTCCTTTTTTTGGACGTGGTGTCATTAAACTTCTCGTCACTTCTCACATGTGTTTTTGTAAAAAAAAAAAAAAAGGGAGACCAGAGAAGCTCGCCTGCGATTCCAGTTGGTGATGGATCGTGTAGTGTGAAACCCCCTATCGCCGATCAGTCGTGTAGTGTGAAATATACACCGACTGAAAGACTCCCGAGTGCAGGAGATTCAGTCGTGTAGTGTGAACTGTACAGCGAGCTGATGACTTGGAAAGTTGTGTAGTGTGAACTTGGCATAAGGTAGGCTGTGCTGTGTATTGTATCTTACATTTAGTCTATCATATAATTTATGAGTGTAATTTAATGGCTGCTGTGAAATGTGGCACTTTTCTTTGTCACTTTTCTGTGATTTTTTAAAAACGAGGTCAGTGAAATTAAGCACTTAGGACTTTATATATAATGTGAAGCATCATTCTGTATTTTCTAGAGGATAAATTCTTCTGTGATATATCAGACCATCTAAATCACTTACATGTACCAGATATTTTTAATTCTTTATTCAGTTTTGTTTCCTGAGCTAAAGCCTTTGGTACAGTTCTTATCTTAATTAGAGAGCGGTACAGATTAGGGTTGTAGTGATTCGACAGATATCTGTGTGACGAAATGAAAATAATTCCCGTGGTGGTGGTAATTGGGAAAGGCTTATGAGTGGTCCCACAGGAACAGTCATCACACAGCGATTAACACAGTGGTGATGGTAATGAAAAGACAGTTTAAATGTTTAAAATCAAACAAGTCAACATGGAGGAATTAGCTTAACACAGACAGGTACTGAACTGGTAATCGGATGGTCACTGTTTACATTGCATCTCTGCCAGTTGGTGCTGTTGAGTCCTTAACCTTAAATTGCTTGGATTGTGTTTGTTCACAGTAAGCTTAGTAAATGCCATCAATGTAATAACCTTTTTTATTGTATACAAACATGTACACCGATCAGCCATAACATTAAAACCACCTCCTTGTTTCTACACTCACTGTCTGTGTTGTCAGCTCCACTTACCATATAGAAGCACTTTGTAGTTCTACAATTACTGACTGTAGTCCATCTGTTTCTCTGCATGCTTTGTGAGCTCCCTTTCATGCTGTTCTTTAATGGTCAGGACTCTCCCAGGACCACCACAGAGTAGGTATTGTTTGGGTGGTGGATCATTCTCAGCACTGCAGTGACACTGACATGGTGGTGGTGTGTTAGTGTGTGTTGTGCTGGTATGAGTGGATCAGACACAGCAGCACTGATGGAGTTTTTAAACACCTCACTGTCACTGCTGGACTGAGAATAGTCCACCAACCAAAAATATCCGGTCAACAGCGCCCTGTGGGGCAGCATCCTGTGACCACTGATGAAGGTCTAGAAGGTGACCAACTCAAACAGCAGCAGTAGATGAGCGATCGTCTCTGACTTTACATCTACAAGGTGGACCAACTAGGTAGGAGTGT
This sequence comes from Trichomycterus rosablanca, assembly GCF_030014385.1. NCBI lineage: Eukaryota > Metazoa > Chordata > Actinopteri > Siluriformes > Trichomycteridae > Trichomycterus > Trichomycterus rosablanca. The sequence continues at coordinate 21,809,556 of NC_086003.1, forward strand.
CTAATAGAGTGGACAGTGAGTGGACTCGGTATTTAATCCGTTCATACCAGAACAACACACACTAACACACCACCACCATGTCATTGTCACTGCAGTGCTGAGAATGATCCACCACCTACTGTAGAACTACAAAGTGCTTCTATATGGTAAGTGGAGCTGATAAAATGAACAGTGAGTGTAGAAACAAGGAGGTGGTTTTAATGTTATGGCTGATCAGTGTATACTTACATTCAACTTATCATTCAACTGATTCAACAATCAACTATAATGTAAGATTGTTGGTTGTCCCAAAACTGTGGGTGTTAATAAGTTTGTGGCTTGATTTATGGCTGTAACAGCTTCCACCTTGCTGTGTGTCTGTGTTTTCAGGCACTCAGTGTTCTAATCAGTGTTCTAATTCCTCCCAGAGGTGTTCAGTGGAATTGAGGGCAGGGCTCTGTACAGGCCAGTGCAGTTTCTCCACACCAGACCTTGGTTTGTACACGAGGGCACAATCCTGCTAAAACACAAAATGTCCTTTATTAAACTGTTGTCACAAAGTTAGAAACACACTTATTTTCTAAAAGTTTTATACTAAGGTTTTAAACATATTTCTACACATTAGCAATTGGTGTGGCTTGAACACCTGTGCTTAATAATTAGATGGAGTGTTAAAATTTTTTTGGCCATATTGCGTATGTCATAGCAGTCTTTAGATTTTACTAATTTATTTAACTAAGTTTTTTAAAAAAATATTTAAGCATTTTCTCCCTTTTTCTCCCGATTTAGTGTAGTCAATTTGTCTTCCGCTGCTGGGGATCCCTGATTGCATTAGAAGAAAGTTTATTTCCTGCTCACGCCTCCTCCAACCCGTGCACAGTCCTTATTAGACCCCTTCTTTTTCACCCATGCACTCTGGCACCTCTATCTGCTAATCAGGGTCCTCGCACAGCTTTAGAAGACCCCACCCACATAGTCCGGCCATCCCGCCTTAGCAGACACGGTAGCTAATTAGTGTCTGCTGCAGACATTGCCACTTATGCCCGCTAGATGGCACCCAGCCGACTGGTGGCAACGCTGAGTTTCGAACCGAGAAGTTACTGCTGCAATTGCCCGCTGCAATTTGCCCGCTGTGCCACCTGGGCGCCGAAGTCATTACTTAAGTTTATTGTGTTTTTTTTCCCCCCAAATGTATCAAAATCTGGGTCAAAAATATACATACAGTCATGTGAAAAAGTTAGGACACCCCATGAGAACCTTTGTCTTTTTGAACATATTTAAACATATGAACATTTGAGCTTCATTTGAACAGTACTGAGAGATGGAGCTTATATAACTAAAAAAATAAAACTGAAAAAAATTACTTTTAAACTGAAGTTGTAAAATGTAATGAACAAAAATGGAAATTTATTGTGAGGAAAAAGTTAGGACACCCTGTGCCCTAATAGCTGGTGTTTCCCCCTTTGAATGAAATAACCTCAATTATACGTCTCCTATAACCATCTTTGAGATCGACTGGGAGAAAGTTTTTCCTCACTCCTCCATGCAGAATTTCTATAGCTGTGTGAGGTTTGAGGGGTTTCTTGCATGAACAGCCCGTTTCAAACCCCACAGCATCTCAATAGGATTAAGACTCGGGTTTTGACTTGGCCATTCCAGAACATTCCATTTCTTTCTTTTGTAGTGAGTTTTGCATTTTCATTCTGTGTCCATGTGAGTTTCTTCTGGTTTCCACTACTTAAAAACATGCAGTAGGTAAATTAGCTGCACTAAATTTTCCCAAGTGTGTTTAAGTAAATGTGTGAGTGTGTGTCAATGGTTTGCCGGTGGATTATCTTTAGGTGGCGTCAGACGCACTAAGTTCAGGAAGAAGTGTTTTGTAAATATAAATGTCTATGTCTACAGCTGGTGATTAATTGCACTTGTTTGAAAAGTACATGGAACAGTGGTCTTTTACCAAGGTTGGGAGAAAGACTTCAAACTGTCACCTTATGCTCTGAGGAGATTTGGCCAGATGGTCAGTTGTCATTTCCATACTATTACAGCTTGCTGTGCTAGAAAAGCTGTGGTCTTGTGTTTGAATTGCCATGTGAAACTTTAGTCAAGCTTTACGGGCCAAAAAAAAAAATCGGAAGAAAATTAAATAACTAAGGCGCTCGGGTGGCGCAGTGGATTATTGCATTAGCCCACTACATCTGGGATCTAGGGTTTGAATCCCAAACATTATGATAGGGTTATCGTCGAGGTCCCTTCATGAATTGGTGTCCTGTCTGAGAAGTGTTGTTGCATTGCACCCAGTAGGGATGTAACGATACCCTCTACCCACGATGTCTACTCTACCCACGATGCAATGCGATTCACGATACTGGGTATTGGGTACTGGATACTGGGATACGATTTTTTTACCGTTTTTTTTTTTTTTTTTTTACTGAAATTGAAGACAAATGATGACGGTTTCCTTTTATTATTAAATAAAATACTGTATTTGTGCTTATCTTTTATTTATCTAAATAATGAATGCCCTTTTATTTCTAAGGTAGGTACAAACTATGCAAAACTATTTTAAATTAAGACCAATTTGGCAGAAAAATCCCGAATTTGGCAACCAGGCGTATAGCGCCAGTGAGGCCAACAAGGCGAGGTATATAGCGCCCAGCGCCCTCTGCTGTTTAAAGTGAATATCGATTCATTTTACATGTCAAATCGATTTGAATCGGTTATTAACTGTGTTGTGGTGAATCGTTACATCCCTAGCACCCACCCAGTGATCCCGGGGAAGCCTGACCCAACATGACCCTGATCAGAATAAACTGGCGGTAAAACTAAAAATGACTGTTAATTTTTCATGTTAATTTTCCAGAAGACAATCTGTACCTGAGAACACATCTGCACTGGTGTGCTTCTGACAGATGTTGACAATGTTCTTGTTAAAGCAGCCTTATTATTGGATCAGTGTCAATGTGAGGAATATCACCTGATTTCCAGCGGCTCTGAGACATACGAGTGTTACACGCCGAGATTAAAGAATAAATAAAACCCTGAGATGGAACGTGTTAGGACTGACATCTCCCTTTAGGATGTACGTGTGTTCGAATGGTTCTCAAATTGTCTAAATCCATCAGTGTGAGAAAAAGAAAAGGTGTCTTCTAACTCGATTTGTTAGAAAGATTAACTTCCAGCTTTTTTTATGGCTTTAAAATGTTCTGGTTTTATCCTCAACCCACTGGGCACCTTGGCTCTCGCAAACGCAGCCCCATTATAACACATTTTGTTATTCATTTAGCACAGAAGGGAATCTGATGGAGTAAGCAGTTGTTAAATTTGGCCTGGAAGCAGTTTAAATATCAGTTTGTATTTGTACCATTTCTCTCCTGTCTTGTGAGAAGTCTGTGTAATCGGAACACAAACAGCTTGAAGCGTTTTACTTCCTCCCTCAAGTGGCATTTTTAATAGAATTATAGCTTCTTATTACAGACCATAAATGTGAACTATCTGGGATTTTTATAATTCTGAATTGTCTGATGTTCTTCTGTCATCAGTACAATTTGTGTTCAACAGACCAGGGATTTTATGAGCCCCGATGCTGACAGTCATAAAGAGATGACCCACCATCAGCTATTCTTTCTGCCAAACATCCATTTGTGTGAAATAACCATTAAACCCAGTCTAAAATACAATACATGTATCTGTGTTTAGCTATATGGTACTTCACGTGTGGTGTTTATGCAGCTCAGGGTGCTGAGAACCAGCAGAGTTGAAAAAGCTTAACGTAAAAAAACCGTAACGTGGCTGAATATACTAGAAGTATGACATAGTTTAGCAGACGCTTTTATCCAAAGCGACTTATAGTCTAAGCAATTGAGGGTTAAGGGCCTTGCTCAATGGCCCAACAGTGACAACCTGGCAGTGATGGGGTTTGAACTAGCGATTTTCTGCTTACTAGTCCAGTACCTTAACCGCTAGGCTTCAACACCAAATTTTTCCCTGTTATTACTGGTTATAGGTGCTTTGTACTTCCGAAATTCCTTGGTCATTGTTTTAATACAACAAGCCACATTAAGCTTTATTTTTCACATTAACCGTTCGTACTTTCCTGGTCACTTTTACCACGTCGTATCAAACAGTTCATCTCATTTTAGGTGCTTTGAAGATATCAGTGGCAAACTGGATCAAAATTTAATCAGGTGAACTTTAAAAGATGGAAGTGCAGCATTAAGCTCCATATGAGACAACAGCACAGCGGTTTAACAGCCTCTCATGTGAAAGCACCCAAACCTCTATACTTTGACATGCTCACAGATGCCGTCATGGTTTGCGCTGAAAAACCAAGTATTCTGTGGTGCCAGAATGGGAACGTTCTCTTGTGCTTTACATTGTTGTATAAACCAGTGATGGCCAGACATTCGGTTTCACGGTTGTCTGGTAGAACGCATAATTCAGGGTTCTATCCAAGCACTAAAGCAGCAAAGCATACACATGTCATCACAGCAAGGTTGTCTTAGCTTAATGTCACATGTAACAGGACCAAGGTCTTCCCAAAACCTTTGATTTATCAGTCCACAAGGGTGGCACTGTGGCTTAGTGGGTAGCACTGTTGCCTCACAGGAAGAAAGTTCTGGGTTCGATCCTTACGTGGGACGGTTCAAGTCCTTTCTGTGTGGAGTTTGCATGTTCTCCCCGTGTCTGCGTGGGTTTCCCCCGGGAGCTCTGGTTTCCTCCCACACGCAGTCAGGTTAATTGGAGACACTGAATTGCCCTGCGATGGACTGGCGCCCCGTCCAGGGTGTTACTGTGTGCCTTGTGCCCATTGAAAAGCTGGGATAGGCTCCAGCAACCCCCAACAATAGCCGACTGCATCTTTTCACCTGCACAAGGCGAGTTCACATGCGGATCAGGTTTGTGCACGGAGAGCCACACCCTGATCAGCATTATTCTCCGCCATCAATCAGCCAGCAGAGGTCGTAATTACCAGTAATGAGGAACCTTGGTCCGGCTTGTCCCATCCTGTGAACGACAGCCAATCGTTGTTCATGTAGCCGCCGGATGGCAGAGCTGAGATTTAATGTGATGTATTCGAGATCCCAGCTCTGGTGTGCTAGCGTGTATTACCGCTGCGCCACCTGGGCAGCCAAAGGGGGTGGTTTAACTTTATCAATGCCAGTGGTTTTAGAGTGGAATGCCAAGAAGGTTACAGTCCTATGTCCTAATTAGTGGTATCAACCCTGAGTATGTCATGAGGTTATCACTTTGCTAATTACCAAAAAAAAAAGAAAGAAGCACACTTCTAGTTTCGCAGTGCTAAAAGTTTCAGTTCAAACTGTCTGTACCTTTTCATCCTGTAATCGCTCTTCATTTTCTTTGCGCTTTTATGTTTGTTTTAAATGATAGTGATTAATCAGACTGATTATCTCTGCTTGTCTCTGTGTGACAGTGTGGACCTGGTGCACGCTCAGCTGCGGATATGTGAGGGTCGCAGCCTACCCGAGCTGGGCCTGAAGCAGGATAAAATCCGGATCAATGGCACCGCCATCCAGTGTCGCGTGACCACAGAGGACCCTGCACGTGGCTTCCAGCCAGACACCGGAAGATTAGAGGTGGGTGAGCAGCACCTCTCTGCCTCATTAGTCATGAAGGTGTTACCCTGTGCCAGGAGTATGCCTTGTGAATACTATTGTTTCTGCAGAAGAGGAACCTCGCTCAGATTAATATCACTGTTGGCTTTAAAGTGCCAAAAAAAAAAAAATCCAGGGCTTTGATGCCTAATTCTGATTACATATCGAGTGGTTTGGGGAAATAACACTTTTGAAAAATGGAAATTTAGCTTCACGCAAAAGCCCAGTCAGGAGGACAGGACATTCATCTTTAGTGACATCAGAAATTCAGTGACTCAATTTTGTGCTAATTGCATCTAGCAGGCAAATTCTTATTTAGATGATGAACTGGAGCATACTACCAGTGACTTTTTAGGGACAGTGGTAGCCTAGTAGGCAGAGCTTTGGGCTGTCAGTCCAAAGGTTGAAGGTTATAATCTCAGCTCTGCCATGCAGCCACTTAACCCTCTCGGCTCCAGGGGCGGTGTACAATGGCTGACCCTGCGCTCTGACCCCAGCTTTCAAATGAGCTGGGATACACGGAAAAAGAATTTTGTTGTACTGTACACTTGTATACACTGATCAGCCATTATATTATGACCAGCTCCACTTATCATATAGAAGCACTTTGTAGTTCTACAATTACTGACTGTAGTCCATTTGTCTCTCTGCATGCTTTGTTATCCTCCTTTCATGCTGTTCTTCAATGGTCAGGACCACCACAGAGTAGGTATTATTTGGGTGGTGGATCATTCTCAGCACTGCAGTGACACTGACATGGTGGTGGTGTGTTAGTGTGTGTTGTGCTGGTATGAGTGGATCAGACACATCAATGCTGATGGAGTTTTTAAACACCTCACTGTTACTGCTGGACTGAGAATAGTCCACCAACCAAAAATGTCCAGCCAACAGCGCTCTGTAGGCAGCGTCCTGTGACCACTGATGAAGGTCTAGAAGATGACCAAGCATGACAGCAGCAACAGATGACCGATCGTCTTTACGATTAGATGACTTTACATCTACAAGGTGAACCAACTAGGTAGGAGTGTTTAATAAAGTGGACAGTGAGTGGACATGGTATTTAAAAACTCCAGCAAAAAATTTAAAAACTCTGCTGTGTCTGATCCACTCATACCAGCACAACACACACTAACACACCACCACCATGTCAGTGTCACTGCAGTGCTGAGAATATTCTACCACCTAAATAATACCTGCTCTGTGGGGGTCCTGTGGGGGTCCTGACCATTGAAGAACAGGGTGAAAGCAGGCTAAAAAGGTATGTAGAGAAACAGATGACCTACAGTCAGTAATTGTAGAACTACAAAGTGCTTCTATATGGTAGGTGGAGCTGATAAGATGGACAGTGAGTGTGGAAACAGGGATGTTATGGCTGATCAGTGTATATAAATGACACATAAATGCATTCTATCCTAAATCAAGCTGTACAAAGAGTGCTATGCTTATGCTATGTAATACCAATGCAAGGTTAATAGCAACTTACTGCTAGTACTGGTACTGTTTGCCAGCATTATTTATATCAAATCAGTTCTAATCCTCTGTGCATGCTGGCAGCTGTAAAGATGTGCTCAGCAGCTTTACTTATGTCTAAAAAGGTAGGTGCTAGCCTGTGGCACAACTTGGCCCCATTTGATTGAAGCCAATTCCTCCTATTTTTGTCAATTCCTGTCTGCCTGCTCCACCCCTGGTCTGGCCGGGGAGAGATCTATCATGCACAAGTCAGTCGGCCAAATCCCTTTATCTGTGAGTGGTGGAGTCTTACAGAGAGATGTATCACGTACAGAGTCTCACACTAAGCACTCATTAAATTGAGGTCACCAAAGTGCACAAGAAAATTAAGCATTTAGAAAATGGGTGCAAAGAGGGAAAATAATAAAGTGGCTGTATTACCTGACAGCTTTACTAAGTGTTTACTTGATGTCTTTCTTTTTATTTATTTATTTTATTTTATGCATTTTCTCCCCATTTTCCTCCCTATTTAGCACACTCAATTTTGTCTTCCGCTGCTGACAGATACCAGATTGCATCCGAGGAGAGCACGTCACTGTACACGCCTCTTCCGACACGTGTACAGCCCTCCTCTTCTCGCCCATGCATTCTGCACAGGCGTCTCTTCTGCCAGTCAGGGTCCTTACACAGCGTATGAAGACCCACCCACCCACACATAGTCCAGCCCCCACCCTGCAGTTAACGTGGCCAGTTAGTATTTGCTGCAGGCACTGCCAATTATGACCGCCAGATGGCGCCCAGCCGATCGGTGGCAACACCGAGTTTCGAACCGAGGAGTTCAGAATCTCGGCACTGGTGGGCTAGTGGAATATCCTGCTGCGCCATCTAGGCGCCGGTGTCTTTCTTTTTATCGGGTGTTTTACACGGCCCTTGGCCTTTACGCACTGAAATTCCTTTTGATTCCTTGAATGGTTTAATGATATTATACGCTGTAGAGTGAGAAATATGCAAATCCCTTCCAATCTTTCTTTGAGGTTTATTGTTTCTAAACATTTCAATCATTTTCTCACACATCTGTTGACAAACTGGAGATCCTCTGATCATCTTTACTCATCAGAGACTCCGCCTTTCCTGGATGCTGCTTTTGTACCAAACCATGATTACAATCACCTGTTGACATCAACTGTTCGGAATCACATCATTATTTAGTTTTTTTTTTTACCTCATTTCTAGCCCTAAATTGCCCCTGTCCCAACTTTTTTTGAATGTGTTGCAGGCCTGAAATGCAGAAATGGAGGTATATTAACAAAGGAAATGAAGTTATGCAGATAAAACATGAAATATCTTGGGTTCAAACTGTCTGCAATCAAATAAAAGTAAATGTAAGGAACACTGTTTTTATTTTATTTGCATTTTCCATACCGTCCCAACTTTTTTTGGAATGTGTTGCAGGCCTGAAATGCAGGAATGGAGGTATATTAACAAATGAATTGAAGCTGAGCAGATAAAACGTGAAATATCTCAGGTTCATCCTGTCTGCAATCAAATAAAAGTCAAAGTAAATGTAAGGAACACTGCATTTTTATTTTATTTGCATTTTCCAAACTGTCCCAACTTTTTCTGATTTGGGGTTGTACATCAGGTCTAGATTGTATGTAACCTGTAGTTCTTAGGGTAATCTTTTCCATGACAAATATTAATTGTTGACACATCAGTGAGTCCACGGATTTAGTCAAACATTAATTGGCTTCAGTTAGATGAGCAGCATGCATCACTGTGTCTGATTATATTCGATTTACTCTCATCCTGCTCTCCATTCTAATTTATATAGTTATAATTTCTACTGTTGTTTTGCAGTGGGTGCTGCTGGCTCATGTTGTATTTGTGTACTGAATTATGGCGTCTGGGGCCGACTACTACACCACTGTTGCCCAACAATCCTGGCTGTGGTTTATTTGTGTGTATTAGGGTTATGTACAGTCTTGGACTGCTTTAATGTCGAGCTCTTGGCGATTCTATATTTAGCACAACTTGTTCACAGACTCCTGGCCTCTAATAAAGTGCTACCCACCCAATTACCCACATTCAGCTTGCTCAGCAGCTAGACTCTCCACCGTTGCACTCCGCTCAGCCGTGCTCTATAAAATCACTTTTATCTGCTTGAAATATCTGCAGGCTATCTTAAACTCCCAGACGGGCGCATTTCCCACCTGCCAAAAGGAGAACGGACATTTGAAACGTATCCTGCTGATGGATTCATCAGGAGGGGAATCTCCTCTAGCAGTACAGAACCGACCGAGGCTGGCAGTGTGTGGACACATGATTGACGAGTTAGGCTGAGGTACTGAGGTGTTGGCCTGGACATTAAAACTGACCTGGACTGAATTATGGATCCATATGGATGGATCAATAACAGCCTGTCCTTCTTAGCCAGGTGGCTGAAACGTGGGATAAATGTTTCATTCAGCTCAGTGCAGAAGCTTTAATGAAAGACAGGAATAAGGAATAAAGAAACCCCTGTAGGTAGCAGTGGAGAAATGAAAAGACATAATATTCTTTGCTTGTACAGGTGTAGAAGCAAGGCTTCGGTCTCAGGCCGTCCATGTTTGAGTAACGTTACGTAAGCTGTGTGAGAGAGAAGCGATAGCCCTGAGGTGTCTGATATGAAAATCAGGCAGTGGGGGAAAAAAGCCTTCCATCCTTTATTCACTGTCCATCTGTTTCCCTCTGAAGGACGAGTGAGTGGGGTGGAATGTTTTTTTTTTTCCTTATGAAAAGGTTACTAAGACTATAATGGGTAGAGCACAATGTCTGAATAAATAAGTGTAGAAAAAGGGCTTTAAAAAGGTTTTGGGCTGCTGGTGGATTTTAATGGAGGGCTGTTTTTTATTTGATGGATGTTTGTGGGTGTGAGAAGGTGCAGAGACAGAGTAATGGAGACAGCACTCACTGTTCATGGTGGCAGTTAAAGACCTAAATAGCACTGTCTTGTTTCAACTACCTCTACTGTTCCCAGTCAAGCGCTGGAAAGATTTTTAAAGGAACAAAGGTTTGTTTGGAGTGAATTTTAACAGCTAGTTTCCACCAGTTTTGTCAAATATAAAATTAAAGAGGCTCTTGGTTGGCACATCATTTGGGCAAAGCCAGTGGTTGACTAGGGTCGTGGTCCCTAACCACCAGGCCATGTACTGGTACCGGGTTATTTATTACCGGGCCGCACAGAAAGAATAGATAATTGATTTTTTTCTGTTTTACTGACAATCACATTTTAAAAGATGTTTTATTTTGAAAAACTGGATTTTCTTTTAATACCATCTGTCTGCTCTTCTTGGCGTGTTTGACACCTATTTGAACCTATCCGCAACCCATTTGTAAACATGCCTGCTGCATCGAATATGTCCGTGCTGGAAGAGGATCAACTGATAAAGATTGCAAATGACGGTGGCCTTAAAATTATGTTTCAATCAACTTAAAACCTGCCAGCGTTTTGGATTAAAAATAAGGCAGAATATCCAGAGATCGCTACAAAAGCAGTCAACACACTGCTTCCATTTCCAACATCCTATTTTTGCGAAGCGGGATTTTCTGCAGTGATGGCAACCAAAACAAAGTTACGAAATAGACTGGACATAAGGAACACACTTCAGGTGTTATTGTTTCCTATCACCCCTAGGTGGGAGCGTCTGGTTGCAGTGAAAATAGCTCAGGGTTCCCACTGATTTTCCATCAGTGGAACAGTGGACAGTGAGTGGACACGGTATTTAAAAACTCCAGCAGCGCTGCTGTGTCTGATCCACTCATACCAACACAACACACACTAACACACCACCACCATGTCATTGTCACTGCAGTGCTGAGAATGACCCACCACCTAAATAGAATCTACTCTGTGGTGGTCCTGTGGGGGTCCTGACCATTGAAGAACAGCATGAAAGGGGGCTAACAAAGCATATAGAGAAACAGATGGACTACAGTCAGTAATTGTAGAACTACAAAGTGCTTCTATATGGTCAGTGGAGCTACTAAAATGGACAGTGAGTGTAGAAATAAGGAGGTGGTTTTAATGTTATGGCTGATCGTCGGACAATCGCATTTCATGGACCAGTGCACCCCCCTTTGAGTCTGTTAAATTGAGGTTCCACTGTAATTACACTGAGGGGGAAAAACCCTTGCACACATTTATTTGGTGATTTTATATAATTACTGTATGCAGTCTGTCAGTGATTCTGTAGTAATTTACTGTTATTGTTGCAGAATGTTCTTGAGGGCTGCATTCCAAAGAGCGTAATTAGAATCAACTTTGAACTTGAGTGGCTCTTTAACAGCCACAGATTGTTTGACTCAGTTGGAAAATCTGGCTCAGCAGCAAAAACACATTAATACAAAAACATGTTTGAACCCAGTCACTGTAATTATAATATTGTTCTGCGTGTGTGTGTGTGTGTGTGTGTGTGTGTGTGTGTGTATTACATGGACTCGTTGTTGTGGGCATGTGTGGAACAGACCTGCATGACCTTTAGCCCCCTTATCTGTTACACTGCCTGTTAACACACACACACAGCCTGAAAAAGAGCCATCCCATGTCCATCTTTATTAAAGCTGGAATGAGGAAATATTGTTTTTCTGAGCCAGATGGCGGGTGTGACAAGCTTGTCTCTTCTGGTTTGTGTGACATGCTCCTCATTGGGTGTGAATGCAGCTCGTGGATGGGCATTTCCCCCCCATGGTTCCGCTACTACCACAGGTTATACGTAGAAATGCGCTTGTTTAAACTTGTAATAAAATGTGAAGTTGAGATATTAAATATTTATTTAATGGATATGTGTGTAAACCATAGGGCCAAACGTATGTAGTAACCTGGCTGAGCTTTTAGACATCACATTCCAAATGTATGGACATTATTATGCAGGTGCCTTCACAACCCATCCTTTTGCTTATTTTTTTGGAACTTCCTACAAGATTATGGATTGTGTGTGGAAATTTGTGCTCATTTATGCTGTAAAGCTGGGCAACAATGGATAATAACTAGTAACAGCACACAACAACACTAACTGGTTTACAGAACATCCATAGACTGCATTTTTGACATTTAAGTCATGCTCAATGCCAAATATTAGCTGGACTCACGTCTGGGCTTTGTAGAATCAAGGATACTTCAACCATTTTCAGCCAGAAGTGCAATAGAGAAGGAATAATGATCTAGGTCTTTTTTAACTGTTTGAACTATGCCTCTTGGTTCCACACAAGGAAAATCAAATCAGCAAATCAGCAAGCAGTGACATTATAAAGAATAGCTTCTAATTTTGCAGAAGCTAAAGGAACACATTTGTCTTTGGTCACAAACTAAGAACTTCAATGAAATGGGTTGCAAAATTTGGTGAGGAACCCAAGGTACATTATTGCCCACCATTGTTTTTTATACTTTTCTGGCTAAATGGAATCAAATTCCTTCAGTCATGAGCCCAAAAAACTAGTGGAAAGCCTTCCTAGAAGAGTGAAATTTGCTAAAGCATCAAAGCTGTATCAACTCCATATTAATGAACATACACTGTTTGCTATATAAAGCAGAGATGGGGACTCGAGTCGTACTTAAGTCACATACACAGCGACTTCAGACTCGACTCATGACTCGCAAAAAAATGACTGGTAAACAACAAGAGTCCCTTGTTGTGTTAACATTAGTTACGTGTGACAATTTTATATATATACACGTATAAAATTATTATTATTACAAATATTCTGCTCTCTAATAGCGCTCTGGCCATCTTAACCCGCAACGCACGCAATGGCTAAATCTTATAGCCAGCTTCCGGTGTAGTGATGAAGCGTCGCTCCCTACCTTCTACACAGTTTGAAGTTCACTTCATTTGAACATTTTCGTTACCTTTGGATTGGAATCTCACTTAAAATGGTGGAATACCCTACATAGTGCACTTCACAGGAACAACTGTGGTGAATGAAACCCTCCTACAGAATTGGCGCTAATGGTTGAAAGACCGCTTCCTGAACCAATCAGATCTTCTGATTTAAATTTTTAGTAAGAAATGCTGTGATTTGCATTTATTCAGTTTGCGTCACTCAGATGATGTGTTAATGAAACGCTTGATTGGCTTTCTAACGGGTTAGTGTTTTACTTCACAACCAGGAAAAGTTTGGAGCACACATTTACAAAATAACGGATTATATTCCTAATTAGACAACACACAGTTATAAATTTAATGGCATCTGGAAGAACATAAGCTAAGGTAAGCAAGCGGTGGTTATGATTTTTTTGCTGTGTTTTGGATTTTGGCCGCTGTGCCGTGATTTATCACACGCTTTTGCTTTGCAATGAAAACAAAACGTATCAGTTTAAGCTAGGGATGTCCCGATCACGTTTTTTTGTTCCCGATCCCGATCATTAATTTTGATCCCGATCCGATACCGAGTCTCAAACCGATACTTGTATTTTCTAGATATTGTCTAGATAATAACTAGATAATACTGTTCACACAGTGCACACTTCAAGTACATTACAGTTATTCAAATTAATATATGTTTAACAACTGAATAGCTCTGCAGTGCTGTAGAAAAATAATTGCCTGCATCCAAGCTATTGCTTAATGTTCTTTTACAAAATAAAAGTAAACAAACTTAGTGCAGCATTGTAGTAGTAAAACTAGAACACTCAAAATGAGTGAGATAATTACAGTTTCACTTTGAACTTTACATTCAAAGAACATAATTCTGTTTAATGCAGTGATACACTAAAAATGAACAGAAATCTCCACTCAGAAGTGGTGTAGCAGCTTAACTTGAATATAAAAAAAACAAATAAGTTACTTAACAGCATTACAGTAAAACCTGAATACCAAAATAAAATGGAAAGTCACTCTTTTGTTGTGAAGGAAAGCCAGTTCTTAAAGTGCTTGTATTGTGACAGTGGTTTGATGGACGTTTCTATGCGAAGTGAGTGTGTTTTGACCCTTTGGGGCTTCTATAGTGCATGGAATAGCGTGCTTGGCTCTAGCTGTCCGCTATTCGGTACCGTAACAGAAGAAGTTAATAAAGTTTTATGCTCCCGACAATTTGTGAATATAGCGTGTATTTATTTCTTTATTAAGCAAGTGCATCACTACGACGCTCGGTTACATAACTAAGCCAATCAGAGTGCTTGATACTGAGATGTCGTTCAGTCTTGTAACACGTAAACTCGTAAAAGCTGTATGTTATGGTCCCGAAGTTTTCATACTCGGATTAAAAGTTATTGTTTTGTAAACCGGAGTGATCCTTGACTCACACACCATATAAATAGTAAAATTCTACAGTAATGAATGCAGCTCTGCTACTACCGCCTCGTGAAACGCTCGCATTACAGACGTTACACTTCACTGCTGGACTTGTTTCACTTTCCAATTTAAAGTATTTCCACACAGCGGACATGCTGACGTAAAACAAAAGATCGGATTATGATCGGCATTAGTAAAGCCGATACCGATCAGTTAAAAAATGCCTTGATCGGCCCCGATTCCGGACAAGGAAAGTAAAGGCACAAAGTAAAACAGCAAAATAAAGTTGTTAATCTGTTGTTGTTTTTATCTGAACTTTTATTATTTGTTTATTTCTACGCTACATTTCCAATATATGTTTTGTGTATATTATATTGACTCGTGACTTGACTCGGACTCTAGTCTAAAGACTCGTGACTTGACTCGGACTCGTATTTTGTGACTTGTGAACATCTCTGATGTAAAGCACTATGTTCGTGCATGTAGTGATCAGAAAGACCGATGTCTGTTTTGAAAGCTATCATGTATTCATGTCTGTTGGCACTTATGATCTCTGCTTAATTCCCCTCTGTTGGCATTGTGCTTTTGGAAAAGCTAAGGGTTTGATTATTAAAATGCAGTTGTGTGCTCATCTCTAAAGGGCAGCCTACGAACGCACTGTGCAATTTGTTAAGTGCAACCTCACACATTCCTCCCACCGGAGCCCCATTTGAAGTCGTGTTATTTGCTGAGGTGCTGTTACTGCAGGAGTCGTGCCACAGGCTTTTGCTCTGACAATATGCACCAAGATGCCTGGGGATGCGAAGGTGCGATGTCGGCCGCATTGGTATTCCAGCTGCCATGTTGGCATCGCAATCAGTTTACAGAAAATCACTGGACTCGAGCCAGGACCGAGCCACAGGAGTGGCATTGTGCCGAGTTGTACATAAAGAGATGGAAACCGTTTGGGGAACCATTTGATTTATTTTTGATGTAGTGGCCGGAGGGTGTGTATAGGTACTGTTATCCATGAAGATTTAGGAGCCTTTCTAGGGCTAATGAGGCAAGCTCAAGTCAACTGCGCCCCAGAGAGTAAAAAAGACCCCATCGTTATCTCCTAAATCTTTGCTAATTTTTTGTTGGTGCTGCCTGTTTTAGCAGAGACACCCAGAGGAATTTCTGCAAGTCAGTGTGTCATTCTGTCCTGCGGTTCATCTCGGACGCTGTCTGTGCTGTCTGTACTCCCCGCAGTGATGCTCTGTGTTTTTTTCTATAGAGTTTTCCATTCTGCTGTCAGCAAGAAATGCTTTATGAGCCACTAAACCTTTTGCGCTACATGATGATGTCTGTAAGAAGTGCAGCACGATTAAAAATGCAACTAGCGGAATTCAATACTCGGAGCAGATACACAGAGCACATGCACTTTATATAAGAAAGGATAGTTCATGTAGGGGTCTGGTTGCTTAATCTTTCTGTTCCTACTGCATTAGTGGTGGTATATTCGGTTTATTTTGTGGACTCGGGTTAATCTGAGTCACTCAGTAATGTGATCCGGTTCACTTGAGTCACATGAGTCCACCCTAACTGAACTTGCTAAGGAATATGATATTCCAAGATCTTCACGATTAAGCTTAATGAAACAATATAGAAGTAAAAGTTTTGCTGCGTCTCATGCATCCTAACCGAACCTGCTAAGGAATACGGTATTCCAAGATCTCCACGATTAAGAAGCGTAATGAAACAATATAGAAGTAAAAATGCGCCCTAACTGAACTCGCTAAGAAATACGCTATTCCAAGATCTCTGCGATTAAGAAGCGTAATGAAACAATATAGACGTAAAAGTTTTGCAGCGTCTCATGCGCCCTTACTGAACTTGCTAAAGAATACGGTATTCCAAGATCTCCGCGATTAAGAAGCGTAATGAAACAATATAGAAGTAAAAATGCGCCCTAACTGAACTTGCTAAGGAATACGGTATTCCAAGATCTCCGCAATTAAGAAGCGTAATGAAACAGTATAGACGTGCAACATCGCTCTAGTGCTGCTGTGGTACCATTAAAGCTTTGCACAGTGTACAAACCACCTTTTTGTTTTGTGCCAGTTTTAATTATTCCCAAACTTTTGATGATTT
This sequence comes from Trichomycterus rosablanca, assembly GCF_030014385.1. NCBI lineage: Eukaryota > Metazoa > Chordata > Actinopteri > Siluriformes > Trichomycteridae > Trichomycterus > Trichomycterus rosablanca. Next base: position 21,825,976 of record NC_086003.1, read on the forward strand.
GGGTCTTGGAAAACTTTTAGCTTTTTTTGAAAGCTCTCCACAATCGACCTCTGACTGCTGCAGACGGCATTTTTTAAGACCAGTGACCAGACAACCAGTGACCAAATACGACTTAGGTCATGCACGCAGCAAGTAGTGCTGAGGGAAATCATATGAACAGTTATATGAATGGAAACATTGTAGAAATTAAAAATGATTATTTATAAACATAGTTTTAAAAACGATACATCGACTTAAAATATTGACGCATTTTTAGCGTTGACGTCATCGACTAGGTCGACCAATCACGGCAGCCCTTATCCAGTCCAGCGAGGACCCTTTCACTTTACCTTGAGCTAACAGAAGCCTTTTTGAGATTTGTGTTCCCTTTCAGATGTTTTCATGCCTTAATCTGTCAGTGTACTTTGAAATGCCAGTGTGGAGCTTGACAAACTGAATGACATTCAAAGAAAACAGGGTAATGGAAAAATATTTGGCAAATGTTGGATTTCTGAGCATTCGCCCTACGGGTCGTTTGTTGTTTTTGTGCTGTATTTTGGCATCCATTCATCTTTAAAAAATTTAGTTTTCTCTGGAAACAATCATGGCAAATCCAACCTGTGATAAATTGGAATAAATGTGGAATATTTAGTAGTGAGGAAATTTCACGACTGGACTTGTTGCACAGGTGGCATCCTATCATGGTACCACGCTGGAATTCACTGAGCTCCTGAGAGCAACCCATTCTTTTGTAGAAGCAGTCTGCATGCCTAGGTGCTTGGTTTTATACTCCTGTGGCCATGGAAGTGATTGGAACACCTGCATTCAATGATTTGGATGAGATGTGAATTTTGGTAATATAGTGTAATTTGTGGTTACTTTTTGGATACCAGTATCAGATTAGTATTTGTATCAGGCAGTAGAATTTTTAATACTGTTATTATACTACTGTATAATGTAAATAATGGGGTCTAGAAATCCCATCGTTTCATTCATCTAGTGGCAGAAAAGTGGTCCATCTTTCGTCTAAGCTTTTTTGGTCCCTCTATTTGTTTTCATCCAGTTGTCTGAGGAATCTTGAGCATCTGTACACATAACCCAAGTTGGACAGGCTGTTCCACACCACCATGTGGAAATCCTATCTCTGGGTAATACATTTCTGGACACCCTCATTTGGTGGTTATACTGAGCCACTGAACCATCAGCTGAAACTGTGTATTTTCCCCCTTTTGATACCAAATTGAAAATGTCCTATTTAGAGAAGTGTGTTGAAATAAATGTGTCCCCCCCTCTCTCTTTTCCTGTCTTTTAGCAGAGATCCCAGCAGTCAGTGATCAATTCTAAAACAGATTGACATTTCCCACCTAATGAAATATGCTCCAAAATTACAATCCGTATTTGTGTGTAATGAAATCATTCAGGGTGTCTCTTTACTGTCACATACACACATTTTCTCCTCTTGTACCATAGCCGCCATGTTTCGTTTCTTTCTCCTGCCACTGCCTCATTTTTTCCATTTTCATTTGCAATACAGTGGACCCTTGACTTACAAATTTAATTGGTTCTGAAGGGCTGTTCTTAAGTCTAAATGTTCGTTAGTTAAACCTGTTTTTCCCATAAGAAATAATGTAAATAGAATTAATCCGTGCCAGACCTCCCAAACCACCCCCTTACCTAACCTCTCTAATGTCTTAAATGGTCTTTTTTGTTATAAATACAAGTATATTTTCCCTTAATCTTAAATTATAGAATAGATAATACTGTAATAAACAATAATAAACAACAATACACAGTAGTACTGTACTGTACATAAACACACATCACATTTCAGTACAGTATGTGTGCTGTACCATACACCATAATATATTTACTTCTTTTTTTATAAAATGTATCTACCAGAAACAACAACAACTCTCTCATTTCTCTTTTATTTCCTTCTTTATTTCAATAGTGTTGTATTTTGTAGGTGTAATTTCACGAAAGAAAGAATACTTTACTAGCGATTTCCTTCTTCTCTCACACTCACTGTCCCCGCTGTCTGATACACAGTGACAGCTACTGGCAGGAGTAATTATACAACAACAAAAAACTGCGCTTTCTCTGCACCTTCTCTGGGGACATTTTAATATAGAATTTTACAAAATATAAAGAAAACACCAGGGAAACACTGTCTGCTGTCCGAATGTTCGCTCACTGTATGTATGTATGTATGAGAGAGAGAGAGGAGAGAGAGGAGAGAGAGAGAGAGAGAGAGAGAGAGAGAGAGAGAGAGAGAGAGAGAGAGAGAGAGAGAGAGAGAGAGAGAGAGAGAGAGAGAAAAGTCAGTCATAGTTTGTTCGTACGTTAAGTTAAAAAGATCGTTCAGAACCCAAACTGTATTACTTGCATCTTGTATCTTAGTATGTTTGCACAATCTCTCTGCCCTAGGTGTGTTTTCAAACTTTCTGAATTATTGTTTGTACCCGTCTACTGTGTTGTTCATTTCCACAGTTCTTTTTTTCTCAATGTACTTTCCACCATTTTCTAGTCAGACACGTTTCATTTAAATGAGATTTGTGTTTTTTTCTTCTTTTTTTATTTAATTGTCGTGTTTTGTTTCCTTTCACGCATTGTGTTTGACAGATGTGCTTTTTAATTTTCTTTTACAAATGTAGATCTATATTCTATATTCTGTTTACAGGTTTTATGAAGACCTGTCTGTATTTATTGCTTCTGTATATTCTTCGAATAGAAAGGTTTAGAATAGTTTTCATATTCTTGTATGAAACATGAATGTCTTTGAATTATATTTATTTCTCTGACTGAATACTGAACGTTCGAAACAATCCTTTGTCACATACACTGATCAGCCATAACATTAAAACCACCTCTTTGTTTCTACACTCACTGTCCATTTTATCAGCTCCACTTTGTAGTTCTACAATTAATGACTGTAGTCCATCTTTTTCTCTGCATGCTTTGTTAGCCCCCTCTTATGCTGTTCTTCAATGGTCAGGACCCCCACAGGACCACCACAGAGTAGGTATTATTTCATTCTCAGCACTGCAGTGACACTGACATGGTGGTGGTGTGTTAGTGTGTGTTGTGCTGGTATAAGTGGATCAGACACAGCCACGCTGATGGAGTTTTTAAACACCTCACTGTCACTGCTGGAATGAGAAAAGTCCACCAACCAAAAATATATCCAGCCAACAGCGCCACACGGGCAGCGTCCTGTGACCACTGATGAAGGTCTAGAAGATGACCAACTCAAACAGCAGCAATAGATGAGCGATCATCTCTGACTTTACATCTACAAGGTGGACCAACTAGGTAGGTGTGTCTAATAGAGTGGACAGTGAGTGGACATGGTATTTAAAAACTCCAGCAGCGCTGCTGTGTCTGATCCATGTGGGGTTCCTGACCATTGAAGAACAGGGTGAAAGAAGGCTTAAAAAGTATGTAGAGAAACAGATAAACTACAGTCAGTAATTGTAAAACTACAAAGTGTTTATATATGGTAAATGGAGCTAAAATGGACACTGAGAGTAGAAACAAAGAAGTTGTTTTACTTCACAGTTACACAATAAGAACAGTTAGTGATAGTGTGGGTGAAGGGCAGGACTTTGTTTTCACTTACAAAAGCGTAAACTGAGGTAATGAGGACAAGGACCACCACAAAATCTATATCTAAGTCTTTCCAGTTTCCTGTGGCTCAGCATGAAAGTCTCCCTATTATTCATACAAATGGTTCATTTCTCCCAAAGGAAGCCTCAAAAGGGCTAGAAAACCTTTGAAGAAAAAGACAGTTCCAATTAAGTGCTAAAATATATCTACAGTATTATTATATATAGTCTTTTATATAAACATATATTGTGACTATGAATATCTAGAAGTGCAGAATGCAGAAGGCTTTTTTTGACTATCTACAGAGCACCTGGATTAGGTGTGTTAGGAAAAGGGGTGTGTTACAGGCCCAAACAGGATCTATAACTAAATTGGTTCTGGGCAAAGTCCCTTCAACATATGCCTAAGAGCAGTGCTAAACCCAAGTGCAGGTTATGTCCACAGTGATCCGAAACCCAACCATGTTGAATGCGTTAGGGGTTTAATTCATGATATAAGCAGTTATGCCTAGTTCACACTACATGATGGGAGCAACTCGGCTCTCGATCGTTATGTGTGAACTGTTCAACGACTCGATCTGAGCGGCTCGCCGATCATTCACCGAGCACTCTGCGACTCGAGAAAAATATCTAGCATGTTAAATATCTGGATCAGTCGGGCGACTGGCAATCGGTGCGGTGTCGAACTATAGCCAATGAGAACGCAAGATACATGGTGAAGGGGAACCGGGGGGAGTAGTTGTAAAAACATGAGACAGGGGCATAATATGATTTCTGTCAGAATACATGGACACTCACACGTTTTACAGTATTTCTGACATGATTGTTCTCTACAAAACATAATACCAACAATGCATTTCAAAAATATTATTAACCTCCAACTCACTATAGTACAGGCAATCCATGCTGGTTGTGTAACCAAATCCACTCAGATTCATTTATTTTTTCTACTTGCTTTTACGCCGCACATCAGCGCACAAACAACTTTGATCGTTCGCTACTTGTTGACGTGCATTTTGGACGTGGTATCATTAAACCCCTCGCCACTTCTCGCGTATGTTTTCGTGACAAAATGTAGTTTGGGAAACCAAAGAAGGTCGCCTGTGATTTCTCCTGATGGTAGATGGTGTACTGTGAAACCCCCCATCACAGATCAGTCGTGTAGTGTGAAAGCCACACCGACTTGAAAGACTGAATGAAACGCTCCTACAGAATTGGCGCTAATGGTTGGAAGAACCGCTTTCTGAATCAATCAGACCTTCTGACTTTAACTTTTAGTAAGAAATGCTGTTATTAACATTTATTCAGTTTGCGTCACACAGATGATGTGTCAATGAAACGCTTGATTGGCTTTCTAACGAGTTCGTGTTTTACTTCACAACCGGGAAAAGTTTGGAGGTTTTTAATTATAAGCACATTTACAAAATAACATTATATTCCTAATGGGACACACTGTTATAAATTTGATAGCATCTGGAAGAACATAAGCTAAGGTAAGCAGTGGTTATGGATTTTTTTTGCTGTGTTTTGGATTTTCGCCACTGTGCCATGATTTATCGCTCGCTTTTGTTTTGCAATGAAAACAAAATGTATCAGTTTAAGCTTTTAACTGTTACCTAGGAAAGTGAAGTCACTAAGTTAAACGGCAAAATACAGTTGCTAATGTGTTGTTTTTTTATCTGAACGTACATATTCGTATTCGTTTCTAAACTACATTTCCAATATATGTTTTGTGTACAGTATATTATATTGACTCGTGACTTGACTCGGACTCTAGCCTAAAGACTTGTGACTTGACTCGGACTCTAGCCTAAAGACTCGTGACTTGACTCGGACTCTAGCCTAAAGACTCGTGACTTGACTAGGACTTTAGCCTAAAGACTCGTGACTTGACTCGGACTCTAGCCTAAAGACTCGTGACTTGACTCGGACTCTAGCCTAAAGACTCGTGACTTGACTCGGACTCTAGCCTAAAGATTTGTGACTTGACTCGGACTCTAGCCTAAAGACTCGTGACTTGACTTGGACTCTAGCCTAAAGACTCGTGACTTGACTCGAATATTTTGTGACTTGTGAACATCTCTGCTTGGCATTACCTCTTTGGCAGGTATCACAGTTCTTGATTGAGTGATTTTCTGTTCGACTGGCTGCCAGACAACCTAAAGCAAAATGAATCCATGCCTAACATTTGCCAAGGTGTTTTTCTTTTTTAAACTGCCTTCTTTTCTACAAACATACCTTTGGTAATTGTGGGCAAAGAGTTCCTTTTTTACTTCATCATTTCACCAAAATGCCTCTGGTTCATCTGAATTTTGTTTTGCAGACCTACAATACAATAGAACGGTTCACCACCAATCCTATTCAGCTACCTCTGCTATTATTTTCTTGGATATCCAGATCACGCTTTTTTATTTCCACTATTCCCCTTAACTGTTATTTCTTATTGACATTCCTGGCATGGAAAATTGCGAACTGAAATCACATTTCTACAGCTTTCTACTGCTTTATAGGCATAAACTAGCTTTATTTTCAGAGGCACAGTACTTGAATAGTCAGATTATTTTGTCTTTAGCTGATAATCAGTGATGTTGATTCTTGAATTGCCAAACAAGTTCTTATGAGTCAGTTGAAGCTTAATGCCAAGTTCACACTACACAGCTTTCCAATTTCACACTACACGACTGGATCCCTTGCATTTGGGAGTCTTAAGTCGTGTATTTCACACTACACAACTGATCGTTGATAGGGGATTACACACTACACAATCTACACTACTAGATAGTCTCCCAAACTACATTTTGTCACGAAAACACACACGAGAAGTGTCGAGGGGTTTAATTATACCACGTCCAAAAATTCACATCAACGATAAGCGAGCGATCAAAGTTGTTTGTGCGCTGATGTGCAGCGGAAAAGCAAGTAGGAAAAATAAATGAATCTGGGTGAAGGAGTTGATTTGGCTACACGACCAGCATGGATCGTCCGTTCTGTAGTCAGTTGGAGGTTAATACATATTTTTTGCAATGCAGCGTGGGTATTGTGGTCCGGCTTGGACGATAAGATCACAAAATACTGTAAAGCTTGTGTGTGTGCCGATGTATCCTGATAGAAATCATAGGTTTCCCCTCCCAGTATTCCAGCAATGTCCATTCTGGTGTAGAGGAACTGCGCTGAGTCCTGACCTTAACCCCAATGAACACCTTGATAAATTGAAATGTTGATTGCAGGAAAGTGCCTGATCCTACAAATGCCCTTTTGACTGATTGACCACAAATGTCCTCATCATTATAAAAAGCTTTTTCAGAAAAGTGGAGCCACAAAGGGAGTGAGAGAAGAGGGCAAATTTATATTAATGTCCAGGAATTCAGATTAAGATATTGAACAAGTCCATGCTCAGATATCCCCATACTTTATACTATTAGGTAGATGTTTTAATCATTAGGACTGCCATGACATACACATTCCTTAAATTATAGTTCCTCTGCTTCTTGCACAGGTTTCATCACAGCCAGCTCTTCTAATTCAGATAAATGAGGCTTTGGTCATGTGTGACTTTGGTTATTCTTGATAACCACACTAGAGTTTCCTTTTCATTTATTTGGAATCTGTGTGAGTATTATGGTTTTATAGTAGGTAGAATCATAAAGACCTCACTTTAGATCATGTATGTATGATGTACACCGATTAGCCATAACATTAAAACCACCTCCTTGTTTCTACACACATTGTCCATTTTATCAGCTCCACTTACCATATAGAAGCACTTTGTAGTTCTACAATTACTGACTGTAGTCCATCTGTTTCTCTGCATGCTTTGTTAGCCCCCTTTCATGCTGTTCTTCAATGGTCAGGACTTTCCCAGGACCACCACAGAGCAGGTATTATTTGGGTGGTGGATCATTCTCAGCACTTCAGTGACACTGACATGGTGGTGGTGTGTTAGTGTGTATTGTGCTGGTATGAGTGGATCAGCCAAAGCAGCGCTGATGGAGTTTTTAACACCTCACTTTTACTGCTGGACTGTAAATAGTCCACCAACCAAAAATATATCCAGCCAACAGCGCCCTGTGGGCAGTGTTCTGTGACCACGGATGAAGGTCTAGAAGATCTACAAGGTGGACTAACTAGGTAGGAGTGTCTAATAGAGTGGACAGTGAGTAAACACGGTATTTAAAAACTCCAGCAGTGCTGCTGTGTCTGATCCACTCATACCAGCACAACACACACTAACACACCACCATCATGTCAGTGTCACTGCAGTGCTGAAAATGATCCACCTCCTAAATAATACCTGCTCTGTGGTGGTCCTGTGGGGGTCCTGATCATTGAAAAACAGGGTGAAATCTACAGTCAGTAATTGTAGAAATACAAAGTGCTTCTATATGGTAAGTGGAGCTGATAAAATGGACAGTGTGTGTAGAAACAAGGAAGTTGTTTTAATGTTATGGCTGATCAGTGTATGTTTTTGTGTCTGCATTGGGTTCCTTCAGGTGATATGGTACAATAGTGCAACTTGGGTGACTCAGTGGTCTGATACACTATCTCAGTGCACAGTGATACCTTTGAGTTTGAATCACAGCAGTCCACTGACCTGGCCAGACATCCAACTGAAACAATCTGGCATGTCTAAGGCTTGGAAGGTTTGGTGGGGATTCTCTTCCTTGCTGCTGCAGAATGTGACCTCTGCATCAGGCATAGCATGTCACTAAATTTCTGGTTCTTCTTTTATTGGTTTATTTACAAGAAGTCTCTCTTGGTAATTGAATGTAACCAGACTGAGGAGTAAAGAAATGCTGAAACTGTGCTTTGAGAAGCAGCTTCTCTCTAGCTTCATTTGACCCATGATAGAGTTTAATTAAAGGTAATATTTTGTTAGATGAACCCATCGCTGTGTTTAACCTCACTGTGTGTTTGTTTATTTGATATTTATGAGAATGGTCTCTGTATTCAGGATTCTAACTTGAATGCTGTGTGTAGAGGCATGATGGAGTAATGGTTGGTACAGAACACAGATAGAGAGCAAAGCAATCTTGCCCTGATTCACTAATTGCTTGGCTGAAGTGGTCAGGTCAGACTGCTGTCATGTCACTGTGATTTGTTCGATCGGTAGAAGCTGGGAGGAATACAGAAGCCAATTTTCAGCACTGATGGAAAGGCCAGACAGGAGTCTGTTTTGGGTTTGTGTGTGTTTGTGTGAAGTGGACATCATCGTGAATGTACATGTATTTCAATCGGCCAGAGCAGATGAAGCAGACAGGCCAAAGCCGATTCAAAGCTGAAAGACTTGTTCCTTTTGATATTTCTTTATGCAGGTAAAAATTCCATATAAATACACTAGTAGCAGTAGTAGTCAAATTTTTCTACAGTTTTTCATATGCTTGCAGCTTGACAGTTTACACAGCACTGATCAAAACAGATCAATACACTCCTGGGCAAAGAAAATGGGCCAAGCCCAAAATACAATGGGTTTATTAAGGTACAGTGTTTTTGGCCTGGTTAGCGTCCAGATTTAAACCCTGTAGAGAATATTTGGTCTCACATTGAACACAAACTAGCTTAGCAATTTGCTTTCCCAAACAAAGGTAGTTTATCCATTTGTTTAATGATTTGTTGTTATAAACTTAATATTTTGCCATTTTGAACTTGGCCCATTTGTTTTGCCCAGGAGTTAAGGACAGACATAATTTACTTTATGCCAGTTATGGTTAGTTGAAACTTAGTTGAACACATTTATAGGCTGATGTGAATGTGGTACAGTATTCACCCGTCCAAATCATCGAATTCAGGTGTTCCAATCACTTCCATGGCCATAGGTGTATAAAACCAAGCACCTAGGCACTAGGTAGACTGCTTTTACAAACATTAGTGAAAGAATGGGTCGCTCTCAGGAGCTCAGTGTATTCCAGCGTGGTACCTTGATAGGATGCCACCTGTGCAACAAGTCTAGTTGTGAAACTTCCTCTCTACTAAATATTCCACAGTCGACTGTCAGTGGTATTATAACAAAGTGGAAGCGATTGAGAATGACAGCAACTCAGCCATGAAGTGGTAGGCTACGTAAAACAACAGAGCGGGGTCAGCGGATCCTGAGGCGCATAGTGCGCAGAGGTCGCCAACTTTCTGCAGTCAATCGCTACAGACCTCCAAACTTCATGTGGCCTTCAGATTAGTTCAAGAACAGTGCGCAGAGAGCTTCATGGAATGGGTTTCCATGGCCGAGCAGCTGCATTCAAGCCTTACATCATCAAGCGCAATGCAATGCGTCGGATGCAGTGGTTTAAAGCACGCCGCGACTGGACTCTAGAGCAATGGAGACGTGTTCTCTGGAGTGACGAATCACGCTTCTCCGTCTGGCAATCCGATAGATGAGTCTGGGTTTGGCGGTTGCCAGGAGAACAGTACTTGTCTGACTGCATTGTGCCAAGTGTAAAGTTTGGTGAGGGGGGATTATGGTGTGGGGTTGTTTTTTAGGAATAAGTTAGTTCTTAGTTCCAGTGAAAGGAACTCTTAATGCTTCAGCATGCCAAAAGATTATGGACAATTTCATGCTCCCAACTTTGTGGGAAGAGTTTGGGGATGGCCCCTTCCTGTTCCAACATGACTGCGCACCAGTGCACAAAGCAAGGTCCATAAAGACATGGATGAGCGAGTTTGGTGTGGAAGAACTTGACTGGTCCTGACCTCAACCCAATAGAACACCTTTGGGATGAATTAGAGCAAGTGAGGTGAATTGGAGATACAAAATTGTCCATGACTGTGTTTGACATTGAACTTATGAACTGATGAACCTTGTGTAATGAGTAACTACCGTTCCTGTCATGAATGTAACCAAAGAGTGTAAAACATGACGTTAAAATCCTAATAAACAAACAAATGTTTATTTAAAGATTAATCATTTATGTGATCTCTGGAAGTTCAGTTTCAGCTTTGTATGCTGTGGACAACATCATTAGTCGTTTACCTTTTTCTATTAATAAACATTTTAAGAAAAAGTAATACAGTTTAAATGGTATTGGTATTACACAACCATTTCTACCTTTTTCTTTAAAACAATATAAAGGTAACTTCCATTATTATTTACTGCACATTTTAACACCTCCCTTTTAGTTCCAGTGTCACGTTTTAGTTTTCCTGCAGTCAGAGGCAGTCCTGTGTGTTTGGTATTGCGGAGATGAAATACGCCAGACTTCGTTAATTTTGTGATGTGATTTGTGAAGGTCAGGTCAGATTCAATAACGCCTACAATTCCCACTTCACACTCAGTCACCGGAGCGGCATTCTCTAGTTTACTTCAGACTTTCTCTTTCTGTCATGCATGCCACCTACATTTTTCATCAGATGTTTTGAAAGGCTTTGTGCTCATTAAATAAAAAATGCTGATTTAACAGGGACTCGTTAAAATATACATGGGATTATTTAAGCATTGAATCCAGACAAGGCCTAGTTACAATACGAGGAATACTAAATCACATGCTATCACAAAATCAGTAACTGCAAAGAAAGTAAGTGGACACCCTTTCTTTTTTCTTTTTTCTTTTCCCCCATTCTCCCTTTTTTAGCACGTCCAATTACCCGATTGCGTCATGCTTCCTCTCCACCAATGCCGATCCCCGCTCTGATTGAGGAGAACAAAGCTAACCCACACTCCCTCCGACACATGGGCAGCAGCCGTATGCATCTTATCACCTACACTTTGACGAGTGTAGTGCAGCTCAGCACTGTGTACAGAGAGACACACCCTAAGAGCACTTTTTTTCTCATCTCTGTGCAGGCGCCATCAATCAGTGAGCAGAGGTCGTAATTGCATTAGTTATGAGAGAGAGACCCCATCTCGCTTAGTCCCACCCATATCTGAACAACAGGCCAATCGTTTGTTCATGTGGCTGCTCAGCCTTAGCCGGCAGGCAGAGCTGAGATTTGATACGATGTATTCGAGATCCCAGCTCTGGTTCCAGCATGTGTTTTTACCGCTGTGCCACCTGAGCGGCAGTGGACACCCTTTCTAATTAGTCTCATCTGCTATTGTAGCCACACATATTGCTTACAGGTTAATACAACCAATGTACATGTTAACTTCAAGCACAAATATTAATAGTAGAATAGACCATACTGAGCTGGGTGACCTAACATGATTCTGTATGACATATAATGTCATATAATATTCTGTTTAGCAGCATAGTAAGCATGTGGTCCTAATGTTCTGGGTTATCAGCATTTGTTAACGAATTACTACACTTAGGCACTGGTTAGGCACTGATGTTGTACGAGAAGGCCTGGCTCACATTCATCGTCCCAATTCACCCCAAAGCCGTTCAAATGTTTTAGGCCACACCAATTCATGAAACCAGGTTTGAATTCTTAGTGAGTCTTGCTTTGTGCACACAGAGACACAGTAATAATGGATATGAAAGGGTCTTATTACTAGGGCAGGCTGATACTGATACTCTGTATCGGTCCGATATTGGCCCAAATCACTTGATCGGATATCGGAAGGAAAAAAACGTGTAATCTGATCCGATACTGTTGCTTCATGTAAATAACACTTAATGTAAATAAGGCCATTGTTTGTGTGAAAAGCAAATAACACACAAAGATACTGTATGTTCCAACAGAGCGCCGTTTATTGCCAGCTCAGTCGGCAACTGCCGTAACAAGGTGCATCTTGATAACATCATTAACATGTTCCACTGATCTACAACTCATCTGCAACAGCCATTCAGAAATTAAAACACACTGATCTACTTTTAGTATTTTTAAAAATCATCTACTACTGCCACATCTAAAAACACTGTTTAAACACAAGAAAAATCTCTTTATAAATGATAAATCGCTCACCTGAGATAAAGAAAACCTATCTTGTCCCAGCTTGGAGATCTCTCACATCCTCAACGATTAATCCATTAGTGTTATGAAATAAAACAAACGACACCGTTTCCCGTTTAGCCACAGGTGTCCTCTTCAAAATCAAAAAGGGTTTAATCATCTAAAAACGTGAAAGAACTTTAACGGAAAATCTCAAATTTGCGTCAATTCTAATTGGTCCATCACGTTTGATTGACATTCACATCTTCCAATTGACGACACACCGCAAAGCGAGATGTGTCATGTGGACAACAGCTCGAACGTAAGTGAAACCAAAAATGCTGCTAAATGTTCTGTGTGAAAAAACAGCAGAGGAGAAATAACGGTATCGGATTGGTATTGGTATTGGCAGATACTTAATTTGCAGTATCGGTATCCGACATAAAAAAGTGGTATCAAGCCAACCCTAATCATTACTTATTTTATAGAATATCTATGGACATGGCAGAAACACTTAAACTCAATAATCAGGCAGGTTGTCTTTATTCTTTTGGCCATATAGTTTATTTTGGCTATATGCTTTAAACAGGTTAAAGCAGCTGTATAATATACTCCAGAGAAACCTATTGTCTGGAAAGTATGTTAAGGTTGCAGCATGATAGCTGTTTAAATCGAGAGGCTTTACTGTGTGTAGAAAAGTGATATGATCATTTTTCTTTCACACTCTCTCGGGTTAGTAAAGTGTGTAATGTGAGCTGGTTTAAAAAGAGATTATACTGCAGGTATATTAAAAACATCTTAGCCTGGAATTGTCTGTAAAACTGGGTTTAATGTACCATTGAAAGACTCATATTTAATTATTTCTTTACCGTCTGACCTGCTTTGTACCTTCTAAATTCTTTAATGATTTCTTACTCGCTATTATGTGTTTATGAAATTAAATCCGGCAAATCCTCAGCTTACTCTGACAGTCTGCGCATAGCTGATTTCTTGAGTCATCATTTGATAGGTGAAGAGGTCACGGTCTTAATAGACTTCTGAGACAATGAGCGGGTTTGTAGCTTGTACTCTTGTCCGACAAAAACCCTGACCTTGTTGGCAAGACTGTGTTATATACACTAATCAGCCATAACATTAAAACCACCTCATTGTTTCTACACTCACTGTCCATTTTATCAGCACCACTTACCATATACCATATACAATTACTGACTGTAGTCCATCTGTTTCTCTACGTTCCCCTTTAGCCTGCTTTCATCCTGTTCTTCAATGGTCAGCACCCCCACAGGACCACCACAGAGCAGGTATTATTTAATAGTGGTTGATGATTCTCAGCACTGCAGTGGTGGTGTGTTAGTGTGTGTTGTGCTGGTATGAGTGGATCAGACACAGCAGCGCTGCTGGAGTTTTTAAAAACCGTGTCCACTCACTGTACACTCTATTAGACACTCCTACCTAGTTGGTCCACCTTGTAGATGTAAGGTCAGAGACGATTGCTCATCTATTGCTGCTGTTTGACCTTCATCAGTGGTCACAGGACACTGCCCACGAGGCGCTGTTGGCTAAATATTTTAGGTTGGTGGACTATTCTCAGTCCAGCAGTAAAAGTAAGGTGTTTAAAAACTCCATCAGCGCTGCTCTGTCTGATCCACTCATACCAGCACAACACACACTAACACACCACCACCATGTCAGTGTCACTGCAGTGCTGAGAATGATCCACCACCCAAATAATACCTGCTCTGTAGTGGTCCTGGGAGAGTCCTGACCCCTGAAGAACAGCATGAAAGCAGGTTAACAAAGCATGCAGAGAAACAGATGGACTACAGTCAGTAATTGTAGAACTACAAAGTGCTCCTATATGGTAAGTGAAGCCGATAAAATATACAGTGAGTGTAGAAACAAGGAGGTGGTTTTAATGTTATGGCTGATCAAGTGTATATTTCACAGCATCTATTAAAAACACCTGCTCAGACCAGTCTTGACCATGGCTAATGAATCTTTAGATCTTTAGATGTCCTAAAGAGTGTAAGTGGCCTTCTTACACAGTAAAAGAGATGGCATTCTTCAAAGCAGCCAGTACTGGGCAGTACTTATACAGACGGCTCTTTAGCCATCAGCTGTGCACATTTTGGGGGTGGTTCTAATGTTTTGAATCATTGATCTACAGTATATTTGGAAACTGATATACAATATATCTGGAAATGGTTAAAGGTCACACATGCCTTTACCAGTCATTATGAACCGTAGTAAAAACATACAAACAAAACCAGCACAAGGAGTCATTCTACTAAATTATTTTATTAATTATTTTCATGCATCAACAGCACACACGTGTAAAGCTGTAAACAAAGACAAAGTGACAACCGGCTATGATTATAAATTAGTCATGAGTTGGACATGATGACTTAATTAAGCAGTAGATCAGAGGTTGCCTGTTATCACAAATAACATCACGGCTGTGAACGCAGGCACAAGCCAACGACGATGTAAACTTAAGCATTTTAGTGCTGATTTGTGGTTATCATACGACTGAAACAAAGATAACACAATGTTGTTTGAAATATTTATATTTAATATGAACTATTTCTTTAGCCAGAATTGTAGTTTAATGGATTGCTTGTTGCTATGCAACGAAATACCATATAAACCTATGTGGTAATGGATCAGTTTGGGCTGTTGTACAGATTGCATGGTGCTATCTGTTGAATAAATGATAGGATGTTTCATGCACTGTTTCCAAAGTGACCGGCTGCTCAGCTGTCACAGTGACCTCTAGTCGCAAAGAGCCAGACCCTTAGTCTGTGGGCTGGATATGCATGCTTATGATTTTGGAATGGTATGTCCAAGAAGCTTATGGTTTCTACATACTTTAAGCCATAAAGTGTACACTGATCAGCCATAACATTAAAACCACCTCCTTGTTTCTACACTCACTGTCCATTGTATCAGCTCCACTTACCATATAGGAGCACTTTTTAGTTCTACAATTACAGACTGTAGTCCATCAGTTTCTCTGCATGCTTTGTTAGCCCCCTTTCATGCTGTTCTTCAATGGTCAGGACCCTCCCAAGACCACTACAGAGCAGGTATTATTTAGGTGGTGGATCATTCTCAACACTGCAGTGACAATGACATGGTGGTGGTGTGTTCAGACACAGCAGTGCTGCTGGAGTTTTTAAATACTGCATCCACTCACTGTCCACTCTATTAGACACTCCTACCTAGTTGGTCGTCAGAGACGATCTCTAGAGGCGCTCATCTATTGCTGCTGTTTGAGTTGGTCATCCTCTAGACCTTCATCAGTGGTCACAGGACGCTGCCCA
This sequence comes from Trichomycterus rosablanca, assembly GCF_030014385.1. Classification (NCBI taxonomy): domain Eukaryota; kingdom Metazoa; phylum Chordata; class Actinopteri; order Siluriformes; family Trichomycteridae; genus Trichomycterus; species Trichomycterus rosablanca. Next base: position 21,841,688 of record NC_086003.1, read on the forward strand.
TGGGGTGCTGTTGGCTGGATATATTTTTGTTTGGTGGACTATTTTCAGTCCAGCAGTGACAGTGAGGTGTTTAAAAACTCAATCAGCGCTGCTGTGTCTTATCCACTCATACCAGCACAACACACACTAACACACCACCACCATGTCAGTCTCATTGCAGTGCTGAGAATGATCCACCACCTGCTCTGTAGTGACCATTGAAGAACAGCATGAAAGGGGGCTAACAAAGCATACAGTCAGTAATTGTAGAACTACAAAGTGCTCCTATATGGTAAGTGGAGCTGATAAAATGGACAGTGAGTTTAGAAACAAGAAGGTGGTTTTAATGTTATGGTTGATCGGTGTATGCTAAGTAGGGGTCCTAATGAGGTTGGCTTGCTGTAAACAATGAAACCCCCTACTATTCAATTAAATGGTTACTTACCAAGTACTCCATTAGTAGACTTTTTGTGCCCATTACTACTTTAATGAGATTTATTGGGATTTGCATACTAGCATTCAAATTGCTTTGCACTTGACATGATTTGATGGTAATGGTGTGTGTGTGAGCTCTGGGATTTTCATGTTTTTATTACCATGTTAACATTTGGTTTTTGCGAAAGAAACCAGACACACAGATGAAGGGCTGGGAAGCTGGACTGTCAGTAGCACAGAGGCAGTGAGATGCCAGATTAGCAGGTCTGGAGCTTGGAGAAAGTGCTGCAAAGGTGCACTGACCTACTTTGGGAAAGGATGCAGTGTTTAACACCGGGCAGGCAAAATGAGAAGCAGGCTGGCAGGCTACCGTTTTGAGTTGCCGTAGTTACCATGGGTGGAGGCAGCATAGAGGCAGTGTGTGATTCATGGAGCGGTGGCATGTTGTGAGCATGGTCCTTCGCCCCATTAATTGGTTCCTTCTGCAGATGGACACACTAATATATACTTATGAGAGTATATCTGTTGGTCTGAACTCTGTCACCTACTTTTACCTGGAATATTAATAGAAATGACCAACGCTGACCAGATATTATGTAGGTGGTGGACCGTTCTCAGCACTGCAATAACATGAATGCAGCAGGTTGTTGGGATTTTTAATGCCTGACTGTAAATGCTGGGAAAAAATAAAAAAAATAAGCCAAACACTGGCAGTCTAATGCACTAGCCCACCACCGCTAATCTAAGCTGTGCTATCGACCAACTGGGCTCCCACACGCAAACATGATAGGCTGTGCCTGTACATAAGGAAAGAAGTTGAAAGGTTGAGGTGCCTGCATTAACAATAGATGATTAGCAGTGCTTACTGTTCCTTTTTTTTTCACCCAGTTGCATTATGCTTCCTCTCTACTGGTGCTGACCCCCACCCTGATTGAGGAGAGCGAACTGACACACACCCCCTCCGATACGTGAGAAGTAGCCGACTGCATTTTTTCACCCGCACCAGCCGAGTTCATATGCGAATCAGCCCTGTGCATGGAGAGCCACACCCTGGTCAGCATTATTCCTCTACTCTGTGCAGACGCCATCAACCAGCCAGCAGAGGTCGTAATTGCATCAGTTATGAGATCCCTATCCGGCTCCCTCCCTGGATGAACAACATCCAGACGTTGTTCATAAAGCCGCCCAGCCCAGCCGGATGGCAGAGCTGAGATTCGATACGATGTATTCGAAATCCCAGCTCTGGTGTGCTAGCGTATTTTACTGCTGCGCTACCTGAGCGGCACTTACTGTTCCTCTTTTAACGCTCCATTGTGAGTTTGCATACTCTCCTCGTGTCTGTGTAAGGGTTTCCTCCAGGAGCTCCGGTTTCCTCCCACAGTCTAAAGACATGCAAGTGAGGTGAATTGGAGATACAAAATTGTCCAGGACTGTGTTTGACATTAAACTTGTAAACTGATGAACCCTGTGTAATCAGTAATTACCTGTCCTGTTATAAATGTAACCAAAAGAAAAAAGTAAAAGTCACGGCTGGCGAATGTGTGCATGTTGGAGGGGATGCTTGATACTCTTGGCCCTCCTTGTCCAGTTCGTGAGGTGGTGATAGAGGTATGAATCCAACTAGGAAGGAAGGGTGTGGGTGTGGTGGGGGCAGTCCACTTATTTAAGGCTAGTGGCGGATTGACAAATAAAAATCTCTGTTTTTTAACTGTGCAATTGCTGCTTGTGCTCACAGGGTTTCTTATAAAGAGGCCAGTAAGGGTAAACAAGTGTTATTACAGAGCTTAAAATGGTCCACCAATCAAAAAAATATCCGGTCAGTGGATTGCATTTTCATTTCACACAGAAGGGGTTACTTGGTGTACAGAACAACAGATGGGTACAGTCAGTATTTGTATACCCACAAAGTTCATCTGTATGGCATGTGTAGCTTAAAACTTGGCAAATGAATCCTAGTACAAAGCATGTGGACCTAATAAAGTGGTCAGTAAGTATATTTTTACACACACGCTCTCTTTTTCTCTCAGAGATGAGCTGATGCATGCAGCATTACTCATCATCATCTGAAATGTCACTACACACACACACACACGCTCACACTTTCTGTATATTTAGAATGGACTGACCTGATGGCTTTTTCTCCTTGGTTAAATTTTTCAGGTCTCGGTTTGCCACAGTCGTGATCTTTACCTTTGTCTTTTAGAGAGAACGTCAGTGTTTAAGGCTGCAGAATAAAGTCAAAGTTCTTTTCATTATATCACTGGTGTATCAATCCAGCACAGATCCACTCATAAATTAGACATGCTTTTATGCTCAAATACACTATATTGCCAAAAGTATTCACTTACCCATCCAAATCATTGAATTCAGGTATTCCAATCACTTCCATGGCCACAGGTGTATAAAACCAAGCACCTAGGCACTAGGCAGACTGCTTTTACAAACATTAGTGAAAGAATGGGTCACTCTCAGGAGCTCAGTGAATTCCAGCGTGGTACCGTGATAGGATGCCACCTGTGCAACAAGTCCAGTCGTGAAATTTCCTCGCTACTAAATATTCCACAGTCAACTGTCAGTGGTATTATAACAAAGTGAAAGTGATTGGGAACGACAGCAACTCAGCCACGAAGTGGTAGGCCACGTAAAATGACAGAGCGGGGTCAGTGGATGCTGAGTCAATCGCTACAGACCTTTAAACCTCATGTGACCTTCAGATTAGCTCAAGAACAGTGCGTAGAGAGCTTCATGGAATGGGTTTCCATAGCCGAGCAGCTGCATCCAAGCCTTACATCACCAAGCGCAATGCAAAGCGTCGGATGCAGTGGTTTAAAGCACGCCGCCACTGGACTCTAGAGCAATGGAGACGTGTTCTCTGGAGTGACGAATCACGCTTCTCCGTCTGGCAATACGATGGACGTTTCTGGGTTTGGCGGTTGCCAGGAGAATGGTACTTGTCTGACTGCATTGTGCCAAGTGTAAAGTTTGGTGAGGGGGGATTATGGTGTGGGGTTGTTTTTCAGGAGTTGGACTCGGCCCCTTAGTTCCAGTGAAAGGAAATCTTAATGCCTCAGCGTACCAAGAGATTTTGGACAATTTCATGCTCCCAACTTTGTGGGAACAGTTTGGTGATGGCCCCTTCCTGTTCCAACATGACTGCGCACCAGTGCACAAAGCAAGGTCCATAAAGACATGAATGAGTGAGTTTGGTGTGGAAGAACTTGACTGCCCGCACAAAGTCCTGACCTCAACCTGATAGAACACCTTTGGGATGAATTAGAGCGGAGACTGTGAGCCAGGCCTTCTCGTCCAACATCAGTGTCTGACCTCACAAATGCGCTTCTGGAAGAATGGTCAAAAATTCCCATAAACACACTCCTAAACCTTGTGGAAAGCCTTCCCAGAAGAGTTGAAGCTGTTATAGTTGCGAAAGGTGGGCGGACATCATATTAAACCCTATGGATTAAGAATGGGAATCACTCAAGTTCATGTGCGTGTGAAGGCAGACAAGTGTATACCTTTGGCAATATAGTGTATGTTTGGTTGTTTGTATAATTATTTCATGTGCTTTATTTGTGACTCTGGTCTGGATAGCTCACACTTCTGAATTGACCAGCATGAACAAAACAAGGATTCACATGAGCTTTATCTGAGAATACAGGGCTTAAGAACAAATGTCACGGTCGCAGTGCAATTCTCCATGCTTGCAGTATGAGTGCTTATCAGGTTTCATGTTTCAGAACATAAACTGTAGAAAATGCAACAACATTATTTTAAAAAAATCTGTAAAATGAACAAAGAATGGAACTCTGATCTGTATTTGCTGTTCCTACATTTCTGCTTTAATTTAAGCTTTGCTCAGAACGAATCCTTAAGCTTTTGATACTTATTAAATTTATCATTTTAATCAGTCGAGGATCATGCATAATTTATGAGTGAATCTGTGCTGGATGTGATACAACAGTGATCTGATTAAAAGAATTAAATTTTTTTCTTAACCGTGTTATCTCTGAGCTGTTTGTACTGAAGACTGATACATGCTTATTTAATAGAACTCTATTTGTTTAATTTAAATAGACTCTTGTAATAGTATACTTAATGAATTCAAAGTAGTTCAAGATAAAAAGGTGTAAAACAAATAAAAGGATTTGTGTTCATAGTGGATTTGTAAATTGTTTTGCTGCTGAACTTACTTCTTCAGTATACTGACTAGGGCTGCCATTAACGACTATTTTTCTGTCGATTAATCTAAACTATTAATTTTCCTCCAGGGCTGCTCGGTGGGTAGCACTGTTGCCTCACAGCACGAAGGTCCTGGGTTCGATCCCCAAGTGGGGAAGTCCAGGTCCTTTCTTTGTGTAGTTTGCATGATCTCCCCGTGTCTGCATGGGTTTCCTCCGGGAGCTCCTCCCACAGTCCAAAGACATGCAAGTGAAGTGAATTGGAGATACAAAATTGTCCATGACTGTATTTGACATTGAACTTGTGAACTGATGAACCTTGTGTAATGTGTAACCAACGTTCCTGTCATGAACGTAACCAAAGTGTAAAACATGATGTTCAATAGAATAGAATGTAGAATAGTACAACAGTACAATGAAATTCTTTCTTCGCAAATCCCAGCTTGATTGGAAGTTGGGGTCAGAGTGCAGGGTCAGCCATCGTACGGCGCCCCTGGAGCAGACAGGGTTAAGGACCTTGCTCAAGGACCCAACAGTGGCTGCATGACAGAGCTGGGATACGAACTCTCAACCTTTGAGTTGATAGCCCAAAGCTCTACCCACTAGGCTACACAAGTCCACACCGTCCTAATAAACAAAACAAATAAACAAACCATTTCAGATTCAGCCATAGATATAAAGACACCATCTTTAGGCTGAAACATCTACTACAGAGTAAATGTAGGGCAGTTGTAGCATAGTGGTTAAAGTACTGGACTAGTAACTAAAAGGTTGCTGGTTCAAGCCCCGCTACTGCCAGGTTGCCACTGTTGGGACCTTGAGCAGGGCCCTTAACCCTCAGTTGCTTAGATAATATACTGTCACATTACTGTAAGTCGCTTTGGATAAAAGCGTCTGCTAAATGCCAAAAATGTAAATGTAAATAATTGATTCAGACCCTGTTTTCCTACCAGAAGCGAGGGATGTCTTTTAGCACACACATTTAGAAACGTTCAGGTAGAAATACATTAGGTGTCTATAATAAAAAATGAATAGTCAAATATGTTCTGACACCTCTATTCTAAAGTACAATCTGCCCGGGACCAGCTTTTGTTTTTTTTTGACAACCTGCATGTCAGCTTCAGTAAATCAAAATTCCTGGCTGATTTAAGTGTGTTGCCAGGATTTTGTGTAGTTGCAGCATATGCATGGTTACCAAGCTCAGCAGTAATCAGATTCATGCTTAAAGCGCTGTGTGAAAAATGTCTCAGCATCCCATTCCTTCTCACTCACACTCATTAACGTGGGTCTGGAAATGAGGTTCGCTATGATGCTGAGGGTCCATCGCGATGCTCCGTGTTTCTGGTGTAGGGCTTTTAATTGCATGGTATTCAGGACCCAGATTTTTACTTGGGTAGATGCCAAAGATTGGGAGGCAATCCATGGCAACATCATGACCACCTACAGTGCTGCAATGATGACTAGGAGTAGCAATAGGCTATGTAGGGAGATAAGACAAAGAAAAAGAATGTGTGATTCATCTGGAGGCTTTTATCATTTCAGTTATTCTCTGATCTTGCTTACTGTAGAAGTCTTCTGTGTAGAAGATTTCTCAGATCATAAGCAATGCAATGTACATATTGTCCAAGCTGTATATGTGTGACTGAGAAATGCAGTGGATTCAGAAAGTATTTGGACTTTTGCCTTTACTTTTTGCATTATTGTTTTGTAAATTTTATTTTAAATAGCTAAAAATTTTCTCCCCTAATCTTGTCGTATCTAATCACCCTGGTTGCGTTACACTTCACCTCTTCCGATACAACCCTCCCCTGCTGACTGAGGAGCTTTGCACAGACACTCGCCCCCTCCGACACATGTGCAGTACCGACTGCCTCTTCATATGCAGCCTTGTGCATGGAGAGCCACACCCTGATCAGCATTAATTTCCCAACTCTGCACAGGCACTACCAATCAGCCAGCAGAGGTTGTTGAGGAACCCTGGTCCGGCTCATCCCATTCCTGAACAACAGCCAATCGTCGTTCATGTGGCCGCCCAGCCCAGCCGGATGGCAAAGCTGAGATTTGATACGATACGTATTCGAGATCCCAGCTCTGGTGTGCTAGCATATTTTACCGCTGCGCCACCTGAGCGGCCTATAAATGTCATTTTACCCATCAGTCTACACTTAAGTAGCCATAATTCTTGGAATTTAGTACTCTGTAGAAGCCAATTTGGCAACAGTTAGAACTGCATGTCTTTTCAGATATTTGCGCATCCAAATTTGAGCAGACTATCCCATTTGTTTATGGCAGATGCTCTCAAGCTCTGTTGGATTTACTTAAGGACATTTAAGGGACTCAAAAATCATTCCAGTGTTGTTTTGGCTGTAGGCTTTGGGTCATCAGCATGTTGACAGGTGAACTATCAGCCCTGTCTGACCTGTATTTGGCTGCATTTATCCATCTATCCATCAATTCCTACCAGCCTCCTCGTCACTGCCATGGAAAAGCATCCCACAGCATGATGCTACCACCATCATGTTTTACAATGTGAATCTAACAGGCCAACTGATGTTCAGTACCTGTTTTTTACCAAAGTGCTTGCTGTTCTGCTCAAATAGTTACATTTTTGCTACACCAATCTCAAAGCGTGCTCCTATATGACTTTTACTCATCATTGACTTCCATCTGATTTATGTAGTGCCACAGAGATGGTTGTCCGTCTAACAGGTTGTCCCATCTCTGCACAGGGTATTTGCATTTCGCTTAGAGTGACCATTGGGTTCTTACTTATCTCTCTGATCAAGAGAGGTTTTATTTTATTTGCTTATGGCTTATTTAATAAGAAATCGTGAAAACTGATAAGCTGCCACTGAAAATCAGCCTTTAAACATTAGACCTGCTAACATATGGAACAATTTGTTTTCTCATTAACCCACAGATGCTCTAAACCTTTTATCTCATTCTGTGCAGGTTTTCCGCAGTGGTGAGGGAATGGGCATCCGCCTGGACAGCGCATCTGCCTTCCAAGGCGCAGTCATCTCCCCACACTACGACTCGCTCCTGGTTAAAGTTATAGCCAGCGGTAAAGACCTGACCACCGCCGCTGCCAAAATGAGCCGTGCCCTGGCCGAGTTTCGCGTGCGTGGGGTCAAGGTAAGTGCCAGGTGCTTGACACGGGGGTCACCTAAAATCTCCTCATGGGTTTGCAGGAACGATGCAGAAAGTACTCAGGTTCAGCAAGGGCGGACTATTAAAGCAGAATCCCTCAGCTGAGGTGAAAGCGCTGAAGCAGCAGCAACGAATGCTTACAGGCTCAAAGCTGGATCTGAACACGCCGTGCATGTTTAGAGTAAAACGGTTGAGAATGTTTTCAGTATTAATACCTCATACACAGTCTGAATTGCTAAAAGTAACAGAATGTTACTAGAGATGTGCCAGTGAGGGGTCAGAGACAGAAAAAAACCATTATTCTTCCCTTTCTAGTTTCTGAAGGGATCTGAAGCTCAGTGGAAATTCTCCACTCTGTGGTTTGAAGATGTGGGAGATCAGAATTTTAGTCTAATTATATGGAATGAGTCACGCTGGTCTGTAGTCTGTCCACACACCCAGCATGTTCTCCATTTACCACACAGACCCACTGATGAGAATAAATTAAAAGCAGCGATTGCCGGCGTCGATTGGCACCTATTTCCGTTGAAGTGCACTGAGAGATGCATGAATAGAACATGAAATGGCATTTTAGGTCATGTTACCCCTCAACTGGCTGGAGTTTAATGGTCGTGTTTATAAAATGTAAGAGGACAGTACACTCTGAGTGTAATTGGTGTAATTTGTTTCATTTCTGTGCTTTCACTTTCAGCATGCTTTCCTTCAGACTTGATCACTTCCACACAGCGTCATATCTACTAACACTGCCCTATTAGCACAGTTTTATTAATGGAGTAATGGAATAAGAGGTTAAATATGTGTGTTTATTGTCTCATGGTGCAATCGAAAGCCGCAATCACACTTTGTTTTTGTAAGAGTGGAGAGTCTAAGAAAAAAACTGGAGAACATTATGTTCTCCTGAGCCGGATCAATCATGGTCTTTGTTTCACAAGCACTCATCTCCTAGTTTGTTCAGGTTTTTCCTCAGCATGAACAACTTGCAGGCCTATTTTTTTGCCCCTTAGTTGATGTCCGAAGCACCCAACCTTTCTATCATGAAAATTATGACGGGGCAATGATGTTTTGTGCTTTTGTTATAAAAAAACCTGATAAGCCTTAATAAGCCTGAAAAGTCGTATCGAATTACCCGATTGCATTGCTTTCTCTCCACTGATGCTGATTCCCACTGCTGATTGAGGAGAGTGAGACTGTCTGACAAGTGTGCAGTAGCCTGCGGATCAGCTTTGTATACAGAAAGCCACTCCCTCGACTCTGTGCAGGCACCATCAACCAGACAGCAGAGGCTGTAATTGTATCAGTTATGAGGTCCACCCCTGTATGAACAACAAGCCAATCGTTGTTCATGTAGCCACACAGCCCAGCTGGATGGCAGAGCTGAGTTCCGAACCGACAAGTTCGAAATGTCAGCTCTGGTGTGCTAGCATGTTTTACCGCTGCGCCACCTGAGCGGCCTAGTACAACATTCTTAATAAGTGAACGCTGTGTTTAACATGCTTTCTAGCTAAACAGTAGTTGTAATGGAGTTGCAAAGGAGTTGCAAAATAAACTGTGATGCATGTTGAAGTTGCAGGTTTACAGAGCAAGTAGGAAAAATAAGTGAATCTGAGTGGACTGGGCTACATGGCTAGCAGGGATTGTTTGGAGTAGCAGCAGGAGTTGGAGGTTAATAAATATTTTTTGCAATGCAACGTTGGTGTTATGTTTTGTAGAGATCGATAAGGTCAGAAATATTGCCCCTGCCCCTACCCCACCATTTTACATTTTCAGCATTTTCAGCATTTAGCAAACGCCTTTATCCAAAGCGACTTACAGTACAGTTACAGTATACAATCTGAGCAATTGAGGGTTAAGGGCCTTGCTCAAGGGCCCAACAGCCACAACCTGGCAGTTGTGAGGCTTGAACCAGCAATCTTTTGATTACTAGTCCAGTACCCTAACCCTTTGGCTACGGCTTGCCAACTCCTCCCCTGCTTTTCCCCTCACCCCTTATCTTGCGTTCTCATTGGCTGTTTGACACTGCACTGTCAGTCGGCCGACTCATATCCAGATATTTAGCTAGCTAGATAATTATCTTCGGTCGCCAAGCACCTCGAATTGTTGAGCAGTTCACACGTAGCGATTGAGAGCAGAGTTTCGATCGCCGAGCGAACACCGAGTTGCTCCCAAGCCAGCAAATCTAGCGCCGACCAGTCGGCGAGCAAAAATCAGGGCAAAAATTTGTGTCGTGTGAACTAGGCATTAGGTGTACGTATGTGTGTGGTCAGCGAGACTAATCAAACATGCCTCCTGTGGGTGAAAAATGAAATGCTTTAGTTGTAGAAGTAAAAAAAAATCTCGTAATGTCACACCCCCTGGACAGGTTGTCACACCCCCAGGTTCAAAACCCCTGCACAGAAATTAGTGTGGTAGTTAAAATTCTTAGAATTTTTTGGTTTGAAATGAATTAAACACATTTTCACAGCATTCACTGCAAATCGTTTCCAACTCTAAATAGTCCGGCTCATTAATGACACCCCTGCTTGTATACAGCTTTTGGATCTGCGCACCCGTTCACCCACCACGCCCGTTTTTATATGCTTTTTTGGCCCCTTTGACTAACATTCATTTTTTGAAATTTCGAGATATCGACGCCGTTCCAACTCTAAATCGTACAGCCCGTTGATGACACCCCAACCTGGATACATCATTTGGATATGCACATCTGCTCACCCGCCATGCCTGTTTTTTTTGTCCTATTCACTTCCATTCATTTTTTAAAATTTCGTGATATCAATCGCCCGGCCCAGTGATGACACTCCAACTTGGATACAGCATTTGGATACGCACCCCCACCCACCCGCTGCACTGCAATCACACTCGCATTTTCTTCAAGAAATGCACCTCTCTAGTTCTATTTTAAACCCCCCCGCCCCTGCCGGGCCGTGTAATTATGTCTTATATGAAACCGGTCCGTGGTGCAAAAAAGGTTGTGGACCGCTGTTTTATATGATACACTCAAAAACCAACCACAGACATGGTGGAGAGAAAACTGATTCTAAGCCTGAACTGCCGTACTTTCAATAGAACCATGACATTGTGTAAAAATACAGCATGGAGACTAGTAAGCTGTTAGATAAGGAGACCGAGGTTTGAATTAGAGATAGCAATTCCTCATTACTAATCCTGGACTCATTTGTTGTGGCTTTGTAGCTCTTTATTAAGATTTAATGTGCACTTTGATTGATCCCAGTTTTCTTTTAGCACATTTCCAAATGACAAACACTGCCAAGAGCTTTCTTGTTTTAAACTAAAATACATTTCACACAAAACTGCATGTGAATGAACTGTCAATACTGTCCGTCAACACCAGGTATTGTTTTCGAGCTTGCTGCTCAGAGGCACAGCCAGCAGAAAGCGCTTTTTGTCATGTATAATGTGAAAGGGGGTAAACGCTGAGGTAAGCACCAGAATGCACCCAGGCTCGGGTGAATGAAATGAAAAATGCTTATCATGTGAAAGCAGGCTTATGCTTCTTATTGTACTGCTGCTTCCTGATAGATTGGGTTAGACATGGCTGCTAAACACTTACGAATTTATTACAGTCTAGGGCAAAATATGGGCTAATTTTCCTTCCATTAACTAAATATTTCAGTGGATTTGAATTTTTCTCTGTTAAATGCAGACATTAAGAAGACAGGCAAAGGTGTGTGGATGCTTATGTGTGTGTGTAGACGGTGAGGTAAGAGCAGCTGTATTATGGCAGAGCTGAGTGTTAGTCTGAGAAAGGAAAGCTTTTAATGTAGCACTTTATCTTGAAACTCAAGTCTCCACATACCATAATGTTCTCTTAGTCTCTCTCTCTCTCTGTGTATGTGCATGTAACGCACACCTAGCTCTCCCTCCTGCACAGGAAAGCTCAGACCAGCCATTTTTATAATGGCTTGAGCAGAATGAGATGCTTCTTTATTCCAAGCTCACACACACACACACACACACACACACACACACAGTTGCTTTCCATGTAGCTCTGCCTTTTTCCTACAGTTTGTGTTTCTATCATCATTTCTTCCTGAAGTCACAGCTCAGAGCTTGTTTATTTCTGCTATTAATGTGACTTTATGTGAATTTATTTACGCATATGCATAAATTAAATGTGAGTAGCACTGTTGCCTCACAGCAAGAAAGTCCTGGGTTTGATCCTCAGGTGGGGCAGTCCGGGTCCTTTTGTGTGGAGTTTGCATGTTCGCCCCGTGTCTGCATGGGTTTTCTCTGGATGCTCCGGTTTCCTCCCACAGTCTAATGTCGCAAGTGAGGTGAATTAGAGACACTAAATTGTCCATGACTGTGTTCGATATAACCTTGTGAACTGACTACCATTGTAACCAAAGTATAAAACATGATAGATAAATAAATAAATAATACTCAATTTCTGCTATATTATTGTATGCATTAGGTTTTTCTATGCACAATCCAGTACAATTACATTAGCAATTCTGCAACACCAACTTTGAGTGCTTGTGTGCTTCATATTTCAGCAAGCACATGCTAAATTAAATTACCCAATGTGACTTAATGTGAATTTATTTACTAATTAATATAAATACATTAAATAAAATGTGGTAACATGACTCAGTAACAGGGCTGTCTGCAAAGAAACTAGCTCTTATCGGTCATAATAGCAGTTACAGTGGTACCTTGTAACTCAACATCCATTAAACTCAAAATCTTTAAAACTCAACTCAGTGAAATTTGCACCCTTAAAAGCGTGTGTGACTGCTGCTTTGCTCAGCTCTCAGCTTGAGAGGTGCGGTTAAACGTGAGACGAATGTGCATTTGTGTGGAATAACTGTCAGATTTACTCTGAAAGCTCCACATGTATCTGTGTTCAGCTGTTTCACTTTTAATCTTGTGTTATAGCTCGGGGTTCTGAGAAATTGTAACAATCAGTTTTTCTAAGAAAGAGTCTAAAACGCTTATCATTAAAAAAAAAAAAGAAATAATGTAACTTAATGTATTAAAAGAATGACATAGAAACACTAAACCTCTCTTTATTATTACTTTATTATTACTTATTTGTTCTATCCACTAATTAAAAAGTGTAAGAAAACAATAAAGAAGCAAAGGTAAAGAGCAGGTTTTATTGTATTTTTATTCTATTTATTGATTTTTAACTGTTTTTAATTGTATTTCAGTGTTTCTATATTATATTTGTGTTATTTTCAGTGTGTAAGTGTCAAAAACAACCCCATTATTTTACATTAGCCTAAAATATATGCAGTTCCAAGGGACCATGGAACGCATTAACAGGTTTCCCATACATCTTTATGCTGTGCATTTATAGAAGCACTTTGTTGTTCTACAATTACTGACTGTGGTCCATCTGCTTCTCTACATGGTCAGGACCCCCACAGGACTACTACACAGCAGGTATTATTTAGGTGGTGGATCATTCTCAGCACTGCAGTGACACTGACATGGTGGTGGTGTGTTAGTGTGTGTTGTGCTGGTATGAGTGGATCAGACACAGCAGCGCTGATGGAGCTTTTAAACACCTTACTGTCACTGCTGGACTGAGAATAGTCCACCAACCAAAAATATATCCAGCCAACAGCGCCCCATAGGCAGCATCCTGTGACCACTGATGAAGGTCTAGAAGATGACCAACTCAAACAGCAGCAATAGATGAGCGATCGTCTCTGACTTTACATCTACAAGGTGGACCAACTAGGTTGGAGTGTCTGAGTTGACAGTCAGTGGACACGGTATTTGAAAACTCCATCAGCGCTGCTGTGTCTGATCCACTCATACCAGCACAACACACACTAACACACCACCACCATGTCAGTGTCACTGCAGTGCTGAGAATGACCCACCACCCAAATAATACCTACTCTATGGTGGTCATGTGGGGGTCCTGACCATTGAAGAACAGGGTGAAAACAGGCTAGAAAGGTATGTAGAGAAACAGATGGACTACAGTAGGTAATTGTAGAACTACAAAGTGCATTAACAGGTTTCCCATACATCTTTATGGGAAAAAATACCTTAAAACTCATTGCCTTTTAAACTCAACGCCACTGCCAGAACCAAATGACGTTGAGTTTCAAGGTACTACTGTAGCTTCTGCTAGTAATCTGGTTTGTATTTAATACCTTCTGCTACTTATCCATCTTGCCTAGTTCAGAATTGAATTTATTAACAGCTACTGGTGTTAGTCATACTTAGGTTTGTTGCATCATATTGTCATGATTTCCAGCTACACTATGACGTTTTTTAGGAATTACTGCAAGTCATTCACCACATCAGCAAGTCTGACGTTACTTAAGAAGCTAAAGTGCTTTGAGTCATATATTAACGGAAATGATTCAGGATGAAAGACTTTAAATATTGGTTAGCTACATTAACCAAGACGCTGAATTGCTGCTTTTAATGCACATTCTCTACTTAATGTCTAACACTTCCTCCGATGCTAAACTGAGATCTTTTTTTTTGTTTAGTTGCTTTCTGTCTCTCTCACACACACACATACACACACACTTTCTACTGCAGTGTGCTTCAATTGCTCCTGTGTGCTTTTTATCAGGCATCTTTATTAGGCCAATTTATTTAAAATCCTGCCATCGCAAGATATTTAATTAGCTGTTCAAATAAAGCGCCCAGTTAAGCCCTGCTCAATTCCCAGAGATGTAATGGGCAAACTATGGAGAACCTCGACGGTTCAGGGTTCAGACAGAACGGTACACAGCTGACAGACAGGCTACTGGGGGCTAGCCGAGAAAGAGCCCAGAAGAACAAGCAAGAGACTGATGAAAGGCAAGATGATGGACAGGAAAGATAGAGATGCTGGGATAGATACTTATTTGGACAATCCAGACTAGTCATAGTTACTTGTATAAAATATTTTTCAAATAATGATTTTCATATTAAGGTAGCTGCTTTTTTTAATGCATGTGAAGTGTCTAGCAGATTGTAGTGTGTCTAATTTGATAATGTATAACCATTAAAATTGTTTTTGTTAGATGGCTGATTTGGTTTGTCTGGTTGGTGTTTTTATGTCCAAAAAGTTTCTTACATCTCTAATAAAATCACCAATTGCATAAATATTCATAAAAATGCATCCCATAGTTTTTGGTTCTTGAAATAACAAAGCCTGCTATTTAATCTGTGAAACAGTAACCTAATGTTTCAAAACATACACCCATCAGACATAACATTATGACCACCTCCTTGTTTCTACACTCACTGTCCATTTATATACAGTGTATCACAAAAGTGAGTACACCCCTCACATTTCTGCAAATATTTCATTATATCTTTTCATGGGACAACACTATAGACATGAAACTTGGATATAACTTAGAGTAGTCAGTGTACAGCTTGTATATCAGTGTAGATTTACTGTCTTCTGAAAATAACTCAACACACAGCCATTAATGTCTAAATAGCTGGCAACATAAGTGAGTACACCCCACAGTGAACATGTCCAAATTGTGCCCAAATGTGTCGTTGTCCCTCCCTGGTGTCATGTGTCAAGGTCCCAGGTGTAAATGGGGAGCAGGGCTGTTAAATTTGGTGTTTTGGGTACAATTCTCTCATACTGGCCACTGGATATTCAACATGGCACCTCATGGCAAAGAACTCTCTGAGGATGTGAGAAATAGAATTGTTACTCTCCACAAAGATGGCCTGGGCTATAAGAAGATTGCTAACACCCTGAAACTGAGCTACAGCATGGTGGCCAAGGTCATACAGCGGTTTTTCAGGACAGGTTCCACTCGGAACAGGCTTCGCCAGGGTCGACCAAAGAAGTTGAGTCCACGTGTTCGGCGTCATATCCAGAGGTTGGCTTTAAAAAATAGACACATGAGTGCTGCCAGCATTGCTGCAGAGGTTGAAGACGTGGGAGGTCAGCCTGTCAGTGCTCAGACCATACGCCGCTCACTGCATCAACTCGGTCTGCATGGTCGTCATCCCAGAAGGAAGCTGACGCACAAGAAAGCCAGCAAACAGTTTGCTGAAGACAAGCAGTCCAAGAACATGGATTACTGGAATGCCCTGTGGTCTGACGAGACCAAGACAAACTTGTTTGGCTCAGATGGTGTCCAGCATGTGTGGCGGCGCCCTGGTGAGAAGTACCAAGACAACTGTATCTTGCCTACAGTCAAGCATGGTGGTGGTAGCATCATGGTCTTGGGCTGCATGAGTGTTGCTGGCACTGGGGAGCTGCAGTTCATTGAGGGAAACATGAATTCCAACATGTACTGTGACATTCTGAAACAGAGCATGATCCCCTCCCTTCGAAAACTGGGCCTCATGGCAGTTTTCCAACAGGATAACGACCCCAAACACAACCTCCAAGATGACAACTGCCTTGCTGAGGAAGCTGAAGGTAAAGGTGATGGACTAAACCCAATTGAGCACCTGTGGCGCATCCTCAAGTGGAAGGTGGAGGAGTTCAAGGTGTCTAACATCCACCAGCTCCGTGATGTCATCATGGAGGAGTGGAAGAGGATTCCAGTAGCAACCTGTGCAGCTCTGGTGAATTCCATGCCCAGGAGGGTTAAGGCAGTGCTGGATAATAATGGTGGTCACACAAAATATTGACACTTTGGGCACAATTTGGACACGTTCACTGTGGGGTGTACTCACTTATGTTGCCAGCCATTTGGACATTAATGGCTGTGTGTTGAGTTATTTTCAGAAGACAGTAAATCTACACTGCTATACAAGTTGTACACTGACTACTCTAAGTCATATCCAAGTTTTATTTCTATAGTGTTGTCCCATGAAAAGATATAATAAAATATTTGCAGAAATGTGAAGGGTGTACTTACTTTTGTGATACACTGTACATAGAAGCACTTTGTAGTTCTACAATTACTGACTGTAGTCCATCTGTATCTCTGCATGCTTTGTTAGCCCTTTTTCATGCTGTTCCACAATGGTCAGGACCCCCACAGGACCACTACAGAGCAGGTATTATTTGGGTGGAGGATCATTCTCAGCACTGCAGTGACACTGACATGGTGGTGGTGTGTTAGTGTGTGTTGTGCTGGTATGAGTGGATCAGACACAGCAGTGCTGCTGGAGTTTTTAAACACTTCACTGTCACTGCTGGACTGAGAATAGTCCACCAACCAAAAATATTCAGCCAACAGTGCCCCATGGGCAGCGTCCTGTGACCACTGATGAAGGTCTAGATGATGACCAACTCAAACAGCAGCAATAGATGATCGTTCGTCTCTGACTTTACATCTACAGGGTGGACCAACTAGGTAGGAGTGTCTAATAGAGTGGACAGTGAGTGGACACGGTATTTAAAAACTCCAGCAGCGCTGCTGTGTCTGATCCACTCATACCAGCACAACACACCCTAACACACCACCACCATGTCAGTGTCACTGCAGTGCTGAGAATGATCCACCACCTAAATAACATCTACTGTGTGGTGGTCCTGTGGGGGTCCTGACCATTGAAGAACAGGGTGAAAGCAGGTTAAAAAGGTATGTAGAGAAACAGATGGACTACAGTCAGTAATTGTAGAACGACAAAGTGCTTCTGTATGGTAAGTGGAGCTGATAAAATGGACAGTGATTGTAGAAACAAGGAGGTGGTTTTAATCTTATGGCTGATCAGGGTGTATTGTAGCAGAGATAAATTGCCTACCTAATTGCCCAGTGCTCCATTTCTTTTGGTAACCTCACATTGTTTCATCCTAATTTGGTCCAGAACTACAGAATTCCAGAAGTAACTATTCCAAAAGGTTTGTCCAATCACAAGAATATTCCAACTGTCCCTTTGAAGTAACCAGTAATGCAGAGACTAGGTCTGAGCAAACAACCTACTTTTGATTCCCAATAGGTGCACATCATGAGGGAGTGACGTTAAGAGCCACACTACAATTCTGTACAGCCCTGTGATAACGTCTGATAAGCAAACTAGTAAAGACATGAATGTTTCCTCTCATCGCTCTTATCTTTGGTGCAGTTTTGCCAGCTTCAAAGGCTCAAGCTGTGTAAGCTGTATGCTGCACGGATTCCAAGGCTGAGCCGCTTACTGCTGCCAAATTCACCTCACGCTCCTGCCCAATACCTCTCTCTGATATGCACTTGCTCCTTTTTTTTTCCCCCTCCTTTACCTTACCTGACTCTCCACCTCTGAGAAAGACTGCTCTTGTATAATATCGAGACATTACACATCACTGTCAGAAAAGGTGTGCCGTGCTCTCGTGCCCACAGGCCATATTGTATTTAAATGGAGGCAGTGGGAACGGAGCGTGCGGTAGTCAAGAGCAGAGTCTCTGCAGAGGTGTCAGACAGTGATGGAAAAGCAGCTGAGATAGATCACCCCAAAGAGATGGTGGGAGGGAAACCAAAAGCAGAGGAGGAAAAATAAGCAATCTCTCTCTCTCTCTGAAGTGAATATCTGAAATTGAATAAAAAAGCAGACTCAAATAGGCCCTTAATGCCTGCGGGAATCTTTCTTAAAAAAGAGTTGCTTCCTCAGCAATCATATCTGGCCCACACTTCTGTTTCTGCATAACAGTTTGTCTAATACTGCTTTTGTATCGAACAATATGGTACTGTGAAGTACAATATGGCAGGCACAGCATGGTTATGAACCAGTCATGCAAACCAATTAGAATTTCTATGGGCAGGTACATTTGTCAGTATTAAATGTTAATACAAAGCATATTCCCGCTCACGGGTTTTAGAGGATCATTTTATAAAACTTATTTGAAAAAAAATGGAACACTGCATCAGTTCAAACGCACTGATCAATCAAACAGTGCGCTAACTGTCGCAGGGCAAGATGTGAGAAGACGGCGTGGCACAATTCAAGTCTGCTCAAACTGCGCCTGCAATCTGTGCCTACATTGTGCCTGGCGTTAGCATTCAATTTATGGGTGTGTTCGAAAACCTAGGGAGCTCTCAACATAGACAGCATTTTACGTCATCCTACATGCGCTTCCGAGAAGTAGGCCGTTCGAGATCCTAGATGCCTTAAAATGCTCACTAGTAAGATATCTTAAAATTTCAACGGTATTTTGACTCAAGAACGAGTGAGCGTCTGATGCTGCCTTAGCGGTGAAGGCAATCCCAGCATTCAGTGCAGCACAACTTTTCTCACAGAAAAATAAAAACATGGTGGACGGTGCGGAGAAACGAACAGAGTTATTTATTTTTTTTAAATATATTTTCGTCCAATTGCCCGATTGCGTCATGCTTCTTCTCCACCAATGCGGATCCCTGCTCTGATTGAGGAGAACGAAGCTAACCCACGCCCCCTCCGACACGTGGGCAGCATGCCGTATGCATCTTATCACCTACACTTTGAAGAGTGCAGTGCAACTTAGCGTTGTGTATGGAGAGTCACACCCTGAGAGCACTCTTTTCTCATCTCTGTGCAGGCGCTATCAATCAGCCAGCAGAGGTCGTAATCGCACCAGTCATGAGAGAGAGAGACCCCATCCGGCTTAGTTCTGCCCATCTGAACAACAGGCCAATCATGTTTATGTAGCCGCTCATCCTTAGCCGGCAGGCAGAGCTGAGATTCGATACGATGTGTTCGAGGTTCCAGCGTGTGTTTTTACTGCTGCGCCACCTGAGCGGCATGAACAGAGTTATTTATAAACGTAAAGAAATTATCATTGATTTTTAATTTGTATAAACTTGCACAAGTGTTTTTATTTATTTGCAAATTCGGGCTTATCAGCGAATTTAACCGTTTTCGGTACACAAAGGGAGATGTTAGTTGACATGCTAGCGCGTTGTGCCACCCCATCCCATTGGTTTGAATGGCATGAAGCTAACTGTGTTAGCTTAGTTAGCTAATCGCTGTCTGAGTAGTGCGTTCGAATAACCTGCCTTTTGAGTAAATGACTTATTAGAATCCTCTCTACTTAGGCAGCAAGGCAGCTCACTAGGTTTTCGAACACACCCTATATCTGTAGCTCATTAAGGAAATTGCACCTGATAGTTGCTACTAATTGTTCTCTGCCTAACACGTGGTGTTGAAAACTGCTGTGAAATAATAAAACTGGACAAAAGTAGATCCCAAACAACCCTTCACATCTCTGCCATTCTTCATTACTTTTATCTTCTGTTAAACACTGTTGACAGAACATGAGTACAGCTTTGTCAATGCAGTTAATGAACTATTGATTTTCACGCTGTTGATTGGCAGATGTGAAAACATAACTGATGATGTGGAAACATTATTGGCACAGGATGTAGGTAAACAAGTCTGAGCTGCACACGACACCACAAAGTCACTTACACATCATCTTGTATTTATAAGAATAAAAAATACATTAAGTATTTATATAGTGTTTTTATCTCTCATTTGGACTTAATTTAAAAACAAAATTTTTTGTAGCTATTGAATTTTTAGTATTTTTATTTATTTGACTGTGTTCTTTACTTTACTTAGTTACATAGCTTACTTTGTACCTTTGGTTGTTTGTCACACCTACTGCTACCAGTGGTTATACAAATAAAATAATATGCTTTCAACTTTGTGGGAACATTTTAACTCAACCTCACTAAAGGCCTTTACACCGATCAGCCATAACATTAAAACCACCTCCTTATTTCTACACTTTTTTCTACCATTTTATCAGTTCCACTTACCATATAGGAGCACTTTGTAGTTCTACGATTACTGACTGTGGTCCATCTGTTTTTCTGCATGCTTTGTTAGCCCCCTTTCATGCTCTTCTTCAATGGTCAGGACTCTCCAAGGACCACTACAAAGTAGGTATTATTTAGGTGGTGGACCATTCTCAGCACTGCAGTGACACTGACATGGTGGTGGTGTGTTAGTGTGTGTTGTGCTGGTATGAGTGTATAAGACACAGCAATGCTGATGAAGTTTTTAAACACCTCACTGTCACTGCTGGACTGAGAATAGTCCAACAACCAAAAATATCCAGCCCACAGCGCCCTGTGGGCAGCGTCCTGTGAGCACCGATGAAGGTCTAGAAGATGACCAACTCAAACAGCAGCAATAGAGGAGCGATCGTCTCTTATACCAGCACAACACACACTAACACACCACCACCATGTCAGTGTCACTGCAGTGCTGAGAATGATCCACCACCTAAATAATACCTGCTCTGCGGTTGTCCTGTGGGGGTCCTTACCATTGAAGAACAGCATCAAAGGGGGCTAACAAAGCATGCAGAGAAACAGATGGACTACAGTCAGTAATTGTAGAACTACGAAGTGCTCCTATATGGTAAGTGGAACTGATAAAATGGACAGTGAGTGCAGAAACAAGGAGGGGGTTTTAATGTTATGGCTGATTGGTGTATGTATTACGTCGGTGTCTTATTCACAGATGCTCTTTTGACTGAAAGTAGAGGCTGTTATAGCTGAAAATGAATGCATATGGTTTTACAATGAAATGTCTTACCCTATGTTCAGACCGGCAGCGATTTTTCACCCCTTGTCACTCAAATCACTGATTGTTCATCGCCCTATGTTCACACCAGCAGCATCATTAATGCCTGTGGGCATATAATTGCCATGGTTTAACTGACGCCTAGCAAAAAAAAAATACAGCATACAGCATACTTTACTGGCTAGCATGTACAGAACATGTAGAAAAAATACAATTTGATCACAAATCAGATGTGTTATCAGTAAAAATAAAAATAGGCATCACTGTCTGTGCAGCCAACATGACAACTGCATTTGTTCTTTGCAATTGCTGCCGTCTATTTATGGTAGTTTGACGCTGCGACAATGCCTCTACATCTCTAGTAGGACCAATTATCTTGGAACCAAAAACAGAGTGTACAATTACAATGTAGCAGAGATAAAAGGTCTAACACTTTGCTCAATGCTTATTTCCTATTGGTAACCGCTACAGTGTTTCGCTCCTAATTTGCATGAAGTTAAACCTTCCACTTCACATCGCCAGCATTTACGCTGCCGCCTGTTGCCAGAATTTAACAGCTCTAACTAAAAAGGAATGAGAGCCGGGGATACTTCGTCATGTGCATTGCTGCTGGTCTGAACAAATGGGAGGGCGGCACGGTGGCTTTGTGGGTAGCGCTGATGCCTCACAGCAAGAAGGTCCTGGGTTCGATCCCCAGGTGGAGCAGTCCAAGTCCTTTCTGTGCAGTTTGCATGTTCTCTCCGTGTCTGCGTGGGTTTCCTCCGGGAGCTCCGGTTTCCTCCCACAGTCCAAAAACATGCAGTCAGGTTGATTGGAGACACTGAATTGCCCTATAGGTGAATGGGTGTGTGTGTGTGTGCGTACGTGTGTCTGCCCTGCGATGAACTGGCGCAGGTCCAGGGTGTTACTGTGTGCCTTGTGCCCATTGAAAAGCTGGGATAGGCTCCAGCTACAGCTTGCACAGATTGTTCTGGATTCCCATTAGTAAATATCTCATGCTGTGTTACACTATCCGGCGAAGAAGAGTCATAATGCTTTTCTGCTGCTGTATGGTAGTGCACTCTGACTCTGATTGTGTGTGTGTGTGTGCGCACGCTGTAAGGAACTATAACCAAGCCTTCTTCTTTATACTGCTGCAATGCTCAATCAATAGCTCTTTTATGGAAAACAGCAGGACATTAAGCTACAGTTCAAACTAGGATACATTTGGATGCTATTGTGTTTTATACAACAGTTAGTTCCGACCTTACAATCTGATTGGTTGAGAAGCGTTCTAACCGTGCTGATATTTGTGATAACAGCACGGCCTTTTCACACCACAACTGTATTACTCCGCTGACGCATTGCCAGTAATGACAAGCTTCATGCACACAAGCCGCCGGTTGTTTTGTAGGCCTATTTGTACTCATACACATCCAGTAATTGATATGGAAGTGTGCAGATTAACATACAAATAACGCAATAACTCAAATAACAAAATTCTATCTTTTAATTCTTAATTAATTTTATTTTTAGCTTTTTCTCCTTTTCCTTTCATCTTCGCTTATTCATATTCGCTTATTATTTTTATTCCAAACTAGCGTTACTTTGTAGTATTAAACTATATGCCTTTTTTAGCGTACTGTGTTAAGGCAGGGTAGGGAATTTTTACCGTTGCATAGCAGCAACTCATTCGTTGTGGAACTACTTTTTGGCGGAAGGTATTGTCAATATTAAAGCATATTCAATATGAAATTCAGGGCTTCTTTGATTTTTAATTTTTTTTTTATTTTGTTAAAACTGTTGTATAAAAGCAATAGAACACTTGAGGTTGTGTGTTATAGCGAATAACATCACGGCTGTGATTTGGTCGCAGGCAGGAGCCGAAGGCGAGTTATTCGCGATAACACACTCCCTCTCAGGTTCTATTGCTTAAATGAATGTTGAATGTATTTTAATTCACACACAAACTCTATATAATTCATAGTGTATTTCTGATGAGTAGCACTTTTTTTTTTTAAAACAGAATACCAAAACATAACAACACAAGAACATAATCAAAATATAAACCGGACAGTGGTAGCCTAGTGGGTAGAGCTTTGGGCTGTCAACTAAAAGGTTGAGAGTTTGAATCCCAGCTCTACCATGCAATCACTGTTGGGCCCTTAAGCAAGGCCCTTAACCCTGACAAACAAGCTCGGATATGCGAAGAAAGAATTTTGTTGTACTGTACACCTGTATATTGTCTGTCTGATCTCCAAAAACGCAACTTTTCAGGAAAAGGAACTTTCCCCCCTGACAGTAACGGTGGAAACAAACCACAGATGGCACAATTTAGATACAATTCAGCACAGAAATAAAAATACATCTTCAGGTAGTCAGTCTGTCAGTTAGATGTTATGAAAAATGGACTTACGTGTATTGTAGACATCAAGCGGGGACATACGCGGATTTCTTTTGGTGAATTCCAAAGAGCACGTCCAACTTCCTGCACAGCCTGTTGTGTGTTCTTTTAAATACTGCCAGTATGAATGCAGGTTTTAGCACGAGCAGAGTCTAATATTACTATACTAGATTATACCTGGTCAAAATCAGCACATTTAATCTAGCAGCCAATGGAGATACTCGTTAAACAGATTGTGTGATTTTTTTATTTTTTCATTGGTCATTTTGATATTAACTGCTATGGACAGACAGAGATTTATACCCACAATCAGCACATGTAAAAAAAATAAATAAATAAGGAAAACCGCTAAAAGTGGAGATACGTGTTTTTCATCGGACAGCAACCATATGTATATATGAAAAATAAAGGCATTCTAGTTCTATTAACCCACAAAGTTTTACACAACCTTTATAAATGTTATAAAGTAAGCTAATAAAAAGGTCTTTCACGAAACACAGTTGCTCTGCGGTCACAGTAATGACTGGGAGTGGGTAGCACTGTTGCCTCACAGCAAGAAGATTTTGGGTTTGATCCCCAGGTGGGTGGGGTGGTTCGAGTCCTTTCTGTGTGGAGTTTGCATGTTCTCCCCGTGTCTGCGTGGGTTTACTCTGGGAGCTCCGGTGTCCTCCCACAGTCCAAAGACATGCAAGTGAGGTAAATTGGAGACACTAAATTGTCCATGACTGTTTTCTATATAACCTTGTGAACTGATGAATCTTGTGTAATGAGTAACTACCATTTCTGTTGTAGATGTAACTGAACAGTGTAAAACATGACGTTAAAATCCTAATAAACAAACAATACAAAACAATAATGATTCAAAAAATTTAGTATGCTAGTTGTAGCTTGTGGTTCTGGTTTATTACACCATAACATGCATGGCCCAGTCAATCTCCTGACTTTGAAATTGCGTCCACTGAGGAGCCTCTCTTTTAACCTTGTGGAATTGTAAACAATTTGCCCAGAGAGAGAGAGAGAGGTCCAAAGTAAACCCAAATACTGGAAAAGGCTCAAATTTGATCTCAAATTTCTCACATCTATACTACAGCAGCTTTGCAACAAAGTAATCTTTTTTCGTCTCAGTTTGGTTTTCCAAACAAAAAAATTTAAGTGCACTAAAAGTATATTAAATAACAAAAACAAAATAATAATAATTCCAAATTACTTTCCAGTCACTGTTTTTCCCCACAAGCTGA
This sequence comes from Trichomycterus rosablanca, assembly GCF_030014385.1. NCBI lineage: Eukaryota > Metazoa > Chordata > Actinopteri > Siluriformes > Trichomycteridae > Trichomycterus > Trichomycterus rosablanca. Next base: position 21,866,434 of record NC_086003.1, read on the forward strand.
AAAATGTCTTATATGTTTAATCACACATTACTGTATTAAATTATATGTCTAATAAGTACTTTATTGTTAATATTTTACTCTCCAGAATGCAGATCGGGACACATTCCTTAGAAGATTATGTGCACAAATGCCAGACCTGTGTTTAGAAATGTTCCTTAACCTGTTTTTACTGTTAACATTTCCACCAGAGCCGCTCAGGTGGTGCAGCGGTAAAATATGCTAGCACACCAGAGCTGGGATTTCGAATACATCGTATCGAATCTCAGCTCTGCCATCCGGCTGGGCTGGGTGGCTATATGAACAACGATTGGCTGTTGTTCATACAGGGTGGGGGCCGGATAGGGACCTCATGGCTGATGCAATTACGACCTCTGCTGGCTGAGTAGAGAAATAATGCTGATCAGGGTGTGGCTCTTTGTGCACAGGGCTGATCCGCATATGAACTCATCTCGTGCAGGTGAAAAGATGCAGTCGGCTACTGCGCATGTGTCGGAGGGGGCGTGTGTCAGTTCGCTCTCCTCAATTGGGGCGGGGGTCAGCACCAGTAGAGAGGAAGCATAACGCAATTGGGTAAAAATTGGACGCGCTAAAAATCGGAAGACATTTCCACCACAAAATTAACTTTAAATCTTTTGTCTAATTTTAAATATCTGATTGCGGAGAATTGATTAAGGTGCATCTAATATTTTCATCTTTTTTTACTTCAACTTCAATCAGATATGGAAAAAATAGCTACATTTACAGACATCCAGTTGACAAAAGGATTTGACCATCAACTTTAATTCTGGAATGGGAACCTTAATCTCAGCAGATTTCTCTCATCTTGCAGGGCAGTAAATGAAAGGATGGGGGAAATATTGAACATAATAAAATCATTGGATTGCAAACATCATTTCTTTTGCTAGTGAAAGAAGGTTGGCCCAATTAATCCCAGAGATAATAAGGGGTCAAGAATTATGATAGAAAGCAAGCAAAGGTATTATCAGGTAATTCTTTGTAAGTGTTTGGGAGGAATGGTAATATAAATGCACTGGGAAGAGCCATATTTGACCACTTTGCAAAGAGTTCCAAAGAATATATACAGTGTATCACAAAAGTGAGTACACCCCTCACATTTCTGCAAATATTTCATTATATCTTTTCATGGGACAACACTATAGACATGAAACTTGGATATAACTTAGAGTAGTCAGTGTACAGCTTGTATAGCAGTGTAGATTTACTGTCTTCTGAAAATAACTCAACACACAGCCATTAATGTCTAAATAGCTGGCAACATAAGTGAGTACACCCCACAGTGAACATGTCCAAATTGTGCCCAAATGTGTCGTTGTCCCTCCCTGGTGTTATGTGTCAAGGTCCCAGGTGTAAATGGGGAGCAGGGCTGTTAAATTTGGTGTTTTGGGTACAATTCTCTCATACTGGCCACTGGATATTCAACATGGCACCTCATGGCAAAGAACTCTCTGAGGATGTGAGAAATAGAATTGTTGCTCTCCACAAAGATGGCCTGGGCTATAAGAAGATTGCTAACACCCTGAAACTGAGCTACAGCATGGTGGCCAAGGTCATACAGCGGTTTTCCAGGACAGGTTCCACTCGGAACAGGCTTCGCCAGGGTCGACCAAAGAAGTTGAGTCCACGTGTTCGGCGTCATATCCAGAGGTTGGCTTTAAAAAATAGACACATGAGTGCTGCCAGCATTGCTGCAGAGGTTGAAGACGTGGGAGGTCAGCCTGTCAGTGCTCAGACCATACGCCGCACACTGCATCAACTCGGTCTGCATGGTCGTCATCCCAGAAGGAAGCTGACGCACAAGAAAGCCAGCAAACAGTTGGCTGAAAACAAGCAGTCCAAGAACATGGATTACTGGAATGCCCTGTGGTCTGACGAGACCAAGATAAACTTGTTTGGCTCAGATGGTGTCCAGCATGTGTGGCGGCGCCCTGGTGAGAAGTACCAAGACAACTGTATCTTGCCTACAGTCAAGCATGGTGGTGGTAGCATCATGGTCTTGGGCTGCATGAGTGTTGCTGGCACTGGGGAGCTGCAGTTCATTGAGGGAAACATGAATTCCAACATGTACTGTGACATTCTGAAACAGAGCATGATCCCCTCCCTTCGAAAACTGGGCCTCATGGCAGTTTTCCAACAGGATAACGACCCCAAACACAACCTCCAAGATTACAACTGCCTTGCTGAGGAAGCTGAAGGTAAAGGTGATGGACTAAACCCAATTGAGCACCTGTGGCGCATCCTCAAGTGGAAGGTGGAGGAGTTCAAGGTGTCTAACATCCACCAGCTCCGTGATGTCATCATGGAGGAGTGGAAGAGGATTCCAGTAGCAACCTGTGCAGCTCTGGTGAATTCCATGCCCAGGAGGGTTAAGGCAGTGCTAATAATGGTGGTCACACAAAATATTGACACTTTGGGCACAATTTGGACATGTTCACTGTGGGGTGTACTCACTTATGTTGCCAGCTATTTAGACATTAATGGCTGTGTGTTGAGTTATTTTCAGAAGACAGTAAATCTACACTGCTATACAAGTTGTACACTGACTACTCTAAGTTATATCCAAGTTTCATGTCTATAGTGTTGTCCCATGAAAAGATATAATAAAATATTTGCAGAAATGTGAGGGGTGTACTCACTTTTGTGATACACTGTAGGTGTTTGGCACTGGCTTGACTTGACTTTTTTTTTTTTCTTTTTTTACAGATAGGGTTAAGGTCAGGTCTTAATTTGGACACCAGTTTAGACCTGTGTTTTTGGTCACTGTTCAGTTAAAACACTCAACTGCCTCCAGGAGAAAATACTTTTTTATGCATTTTCTCCCTTTTGTTCCTCCCGATTTTAGCACATTCAATTTTTACCCAATTGCATTATGCTTCCTCTCCACTGGAGCTGACCCCCAGACACCCCCTCCGACACATGCGCATTAAACGACTGCTTCTTTTCACCTGCACGAGGCAAATTTATATGCCGATCAGCTTTTTGTGCATGGAGTGCGAGACTGTCACGCCCCCCTACAACACGTTCGCAGTAACCGACTGCATCTTTTCACCTGCACAAGGCGAGTTTATATGCGGATCAGTTTTTGTGCATGGAGAGCCACACCCTGATCAGCATTATTCCTCGACTTTGTGCAGACACCACCAACCAGCCAGCAGAGGTCATAATTCGCTCAGTTATGAGGAGTCCCTATCTGGCTTATCCTACCCTATGAACAACAGCCAACCGTTGTTCATACAGCCGCCCAGCCCAGCCGGATGGCAGAGCTGAGATTCGATATGATGTATTTAAAATCCTAGCTCTGGAGTGCTAGCGTGTTTTACCGCCACGCCACCTGAGTGGCCTAGGAGAAAATTCTTTAAAGGTAATATTTTTTCTTTATTATTCAGACCACTTTTTGAAGTGGACTATATGCACTGGCAGCAGAGCATAATACTACCACCAGCATGCTTTACAGTAGGTATAGTGTTGTTAATGCCTTACGCTTGCTTTTCCAAACATACTTCTGGTCATTGTGGCTAAATGAGTAATTTGACCGTACAACATTTTTTTCTTAATCTAAACAGATTAACTGTGCGTGTGTGTGTGCGCACAGTTCGTAACTCAAACTGCTATAGCAAAACAGATATTCCATTAGCTTCTCCATAAAGTGCAGCATGTTGAAGCTAACATCAAAGGTAATCACTCATATGCGCTGCAGATGCAGTGGATCGATTAAGTTGTTGATGAACGTTGATGCATTTCTTCAACTTTCTGTTCCCGAGTACATCCTCTCTTTAAATTAGAGACAGAGGAAGTACATCATGCACTGTCTGCTCAAGAAACATCAAAACACACTTTCCGCTTCTTCTTACTTTAAATAACTAGAATGCAATCTGGCCAAATTAAATCTGCGTGTGAGGAAGACAGGTCTTAAGGAGAAGAAGCACTGCTTCATTTTATGGTTCAACTTGTTCTTTAATGTTATTTTTAAGTACTGTATCCTCTCTCCTAACATTAATCTTTGCAGAACAATGTCTCCAGGTGTCCCAATTAACTCGCTGACAACTTTACTGCACGTCACAGCACAACACACAAGACCTTTATCTTTTCTCGGAGGTTCAGAGTTAACTATTCTCTGTAGAACACGTAGGCTGACGTGTCATGCCTTTTGTGCGTGTTGTCATGTGAACAATAAGAGTCATTTGAGGGAAGTGTTCCCTGACTAGTGCAGCAATGCTAAGCAGGTTTGAGACTTTTAAGTACAGCTAGACAGACAGTGAAGATTATAATTTGCACGGTTGGTGGGTTTTAAAGTACAAATTGTTAGTATCTTAAGGAGGGGCGTAACTACCAGGGGGACAGGTGCACTGCGGGGCCCATGGTTAACCTCCAAACTTTTCCCGGTTGTGAAGTAAAACACGAACTCGTTAGAAACCCAATCAAGCGTTCCATTAACACATCATCTGTGTGACGCAAACTGAATAAATGCAAATAACAGCATTTCTTACTAAAAATTTAAATCAAAAGGTCTGATTGGTTCAGAAAGCGGTTCTTTCAACCATTAGCGCCAATTCTGTAAGAGCGATCCTTTCACCCCAGTTGTTCCTGTAAAGTGCACTGTGTAGGGTATTCCACCATTTTATATTCCAATCCAAAGGTAACAAAAATGTTCAAATGAAGTGAACTTCAAACTGTGTAGGGAGTAGGGAGCAGGGAGCAACGCTTTATTACTACGCCAGAAGCTGGCTGTAACATCTACCCATTGCGTGCGTTGTGGGTTATATATATATATATATATATATATAATTGTCACACGTAACTAATGTTAACACATGCTGACACTAGGGACTCTTGTTGTTTACAAGTCATTTCTTTTGCGAGTCATGAGTCGAGTCTGAGTCATTTGAAACGAGTCCGAGTCGAGTCTGAAGTAGCTGTGTGTGCGACTTACGTGAGACTCGGATTCAAGTCACAGACTCGAGTCCCCATCTCTGCATTGTAGGTCCTAAAACTGGAATACCATGGGAGATTGTTTTGTTTGACTGTTTTCAATGTTTTGTGTTTTTATTCTTAACTTTACGTTTACTGTTCTTATATCCCTGAATCAATTTAACACCAGTAATTTCTTTAGTATTTTTTTGTGTTAAAATATGATGCCGTGAACCTTAAATAAAAAGTATCCTGGTGTTAAACAAGTGAAAAACTTGAGTCTTTATATGATTAAGGGCATGGGTAGCTCAAAGGTTAAGGTACAGGACTAGTAATCGGAAGGTTGCTGGTTCAAGCCCCACATCTGCCAGATTGCCACTGTTTGGCCCTTGAGCAAGGCCCTCAACCCTCAATTGCTTGTAATGTATGCTGTCTTAATTGTAAGTCGCTTTGGATAAAGGCGTCTGCTAACCTAAGTTTTTGCTAGGTAAATTTAGCAGTCTTGTGGTGCAACCAATCCCTCTGCCCAATCCAATGTATCAAAAAGCATTTAGGTATTTTGCAGGCCAGTCTGGCATGACTTTATTTGTAAGCAGTAAAGATTGTGAGGAAGTAAAGTGCTCCTGGGTGCATTTCTGTAATCTATAACTGGCAATAGGACTGTTAAAAAAGCCAGGCTGTGTTTTTCAAATACAGTTTTATGAAACGTTCTTTTACCTTAATTGCAATAGAAAGACCAAATAGATATTGACCAGTGTACTTTTCAAAACCAGTCGGTGCAGCTGTAGTGAGAGAGAACAGACTCTGTCTGCATGGCTGCTGCCTGTTGTCCTGCATACAGTATCCAACATGTCTTAATCAGGGATAAGATCTAAATAATTAATCTTAATAATAATTCATCTTAATTTAAGAATATCTTTCCATCTTAAGTTGCAAAATCATAAACCACTTAAAATAAATATTTACTTGTTGTCTGTTACTAAGCAACCAGCACACATCCTTAGGACGTGAACTAAAAATTGACATTACATTTTCACCTGCTGCCATTTAAGTAAAATATGTTTTTCTTTTTTTACTTTTACAGACCAAATAACCTAAACTTACATTTCTTCTTATTGTTTTTTGTATATATTTTTGTTTATGCTTTTTCTACCTGTTTTCTTCCAACTTTTAGTGCATCCAATTACCCCAATTATGTTAAGCTTTGTTCATATGCGGATCAGCTCTGTGTACAGAGAGCCACACCCTGATCAACACATTATTCCGCCATCAATCAGCCAGCAGAGGTCGTAATTGCATCAGTTATGAGGAGTTCCCTGTCCAGCTCCCACCCTGTATGAACAACAGCCAATTGTTTTTCATGTAGGCTTCCAGCCCAGCCAGATGGCAGAGCTGAGTTTCGAACCGATAAGTTCGAATCGAAATGTCAGCTCTGGTGTGCTGGCGTGTTTTGTCGCTGTGCCACCTGAGCGCCATTGTTAGTATTTTTTATTGATATATTTTTAAATGTTTATCCTGGTCAAGGTTGCCATGGTTCTGGCACCATTTGAAACATGAAGTGCACACAAGGAATACACTCTCGACAGGGTGATAGTTCCTCATAAGGGACAATAGGTTTTTTGAGATATAGGACGACACAGGAGTACAGCTGTTATAATGTAAGAAGAAAATAAATGGCAGAAAAAAAATCTGTTCTGACTAAAAAATCATGTACCCTCAAAGGCAAAGCTTAAATAAAAGTAGACAGTAAAGTAGGGTATGTCCCAAACAGCTCACCTCACCACCCACTTTATTTCATGTGAAAAATGTATTCTACCAATGACCTAGTTACATAACTGATGTGGTTTTAGTCTCAATTGGAAATTTATTACATTTCAAGTCATTTGCCAAGTCACCTCTCTATTTACATTGACCTCACTATATATCACTTCTGCCTCTGTTTATGTCGTCCAACTCCAAGCATTTCTCAGCTCTTATTGTCAGCTTTTTCACAAAAAGCTTTTCCTGTTTTCTTTTGTTCCATACCCCATTTATCGTCTACCCAACAGGGGTGAGTGAAGAAATATGGCAGGAAATAACAAAGATGTGACAATAAAGTCCTGACCGATGGCAGAATCAGCTCTGGGTGGACTTTTAACCAAGTGTTTCATCACGTTTGTGTGTGTTCAGAGCTGGCAGCTACACTTTGAAGTGTGATACGTGCTCATGATTTGACATGTCATCTGTGTAATACAGATAGTGGATTTAACAATGACTTACACATCAGATGTACTGTTGTAGGTACTGTTTACCCACTCCTGTTGGTCAGTTGCTTTTTAAAAATTTGTTTACATATATATATATATATATATATATATATATATATATATATATATAGTAGGTGTTTCTCTACATAGAGCCTGCTTTTACCCTGTTCTTCAATGGTCAGGACCCCCACAGGACCACCACAGAGCAGGTATTATTTAGGTGGTGGATCATTCTCAGCGCTGCAGTGACACTGACATGGTGGTGGTGTGTTAGTGTGTGTTGTGCTGGTATGAGTGGATCAGACACAGCAGTGCTGATGGAGTTTTTAAACACCTCACTGTCACTGCTGGACTGAGAATAGTCCACCAATCAAAAACATCCAGCCAACAGCGTCTCGTGGGCAGCATCCTGTGACCACTGATGAAGGTCTAGAAGATGACCAACTCAAACAGCAGCAATAGATGAGCGATCGTCTCTGACTTTACATCTACAAGGTGGACCAACTAGGTAGGAGTGTCTAATAGAGTGGACAGTGAGTGGACACAGTATTTAAAAAATCCAGCAGCACTGCTGTGTCTGATCCACTCATACCAGCACAACACACACTAACACACCACCACCAAGTCAGTGTCACTGCAGTGCTGAGAATGATCCACCAGCTAAATAATACCTGCTCTGTGGTGGTCCTGTGGGAGTCCTGACCAGTGAAGAACAGGGTGAAAGCAGGTTCAAAGTATGTAGAGAAACAGATGGACTACAGTCAGTAATTGTAGAACTACATATAGTGCTTCTATATGGTAAGTGGAGCTGATAAAATGGACAGTGAGTGTAGAAACAAGGAGGTGGTTTCAATGTTATGGCTGATTGGTATACATGTATATACATAAAGAACAGTTACTGAAATCATTTGAATCCTATGACTTCTTTTATGTAAATGTATGTAAACTTTTGGTCTAACCGCATTACAATTACACATAAAACTCCTACCTTACAAGTACAAGTCCACTTAGACTGTCAGCAGCTCAGAAGCACTTTATTTAAACCACTTCTTTTTATCTTCTGCTTCAAACAGCTTTCATGGTGAAATACTGTAGATGCCATGCCTCATATTTTTAGAAAGCAGTCCTGGACTACTTATGAGTTCAAACAGTGAATAGCAAACAAAAAAATCTATAAAACCCCACACCTGGTTTTGGGGGAAAAAATCTGTGATGCATTTTCACAATTCAGATGTGACTCTCGCAGCAGTGCAATTTCAGTAATTACTCCTTACTACGGGCGCATAAGTCAGCTCTGAATATGGCCTTAAAAGAAAGTTGTAAAAAGTCGAAGTGCAGTAGAGAAGGGGGTAAATTGGGACCCATTTTGCATTTACATCAATCAAATCGAATAAATCTCTTTTTTTTTTTTTAATTATGCTTATTCTGCATTTCCCATTTATCTCATGTAGTAATAAAAATAATTATTATAAAATATAATATATAATAACTTTTTCTGTAGTTGAATTCAGAATTGTAAAAAATGTAAGAAATAGACATAAATCAATCTAGATTCTTAATTTAATGATGTAGAAAGTTCTGTGCCATTTAACTGTTGCAATCCATGTTATTGATCAGCTGGTACAGTTTCTGTGCCCATATAAATATAACTAGGTTGACTCCTCGCTCAGGTGGTGCAGCAGTAAAATACGCTAGCACACCAGAGCTGGATTTTCGTATACATTGTATTGAAACTCAGCTCTGCCACCCGGCTGGGCTGGGAGGCTGCATGAACAATTGGCTGTTGTTCATAGGGTTAGGAGCAAGCCGGATCATGGGTCCTCATAACTGGTTCGATTACGACCCCTGCTGGTTGATTAATGGCACCTGCACAGGGCTAAGGAATAATGCTGATCAGGGTGTGGCTCTCCGTGTACAGTGCTGATCGGTATATATGAACTCGACTCGTGCAGGTGAAAAATGCAGTCTGTACTGAGCACGTGTCGGAGGGGGCGTGTGTTAGTTGAGAAGCGTCCTCAGTCAGCGGTGGAGGGTTGAATCAGTGGAGGATGCAATCAGGGTAATTGGACACGACTAGATTAGGGGAGAAAATAAGGGGGAAAAGGTTTAAATTTGTTTGTTATACACCGATCAGGAATAACATTATGACCACCTTCCTAATATTGTGATGGTCCCCCTTATGCTGCCAAAACAGCCCTGACCCATTGAGACATGGACTCCACTAGACCCCTGGCACCAAGATGTTAGCAGCAGATCCTTTAACTCCTGTAAGTTGTGAGGTGGGGCCTCCATGGATCAGACTTGTTTGTCCAGCACATCCCACAGATGCCTGATTGGATTGAGATCTGGGGAATTTGGAGGCCAAGTCAACTCCTCAAACTCGTTGTTGTGCTCGTCAAACCATTCCTGAACCATTTTTGCTTTGTGGCAGGCCACAGCCATCAGGGAATAGCGTTTCCATGAAAGGACGTACATGGTCTGTAACAATGCTTAGGTAGGTAGGACGTGTCAAAGTAACATCCACATGGATGGCAGGACCCAAGGTTTCTCAGCAGAACATTGCCCAAAGCATCACACTGCCTCCGCCGGCTTGCCTTCTTCCCATAGCTCGCCCATTTTTCCTGCTTCTAACACACCGACTTCGAGGTTAAAATGTTCACTTGCTGCCTAATATATCCCACCCACTAACAGGTGCTGTGATGAAGAGATAATCAGTGTTATTCACTTCACCTTTCAGTGGTCATAATGTTATGCCTCGTCGGTGTGTATTTATTTGTTTGAACTCCTTATTTGCATTCTAATTATGTTGTGTTGATGTAAATTAGTGGCTGATTTATTTTAAAAATGTATTAATTGGTTCATTAATCTCATCACAACTGAAGCTCATGGTTGTAATCCTCCAAATGCTTGAAGCATGTCGACCAAACGAAGGCGCCCTTGAATCTAATTTCTCCAAATCATGCCACCCACACTTTTAATTAGTTTTTTGCCTCTTAGTGCCTAAGAATATTAGTTAACAGAAAAAAAACCTTTTATGATGTACAGAAATCCTCATTCCACCATTCATACTGGACAGTATTTGAAATTTTTATTTGCTTTTCTTGCTTTGTATGAAAATGTTTACTCTTTTTTATGGTACAGTGTTTTTCATGGCACATTTATCACACTTATCATGGCACATTTTGCCGTAGGCTGACACTAGACATTGCAGTCCCTTTCTCGCGTCAGCTGCTAGACCACACTCTCCTCCAGGTCTCCAGGATTTGCAGCCATGCTACAGTTTGAGTTAGAATTGGAGTTTGAGGAGTTGTTGGAGGCGTGGGTTTGCAAATACCCGTGCATTAATACATGACTGTATTGCTCGCTGGCTGTGCTGGACGTGCTGGTGTTGGACGCGCACTGCACTAGCATGCTATGAAGAGACTGGCTGCGGCGGGTCCAGATGAAGCTCAGTCGCTTGGCGTAGCTGTAGCACGTTGTTGTGGTGATCTCGCCCGCGTCAAAAGAGCAGCTGCGCTTAGCTCCCAGCACTTGCCTTCCTTCACAATCTAGGTCTGAGCTTCCCTCCCCTTCACTTTTTCCTGCCTGAGTAGTTGCCACTGAGGCTATGGAGTGCCTAAATCCTTGAACGCTACCTTTGTCCACAGACCTTCGCAGCTTCAGCTTGCAGTCCTGCTTCAGTGGTTGGGGCAGGGTGAGTGCAGCTTTGGCAGGGGAGTAGTAGTATGTTACTCCTTCACTTTCTGGTGTAAATGACTGTGCTTGTTTCTTCCTTGTTGGGTCAATATCTCCACCCCGACTGCTGCCGGGCCCTGGATTTTTTTTTTGCTCTTTATTTTTGGCTTTTGTATGTACTGGTCTTGGTTGCTGGGCTTGTAAGCGGTTTGGTAAAGCCACCATCATGACACTGTTATTTCCGTTAGTTTGGGCATAAACATCCACCCCTTTCCCTGGAAGAAACTCACCCGACTGGTTGGCGTAGTCACGACAGTCGACACAGACTCTGTGTCGCATCATCATAGCCACCGTGAAGACCAGCAACGTTACCACGACCACCCCGCCTATCATCACAGTTAACGTGCCACCTAGGAAGTGCGCCTGCAGTGATCGACATTCTGGATAATCCTCTTTAGTGCTGAACTGGGTGCAACCTAATACTTTTGTGTTGGCCAGGGCTGAGATTCCATCATCAAAAATGGCCAACACACACAGATTGTAGTCTGCACCTGAGACCAGGTTTTTCAGCATGAAACTGTTACTCGTAGACGGCAGAATTCTGCAAGAAAGGAGAAGATAGAATATCAGTGTGATATGGTGACAAATATTGGAGTCTTACCAGGGTGAAAAAAAGTACTGAAATACAATAAGGAACAAGTGGAGTGTGCTAATTTTAAAAGTGCCTCTTTTTAGAGATAGAAGCGAGCGAAGCTGCTTTTGTATAGCCTAAATCAATACTCCGCAACAATGCACTGTAGAATTTAGGGATTCAAGAGAATTCTTCAGTGCTTGAGAGGACGCTGACAAGTAATAAAGCATTTTTACAATAAAGCCGAATGTATTTGTGTTGTCCTGCCTGAAGGACTCCATCCTGCATTAGTCTATACAATCTCAAATTGAAAACCGCGTTCTATACAGAAACATGTCGAACTAAAGATCTGTTTAGTGTGGCTACAAGACTTCATTGGTAGACAAGCTTTTAGAAAAGCACTTCATGGCTAAACAAGATTTAGACGAGTGCTATTAAAAGGAAATGGCTGTTTGTTTTTTTTTGTTTTTTTGCAATGAGACCTTGAGCCATTTTAATCTGATCTTTAGGTTTAGTCTGTCTGCTCTGTTTGAGTATACACTGATCAGCCATAACATTAAAACCACCTCCTTGTTTCTGCACTCACTGTCCATTTTTATCAGCACCACTTACCATATAGAAGCACTTTGGAGTTCTACAATTACTGACTGTAGTTTCTCTGCATCTGTTTTTTTGCATGCTTTGTTAGCCCCCTTTCATGCTGTTCTTCAATGGTCAGGACCCCCACAGGACCACCACAGAGCAGGTATTATTTGGATGGTGGGTCATTCTCAGCACTGCAGTGACACTGACTGGTGTGTTAGTGTGTATGAGTGGATAAGACACAGCAGCGCTGCTGGAGTTTTTAAACACCCCACTGTCACTGCTGGACTGAGAATAATCCACCAACCAAAAATATATCCAGCCAATATATTCAGCGCCCCGTAGGCAGCGTCCCGTGACCACTGATGAAGGTCTAGAAGATGACCAATTCAAACAGCAGCAATAGATGAGCGATCGTCTCTGACTTTACATCTACAAGGTGGAGCAACTAGGTAGGAGTGTCTTATACTGTAGAGTGGACAGTGAGTGGACACGGTATTTAAAAACTCTAGCAGCGCTGCTGTGTCTGATCCACTCATACCAGCACAACACACAATAACACACCACCACCATGTCAGTGTCACTGCAGTGATAAGAATGATCCACCACCTAAATAATACCTGCTCTGTAGTGGTCCTGTGGGGGTCCTGACCATTGAAGAACAGGGTGAAAGCAGGCTAAAAAAAGTATGTAGAGAAACAGATGGACTACAATCAGTAATTGTAGAACTACAAAGTGCTTCTATATGGTAGGTGGAGCTGATAAAATGGACAGTGAGTGTAGAAACAAGGAGGTGGTGTTAATGTTATTGCAAAAAGCCTCCTCAGCCAGGTGGACACTATAATACCTGAAGCATAGGGTTTGGACACCATATATCTAAACTCCATAATAATGCAGATAACCCTAAATAGTCAACAACACCATGATCAGGTGCCCACATACTTTTAGCCATGGTGTAGCACGGGATAAAAGTAATTGCATATTTTGTATGATAAAAGTATGCATATCAATCAGTTTTATTCCTTTTGGGTTTGACTACTATTTTCAGAAAATAATCAGTGATGACGACTCTCGGTGACTAATGCAGCCAGGCGTGAAATGTGGAATCATCATTAGACAGTTGTTATTAGAAACCTGACTGAGTGTTTAGACTTGAGTGTTTGCATGTTGATTTGTTAGATTACTGGTGCTATTGCCCTGTTTTGCTATTTACCACCTGCTTTTCCTTTCATTGGTTCCACACAGCTCCTTCCTTCCATTCTTTCCTCATCATCTTCCCTTTTTCTATATTTATCTATGTGTGGTAACAGGCTTCGCTCCATCTCACTATGCATTATCAATTCCCATTATAGCACACAGACTGTATGTCGCACTGTAGTGGTGCAGTTTTCAGCCATTATGTCATAGCGGGTGTAATGGGGAATCTATTAAAAATGCATTGTTTTGTTGAGCATGCTGTTTTTGTTTTTAATGTATTTCCATTGCTTTGTGGGTAAACTTCAGGGAACCTTGTACTTATGTAGACAAACTGTGAGCTAATATGCCGTGGTGTTTACTTTGACCACCCCAATGAGTTGCTAAGTGCAACTGTTTGGAGGCTGAGCGGTTGTGTAATAGTTGGATTGTCTCAAGGAATGATCTGCAAAGATGTAGGCAATGTCCAAGTTTATTTTAAATTAGTCTGCACAGACTCTGTTTCGCATCATCATAGCCACTGTGAAGACCAGCAATGTTACCACGACCACCCCGCCTATCATCACAGTTAACGTGCCACCTAGGAAGTGAGCCTGCAGTGATCGACATTCTGGATAATTCTCTTTAGTGCTGAACTGCGCGCGACCTAATACTTTTGTGTTGGCCAGGGCTGAGATTCCATCATCAAAAATGGCCCACACACACAGATTGTAGTCTGCACCTGAGACCAGGTTTTTCAGCATGAAACTGTTACTGTTACCACTGTGAGCTAATATGCCGTGGTGTTTATTTTGACCACCCCAATGAGTTGCTAAGTGCACCTGTTTGGAGTTTGTGTAATAGTTCGATTGTCACAAGGAATGATCTGCAAAGATGTAGGCAATGTCCAAGCTTATTTTAAACCCCTGATGGAATGCAGACTGTCAGTGCTGGGTTTAAGCTGCACCCAACCAGGACAGTGGTAGCTCAGCAGTTAAGGTACTGGACTAGAAATGAGAAGGTTGCCGATTTCAACCTCACCACCACCAAATTGCCACTGCTGGGCCCTTGGGCAAGGCCCTTAATTCTCAGTTGCACAAATTGTATTCAATCACAACTGTAAATCGCTTTGGAAAAAGCATCTGCCAGATGCAGTAAATGTAAGTGTAAGCTCTAATATAAAAGGTTATCTCAGCCTTGTTTCCTTCAATGTGTTCCATCTTGTCTCTTTGCCCTTGCTTTCCTTTCTTCCTCTGTTAAGATCAAGTTCAGTCAACCTGATTGGTTGAGACACCATTCTAAACTCTGTAAGTTAAGCTTTTTAGAGATTATCCTCCCTTCTCTTGAGACAGCACTCTTAAACTAAATATAAAAATACTCCTTGTTACATTGGTTAAACATTTTAATTCTCATCACCTCTCACATTTGAGGTTTTGTGTGTTGCTTTCTTTGCCATGTTTCCTCTTATCAGTGATTGAGGCCTAGAATTTAGATGAGCTAAGCTTAGAAAAGCTTAGAAAAGTCTACCCTCATTAAAATATCTGGACATATGTGTCGCGACTACAAATTCTTTTAACTTGTTCTCACCTGTACACGAGGGCATCATCAGCTGTGCTATTGTACTGAATCTGGTACATCCACACCAAGTACGGCAATGAAGTTCTTCCTTTATACCAGTGCACCTGAGCAGAGTTTGAAGTCACATCCAGAACTCCCACCACTTTCTCAGTTCCAGTGTGACTACCACCATTTTCATCCTTCCCGTCACCTCCAGTCACATTCTTTACTGTTACTATCCCTCCCACAGACCCTCCTCTTCCACTACTGATGTCAGAAGCACCAGGATCTCTAGCATTAATAAATGATACTGTTCCATTTCCCTTGTGGGGCAGTGGGATAATCTTTAGGTCCACCTGGGTGGTTGACTCTCCAGCCGCATTTATAGCAATGCATGTGTAAGCTCCATCATCTCTAGCACGTGTTACCAGAAAATCCAGAGTTCCGTTGTAATACGAGCGTATTCGGCTGGTGTTGGCCACGATTCGATCATCTGGGGAGACCCAGTGGATGACTGGCTCTGGGTCACCATGAGCACGGCACTTCAGGGTGGCCCTCTGCCCTTCCAGGACCCACAGCTTGTTGGTGTTTCGGGTGATGAGTGGAGGCTCGCATATAAACTCCTCCTCTGGGATGGACCAAAAGTATCGTCCAGCAAGGTGTGCAGGTGTGGCACAGGTCTCCATGTCATCCTCACGAATCAGCCTTCGCAGCCACAACAACTCGCAATTGCAATGAAGAGGATTCCCACCAAAATTTAAGCTGATGATGGTGTTGTAAGGCGTTGGGCTAACGACCCCAATCTGTGAGCGGGAGAACAGGGGGTCAGGAGGAAGTGTCTGTAACCTGTTGGAGGTCATATCCAGCCTAGCAAGCTTGTACAACTCACTGAAAGATCCCTCTGCAATCTGGTCTATAAGGTTATGATCCAAATTGAGTGTGCTTAAGCTGGCCATGTTCTGAATTGCTTCCCAGGGGACTCTGCGAAGGTTGTTGTAGGACAGGTCCAGGTCTTCTAGCGTTAGCAGGAAGTCATCGAAGGCATCAGCTGAGACATCTGTAAGCTGGTTGTTGTTGATAAAGAGATGCTGAAGGTTGAGAAGTCCTGTTAAGTCCTGAGGTCCCACTACTGTCAACCGGTTAGTGTCCAGGTGCAGTGATCGCAGACTTTCCAAATCGGCAAAGGCCAATGGACGCAGGTTATGTATCGTGTTCCTGGAAAGTGTCAGATCCACTAATCCAGTCATGTTGGCAAAGTCAGCACCACCCACTTCCAGGATGTAGTTGTCAGCAAGGCGGAGCTCCACAGTACGGCGGTCAATATTGGATGGGACGAAGAGCAGTCCTTTGTTCACACAGAGTGTGCTTAGAGACTCTGATAGGTTCCGGCATACACAATGGAAGGGGCAAATAGAAACCATGCCCCATGTCTCTCCAGCGAATACACCTGGACAGTATCCAAGCAGCAAATAGCTCAATAGGCTTAACCATAACAAAGACAAAGGGAATGAAAGGCAGGAATCTCTTTTGGGGCAAATGTATTTTGTGCCTAGTGGTAGATCCTTTATGCTAGATGGGCACAACAGTCCAGAGCTTGGCATGATAGATGTATTTATCCACAGACCTGTGCAAAGAAGATAAACCACATTGTCAGACATGTGATCACCTGCAGTAGGATTTACATTTGCTCGAAATGCTGTCTATAAATTATTGAACAGCTTAGAAATAACAATACTAGCTAGGAGTTTTCTGGATGAAACTGATCATCTATACGCCTGCTTTTCCATTTACAGATTCTCAGCACAAATGCAGTTGTCCATTAATTACCATCAGGGGTTGGTGATATGCCAGCAGGCTCATCTAGGGCTTGCTTGATTAATCTATGCATACATTCTGAGTGGAACTCCTGTACAGCTCAGCTACTGGTATTAACCACTGGTGAATAATAGCCTGAATTTTTAGGCTTTGCTTGAGTTTGTAAGCATTTATCAACTGACAGTCGTAGGTTAGTTGTCGGAAGTTTACATACACTTGTAAAGGACAGTTTTTTCTCTTTTTTGTGACTAACAATGGAGACATACACTGATCTACACTCACTGTCCATTTAATCAGCTCCACCTACCATATAGAAGCACTTTGAAGTTCTACAATTACTGACCCTAGTCCAGCTGTTTCTCTGCATGCTTTTTTAACCTGCTTTCACCCTGTACTTCAATGGTCAGGACCCCCACAGGACTACCACAGAGCAGGTATTATTTAGGTGGTGGATCATTCTCAGCGCTGCAGTGACACTGACATGGTGGTGGTGTGTTAGTGTGTTAGTGTGTGTTGTGCTGGTATGAGTGGATCAGACACAGCTGCGCTGCTGGAGTTTTTAAATACCGTGTCCACTCACTGTCCACTCTAGTTGGTCCACCTTGTAGATGTAAAGTCAGAGACGAGCGCTCATCTATTGCCGCTGTTTGAGTTGATCATCTTCTAGACCTTCATCAGTGGTCACAGGACGCTGCCCATGGGGCGCTGTTGGACGGATGTTTTTAGTTGGTGGACTATTTTGAGTCCGGCAGTGACGGTGAGGTGTTCACAAACTCAATCAGCACTTCTGTGTCGTTTCCACTCATACCAGCACAACACACACTAACACACCACCTCCATGTCAGTGTCACTGCAGTGCTGAGAATGACCCACCACCTAAATAATACCTACTCTGTGGTGGTCCTGTGGGGGTCCTGATCATTGAAGAACAGCATGAAAGTGGGCTAACAAAGCATGGTAAGTGGAGCTGATAAAATGGACAGTGAGTGTAGAAACAAGGAGGTGGTTTTATTGTTATGGCTGATCAGTGTACATATAATAAATACATTTATTTAAAGTAACTAATGTTAGCAGTGGGTGTAGTTGACATAGAGTGATCATAGAGCGTCATAGAGTATCACGTTTATCAAGGTGAACAAAAGGTGGTTTCTTTTTGATTGCCAGAGTCAATGCCTGTGTGGTTTGCCACAGGTCAGTGATCATTGACCATCTCTTTTGTGTCACAGTTGTGAGATTGGATGATTGTTGTGTCTGTGGGCAGCAGCAGTGTTTGTTTGCTTTGGCTTTGATTTTTGTTTGCTCTCTGTAATGCCTGCTGCTTTTCTATAGTGGCATGATTGTTCCTTTGCTTTGGTCTAAATTTCTGTGTGTGTCTAGTGTTATAACCCAGACATAAACAGTAGCGTGTAGTGCTTCTGGGTTGCTTTTAGCAGTGTAAATAGCTCTTTCATTCTTAATGCACCATATGGATTAGTGTATAATGTGATTAGTATTTTGACTATGAGCCTTCGCTAACAGAGCACTGACAGGGACAGTTTGACATTCTGATTTTTGTACCAGCTTGGGGAGAGGACAGAAATAGATAGTGGACTATACTGCAAGGGTAGCATCAGTATAATCTATAAAAAAAAACATGTTAATAATGAAATTAGCTTAGGCACTTTTGTGTGCACCTTTCAATTAAATTGACATATTTGTCAGTGATATTGGAGGTTTTGGGGAAGGTTTAAAACCTAGTATTGACTGTGTGTGTGTGGGGGGGGGGGGGGGGGGGGGGGGGGGGGGTTGGTAATAACTCAATAGTGAGCATAATTCATTGCCTTCCTGTCTTGACAGCCTCCTGCAAAAATGTGAGTAAGTGCCATAATGTCACCTAGCAAGACACAAAGGACAAAGACGTACCTGATTAGTCTGTGCAAGATCAAGTTTTAAAATGGCTCCCTGTCCTGCCCATTTCCACACCAAGAGTCCTGGTTTGCTCAGTATTTAGGAGGCAGATCCAGTCAGAGGATGTTGAGTAGAATGGTATGTGGTATGTGCAGAAGTATTGCTCCTTGAAACATTGATTTTCTTCCCATCAGTCATCATCCCCACAGATGAATAATCGGACTGACTCATAACTCCCAGGTTATTATTTTCTTGAATCCATTTTTTCCATGGAATGTGTTGACATACAAGTGTGGATACAAGTGTTGACATCCCGTTGTTGGATGGGATTTCAGTTCGTCTTTCCGAAATGTATTGTGTTCTATGTTTTCCATCAGTGTCAAATGTTCAAAATCAATGCAGTCCTGGATTGGGTAACCTTCAGTCATGGGGCATTATTCAAACCTCTTCCAGCTACAAATGAAATGCAGTTTGCAAACACTGTCCAATCCTCTGATTGCAAAGCTGGTGAAGACAGGGAGTACTCAGTAATTTTGAAGCATCCAGGCGTCTCGATTTTTTCCCAGTTATGAAAGGTTTCCTTTTTGTAGAAGCTTTCAGATCCTCTGGCTAAAAGATGCGAGCTATTAAAAACAAAAACATGTATTAGATGCTAAATCAGTGCTCTGGATATGGCATTGCTCTTCTGTTGCTATCTGAGCTGCCGCTTCTGCTCATGATTTGACTACCGAATGTCAATACAAGCCTGTGTCTTAGACTTTAATACATGTCACATTCTTTTACCACTGTCAGTTATTTATTTTAACCAGACATTGATCACGATTGTAATTTGACTTTGCGTGATTTGCTTTAGATTGCAAATGAACAAATGAAAACTGATGCATCAAAGCAAATAATCTAATTAAGCAGGCATTCAGGCTGTCCCTGCGGGCATTGACACAGTTTGTGTATGTGTGTGTGTATGCCCATTAATTTCACACTAACAGTGCATCTCTAAAACTTCATTTATTCTCCAATTCCGGAATTAGTCTGTCTACTAGCACATCTGTAGTTATTTCTACACATTTAGCCATTGCTACAGTCAAATAGACATTCAGAAAATCCCATCGGAAGCAAACTCACCTTTTCATTGCTTGCCATACTCTGAAAATAGCTGTAGTCCCTTCCAGGTGGCTGATACACCCTTTGTAACTCCTACCCTATACTTTCCAGCATAGAGCATCCTCGCATCCCTGTTCTAACTGAAAACAAGTCCATACGAGCCCAGCAAATCCAAAAACATCACTTAAGCAGAGATGTATGGGGATACCAAAGCCACGGCAGTCTCCTGATTGTGCTGTTATTCATTGCTTTGTTTTGCCATACCGTCTCAATTCCCATGTCTGAGCCGAGCTGCTCTGTTTTGTGGTTTTGGTGCAGAGAGTGTAGTGTTGTTCGCGTCTGTGCGGGACTGCAACGTGTCTGATACAGCAAGGAGTATGCGAGAGTGAGGCGAGAAAGATGAGTGAGGGAGAGAGGGAGGTGGAAACTGAGAAAGGGAGGGGGTGGTAGAATAGCTTAGAGCATTCCAGGCTGACAACACGAGGAGAGAAGGAATAGCAAAAGAGAACCAAAATGAGAAAGTTAAGCAGTAGCTAGAAGTTATACGTCATGTTATAGAATAAATAGGGGTTATGGTTTATGGTTTATTTTGATGGTAATTACCTTGTCAAAAATATCCTGGTCCTAGTTTAGTCGCATGACTGTCAAAGTGCTTGTTTTAATTCCTATCCACCGTCAAATGGACACAAATGGGCACTGGAGCTGGAATCTGAACAATGAAAAAAAACAACTGGCCTGCTGGTAATGTCCTGGTGCCAGATATCACTTGACTCTTAGATTTATTGTGGAGTTCATGCCTCTGAAATTCATGCATGTGTTCACACATACGAAAGAGGCGTGGCTGAAAATTTTTGTACCCTTTAATTTTATGAAAAATTGGAGCACTGGAACGAAAGCGTTCAGTACATGGTACTTTAACTGGACGTTTTTGCATTTAGAAGACTAAATCAGTCACTACTAGTTTCCAATACAGCTATATATATATATACCGATGAGGCATAACATTATGACCACCTTCCTAACAGACTGGTCTGCGGCTATGCTGCCCCATATGTAACAAACTGTGATGCACTGTGTATTCTGACACCTTTCTATCAGCAATTTGAGCTACAGAAGCTCGTCTGTTGAATCAGACCAAAAGGGCCAGCGTTCGCTCTCCACGTGCATCAGTGAGCCTTGGCCACCCATGACCCTGTCGCTGGTTTACCACTGTTCTTTCCTTGGACAACTTTTGATAGATACTGACCACTGCAGACCGGGAACACCCCACAAGAGCTGCAGTTTTGGAGATGCTTTGACTCAGTCGTCTAGCTATCACAATTTGGCCCTTGTCAAACTCGCTCCATTGCTTACGCTCGCCCATTTTTCCTGTTTCTAACACATCAACTTTGAGGATAAAATGTTCACTTGCTGCCTAATATATCCCACCCACTAACAGGTACCATGATGAAGGGATAATCAGTGTTATTCACTTCACCTGGTCGGTGTATAGAATGGTAGTGTCATAATACTGAGCACTTAATGCTGGTTAGAGATCATTCAGACTCTATGTTTAGCTTCGGCCAGTTCCTTATTGAATATCTGAACTGGCAGATGAACTGTGTATATTATTTTCTACTTCTTACTGTAACCGAGGCTTAGAATACAAATGAAATTCATACCAGACTGAACCCAGGGGGAGATCTCATTGTCCCAGCATAATTTCTGTTTAATTTGCATCAGCCACTGCATTCTAATTGAAAGTCTTGTAGTTTATAAATCACGCTGACATTAAAAGCACTTCAGGAAATTTGCCTACAGTGCTATATGCAGTTATAAATGTAATCTTTTAGAAGTCAGACACTTCTGAAGTACCAGTAGCTGCTCAAAAAGCTCTAATTGAAGTATGAAATGTGCAAGAACATTTTTGTTATTAAGGTTTCCTTTATTTTGTTTCAGTCTCTAAATGTAAAAAAAAAAAAAGTGGTTATATTCATTACAGAAGCATTTTAAGGCAATGTCATCTGAGCAATCAAAGGTCACAAGCATTTATTATTGGTTTCCTTGCCCTTTACATACAGGATTTTCTGGATTCTCAGAATCTTTTAATAATGTTATGAACTGTAGAAGGTGACTTTTACTTATTTCTTGGAATCATGCATTGAGAACCATCCCTGCTTGTAAAGCACTAAGCCTTCTTTAATGCTTCTTTTATACCCAATTATGGGTGGTTTGATCATTCCACAAATGTATATGTCTCATATGGCTCCTGTCATAACTTTTTTTAAACTTGTTGCATGCATTAAATTAGTAATTAGTGAGTGTTAACAAAACATCAGAGTTCTTATTAATATATATAAATCAGATAATTAAATAATAATTAAAATGTTCAAATAATTAAACTGCTCACTGCTTTCTGATTTATTTGATTTAAATAAAAAATGACTAACAATTTTAAATTTAGCCTGTTGACACAAGGGGCATATGTACTACTGTTTAAGCAGAACCCACAAATTAGTCTTTTTTTTGTAAACTGTAGTTCTTTATAGATATTTATTAAGATTAATGCTGACAGACCTGTGTTTTTTTCAGACCTGTGTTTTTTAATCAGTGAAATGATGTTAAAGGTGCCCCGGTGGCACAGTGGGATATTCCACTAGCACACCAGCACCTAGATTCTAAACTCCTCATTTTGAAACTCTGCGTTGCCACCGCCTGCAGCAGGCACGGTTCTGCTAGGGCGGGATGACCGGACTATGTGGGTGTGTTCTTCAAACGCTGTGTAAGGACCCTGATATAGAGAGGCTCCTGTGCAGAATGCATAGTTGAAAAAGTGTTCCGCTAAGGGCTGCGTGCGGCAATATACCCACCTCGACTGCAATCAGGGATCCCCCAACAGCGGAAGACAAATTGACTACACTAAAATGGGAGAAAATGCATAAATAAAATTTTTAAAAAATAAAAAGAAATAATGGTTAAATCACAAACACTAATATAATCAGGCCAAATACATTTTTAAAGTATATAAATATATATACATTTTTAAATAGACCCGCCCACATGCCAGTCAGGTTCAGGATGCTACATGTAATAGATAAAACACATTATTACAACATTAAACATTTCCATATAATTATACATACTTAGTTTTTTTCTTCTTCTTGTCAGTAGTTTCAGTTCTCCCCCAAATACATGTAGTGCCTCCATAGTATACACTTGTAAAATTAACCTTTTACACATCTTTACTTAAAATACTTAAATACAGGTCCTTCTCAAAAAATTAGCATATTGTGATAAAGTTCATTATTTTCCATAATGTAATGATAAAAATTAAACTTTCATATATTTTAGATTCATTGCACACCAACTGAAATATTTCAGGTCTTTTATTGTTTTAATACTGATGATTTTGGCATACAGCTCATGAAAACCCAAAATTCCTATCTCAAAAAATTAGCATATCATGAAAAGGTTCTCTAAACGAACTATTAACCTAATCATCTGAATCAACGAATTAACTCTAAACACCTGCAAAAGATTCCTGAGGCTTTTAAAAACTCCCAGCCTTGTTCATTACTCAAAACTGCAATCATGGGTAAGACTGCCGACCTGACTGCTGTCCAGAAGGCCATCATTGACACCCTCAAGCAAGAGGGTAAGACACAGAAAGAAATTTCTGAACGAATAGGCTGTTCCCAGAGTGCTGTATCAAGGCACCTCAGTGGGAAGTCTGTGGGAAGGAAAAAGTGTGGCAGAAAACGCTGCACAACGAGAAGAGGTGACCGGACCCTGAGGAAGATTGTGGAGAAGGGCCGATTCCAGACCTTGGGGGACCTGCGGAAGCAGTGGACTGAGTCTGGAGTAGAAACATCCAGAGCCACCGTGCACAGGCGTGTGCAGGAAATGGGCTACAGGTGCCGCATTCCCCAGGTCAAGCCACTTTTGAACCAGAAACAGCGGCAGAAGCGCCTGACCTGGGCTACAGAGAAGCAGCACTGGACTGTTGCTCAGTGGTCCAAAGTACTGTTTTCGGAAATCAAGGTGCCAGAGTCTGGAGGAAGACTGGGGAGAAGGAAATGCCAAAATGCCTGAAGTCCAGTGTCAAGTACCCACAGTCAGTGATGGTCTGGGGTGCCATGTCAGCTGCTGGTGTTGGTCCACTGTGTTTTATCAAGGGCAGGGTCAATGCATCTAGCTATCAGGAGATTTTGCAGCACTTCATGCTTCCATCTGCTGAAAAGCTTTATGGAGATGAAGATTTCATTTTTCAGCACGACCTGGCACCTGCTCACAGTGCCAAAACCACTGGTGAATGGTTTACTGACCATGGTATTACTGTGCTCAATTGGCCTGCCAACTCTCCTGACCTGAACCCCATAGAGAATCTGTGGGATATTGTGAAGAGAAAGTTGAGAGACACAAGACCCAACACTCTGGATGAGCTTAAGGCCGCTATCGAAGCATCCTGGGCCTCCATAACACCTCAGCAGTGCCACAGGCTGATTGCCTCCATGCCACGCCGCATTGAAGCAGTCATTTCTGCAAAAGGATTCCCGACCAAGTATTGAGTGCATAACTGAACATAATTATTTGAAGGTTGACTTTTTTTGTATTAAAAACACTTTTCTTTTATTGGTCGGATGAAATATGCTAATTTTTTGAGATAGGAATTTTGGGTTTTCATGAGCTGTATGCCAAAATCATCAGTATTAAAACAATAAAAGACCTGAAATATTTCAGTTGGTGTGCAATGAATCTAAAATATATGAAAGTTTAATTTTTATCATTACATTATGGAAAATAATGAACTTTATCACAATATGCTAATTTTTTGAGAAGGACCTGTATATGTAAACTCATTTTCAACATAACAGTATAAGGGATGCTGCATAAGTGTGGTGCTTCTCATCAATAACTGTGTTCTGTGTGTGTTTGACCCTGTTCTCATTAGCACACTTTATTTAGTAAGCTGAATCAATTCCATAAGTTTCTTGTTGAAAGCTTGTTGTTATTGCTGCTCAAGTTGTTAAAAACAGTGACTCAATATAGCTCTATAGTGATAAAACTGAGATACAAATGTGTCATATGATGGTCCCTTAACACTTACTGTATTACATCATCCATTACGTGTGTTGAGTCTTTTTAGGACTTTGGACAGCTTCACTTAACTCACACTCGTCTGTTCAGGATTTTTAAAGCTCAGTCATGTAAGCTTTAATCCATCATACCATACACCAGCGGTCCCCAACCTTTTTTGCACCACGGACTGGTTTCATATAAGATATAATTTCACGGCCCGGCGGAGGAATTTAAAATAGAATAACTATACAGTAGAATGGAAAATCAGTGTGAATCCTGAGCTTTTTTCGCTGCAATGAGACGCTGCTCCCACCTAGTGGTGATTGGAGACAATAACACTTGAAGAGTATTGAAAATGTAATTGCACTTGTAGCAATCGTATTTTTTCTGTGCAGCCCGGTAATAAATGACCCACGAACCGGTACCGGTCCGCAGCCCTGGGGTTGGGGACCACTGCCGTACACCACTGTGATACCGCTAATAGTCCTGCTTTTCTCTCTCTGTTGCGTGATGGCTGTATGAATCCCTTTCCAGTTGGCTAATTTTTTATTGCACCTAATTTCCCCCTTTTTAAGCAAACAGGTGTCGGTGAAGCTGTTCTCAGTCCCTCTGTGCTGTAAAAAGCAGCATTGTGAGGTGAAGGGTTTTTTCAGCTCTACCACCCACTTGATGCACTTATTCTGCAAACTGTGAGGCTAGTGGGCAGAAAATCCTTCCCACTGGTGTACCACAGTTTCCATGACCTGGAATGAAATGTGTGTGTGTGTGTGTGTCGGTAAATTTCCTTAGGCCTTTAGTATTGAGCAGGACAGAATGTTGTGTGATCCTGGTGCTGTTTAAAGCTCCCTATAGCTGCAGTATCCCAAATTGCATTCAAACTCCAGCAGATCTGTCAGCCCATTACCCTATGTAAACGCATTAAAAACGTTTTCATGGGCACTGCATATGCACGCATGCTAGTGATTGAGTAATGCCTAGTTCACACTACACGATTTTTGCTCAGTATTTGCCGGCTCATGGGCAACTCAGTGTTCGCTCGGCAATTGAAACTCGGCTCTCAATCGCTATGTGTGAAC
This sequence comes from Trichomycterus rosablanca, assembly GCF_030014385.1. Taxonomy (NCBI): domain Eukaryota; kingdom Metazoa; phylum Chordata; class Actinopteri; order Siluriformes; family Trichomycteridae; genus Trichomycterus; species Trichomycterus rosablanca. Next base: position 21,892,161 of record NC_086003.1, read on the forward strand.
TGTTTAACAACTCGATCCGAAGATAATTATCTAGCTTGCTAGATATCTGGGTATGAGTCGGCCGACTGGCAATGAGAGCGGTGTCGAACAGCCAATGAGAACGCAAGATACAATGTGAGGAGAAACACAGGAGAGAAGTTGTAAAAAGGTGGGACAGGGACACACAAGTTTTTCAGTTGTTTTGCAAATAATATATATTAATCTTCAACTCACTATAGAACAAACAATCCCTGCTGGCCACGTAGCCAAATCCACTCAGATTCATTTATATTTCCCCTTGACTTTACGCTGCACATCAGCGTACAAACTTTGATGGCTTGCTACTTGTTGATGTGCATTTTTGGAAGTGGTATCATCGTGTGTGTTTTCGTGACAAAATGTAGTTTGGGAGACCAGAGAAGCTCGCCTGTGATTCCAGTTGGTGATAGATGGTGTAGTGTGAAACCCCCTATCGCCGATCAGTCGTGTAGTGTGAAAGCCACACCGACTTGATAGACTCCCGCTTACAAGAGATCCAGTCATGTAGTGTGAACTGTACAGCGACCTTACAACTTGGAAAGTCATGTAGTGTGAACTTGGCATAAGTGTGTGTGTTTGAATGGTTGTGTGGACACTTTTCTCCAGTCACGCTGGCAAATAGTTTGTGAATCCCACCATATATGAAAAAGCTTTGCAAAATGCTTAAATATGTATAAGGTTCTAGAAAAGCCATGACATTTACCAACCCATTTGCTGGGATCTGGGCAGATTCCGGCCTAAACTTAGTATCAACACAGTTTTCGACTCAGGTCACATGACCTATTTTCCTGTTAAAACTTTATGACAAATTTTATTTCAGAAACACGTGTGTGAGTGATATTGCTGATCCTCTATGCGAGTCTTTCTACCCTTGTGTTTACAATTCATGTTAACACCAGAGGGGACAGTAAAAAGGCTTTTCATTATGTCATTATGTCCTACTGATGTAATGACAAAGTTTAATTAAACTGTTAAAGGATCTTACAGGTAATCTTCAATGTTTATAGGATAAGTCATTTTATTAATTGTGTATACACTGATCAGTCATAACATTAAAACCACCTCTTTGTTTCTACACTCACTGTCCATTTTATCAGCTCCACTTACCATATAGGAGCACCATCTGTTTCTCTGTATGCTTTGTTAGCCCCCTTTCATGCTGTTCTTCAATGGTCAGGACTCTCCCAGGACCACTACAGAGCAGGTATTATTTGGGTGGTGGATCATTCTCAGCACTGCAGTGACACTGACATGGTGGTGGTGTGTTAGTGTGTGTTGTGCTGGTAGGAGTGGATCAGACACAGCAGCGCTGGTGGAGTTTTTAAACACCTCACTGTCACTGCTGGACTGAGAATAGTCCACCAAAAATATCCAGCCAACAGCGCCCCGTGGGCAGCATCCTGTGACCACTGATGAAAATCGTCTCTGACTTTACATCTACAAGGTGGACCAACTAGGTAGGAGTGTCTAATAGAGTGGACAGTGAGTGGACACAGTATTTAAAAACTCCAGCAGCGCTGCTGTGTCTGATCCACTCATACCAGCACAACACACACTAACACACCACCACCATGTCATTGTCACTGCAGTGCTGAGAATGGTCCACCACCTAATTAATACCTGCTCTGTAGTGGTCCTGCGAGAGTCCTGACCATTGAAGAACAGCATGAAAGGGGGCTAACAAAGCATGCAGAGAAACAGATGGACTACAGTTAATAATTGTAGATTTTCAAAGTGCTTTTATATGGTAAGTGGAGCTGATAAAATGTTATGGCTTATCAGTGTAATTTTATTAATTGTGTATAAGTGCATTAACTCTGTTGTTTTTTACACCAGTGTTTGTGCTTCCTAAGGTAGAAATTACACTGCAGAATTTGTAGATGATACTTTAGACTTGATTTAAGTTGTTATACCTGATGACACATGATCCCCCACTGATACACCCTACCAAAATAGATTTTTGTATAATCTGCATTGGACAGCTATTTCTCTTTTACTCTAAGATTAAATTTATGCTCTTGGACATGTTCTTTTAACTGCTAAAGCTTTGTGTTGAAATTTTTCTGGTCCCGTTTGAATATTGAATTTCTGGTAAGTGTTAGAGCATTGAGGAACAGCATATTACAGTAACATCCTGAAAGAAAACTCCTCTCATGTGCACACATACTGAGACCGAGGTGACAGTTCATTTTTTATGAGCCAACACAATATTGGAAGGACTTCAGGCCAAGTCTCTAAATTTCCTTAAGTGGCCCAGCCAGTGCCCAGACTTACACTCCATTGAACATCTCTGGAGAGACCTGAAGATGGCTTGACATTAGTTTTGACTACACATATGTGGAAAACCATATACAACCCCAAATCAGAAAGTTGGTACAGCATGGAAAATACAGATAATACAAAACACAGAGTTTCTTACATTTACTTTGACTTTTATTTGATTGCAGACAGGACTTCATTTATTAATAAACATCCATTCCTGCATTTAAGGCCTGCAACACATTCCAAAAAAAGTTGGGACAGTAAAGCATTTACCACTTTGTAATGTTGCCATTCCTTTTCACCACACTTAAAAGACGTTTTGACACCGAGGATAAAAAAGTGATTTAGTTTTTCAGCTTTTATTTTGTTTCATTCTTCCTGCGAACACGTCTTAAGATGTGCAACAGTACGGGGTCGTCTTTGTCGCATTTTTCGTTTCAAAATTCTCCACACATTCTCTATTGGGGACAGGTCAGGACTGCAGTCAAGTTAAATGTAAGGAACACTGCATTTTTATTTTATTTGCATTTTCCATACTGTCCTAACTTTTTCTGATTTGGTGTTGTATATTTATACGCATAAGAACATGTTTTCCACACAAAGTGTCTGGTTTATGGGTTGAAATGGCAATGGTAAAGATTTAAAATCAATCCACTGAATAATAAAGTGTACAAAAAGTCAAGGGGTCTGAATACTTTTCTAAGTTTGCTGTATTTTTGCACCAATATGATTGTAACAGAGCTGAATTAATGAATAATCAATAAGAAAAGAATACTATAGGCGCCCAGGTGGTGCAGCAAGATATTCCGTTAGATTCTGGCCTCCTCGGTTTGAAACTCTGCGTTGCCACCGGTCGGCTGGGCGCCATCTAGCGGGCATAATTGGCAGTGCCTGCAGCAGACACGTTTCTGCTAGGGCGGGATGACAGGACCATGTGGGTGTGCGCCTGTGCAGAATGCATGCGTGAAAGGGGTTAACTTAAGGGTTCCACTAAAGGCTGTGCGTGGGTTGAAGGAGGCGTGAGCAGCAATATACCCACCTCGACTGCAATGAGGGATCCCCCAGCAGCGGAGGACAAATTGACTACGCTAAATTGGGAGAAATGGGAGAAAATGCATAAATAAAATAGAAAAAAAGCATAGAATACTATGCAGTATTAGGCCTTCAATATGTCTGTCATAGTAGTGGTGTGAAAACAACTGGGAACAGAATATTATTCCCCTCTGTTATCTGTTTGTGCTAACCACAGTATTGTTGGATGTGAATAATTTCTATGTGCATAAAAGGGGAGCTGATTTGGGTGCAGTGTGATAGAGGATTCGGCTGGTTCTGCAGTCACAGAAATCTGGGTCAAACAGTGCTGAATCTTCATAAAGCGCCCTCTCTCCTGTCTTTTCTCTGTAGACCCAATCCTTTAGTCTTCAGTCTTTTCTAGTTTCTTTACATTTTTATATCACTACTATGCATGTATATGCATCACTGGTAGATTTAGAGAGTTTTATATTGAGTTTTGATACATTGGTGAGGTGAGGTGAGGTTTATGAGGTGAGAGAAGATTTTTGTCGCTTTGCAGTAGGCACTGACATTCAGTCTGTTATGTTTCTGTCAGCATTTAAGCAGTAGTGGACAAATTACTAAGCAGGGACAAATTACTTTGGGGCTGGACTATCAGTTTTCATTAGTAAATACCAGACAAACGACTGACTCTGTGGATTACTTCTTTGGCAAGCATCAGTATTTACATCCACTGAGCGTTTTTATTAATTAGATTTTTTTTTTATCCATACTTACGTGGTGGACAAAATAACAGGACTTTCACTTGAAAGGAAGCCTTACCTTAAAGCAGAGATGTTCACAAGTCTGAGTTCACGAGTCTGAGTCAAGTCACGAGTCTTAAGACTAGAGTCCGAGTCAAGTCACGAGTCAATATAATATACACAAAACATATATTGGAAATGTAGCGTAGAAATAAACAAATAACATAAGTTCAGATCAAAAACAACAACAGATTAGTGACTGTATTTTGCTGTTTTACTTAGTGCCTTTACTTTCCTGGTCATTGTGCAAATGAATGTAATTTTCGTAACAAGAAGGTACCAGTTAAAAGCTTAAACTCATACGTTTTGTTTTCATTGCGAAACACAAGCGCGCGATAAATCTCGGCACAGCTGCCAAAATCTAATACACAGCAAAAAAATTCATAACCACTGCTTACCTTAGCTTATATTCTTCCAGATGCTATTAAATTTATTTTGTAAATGTGCATATAATATATATATATATATATATATATATATATATATATATATACTGTATATGTATATATAAAATTATATATAAAATTGTCTCTTGGTGTTTACAAGTCATTTTTTGCGAGTCATGAGTCAAGTCCGAGTCAGTTGAATCGAGTCCGAGTCAAGTCTGAAGTCACTGGTTGTGTGACTTACGTGCGATTCGCAAGTTACCTTTAAGTAACTGAATCGTCCGCAGCGGTAAAGTACGCTAGCTCACCAGAGTTGGGGTTTCGAATACATCGTATTGAATCTCAGCTCGGCCTTTCCGACTAGGCTGGGCGACTGCATGAACAACGATTGGATGTTGTTCAGGGTTAGAGAGTAAGAAAGTCGGATCATAGGTCCTCATAACTGGTGCGACTGCGGCCCCTGCTGGCTGACTGATGGCGCCTGCACAGGGCTGAGGAATAATGCTGATGGGGGTGTGGCCCTCCGTACACGGTGCCCATCAAGTGTATAAACTCGACTCGTGCAGGTGAAAAATGCAGTCTGTACAGACTGTGCGTACCGGAGGTGGCGCATGTCAGTTGAGAGGCGTCCTCAATCAGCGGTGAAGGGTCGAATCAGTATAGAGGATGCAATCATGGTAATTGGACACGACTAGACTGGGGGATAAAAATTGGGGGGAAAAAAGTAACTGAATCGTCAGTGCAAACAAGCTTTACAGGCTAATTTTTAGTTAATAGCATGTTTTAGGTAACAAAGGTTACTTTAATATAATATTTGCATATATAATACATGCAACAAACATAGTTCCTAAACGTTCAAAGAGTGGGTTCCTTTCTGTGGATGCAACAGTCACAAATTGCCAACATAAATAAACAGTATTAGCAAAGAGCAAAAGTAAGAAAAGTAAGAGGAAAATGATTGACAACAGTGAGTAATTGCTAAATGCTCTAAAGTGACCTTCACAAAAATAATCATGTTTATAACCCGGTCTTAACAAAAACTGTTTGAGCTTCCAGGAAAAAAACAGTTTATATATCTGATGCTAGTGTGCATCCTGGGGTAAAGAGCATAAAAAGTCTTCTGGGCTCAATTAAAACCAAAAAGTGGAAAACTGGCTTCTACTGCTATGCTGTATATACACAAAGGCTGTACACTCTCACTGGAGAGTTTAGGAGGGTTCTCACATTTTGACATGACATTTTAATGGACTTAAAGGATAATCCTTTTGGGACACTTAATTCTTATGGCCTGAGGCGGTCGCCTGCCGTTCCTGCCTTATAGCAATGCCTGTGGTTCCATATCAATCTTTAGAACCTCTGTCCTTCTGATCTTACGGCACTGACCTATAGAAATGCTCTTGGTCATTCCCTTTTATTGGACTATTTACTAATTCCTGGTACATGTTACCCAGGCACCGAGGTCATTATGCCTCTTTGCTTAAATGAATCGGATTAGAATGTAATAGTTTTCACTGTTATTTTGCCACTGCACCCACTTTTATTACATGTGGCAGGCATTAAATTCTACATTTGTTAGTATTTGTTAGTATGGCAGTTGTAGCTAATGCCAAGTTCACACTACATGACTTTCCAAGTTGTTAGGTCACTGTAGTTCACACTACATGACTGGATCTCTTGTAACTGGGAGTCTTTCAAGTCGGTGTGGCTTTCACACTACATGACTGATTGGCGATAGGGGGTTTCACACTACACCATCTATCACCAACTGGAATCTGGTCTCCCAAACTTCATTCTGTCACTAAAACACACACGAGAAGTGACGAGGGGTTTAATGATACCACGTCCAAAAATGCACGTCAACAAGTAGCGAGCGATCAGAGTTTGTGCGCTGATGTGCAGCGTAAAATCAAAGAGGAAAAATAAATGAATGAGTGGATTTGGCTGCATGGATTGTTCTATAGTGAGTTGGAGGTTAATAAATATTTTTTGTAATGCAACGTTGGTGTTATGTTTTGTAGAGAACGATAAAGTCAGAAATACTGTAAAATGTGTGTGTACCACTGTATTCTGATAAACTATATTTTTACAACTTTTACCCTGCGTTTCCTCTCAAACCGTATCTTGCATTCTCATTGGCTGTTCGACATAGCACTCGTTGCCAGTCGGGCAACTCAGATCCAGATATCTGACATGCTAGAAATCTCGCCTCTGTCACCGAGCACTCAGCAATCACTCGGCGAGCCACTCGTATCGAGTTGTTGAGTAGTTCACACATAACGATTGAGAGCCGAGTTTCGATCGCCGAGCGAACACCAAGTTGCTCCCGTGAGCCAGGCATTAGTGGTTAAGGTGCTGGACTAGTAATCAAAAGGTTGCCGGTTTAAGCCCCACCACTGCCAGTTTACCACTGGTGGGTCCTTGAGCAAGGCCTCAATTGCTTAGATTGTATGCTGTCACAGTACTGTAAGTCGCTTTGGATAAAAGCGTCCACTAAATGCTGAAAATGTCAACGTTAGTATTGCCAAAATACAATTAAGTTGGTTAGCCAAACATCAGAATACTAGCACAAAATTGCTGATGAACTCTATTAGCCATGCTAGTGTAAATTGAATCCCAAATTTACTCCTTGTTTGTTGAAACATGCATTACAATGTTACTTCACACTATGTAGAGTACTATGTAGCCATGTACATTCATAAGGAATTTATATTCAAGGTTATTAATGAAAGTTTACAGTTTACAGCGGCATGTAGACCAAAACCTGAAGTAAAAGCATGTTGTGTGCATGTCAGAGATAGATGAGTGTTTACGGTTTGTAAAAACAGTAAATTAAATAAATCCGTTTATTTATAAAAATGCTGCTTTATTACATAGCCTGTGTTATGTAAATTATAATTTATGTTATAATAGTTTATTTGTTTCCGGCAGGCTGGGCGCCCATATGAACAACGATTAGCTGGGTGGGAGTCGGAATGGAATTCCTTATAACTGATGCAGCTATGATCTCTGCTGGCTGATTGATTGTGCCTGCACAGAGCCGAGGGATAATGCGTTGATCAGGGTGTAGCTCTCTGTACACAAAGCTGATCCGCATATAAACTCGCCTCGTGCAGGTGAAAAGATGCAATCGGTACTGCACGTGTCAGAAGGGGCGTGTCAGTCTCGCTCTCCTCAACCAGGGTGTAGATAAACATCAGTAGAGAGGAAGCAAAATGCAATTGGGTAATTGGATGCGCTAAAGTTGAGAGAAAAAGGGAAGAAAATGCATAAACAATAATAATAATTTATTTGTGGCCAACATGAGTTTGCAGTACAAGTGTGATGCCTGTTATTAAATCATGGTCATTATCAGTAGGTATTGGGTTTAGTTTGGGTTTTCATCCTTACTTCATATAAATGCGCATGTTTTTGGAATGGGATGTTCAACAAGGATATGCCCAGGTGTCCACATACTGCACATGTTCCTAAATGTTTGTTAGCCTAATTGGCCTGCATTTGCTTGTTAATTCACTTTCTCTCACACAGACTAAGTGCAGAAACAACAGTCTGATGGAGGAGTGTATTGAGTGTTTAGATAACCATATTGATTTTCAGACTACCCAGTAAAAGGCCCTATTTGCCCCTGTAGAAGCATTAGCTCAGTAGCCTTAACTCTGTGTTTTCTCTCTGAATTTGTGTCCACTGGATCTGTTCAAGTCCATTGGTCAGCTGTTTTTTTTATGTAACTACTCTCTCAGGCTCATTCTGTCTGTTTCTTTTTTCCCCTGTTAGACAAACATCCCTTTTCTCCAGAACGTCTTGAATAACAACCAGTTCCTCTACAGCACTGTGGATACACAGTTCATTGATGAGCACCCGGCCCTTTTCAACCTCAAGCCGGGCCAGAACCGAGCACAGAAACTCCTGCATTATCTCGGTAATATTGATATAAATCATTTCTTTCATTTTCTTCCATGGTGTTAATTTAAAAATGGTATTATAAAACGGATAGTTCCGGTCCTAAAATCTGATTGGCTGAGCCGCGTTTGAAGCCGTTGTAAAATCCCCGATAAACGCACACCTATGACCACCTCACATCATTCCATATTAATACGCCACTGAAAAGAAAAAGTTAATGTTATTTTCGCCCTCATGTTGCCTAGCAACACTGTTAATCAAACTACCTGGCGTCGCGGAAGAATGCTTTATTGTAAGTTTATACACAATAAATACATTTATGAATTAAACATTGTTGTATTTATTGTATTTTATGTTGACCGCCGTTTTATAAAAGCAATAAGCCACTCGAGACTGTGCGTTACTGCTATGATTTTAGCGTCGTGCCAAAAACGTCATCCCCGTGCTAAAATCACAGTAACGCACAGCCTCTCGTGGCTTATTGCTTTATTTTATTACATTAAAAAGGTAATATTTAAGTTCCCAGATAGCTACTTGGTCATTTTAATGAATTGGAATTAGATTAAAGCAATAAGCCACGAGACGCCATGCGTTACTGTGATTTTAGCACAGGGATGACGTTTTTGGCACGACGCGAAGCGGAGTGCCTAAAACTTCTTTCCCCGTGCTAAAATCATAGCAGTAACGCACGGTCTCGAGTGGCTTATTGCTTTTATAAAACGGCGGTCAACATAAAATACAATAAATACAACAATGTTTAATTCATAAATGTATTTATTGTGTATAAACTTACAATAAAGCATTCTTCCGCGACGCCAGGTAGTTTGATTAAGTGTTGCTAGGCAACATGAGGGCGAAAATAACATTAACTTTTTCTTTTCAGTGGCGTATTAATATGGAATGATGTGAGGTGGTCCTAGGTGTGCGTTTATCAGGGATTTTACAACGGCTTCGAACACGGCTCAGCCAATCAGATTTTAGGACCGGAACTATCCATTTTATAAACTCTATTTTAAACACATTTATTGATTTGTTGATATAGGGAAGTACTAGTTTTATAAAGAGTGGATAAAAAAATAACAGATGTTCTTATTGGCTTTACATGTTTTTGCCAACTAACCTGAATTAAAGTTAATGCTTATAACGCCCCTCTACGGAGTTCAATTTCCATGTAAATCAATCAGTTTGTTAGATTGTAGCATCATAAAACCAGATTATTTGTCAATTGTTGGCGAGACCTTTGCAGAACACATACACTGATCAGCCATATCATTAAAACCTCCTCCTTGTTTCTATACTTCACTGTCCATTTTATCAGCTCCACTTACCATATAGAAACACTACAGTTCTACAATTACTGACTGTAGTCCATCTCTACATACTTTTTTTAGCCTGTTCTTCAATGGTCAGGACCCCCACTGGACCACCACAGAGCAGGTATTATTTAGGTGGTGGATGATTCTCAGCACTACAGTGACAGTTACATGGTGGTGGTGTGTTAGTGTGTGTTGTGCTGGTATGAGTGGATCAGACACAGCAGCGCTGCTGGAGTTTTTAAATACCGTCTCCACTCACTGTCCACTCTATTAGACACTCCTACCTAGTTGCTCCACCTTGTAGATGTAAAGTCAGAGACGATCGCTCATCTATTGCTGCTGTTTGAGTTTGTCATCTTCTAGACCTTCATCAGTGGTCACAGGACGCTGCCCACAGGGCGCTGTTGTCTGGATAGTTTTGGTTGGTGGACTATTCTCAGTCCAGCAGTGACAGTGAGGTGTTTAAAAACTCCAGCAGCGCTGCTGTGACTTATCCATTCATACCAGCACAACACACACTAACACACCACCACCATGTCAGTGTCACTGCAGTGCTGAAAATCATCCACCTCCCAAATAATACATGCTCTGTAGTGGTCCTGGGAGAGTCCTGACCATTGAAGAACAGGGTGAATGCAGGCTAACAAAGCATGTAGAGAATCAGATGGCCTACTGTCTGTAATTGTAGAACTACAAAGGAAACAAGGAGTTGGTTTTAATATTATGGCTGATCAGTGTATAGCAAAGTATCAACAGAAGCAGTTTTGTGTGAAGTTGGTTTGAAAAATAATTTAAAGGTGTCAATACATTTGGTTGGGCAAAAAACACATTTGTCTTAAAGCTGCTAAAATTACCAGTGTCACAATAAACAGTTCTAAATTGTCAGGCACTGTTAAAAGTAGCAGGGGTAAAAAGCCAATGTCTAATTTCTGGTTTACTGCTGAATTTAATGCTTAGTGGCTCATTCCAAACAAGGTAGAAATTATTGTAAGCTTTTAATAAATGACTGCAACAACATATTTCTGAATCCTCTAAATGATTGGAGCAGAATTGCCTATAAGACTTTTATTAACACCTGCTTACAAAACAACTAAGTTTCCGTTGTCTGAGCGTTCTGCTACTGGACTGTAGATAACTGGAAAAGTGTAAAACAGTCAACTGGGAACAGGTTGTTCAAGGTGTGTTCAAGGTTTTGTGCAAGCAGGAGGGGAATCATTTATAAGAACTGGTCTTAAATCATATTTAAGACATGGTCTTCCACCAGCCCTCTCTGCATTATGAGCAGCTTATGTTTGGGCCAGATATATGAGAGAGAGTGCAAGTGTGAAAGCAGAAGCCAGATCAAAGACTCTTGATGCAGCAAATCAATACGCTTTAAATGTAAACATATCCCTGAAAGAGCGATTTATACCGATGCTCAGGTTTCATAACGTGTACTTTAGAGATTGGCTCGGTTGACTCATCGTTTTAAGCCTTTTGTAACTTGCCTTTGGATAATACAGCTGTAGCTTTGAGACTTTTGAGGTAGATGTCTGAGTGTGTGTGGGTGCTTTAATCTCAGGTCATGTTATGGTGAATGGCCCTACGACTCCCATTCCTGTCAAGGCTAAGCCATCCTTTATCGATCCAGTTGTCCCAGCGGTGCCTCTGGGTAAGTAATGCATCAGGATATTCATGGATGTTTGTGCATACGCTGTTAATATTTCAATGCATTCTCTGTCACAAATGTTGCACTCAGTACTATACAGCCATGACATTTTAGTTGTCCTTATGGGTGGATGAGTAAGTGTTTCTTTAAATGTTAGATGGGAATGAATCCTCCTCAGCCCTCATTTGTAAAAGCAAGCCATCAAGGACACTGCTGCATGTGATGCTTCTTTACCACTGTCATAACCATGTTGGTGTCATGTCAGTGCTGAGAAGTATCCACCATGCAAATATCATCAGCTTAGTTGGGGGTCCTATGGTTTCCTATTTGATTTAAAACTGGGGTACAGAGGGAGACGAAAAATGCAGAGCAACTGATGTGCTACAGTCAGCAATTGTATACTCAAAATGTTCATTTGCATGGCAAATATAGCTCATAAAATAATGAATGGGGAGTGAAAGCTAAAATGCTTAGTAAGTGGGAAGTTGAGGTTGTTTACCAACACTTGTAGATGATATTTGTCATGGCAGTTTTTTTTATTACTTTAATGATTTCTGCAACTGTACATTTCTAGAACTGTACATGAATTAGAACACATGTCTCTGCCCCTGAATAAAGTGGGTTCTCACAGAATAATGTATTATTTTTTTATATCTTAAATAGACATTCAGCGTGTGGAAGATTTAAATTGCCATTTCATTTTGTGGCATTAACTTCTAATTATATGGTGGTATTCATGATGACTTACTTATACCCTTATAAATAGGGTTAGTTTTACCGCACTTATAAGTTTAAGCCACGGACATTAAAATATTAAAGTTCTAAAAGCTCTGTACAGATCTTAGAATGCTAGTTATTGTGTTTTTTTGTCATGGAAGCCAGTATAAAGACAATGTTTTTAGTGTTTTACATTTATTGTATTTTTTAATATTTAATAAATTGTTTCGTTTCAAAGCAATTGGAACATGGGACTAAATTTAGATGAATAAAATGACCAATTTTCTACCAACATACAGTTCAAAAGCAAGGTTTGCACTGGCCCTTGCACATGTATGAAGGCATCGTTAACCGTAAAAGATATTTACACATATTAAAGCCTCATATGCTGCCTTCTAAACACAGTCCTTTTCAGACATCAAGGCTTATTTTTAAATGACGTTGCCAAGCCACATGCTGCATGAATTCTAACGTTATAGCATAATCAGAGAGCGCAGATGCTAGACTGGTGTGCCTGCAGTCCAGACTTGTCTCCCGTTGAAAATGTGTGGTGCAACAATGCAACATATAAAGGTGCAACAATAAAGGTGCTGTATTTTGCAGGCATTACATTTGAAGAGAATATATTTGCATTTAAATAAATCTTAATTCTCAGTGGTGGTGACACTGCTTACTGTTCAAATGTTTTCGAAATTGAGGTTATTTTATACAAATAAGTAACAAGATGGACTAATTACACTGATTAGGCATAACATTGTGACCACCTTCCAAATATTGTGTTGGTCCCCCTTTTGCTGTTAACAGCCCTTCAACTGTGATGCACCGTGTATTCTGACACCTTTCTTTTAGAACCAGCATTAACTTCTTCAGCAATTTGAGCTACAGTAGCTCGTCTGTTGGATCGGACCACACGGGCCAGCCTTCGCTCCCCACATGCATTAATTAGCCTTGGCTGCCCATGATGCCCGGTTTACCACTGTTCCTTCCTTGGACCACTTTTGATAGATACTGACCACTGCAGACCGGGAACACCCCACAACAGCTGCAGTTTTGGAGATGCTCTGACCCGGTCGTCTAGCCATCACAATTTGGCCCTTGTCAAACTTGCTCAAATCCATACGCTTGCCCATTTCCTGCTTCTAACATCAACTTTAAGGATAAAATGTTCACTTGCTGCCTAATATATCCCCCCACTAACAGGTGCCGTGATGAAGAGATAATCAGTGTTATTCACTTCACCTGTCAGTGGTCATAATGTTATGCCTGGTCGATGTATATGCAATGTACAGTGATGTGAAAAAGTATTTGCTTTAATGCTTAATTTTAAAAGCAGACTCTGTCTCAGATGTTGAGCAGTAAATAAATTTTTACAGGAAACTTTTGACTTGTTTTTTTTCACCCATTGTTTGCGTTTGTGTTTCATTCCATTTAAGCTGTAGTGATAAGTGTACAGAGAAATAAATTACTGACTAATTCATTCTGAAAAGAAAATGCATCTATTAAGCCGGGAGGTAGTTAGGTAGGTGTAATTTAGGTGCCTGTGTGTGTGTGTATGAAGAACAGAATGCATTTGAAAAATGATGCTATTAAAATGATTATTTTCTTTGTTGTGCTGAATAGTCTGGCCTTGCTGATAATGTTCATTATATTGATTTGTCTGTGTTTGTGGGAATGCATATTTTAGGTTCCCCTCCGACTGGTTTTAGGGATGTCTTGCTGAGGCAGGGCCCTGAAGGCTTTGCCAAAGCAGTACGTGCTCACAAAGGTCTGCTTCTGATGGACACCACCTTCAGAGATGCCCACCAGTCTCTCCTGGCCACCAGGGTGCGCACCCATGACCTTAAAAAGATCGCACCCTTCGTGGCTCACAACTTCAGCAACCTGTTTAGTGTGGAGAACTGGGGAGGTGGGCAACTGCTGTCTTTTTATACCTCTCAGCTTGTTTTTTGTGTTCTGTTCTCTTGCATTTATGTGTCTTGGCAGTTACGTAATTATGTCTAGGTCACTAGTGCCCCTATGAATAGAATAAAGTGATTTCTCACACTTAGGCTTTTTACACTGGCAGCCTTTTAACACCTAATGGCTGCTCTTGACCTCAACTTTACTGCTGGTTTATGACTAGGGTTGCCATGTAACAGACATAGACATTTACAGGTATTGGCTGTCTTACTTTTTAATATAAATGTTGCTTGGCTGGATCAACAATAAATTAAACATCAAATTAAATAAACCAAAGATTTAATCTAATTAGTTATTTTATTAGCAGAAATAAATGAACCCAGCCTAACCAATAAATAAACACACCTTTAATGACAGAATTCCAGAGTAAATGGTGGGATTAACTACACCAACAATGTTGAACTGTAATCACTACAACACATTCACACAACACATTCACACAAGCTCTGATTGGTTTTTACAGCTAATTTTTAAAGCCTGAACCACGAGTGAATCTCTGAATCAGATGAACCGATTCATGGAGTTGTTTACGCACAACACCATAATGAAATAGAGTGAGCAAAATGAATGAATCTTTACAAGCGATAAGAGCACAGCTTCCTGTTTCGATTCCAATGAATCATTCATTTAAAGAGTTGTTTCTGACTTGTTTTTATTGAGTGATTCAGTGATTCTTTTTCACAGACTGATGTGAAGAAATGGGGGAGGGTAAATATCATGTGTATAGACACATGAAGAGTCTGATAGTTGCACGAACTAACTCTGCAGTAAACAAGGAGCAACAACAATCAAATATATTTCAAAGCAATTTGGTTAATTTTTAGTTAAAACTATTTCTTAAAAGTGCATTAAGCAGAACGCTGGTTAAAATGCATTAGGTGGTGCCAGCGGTAAAATACGCTAGCACACCAGAGTTGGGGTTTCGAATACATCGTATCGAATCTCAGCTCTGCCTTCCGACTGGGCTGGGTGGCTGCATGAACAACGATTGGATGTTGTTCAGGGTTAAAGGGGAAAAAAAAGTCGGATCATACGTCCTCATAACTGGTGCAACTGCGGCCCCTGCTGGCTGACTGATGGCGCCTGCGCAGGGCTGAAGAATAATGCTGATGGGGGTGTGGCCCTCCGTACACAGTGCATGAACTCCGACTCGTACAGATGAAAAATGCAGTCTGTACTGACTGTACGTGCCGGAGGGGGCGTATGTCAGTTGAGAGGCATCCTCAGTCTGCGGTGAAGGGTCGAATCAGTATAGAGGATGCAATCAGGGTAATTGAGACGACTAGATTAGGGGGGAAAAGTGGGGGGGAAATGCATTAAATGTTGTAATAGGTACACAGTGACGTGTACGATTAGTTATGCCTGTTTTACAGAATTGAGTCCTATACGGTAAAAAAAATATTAATGTAAATGTTGTGACGACAGTGAGTAAAATAGTGAATTACAAGGGCATGGAAAAAGTACGGCAGGCACAAAAGTCAGAACGGGGGACGCGCCGTAACGTTATTATTATTTTTTGCTCCGTCTTCTCAACACTTGTGATTGATTTACACTGTCTATATGAAGCAAACAATATACACGTCAGCGCATGCACATGCTTGCACGTTTATTTCTGGTTGAACTGATAGAAAATGTTGATTTCGGAATATTAAAACATGATCCGTTTTTTAATTTCTGCTTGTTTGTTATTTGATTTTTGATCTTAAAACTAAAAATGAAAAACGTTTTTTAATATTGTTTTTGAAACGAAAAACGACCCGTTTTCTTGTTTTTCAACTTTGGGATTTGAAGTGAAAAATGAATGACCAAAGGTACACGGACCGTTTAGAATAAATTTAGGTCTCCTGATAAAAAGAAAAGATCTGTAAACTTTTAAACCTTCATTCTCACTAGAAAAAAGAAAAGATTTTCAGTGTTGATGTGTATTCATGTTTTCCAAAGTTAGAGCTGGAGCTGAAGTAGCAACTTTGGATGGAAATGGTAAAGTTAGAGGGTCAAATATAACAAAAGTGAACTTCCAGTTTATATTATAACATGTTTTTGTTGTTGTTTCTTTTTGTTTTGCTATTTGTAGGTGCTACGTTTGACGTGGCAATGCGCTTTCTGTGTGAGTGTCCTTGGAAGAGGTTGCAGGAGCTGAGGTCTTTGATCCCCAACGTTCCCTTTCAGATGCTTCTGCGTGGAGCCAATGCTGTCGGATACACAAACTATCCAGACAATGCTGTCTTTAAGTAAGCATAATATATCCGTTTCCCTTTCTCTTGTTTCCCTGGGGCTGTCATGACGAACGCAATACCAAGAAACAGGGAGTTTAGAGTTGTTATTTGGTCATATTTTACTAACCATTGGTTTCTGTTTTATCAGAAAACACACGCTAGCACACCAGAGCTGGGATCTCCAATACATCGTATCGATCTCAGCTCTGCCATCCGGCTGGGCTGAGCGACCACATGAACAACGATTGGCCTGTTGTTTATATAGGGGTGGGGAATTAAGCCGGATAGGGACTCCTAATGCAGCTATGACCTCTGCTGGTTGATTGATGGCGCCTGCACAGAGGTGGGGAAAGAATGCTTTGATCAGGGTATGTCTCTCCATACACAAGGCTGATTCGCATATACTGTATGCACTCGCCTAGTGTGGGTGAAAAAATGCATACGGCTGCTGCCCACGTGTGTGTGTGGGGGGGGGGGCGTGGGTTAGCTTTGTTCTCCTCAAATCAGAGAGTCAAATATGTACATACAACACAGTCAAAGCTTAACTCTGCCATAAGGCATCTGTCCAAGAAAGATGTCCCTGCTCCTTTTTTTTTTTCTTTGTCCTTGTAATTAGTAAGTCTCAGTTTTGCTTCAGATGCTTTATATGTTACACAACATCACAAAAAGATCTATAAAATGGGGGGGGGGGGGGGGGGGGGACTTGGTGGGGGCTGCAGCTGCTCTTGACTGTGGCAGAGCTGTTTTTGGTTGTTCTAGCCTTACATTTGACCACCAGAAATATTGCGACATTGTCCTAATACCACTGTTCCATGTAGTTTGTAGTAGATGCAGTTAAATTAGCCCCAATTTTATAAGCGCAGAGGGGGCGGCACGGTGGCTAAGTGGGTAGCACTGTCGCCTCACAGCAAGAAGGTCCTGGGTTCGATCCCCAGGTGGGGCGGTCCGGGTACTTTCTGTGTGGAGTTTGGATGTTCTCCCCATGTCTGCGTGGGTTTACTCCGGGTGCTCCGGTTTCCTCCCACAGTCCAAAGACATGCAAGTGAGGTTAATTGGAGGTACAAAATTGTCCATGACTGTGCTCGATATAACCTTGTGAACTGATAAACCTTGTGTAAGGAGTAACTACCGTTCCTGTCATGAATGTAACCAAAAGTGTAAAACATGACGTTAAAATCCTAATAAACAAACAAACAAATATAAGCACAGAGAGTTTACCAGCAGTGTGGGTGGACTAAAGTCTTCCCACAAACACACCAGCAACCGATATCAGTGTGTTTTCTGATGGAATGCCAATCCAATGTGCTGACATCTTAATAATGACTGACCCTGAACTCTGACCCCAACTTCCAAATGAGCTGATTTACAATATTGCTGATTCCGAAAAGCAAGCCAGAGCGCTTCAGACGTTCTTTTGTGCGAACTGCCATCAGACTGTATAACAATAGCAGAATACACAGACTGTCCTCACACTGACGAGCCAGCCCCCCCTTCCCCCATACAATAACTCAAGATCCCCCCCACCCTTTTTTTCCAGCACTGGACTCTACATTTCATCATACACACATATGTATATATATTTACATATAGAATATATAGCGTTTTATTATATAGTTGTTAATACCATACTGATGTATAATAGTAATTGCATCTCATAGCTAATTTTTTTTTATAATTTCCTTATTTTTATTTTTATTCTACTCTATTTTATTTACTGTACTTACACTGTACTGGAGCTGTTGTAACACTTGAATTTCCCCCATGGGATCAATAAAGATATCTTATCTTATCTTAATATGGCCAAAATGAGACACCCCCTTTTTAAGTATTATAGTTAAGTGTTTCAGCCACACCATGGTCCAAAAAGACATGTGTTATGCACTCAGGCAACACACAAATCTAATATCACACCAACACTAGCCTAAGACCTTGGTTTTAGTCTAATCAGTGCCACCAGCCTAGTTGGACACTCTTCAGACACACTCAGCTATGTCTAAAGGATGGAAATCCAGCTGGGGTATCACTTAATTACTGCTGCAACACTGACAGTCTGGTCAAGATGCCCGAACAAGTGGTAGAAAGAGTACTTCAGTGGTCCACTGTGCGTGTTGCAGCACAATGTAGGAAACTGTAACGTTGATAAATAGTGGAAAGAAAAGCCTGATGGATTTGCACTTGTCGGAAGGGTAGTGTGGTAGTCTGGGAGTCCTCCTCCTCATCTAGTGTGGATGCTTTGCATGAGAAAGAGGTGGTGTGTGGATGGGCATTGTAGTGGAACTTTTCGGTCAGAAAGCAAACAGCAAACTCATACACGAGAGGTTCTTTTCAGCTGGATTGAAGTTTATTGAAGCACAATTGTGGATTCTTGCATAAAGGTATACCGCAGTAAGGGCAGTTGTAGCCTAGTGGTTAAAGTACTGAACTAGTAATCAAAAGGTCGCTGGTTCAAACCCCACCACTGCCAGATTGCCACTGTTGGGCCTTTAAGCAAAGCCCTTAACCCTAAATTGCTTAGATAATATCCTGTCACAGTACTGTAAGTCGCTTTGGATAAAAGCATCTGCTAAATGCCAATAATGTAAATGTAAATGTTGTCTGCATTTGCTTTCTGACTGAAACGTTCCACTACAGCATGTCTAACTGTAAATATTAAGTCAAACAACACATGCTTTGGAGAAACTCATACTACATACACCGACCATGCATAACATTTATGCCCACCAACAGGTGAAGTGAATAACACTGATTATCCCTTCATCATGGTACCTGTTAGTGGGTGGGATATATTAGGCAGCAAATGAACATTTTATCCTCAAAGTTGATGTGTTAGAAGCAGGAAAAATGGGCAAGCGTAAGGATTTGAGCAAGTTTGACAAGGACCAAATTGTGATGGCTAGACGACTGGGTCAGAGCATCTCCAAAACTGCAGCTCTTGTGGGGTGTTCCCGGTCTGCAGTGGTCAGTATCTATCAAAAGTGGTCCAAGGAAGGAACAGTGGTAAACCAGCGACAAGGTCAATTGTGGCCAAGGCTCATTGATGCATGTGGGGAGCGAAGGCTGGCCCGTGTGGTCCGATCCAACAGACGAGCTTCTGTAGCTCAAACTGCTGAAGAAGTTAATGCTGGTTCTGATAGACGCAGTTTGTTGCGTATGGGGCTGCATAGTCGCAGACTGCCCATGCTGACCCCTGTCCACCGCCGAAAGCGCCAACAATGGGCACATGAGCATCGTAACTGGACCACGGAGCAGTGGAAGAAGGTGGCCTGGTCTGATGAATCACGTTTTCTTTCTCACTAACCTGGGGAACACATGGCACCAGGATGTACTGTACTATGGGAAGAAGGCAAGCTGGCGGAGGCAGTGTGATGCTTTGGGCAATGTTATGCTGGAAAAACTTGGGTCCTGCCATCCATGTGGATGTTACTTTGACACGTACCACCTACCTAAGCATTGTTGCCATCTTGGTGCCAGATACCACAGCACACCTTCAGGGGTCTAGTGGAGTCCATGCCTCGACGGGTCAGGATGGTTTTGCCAGCAAAAAGGGGACCAAGAAAATGTTAGGAAGGTGGTCATAATGTTATGCCTGATCGGTGTACTTTTTTGTTTATAAATATATTAAGTCAAAGCATAGTAATTAAAATTATTGAATACCCTACTTGCACTGTATTTTACAACACATAGCTATAACATTGATTGTGTGCATTGTGCCAGGTTCTGTGAGGTGGCCAAAGAGAATGGCATGGATGTCTTCCGCGTATTTGACTCTCTAAACTACCTGCCTAACATGCTCCTGGGCATGGAGGCTGCGGGCGCAGCAGGAGGCGTGGTGGAGGCAGCTATTTCTTACACCGGCGACGTCTCAGACCCCATGAGACAGAAATACTCTCTGGATTACTATCTGAAACTGGCTGATGAACTGGTGAAGGCTGGCACTCACATTCTTTGCATCAAGGTGTGGAAAATTGTGTTTATATTTATATATAGAATGCAGAATATCATCGACAGCCTGGTGCCAATTGCTTTTTGAACACTCGGTTCACTCTTTTCTTCTTTTTGCATGTTTCCTTGCTGTTGCTTTTCCTTCTTCACCACCACCCACTCGTTTTCTAGTGCTGATCTGCTGTCTGTCTCATACACACAAATGCATCCACAACGACACACACATACACACAAACGCCCACGCACACACTCTCAAACACCTACACGCTCCTTATTTTGCGCTTCTCTAATTGTTTTCTAGGATATGGCTGGTCTGCTAAAGCCCGAAGCTAGCCGTTTGCTGATTGGCGCACTGAGAGATCGTTTTCCTGACACACCCATTCACGTACACACTCATGACACGGCCGGTGCTGGCGTTGCTGCTATGTTAGCCTGTGCCGAAGCCGGAGCCGATATCGTAGATGTGGCCGTGGACTCCATGGCGGGCATGACTTCTCAGCCCAGCATGGGTGCCATTGTAGCCTGCACCAAGGGAACTGAGCAGAATACAGGTAAGATCTGAGCTAGTTCAGCTCAAAATAAAACATGTTTAATTGTGTTTAATTTGGCCTTGATGTTTTTTGTGGGACTGTGTCAGAGTTTAGTGTGAAGGGTTATATTTAGAGCTTTTAGGCTTTTATTTATATCTCCACAAACGTGAAGTATTTTTATGGTGCTAATAATACCAGAAGGCCGTAAACAGAAGTGACATTTATTTGTGTTCTTTTATGTGTATCAATATTCACATCAGCAGTTATTTAAATTTAGTTCTTTATTCTGTAATTGAAACAAAAATCTTGCAGATAGGTAGGTTATCTGCTAATCATAATTTAGCTTAGTGTTACTTATATATATATACACTTACATATATATATATATATATATATATATATATATATATATATATATATATATACAGGGGTTGGACAAAATAACTGAAACACCTGGTTTTAGACCACAATAATTTATTAGTATGGTGTAGGGCCTCCTTTTGTGGCCAATACAGCGTCAATTCGTCTTGGAAATGACATATACAAGTCCTGCACAGTGGTCAGAGGGATTTTAAGCCATTCTTCTTGCAGGATAGTGGCCAGGTCACTACGTGATGCTGGTGGAGGAAAACGTTTCCTGACTCGCTTCTCCAAAACACCCCAAAGTGGCTCAATAATATTTAGATCTGGTGACTGTGCAGGCCATGGGAGATGTTCAACTTCACTTTCATGTTCATCAAACCAATCTTTCACCAGTCTTGCTGTGTGTATTGGTGCATTGTCATCCTGATACACGGCACCGCCATTGGATGCACATGGTCCTCCAGAATGGTTCGGTAGTCCTTGGCAGTGACGCGCCCATCTAGCACAAGTATTGGGCCAAGGGAATGCCATGATATGGCAGCCCAAACCATCACTGATCCACCCCCATGCTTCACTCTGGGCATGCAACAGCCTGGGTGGTACGCTTCTTTGGGGCTTCTCCACACCGTAACTCTCCCGGATGTGGGGAAAACAGTAAAGGTGGACTCATCAGAGAACAATACATGTTTCACATTGTCCACAGCCCAAGATTTGCGCTCCTTGCACCATTGAAACCGACGTTTGGCATTGGCACGAGTGACCAAAGGTTTGGCTATAGCAGCCCGGCCGTGTATATTGACCCTGTGGAGCTCCCGACGGACAGTTCTGGTGGAAACAGGAGAGTTGAGGTGCACATTTAATTCTGCCGTGATTTGGGCAGCCGTGGTTTTATGTTTTTTGGATACAATCCGGGTTAGCACCCGAACATCCCTTTCAGACAGCTTCCTCTTGCGTCCACAGTTAATCCTGTTGGATGTGGTCTGTCCTTCTTGGTGGTATGCTGACATTACCCTGGATACCGTGGCTCTTGATACATCACAAAGACTTGCTGTCTTGGTCACAGATGCGCCAGCAAGACGTGCACCAACAATTTGTCCTCTTTTGAACTCTGGTATGTCACCCATAATGTTGTGTGCATTGCAATATTTTGAGCAAAACTGTGCTCTTACCCTGCTAATTGAACCTTCACACTCTGCTCTTACTGGTGCAATGTGCAATTAATGAAGATTGGCCACCAGATGAAACCTCCCACACTAAAATGACAGGTGTTTCAGTTATTTTGTCCAACCCCTGTATATACACCGATCAGCCATAACATTAAAATCACCTCCTTGTTTCTACACTCACTGTCCATTTTATCAGCTCCACTTACCATATAGAAGCACTTTGTAGTTCTACAATTACTAACTGTAGTCCATCTGTTTCTCTACATACTTTTGTAACCTGCTTTCACCCTGTTCTTCAGTGGTCAGGACCACCACAGAGCAGGTATTATTTAGGTGGTTGTAGATGTAAAGTCAGAGACGATCGCTCATCTATTGCTGCTGTTTGAGTTGGTCATCTTCTAGACCTTCATCCGTGGTCACAGGATGCTGCCTATGGGGCACTGTTGGCTGGATATTTTTGGTTGGTGGACTATTCTCAGTCCAGCAGTGACAGTGAGGTGTTTAAAAACTCCATCAGCATTGCTGTGTCTTATCCACTCATACCAGCACAACACACACTAACACACCACCACCATGTCAGTGTCACTGCAGTGCTGAGAATCATCCACAACTCAAATAATACCTACTCTGTAGTGGTCCTGTGGGGGTCCTGACCATTGCAGAACAGGGTGAAAGCAGGCTAAAAAGGTATGTAGGGAAACAGATGGACTACAGTCAGTAATTGTAGAACTACAAAGTAGAAACAAGGAGGTGGTCATAATGTTGTGCCTGATTGGTGTATATACTTCAAAAGTACAAAAGAATCTATATTTTACTACTGCTTGTATCTCTAATTGTTTGTCATCGAAGCTCAGCACTCACACTTATGCCAGGGTGGTTTTCAGGGGGCGGACAGTGTGTGATTTTTTTAAATTAATTCATTCTCATGCTGCACACATTGGTTGCCACCTCTTTGTTTTGCAGAAGAATACTTGCCCTTGCATTAATGTCACCTGTTATAAAGCACCCCCATCAGTCCAAGTGGCACATTCCAAATAACCACGCACACTCCAGCAATGGCATTTTTGTAACCACATGCACTTGTGACTGTTTGCTTAATTAAAACGGCTGTTTGGTTGTTTCTGTCTCTTTTCACAAATGCTTCTCTGTGTTTATTTTCACCTTTTGTTGAGGTAAAAGAGTGTCAACTAACACAGAAGTAACACAGAACAGAGCACATAAGACAAAAGAGCGTAATGATGAATATAGGATGTAGGGCTCAGAGAAAGCGAGTGAGGAGAGTAAGTAGTAAGTAGAAAACACATTATGGGGGTAACAAGCGATGTCAGGTTGTAGTGACATCTTTTGGACATGGTCTGTGATCCTGTGACCATTTCTTAATTGTGGCAGTACAGCCACTAGTGGCACTTAACCTCCACTTATGAGCTGTCACCTTGTCCTACTGGGTGGGGGGGTGGGTTTGGGGGTGTGTGTGTGCATGCATGCCTGTGTATGTGTGTGTGTCTGTGTGAGTGTGTGTGCGCAAGAGAAAGACCAGTGGAGTAGGGTAGGTAGCATGGTGTTTATTTCATAGTCAAACTCGCTCAAATCCTTAGCCAAAGTGGGCCTCAGGCTAGCATGTGAAGTTGCTGCCCACTCCTTCACACCAGCCGGGGAAGAAGGTCCTGGGTTCGATCCCCAGGTGGGGCGGTCCGGGTTCTTCCTGTGTGGAGTTTGCATGTTCTCCCCGTGTCTGTGTGTGTTTACTCCGGGTACTGCTTCTAACACATCAACTTTGAGAATAAAATGTTCACTTGCTGCTTAATATATCCCACCCACTATGCCGTAATGAAGCGATAATCAGTGTTATTCACTTCACCTGTCAGTGGTCATAATGTTATGCCTAATCGGTGAGCGTTATATATTGTAACACACAATTTACAGTAAATAATTTGCCCCTTCCTGATTGTTCCTCCACCCTTCTTTTTTGCAACCTGTCTAAACACAAAGAACAGTTTTTTGAATAAAAGTGCATTGTTCCCTTTGTTATTCAGTCTATAATTAGACTAGAAACACCAGACTTAATTACTACCAGCTCAGTGGAATCTAAACTCCCCTTAAATAGAACCTTTCTAGCAGGGTTTTTTTTTTTTTTTTTTTTTTTTTTTTTTTTTTAAATTTATGTATTTTCTCCCAATTTGTCTTCTGTTGCTGGGGGATCCCTGATTGCAGTCAAGGTGGGTGCTGCTCACGCCTCCTCCAACCCTTAGGTGCCTCTCTATCTGCCAATCAGGGTCCTTACAACGCGTTTGAAGACCCCACCCACATAGTCTGGTCACGCCACCCTAGCAGAACCGTGTCTGCTGCAGGCACTGTCAATTATGCCCGCTAGATGGTGCCCAGCCGACCACTGGCAACACCGATTTAAACCGATGAGTTCAGAATCTTGGTGCTGGTGTGCTAGCGGAATATCCCGCTGCACCACCTGGGTGCCCCTTTCTAGCAGTTATGAAGTAGAATAAAGTCTTCCTCCATGCAAATTCAGAATGGATGAGAAAGTTATTCAACCTTTTCATGTTGAATAACTTTTTCTTAAGAGGTGACTTGTTACAAAGTCACCTCTTAGGCTCCTGGACTCCTAGAAACCACAGTGAGAGAAAATATCTTTGAATTGAGAAAACTGGTGGTGAATCCTCCCAGGTTATGTCATCCTATTAAAATCAGTCACCTCTGAGCTCCTGGACTCCTAGAAACCACAGTGAGAGACAATATCTTTGAATCGAGAACTGGTGGAGAATCTTACCAGGTTATGTCATCCTAATCAAAGTCACCTCTTACGTTACAAAGTCACTTCTTAGGCTCCTGGACTCCTAGAAACCACTGTGAGAGACAGTATCTTTGAATTGGGAAAACTGGTGGTGAATCTTTTCAGGTTGTCATCCTACCAAAAATTTCCCAATAGCCCACTGAGCACTCATCTGGTAAATGCAGGCAGAAATGCAGCTGGTAGTATAATGGTGTGGGAATGCTTTGCTCATTTAGGTCCTGGACGACCTAATAAGACCACAAGTTGTTTTCTATTAGAAAATTCTAAAGAAAAGGTCTTGTCTTAAATCCAAGATCTGAAACTTAAGCTTTTTTGGCTTAGAAAATAGGATTCTATTTCAATGATCCTACAGTTGCTTAGTCGAAGTCCCGAACCCACTGAGATGCTGAGGCGTGACGTTAGACTGACAGTTTATGCTTGAATGTGCTCTATTCCCCAGAGATGAGTAATGTGAAAGACTAATCTCTTGCTATCAGAGGCATTTGGTGGCAGTTGTTGCTAAAAATGAAGGTAAAGGTGTTGCATGAGATTTTTCTTATTTGATGATATAAATTATTATTAAACTGTTTTTCTCCTTAAGTGTGATTACCTGAAACCATTAAGTGTGATTAGTAGGAGCCAAATGCTTTTTTACATAATGGTGCTGCACTGTATTTTCTAAGGTTCTGGGTTTGATCCTTGCTTTTGCACACTCTTTTTGAGGCTTCTGCGTCCTTAACTGCATTTTTAAAAGCTAGAGAAGAGAAGTACTTGCAGAGTATAATTGGCCTACTTTAACTAAAGAATATCAGTGGGAATGTGAATTAGGCAGCCAGACCACAAACTTAAATTACTTTACAGGACTTTCTACATGAACAAATTAATAATTCATCATTTTAAGATGATCTTGGACTCAGCAGATTTTGTCTTTGATAATCTTATTAAAGAACTACACTGATCAGCCACAACATTACAACCACCTCCTTGTTTCTACACTCACTGTCCATTTCATCAGCTCCACTTACCATATAGGAGCACTTTGTAGTTCTACAATTACTGACTGTAGTCCATCTGTTTCTCTGCATACATTTAGCCTGCTTTCACCCTGTTCTTTAATGGTCAGGACCCCCACAGAGTAGGTATTATTTAGGTGGTGGATCATTCTCAGCTCTACAGTGATAATGACATGGTGGTGGTGTGTTAGTGTGTGTTGTGCTGGTATGAGTGGATCAGACACAGCAGCACTGCTGGAGTTTTTCAATATCGTGTCCACTCACTCTCCACTCTATTAGACACTCCTAACTAGTTGGTTCACCTTGTAGATGTAAAGAGACGATCGCTCATCTGTTGCTGCTGTTTGAGTTGGTCATCTTCTAGACCTTCATCAGTGGTCACAGGATGCTGCCCGCGGGGTGCTGTTGGCTGGATATTTTTGGTTGGTGGACTTTTCTCAGTCCAGCAGTGACAGTGAGGTGTTTGAAAACTCTTATCCACTCATACAGCACAACACACACTGTCACCGCAGTGCTGAGACTGATCCACCACCCAAGTAATGCCTACTCTGTAGTGGTCCTGTGGGGGTCCTGACCATTAAGGAACAGCATGAAAGGGGGCTAACAAAGCATGTAGAGAAACAAATGGACTACAGTCAGTAAGTGTAGAACTACAAAGTGCTTCTTTATGGTAAGTGGAGCTGATAAAATGGACAGTGAGTGTAGAAACAAGGCGGTGGTTTTAATGTTATGGCTGATCAGTGTATAATGATATGACTCACGTCCTATGACTGTTAATACTGTATGATACTGGGGAAAAAATAATTCCTGTTTGCCCCCGCATTTCATTCTAATTTTTACATTAAAATAAATATACATTAGATTCAGTCCATTTCAGCTTCCATCTGCATTAGTATTATATAAAATTATCTTATTCATCTCCACTTAATCTTTTTTCAGTATAAAATTGTGGGTGTGTGACATTGGATGAGAGAATCACATCAGAGCTTTCGACACAATGAGGAGGCGTTCGCTGCTTTGTTGATTTGGTTTTGTCGATCCCCACCAGATCCGTTCCTGTGGCCCAGACTTCGGTTTCCGCTTCTGGAGATGTTGCCTAGGCGATCAAATTGTCAGGAGGCTTCGGTTTATATGAGCCAATGTTGCTATCAGCACTATCCTTCCTGCACGACAATTTAATGCCTGGCATCCGCCCTTGCATCAGCACATCACTTTGCGTTTCAGACTCTGCACTTTTATAGGCCATTAGAAAGCTCGTGCTCGTGCGTGCGGCTCACGCAGTGGTTCAGACAAAGCAGCAGTAAAGAAAATTCTCGTGAGATACGTTTTTATGCTTTAAAGCCAAAATTACACTTTCCAGATGAATACAAAAGGGCCCTGTGGTGTGTAATAGATTAAGGGCCAGCAAAGATAATGCACACAACATGAACCTGAACAGCATGGTAATAGCTGCCGTTAAACCAGGTTATAATCCGTTCCACAACAGAAAGAGATGTGTGTATTTTGGTGTGTTCATGTAATGCAGCTTGGCTTTTTATGATGTGCGGTTCTTCAGGGCACACGCTTTTGTTGTATCTGGCATGTTTGATTTTCTGCTGCTGACCTCTTTTGAGATCATTTTTTGTAGTTTGAGTGGTTTGGATCTTGCAAATATTAGTGAATAAAGTCTAGGTTATCTGGGTCTTGTGTGGTTATTGTGGACTAGAGAAATGCCAAGCGTGCAGAGAATTCTTAATATAAGAGTAGTTTTATTGTAGCCTTTTGTAAATACACCGATCAGCCATAACATTAAAACCACACATTGTCCATTTTATCAGCTCCACTTACCATATAGAAGCACTTTGCAGTTCTACAATTACTGACTGTAGTCCATCTGTTTCGCTGCATGCTTTGTTAGCCCCCTTTCATGCTGTTCTTCAATAGTCAGGACTCTCCCAGGACCACCACAGAGCAGGTATTATTTAGGTGGTGGATCATTCTCAGCACTGCAGTGACACTGACATGGTGGTGGTGTGTTAGTGTGTGTTGTGCTGGTATGAGTGGATCAGACACAACAATGCAGATGGAGTTTTCAAACACCCCAATGTCACTGCTGAACTGAGAATAGTCCACCAACCAAAAATATCCAGCCAACAGCGCCCCGTGGGCAGCGTCCTGTGACCACTGATGAAGGTCTAGAAGATGACCAACTCAAACAGCAGCAATAGATGAGCGATCGTCTCTGACTTTACATCTACAAGGTGGACCAACTAGGTAGGAGTGTCTAATAGAGTGGACAGTGAGTGGACATGGTATTTAAAAACTCTAGCAGTGCTGCTGTGTCTGATCCACTCATACCAGCACAACACACACTAACACACCACCACCATGTCAGTGTCACTGCAGTGCTGAGACTCATCCACCACCCAAGTAATACCCGCTCTGTGGTGGTCGTGTGGGGGTCCTGACCTTGAAGAATAGGGTGAAAGCAGGCAAAAAAATATTTAGAGAAACAGATGGCTGCTGTCAGTAATTGTAGAACTTCAAAGTGCTTCTAAGAACATGCAAAATTATGAATAATTTAGATGTTTACCATTTATTGTAAGCTGTAGCCTAGTGAATAAGGTACTGGACTAGTAATCAGAGGGTTGCTGGTTTAAGCCCCACCACTGCCAGGTTGCTGCTGTTGGGTCCTCGAGCAATGCCTCTAACCCTCAATTGCTCAGATTGTATACTGTAACTGTAATGTCGCTTTGGATAAAGGCAGCTGCTAAAATGTAAATGTATAAGGCCGCTCAGGTGGCGCAGCGGTAAAAACACACACTAGCACACCAGAGCTGGGATCTCGAATACATTGTATCGAGTCTCATCTCTGCCTGCCGGCTGGGCTGAGCGGCCACATGAACATATTCATATAGGGGTGGGGCATTAAGCCGGATAGGGACTCTCTCATAACTGAATGCAACTACGACCTCTGCTGGCTGGTTGATGGCGCCTGCACAGGGACGGGAAGGAGTGCGTTGATCAGGGTGTGTCAGAGCTGGTCCACAGCTGATCTCGTCTAGTGTGGGTGACAAAATGCATACGGCTGCTGCCCACATGTCCACGAGGGGGCATGGGTTAGCTTAGTTCTCCTCAATCAGAGCCGGCGCCGGCATTAGTGGAGAGGAAGCGTGATGCAATTGGGCGATTGGACACGCTAAAAAGTCGGGAGAAAAAGGGGAGAAAATGCATAAACAAAATATTTTTTGTAAATGTAAATAATATTATGAAAAGATTCAGGGTATCTGGGCAGATCTCAGAGCTAAACCCTTAGATGCCATTGCATAATGAAACTGTCACTGCAACACAGGGACTCCAGTTAAGGTCTAGACAAATCTTAAGGATAATTAAAGCCAACAGTTTGCTCCAGGCCTAATGTTGTTGTACTTGTCAATATGGGTGATCAAGCGTAGATTTATAAATAAAATGGTTATATCTGTTCAGTAATTGTATCTAATTAGACCTGTATGGTAGCTGTACCAGATTAAAAAACGTAAGTACAAGGTCAGTGCTACCAAAGAAACTGTATTGTGTGTATATCCTTCATTCTTAAAACGAATGAATCCCAAGAAACTTAGCTGCTGCCATTGTGGCCCTGTTAATGCTGATGAATACACTACACGCTTCCTTAATTCTAATGTGACTTCTGTTATTTTCTTTCTTCTTAGGTATTGGAGGTCGTTAAGACACTGCTTAGTGAGCTCGCTGCCCTTATTTCAGCTTGCCTGTTGTTGATTAGTCCAATTACTTCAGTATCACCAACAAATTTGATGATGTGCGTCGTGGCTGTGCAGGGCAATATGTTTGTAAATGAACCATAAGAACAGCCTGTGGCTCGGGCACATACCCTGAGGCACAACAGTAACTGGCAAAATTATTTTCTTTATCATTTTATTCTATTTATCTTTTTCTAATAGGAAGAATGTGAAGTACAGACTTGCGTTTGTGGGAAATAGCTTTTGCCAAGTTCTGTTGTAAGAACAAATTCCTAAGTACTTGAAAAAGGAAATATTCTTAACTTTTTTCCCCAATTTTCTCCCCTAATCTAGTCGTATCCAATTACCCTGATTGCGTTACGCTTCACCTCTACCGATAAAACCCTCCACTGCTAACTGAGGAGCTTCTTAACTGACACACGCCCCCTCCGACACGTATGCAGTACCGACTGCATCTTTTCACCTGCACGAGGCGAGTTCATATGCGGATCAGCCTTGTGCACGGAAGAGCCATCTTATACTGCTAATGCAAGTTAATAGGGCAGTGCTAACTCAGCGGTTAAGGTACTTAACTAGTAATTACAGGGTTGCTGGTTCAAGCACTACCACTGCCAAGTTTTCACTGTTGGACCCCTTAGCAAGGTCCTTAATTCTCACTTGCTCAAATTGTGTTCAGTCATAATTGTAAGTCGATATGGATAAAAATGTCTGCTAAATGCCACAAATTTACATTTTCGGCGATGAGCAGTAAATGTATAGCGTCTTACAGTACTGTAACATTACACCGACAAGGCATAACATTATGACCACTGACAGGTGAAGTGAATAACACTGATTATCTCATCACGGCACCTCTTAGTGGGTGGGATATATTAGGCAGCAGGTGAACATTTTATTCTCAAAGTTGATGTTAGAAGCAGGAAAAATGGGCGAGCGTAAGGATTTGAGCGAGTTTGACGAGGGCCAAATTGTGATGGGTCAGAGCATCTCCAAAACTGCAGCTCTTGTGGGGTGCTCCCGGTCTGCAGTGGTCAGTATCTATCAAAAGTGGTCCAAGGAAGGAACAGTGGTAAACCGGCGACAGGGTCATGGGCGGCCAAGGCTCATTGATGCACGTGGGGAGCGAAGGCTGTCCCGTGTGGTCCGATCCAACAGATGAGCTACTGTAGCTCAAATTGCTGGAGAAGTTAATGCTGGTTCTGATAGAAAGGTGTCCGAATATACAGTGCATTGCAGTTGCAGGGCTGTTTTGGCAGCGATCTGTGTATATTGTCTAAGCAATTGAGGGTTAAGGGCCTTGCTCAAGGGCCCAACAGTGGTAACCTGGCACTGGTGGTGCTTGAACCAATGACCTTTCAATTACCAGTCCAGTATCTTAACCACTAGGCTGCAACTGCCCTTAAAACAAATGCTATTACGTTTACATTTGTGGCATTTAGCAGATGCTTTAGTCCAAAGCGACTTACAATTATGACTGAATACAATTGAGGGTTTAGGGCCTTGCTCAGGGGCCCAACGGTGGCAACTTGGCGGTGGTGGGGCTTAAACTTGCAACCTTCTGATTACTAGTCCAGCACCTTAACCACTGAGCTACCACTGTCCCCGTAAACAAATGTAAATGTAAAAAACTAGTTATAATATGACAGGATATGTTGAAATTATAAAACCAAACCCACTACAGAAAAAGTACCCTGACAGGTTAATGCATTCTTCCCCTCCAACCCTCTGCTTCTGAAAAACTTGTTTTTGACAACCTTTTTTTTTTTCTTAGGTTCGTGTTGACATCCACACCTTTTTCTGTTTGTCACCCCTGGGCCCCAGACACTTTTTTACCTATATTAAGGTTTTAGGCACAGGATTGAAACACTGTGAAACAGACAGACAGATCCTCTTGCAGATACACTATGTTGCCAAAAGTATTCGCTCGTCTGCCTTCACACACATATGAACTTGAGTGATTCCCATTCTTAATCCATAGGGTTTAATATGATGTCGGCCCACCCTTTGCAGCTATAACAGTTTCAACTCTTCTTGGAAGGTTTTCCACAAGGTTTAGGAGTGTGCTTATGGGAATTTTTGACCATTCTTTCTGAAGCGCATTTGTGAGGTCAGACACTGATGTTGGACGAGAAGGCCTGGCTTGCAGTCTCCGCTCTAATTCATCCCAGTGGTGTTCTATCAGGTTGAGGTCAGGCTAGTCAAGTTCTTCCACACCAAACTCGCCATGCAGCTGCTCGGCCATGGAAACCCATTCCATGAAGCTCTCTACACACTGTTCTTGAGCTAATCTGAAGGCCACATGAAGTTTGGAGGTCTGTAGCAATTGACTCTGCAGAAAGTTGGCGACCTCTGCACACTATGCGCCTCAGCATCCGCTGACCCTGCTGTTATTTCTAGTGGCTACCACTTCGTGGCTGAGTTGCTGTCGTTCTCAATCGCTTTCACTTATGTTATAATACCACTGACAGTTGACTGTGGAATATGTAGTAGCGAGAAAATTTCACGACTGGACTTGTTGCACAGGTGGCATCCTATCACAGTACCACGCTGGAATTCACTGAGCTCCTGAGAGTGACCCATTCTTTCACTAATGTTTGTTTTATACACCTGTGGCCATGGAAGTGATTGGAACACCTGAATTCAATGATTTGGATGGGTGAGTGAATACTTTTGGCAATATAGTGTATTTGTCATAACAGAAACCAAGGGGATGAAAGGCATGTAGAAAAAAAATGCGGCTATTCATGCAAGAAGGCAGTGTAAAAGCTCATCACATCTTGTTCTTGCTATACATTCAGTTTTCAGGTTGCAATTTACCTTTGATGCATTTTTCATCTTATAATGATATGTTTTCTCATGCAATGCACAGTTTATCTAAGATTCATTTACAGTTCTTTCTTACCTTGTGTGTGTCTCTCTCCTTCTCCCTTACTTATTTATTATGATTAAGACATGTGGAAAAGTAGTCTGTGAGCTGATGTGCATTTGACAGTTGTGTATTAATGAAAATGTATTACATAGCAGTAGATTTGTCAGTAACACCTACAGTGTACTGCTTTAACTTGCCCGGGTACCTTCTCTGTAGTATGTTTGGTTTTATAATTCCAACCAGGGGCGTAACTACCGGGGGGGCAGGTGCACTGGGGTCCATGCATGGTGGGGCCGTCCGCGACATGAACTCAACCACCCACCGCACTGCCCCCCCTTTGGCTGCACTTGTCAGGTTGTTATTATTACATTACAATATTGTAGCGGCGATATGTGAATGACATTCAGTTTAGCCAGTCAGAATGCAGCACCCGGTTTATACATGTGCGTTCGGACATTCTGCAGTTTGTTAGTTTTGTATATGAGACTTGCCATATGTGTGTGTATACAGTGGGGTCAAAAAGTATTTAGTCAGCCACTGATTGTGCAAGTTCTCCTACTTAGAAAGATGAGAGAGGTCTGTAATTTTCATCATAGGTACACTTTAACTATGAGAGACAAAATGAGGGGGAAAAATCCAGGAAATCACATTGTAGGATTTTTTAAGAATTTATTTGTAAATTATGGTGGAAAATAAGTATTTGGTCAATAACAAACAAGCAAGATTTCTGGCTCTCACAGACCTGTAACTTCTTCTTTAAGAAGCTCTTCTGTCCTCCACTCGTTACCTGTATTAATGGCACCTGTTTGACTTTGTTATCTGTATAAAAGACACCTGTCCACAGCCTCAAACAGTCAGACTCCAAACTCAACCATGGCCAAGACCAAAGAGCTGTCAAAGGACACCAGGAAGAAAATTGTAGACCTGCACCAGGCTGGGAAGAGTGAATCTACAATAGGCAAGCAGGTTGGTGTGAATAAATCAACTGTGGGAGCAATTGTAAGAAAATGGAAGACATACAAGACCATTGATAATCTCCCTTGGGGTCAAGATCTCATCCCGTGGGGTCAAAATGATCATGAGAACGGTGAGCAAAAATCCCAGAACTACACAGAGGGACCTGATGAATGACCTGCAGAGAGCTGGGACCAAAGTAACAAAGGCTACCATCAGTAACACACTACGCCGAGAGGGACTCAAATCCTGCAGTGCCAGGCGTGTCCCCCTGCTTAAGCCAGTACATGTCCAGGCCCGTCTGAAGTTTGCCAGAGAGCGTATGAATGATCCAGAAGAGGATTGGGAGAATATCATGTGGTCAGATGAAACCAAAATGGAACTTTTTGGTAAAAACTCAACTCGTCATGTTTGGAGGAAGAAGAAGAACCCAAGAACACCATACCTACTGTGAAGCATGGGGGTGGAAACATCATGCTTTGGGGCTGTTTTTCTGCAAAGGGGACAGGACGACTGATCCGTGTTAAGGGAAGAATGAACGGAGCCATGTATCGTGAGATTTTAAGCCAAAACCTCCTTCCATCAGTGAGAGCATTGAAGATGGAATGTGGCTGGGTCTTCCAGCATGACAATGATCCCCAACACACCGCTCGGGCAACGAAGGAGTGGCTCCGTAAAAAGCATTTCAAGGTCCTGGAGTGGCCTAGCCAGTCTCCAGACCTCAACCCCATTGAAAATTTGTGGAATCCGTGTTGCCCAGCGACAGCCCCAAAACATTACTGCTCTAGAGGAGATCTGCATGGAGGAATGGGCCAAAATACCAGCTACAGTGTGTGCAAACCTGGTGAAGACTTACAGGAAACGTTTGACCTCTGTCATTGCCAACAAAGGTTATGTTACAAAGTATTGAGTTGAACTTTTGTTATTGACCAAATACTTATTTTCCACCATAATTTACAAATAAATTCTTTAAAAATCCTACAATGTGATTTCCTGGATTTATTTTTCTCATTTTGTCTCTCATAGTTGAAGCGTACCTATGATGAAAATTACAGACCTCTCTCATCTTTCTAAGTAGGAGAACCTGCACAATCAGTGGCTGACTAAATACTTTATGGCCCCACTGTGTGTGTATATATATATATATATATATATATATATATATATATTGTTGAGGGGGGCCCAAATCTTTTTTTTTTTTGCACAGGGGCCCATGAACTCCTAGTTACGCCACTGATTCCAACATATCCTGTCACATTATGACAAATTCAAACACATTATCACCAAATCGACTTAAATTTATGACTGAACACAATTTAAGAAAATGAGAATTAAGGACTTTGCTAAGGGGCTCAAAAGTGGAAACTTGGCAGTGGTAGTTCTTGAACCAGCAATCCTCTAATTACTGGTCTAGTACCTTAACTGCTGAGCTAGCACTGCCCTATTAACTTGCATTAGCAGTATAAGATATAACCATTTATTTATGACTGTGGCATATACTGTATGTCCCAAAGCAATTAAGATTATTAAACAAATGACTGCCTACAGTCAAGTGTGGTTTACTTAATAATGTGCCTAGAGGCTGATGTGCAAAAAAGAACTCCCCTCAGCTTAAGGCTTGAAGGAACTTTGTTGCTGATCACTTGGACAGGATGAAAAAAGCAGGATCAGGGGCTTGTTTCTTGTGTAGCGTGGCATTTTCAAGCATGCTTGTGCCCCCTTTGTTATAGCAGCTTCTAATCATTGCAAAGCCTTATTTGGTGGTTCTAGGATTTACCAACTGACCATGGTGGTAAATCCTTATAGTACACGTTGTAGACCTGAGTGACTTTAATATGAGCCAAATTGTTCTGGCTAGAGGACTGGATCAAAGGATCTTAGAAAAAACAAGGGATGCTCTCAGGCAGCCAGTCTAAGTACCCACCAATTAGGTTGGCGAAAGTACAAGCGTAGACAAGCTGTTGGATGCCCTCATTGATCCCAGAGAATGACTTTGGCTTTAGTGTCTGCTACAGACCAGCGGAACGGCTATTGAGGCTTTAATGGCAAATATGATTGGATTAAACCCTTCTGTCTATGGGGCTGCATTACCTTAAATCAGTCATAGTGTCCATGCTTGAAAGCTCATACAATGTTCATGCAGGCATCAAAACTGGACATTGGAGCAATAGAAAAAGATCGACTGGTGCGATGGCCGGGTATGTGTTGTCCTAATGTTATTACGCATCAGTGTAGTTGAATAGTTGAAGGAGCTCTATGTGTTTGCGTGCGACTGTTTCAGAAGTGGGTGCCATGTTGGAGCTTGATTGTGCTGATCACACTGCTGGGTAATTAGGGAGGTTAAATGGGTTAAATATGCATGTTAACTGTTACGAGTGGTGCATCTTGTTGATTGATTAATTAGCTGCTGTTGATAAGTGATGGCACTGTCAGAAGCAGGAAGCAATCCATGCCCTGCCATCCATTACCCTCACAATTCTGATTACGCGCTCCAGTAGGTTTCAGTGGTGTACTTTGATTAACAGTCACAGCCAGCAAAGTAAAAGACAGCTTTTGATAATTAATAATAAAATAATAATGTCACAGAGTTATTTATTCAGCAGTGTTTGTTGATTTATGTGTTATAGCATAAGCCTGATTTATTCTTTCTATTGGACTAATGCTTTGGTCTGAGGAGGCAAAGCAATTTATAAATGTCACCCTGCAAAGCATGTAAATTCAGCTTATTAGTGGTGCAACATAAAAAGCTTTTGGCTTGTCTTCTGGACATCATTTATGTGATGCCATAGCTATTAAATTTTCCAAGAGTCCAGGAGAACATAAACATCCTTATTTTCTCAGTAGGACAGATGACAACCCTGTTTTCCCTATTGATAAGTCAACTCTCATTCATTTAGATAAACAATGAACATCCCCCATAATTCAAACTCTCCATCATTTCCTCTTAGAAATCTCTCTGGAGAAGGTGTTTGACTACAGCGAGTACTGGGAGGTGACCCGCGGTCTCTATGCTCCATTTGACTGCACAGCCACCATGAAGTCCGGCAATGCCGACGTCTACGAGAATGAAATCCCTGGAGGCCAGTACACCAACCTGCACTTCCAGGCTCACAGCATGGGCCTGGGTAACAAGTTCAAGGAGGTCAAAAAGGCCTACACTGAGGCCAACAAGCTGCTAGGAGACCTTATTAAGGTAAGTGGAGCTCATCATTGTGAGCTGTGTTAAGTAAGTTGTGGCATCTCTACACTGCCAATCAGTTTTCCTTGATGCCTGTATGGTTGTGGAGCAGCTGTTGGATTTTTGCTTAGAAATAATACATAGGCTGTAATTAAATCACACAAATCTCGTGCAGTGCCCTCTCTACAGTGTAATAGAACTTAATTATCGCCTTCTCACCATTGCACCACTTTCACACATGTATTTGCACGCATGTGTCATGAGAGCCCTGGACTAAAAGCTTTCTCTAGCTTAAAATTTTAATTAAACTCTTTACTTTCTTTTGCTTGTCATTTCAGTGACGATAAAAATAGAAAAGTTTGGGGTATAATCCTGTCACTACTGGCCTGGCTTCTGATCAGATGGATCTCAAAAGGCAAATCTGATCTGCTCTGCAATCTTCTACTTGCTTCCAAATCTGTAATTTTTGTGTGAATTTGGTTTCAATTTGTGGTATTGTATTTAGCAAGTTTTTCAATTAGAGGATCATTAGTGGTTGCTGTTCTGTCCACCCCTCTTACACCCTCTTTATCTTTTTAGCATGTACCATGAACACATAACCAGGCACTGAAATAAGGAAAATATGTTGACTCATTGTGCCATTTGTTGTTTATTAGGGAGAGTGTCTCATCACTTTTTCTCCAGGAATAAAACTTCTGCAATTGGACATATTGCACACTAATTGGTATATAGTATCTAAAAATATGTTCTAATTGCTGCCTTATTAATGTTGATGCACAATATGACAGAATGCAGTCTGGAATATTATTAAAATTTTAAGCTAACTAGTGGATGTACTGAGCGCAGTGGATCATATGAGGTAACACCTAACATTGATCAAGAGTTTTACTCTAATTATAGCTAATTGTAATGAATATTGTATACATCTCCTTTTGATGTCTGTAAATTAGTGTTATTTGGTTGCATGGGGGCGGCACATGGCTCAGTGGGTAGCACTGTCATCTCACAGCAAGAAGGTCCTGGGTTCGATTCCCAGGAATATCTTTACCAGAAACAATGCAAACATCATGATAAACTTTCTTACAAACACAAACTTAAGGACTTGCTTATAAACCCAATAAGTCACTAAACTAGTACAAAGCCAATAAGTCACTGAACTAATACAAAGCCAATAAGTCACTGAACTTTTATCCAAAGCGACTTACTGTACTGTGTGTGACAGTATATTGTCTAAGCAATTAAGGGTTAAGGGCCTTGCTAAAGGGCCCAACAGTGGCAAGGTAGCAGTGGTGGGGTTTCAACCAGCGAACTTTTGATTACTAGTCCAGTATTTTACCACTACGCTACATCTGCCCAGCTTTTTTATCATGGTAATTGTAATACTAACAGTAAATTTGATAATACATTAAATTTATATTACACAATTATTACACAATTACACAAAACCCTTTACATCCTGCTGCTTTTTACTATATAAAAGGTACTGCGAGTCCTACTGTAGAATATTTGATTAACACTAGAGCATTAGAGTATGAGCAGTCAGACAGGAAACGAAACATTTTTTATTTTTTAATATGCTCTGAAGTGAGTAGCAGTAAGTATTCTACATTTTGTGGCAGCTTTGTATTAAGCAACTGTTGTCTGGTTTGCCCACCTCCAGGTCACCCCCTCCTCCAAGATTGTAGGCGACCTGGCTCAGTTCATGGTGCAGAACAGCCTTACGCGTGCAGAGGTGGAGGAACGGGCGGATGAGCTTTCCTTCCCTCTGTCAGTGGTGGAGTTCCTGCAAGGTCACATAGGAATTCCACACGGAGGCTTTCCTGAGCCGTTCAGGTCCAAGGTGAGATCCAGTAATCCCACTCAAATTTCAGATATTATGTTTTGATATTTTCTGATGTTATGCTATTTTCTGATATTTTATAATCTGCTAAATTAAATAAATGCTATCATTTTAAACTTCAGTGTGACATTCTTCAGTTGCAGTAACAATACTTATTATGAAAGGATTTATTTTATTGCTATAGCTCATACAACTGTGAAATGACAAGTAAAGGAAACATATGATAATTTTTTTTCTATAACTTAATCAGTCAAATCCCTTGCTTCATACCACAGACACCTCATCTAACTGGTTTATAAACCAACTCTATTGAAATCTGACTTAGTTCTGACATAGACATTTCTTTGTAGACATTTTGGTAAGCATTTGGAATCCACATACTGTATTTGGGCCATATAATGTGTATAAAATCACAAAAACCTCAGTGGTTGAATATCATTGGGAATTTTCTTCCTTCTTTACTTATTTCTTCTTGTCTCACTCTGAATAAAATTGTTCTGTTTATAGACAACTCTAGTCGTATCTCTGTCTCTGGAGTGCGGTCACGCTGTCTTGTGCTAGCTTGAGGTGTTGTTAAACTGCATTCCACCCATTTGTCATTTGTGTCCCAATTACCCAACAGACTCTTCTGTGCAAGATCAATGGTTTTACTGACAAATTCATGTCTCGCATCACCAGTAAACAATGTCTGCGTCTGTTTTCTGCACGGACTGTGGTTCCATTTGGCTAATTTATTTTGCACAGTGGTTGAAAATAAATAGGCCATCTGCTTAGCATACTTTTGTGGATGACAAGCATGTTCTGTGGTTTTGCTCTCATTTCTTCATCTGTATTAAGTGATGCAACATTAGCAATGCTCAGCTTTTATGTCTGTGTTTACCTGTTGGAATAACGTGCTGTTTTATTTTAGCTTAGGATATTTTCTCCAGCATAAGCAAAGTCTGATATTTCACAAATATTACAGTTTCGTTTTGATAGCTAACCTCTGCTTAATGTAGAGATATTCTAAAGAGCCATTCAGGCGATTTGTCTAGCCTTATAAACAGAAGTAAATGAAGTGGAGAGAGGGGATTAATTGAGCTTGTTGTGATAATTAGGTAAAAAAAAATTTGCAGGTTTTTATAAGATACTCTGAGGAATTGTACGTTTTACTTGAACAACACATATGAAGCCCTCACATGCATGAGTGGTTACAGTGAAGTGTTTACAATACCAGCAATGAACAACTGATTGCCATAAATCCCTGGTTTCTAATTCCCTGCATTGTACTTGGTGTTTTTGCACAGGTTCTGAAGTCTCTTCCTCGTATAGAAGGTCGCCCAGGTGCTTCTCTTCCCCCTATGGACTTTCAGGCCCTGGAAGAGCAGCTATGCACGAACCATGGAGATGACATCACTCCAGAGGATGTGATGTCAGCCGCCATGTACCCGAAAGTATTCCAGGAGTTTAAAGAGTTCACGACCACCTTCGGACCCGTCGACTGTCTCAACACTCGCCTCTTCTTGGACGGCCCTAAAATTGCAGAAGAGTTTGAGGTCAGATTTATATTGGTAATATTACCTTTACGGTCACGTTCATCGTTCCTCTTATGTCTGACATGCTTAAATTTGACTTAACAACTCAGGTGGAGCTGGAGAGGGGAAAGACTCTGCATATCAAAGCTCTGGCTCTGGGGGATTTGAACAAGGCTGGTCAGAGAGAGGTCTTCTTCGAGCTTAATGGTCAACTGAGATCTGTCCTTGTCAAAGACACTATGGCCATGAAGGTATGAATAAATGCTTTCCAAAAATATGTGTATACTTTAAAATGTAGTTCTTTATTATTGTATACTTTATAAAAAGTGGCACAGTGGTGCAGCTGGTTGAGTACATACTGCAAAGCAACATGGGTTTCCTAGCCTCTGATTACTGGCTTTAAGAAGTTAGCGTCTGGACCCTAGCCTGATACATTAGGGATCACTTAGCTCTTTCTGTAAGGGGATTCATGGGAGCCATCATCTACCATTTAGCCTTGCTACAGCATAATAGTAGAGGCCTTGAAACAATGCATTTCTGCTTTGGTTTGTAGGCAGGCTGAATCCAGCAATATTTCTTGATATTCCATGCCTATTTTATCTTAGCTTCCTATTATTTCTATTTAACGTCAAGTGCACTAAAGAACTGGTGTATTTTGTTCAATGTAGAGCGCATTTAAAAGGAAATACAGACTGTTGAAAAGATTGTTTTTAAGCAGGCCCTTTTAACATTCATAGGTTTAGAAGCACACATGCACTACACTGCACAGACGCTTTTATAAGAGTCCAGGACAGTATAACTTAAATGCACTGACATATTATATTTCTGAAGTAAATACTAATTGAAATGAGTAAATACTATATTGAAATGAGTAAATACTATATTGAAGTTTTCACTCATGCCTTTTCCTATGTAGTTTTTGCTTCTCTTTTGTCTGTAGTGAAAAAACAAGTGCAGCACTAAGCACAGGCTTGTGTCTTGCCTGCAGGGATGGACTGGCCATCGGGAGGGTCGGGAGTTTTCCCGGTGGGCCGCTCTGTATGTGGGCCGCTGAGAGAGTGAAAAATAAATTCTGTTTTAAATATTCCTGAATAATAATCCTGAAGTGTGCATTGGCCCACCACAGTATCCTCGCTGCATGTCCATTGGCCAATCACAGAAATGTCCCTCCCCCAGGATAAACCGTAATCACAACCACCAGTACAAAAACTATGAATGAGTGCAAGATGAAGAAAGGGTCGAAAAAGCGTAAAGGAGGTGCAGAAAAAGCCCGTGATAAAAAAACAGAAAAAGCTGCAAGCAGATGCAGAGAAGTGCAGGTAACTGGACAACCTGTTTGGCAGTGAGGAACTACAGCATAGCCAGAGAGCAGAAAAGGAAAAGTTAGTGTTCAGTGACTCTGCTTCATTAGTAACGCCGTTTAAGAAGAGACTGTGGGCCCATCTCAAATGTCGCCTATGCCCTACTTAGGGTACTTCCTAACAGTACAAAACATTTCTTTTAACAGTCACTAATGATTAATAAGTAGTTATCTAAGCTACTGTTGGATATCAGGGGCTTTCAACCAGCCGTTTTAAGGAAGATTTTTGTAAAAGTTCTATGATGTCATGTCCAACATGGTGCACTACATAGGGCGGTGGATATAATTTGAGATGGTACCATTAGTCTCTGCTGTTCAGAAAAAGTAAACACTATCTTGTCCTCTATAATACAGAAAGGAAAATGCAGTTGTTCAGGAAATTTTTTAGAGTGATTATGTTCATAGCGCACATGGTTAATTTCCCTTGTCAACATAAAGTATTTATTTCTTTGCTTATCGGAGCAATGCACTAATTTGGAACAAACGTGAATCACGTGTGAAAAAAAGTGCGAAAAAAGCATATTTACCAGTGTTAAAGGTTTAATGAAAGAAAGGTTTAATTTTATTTCTTGCGGTTTAATGAGACAGAATGGGGAAAATCCAATAGAACCATTTAAGAAATTGTAAATTTTATGTGTGTGATAGATGGATAGAACTATTAATCCCAAAGGAAAGTGTTGGAAATATATATATTTGTTTGTAGTTATTTTTTTATTATTTAAATTTTTAATATAGTGAGTTATTAACTTTAGTGGTAAGATAGATGAAAACTATTAATATCAATCATCTAACATTTGATTAGGGGGTGATATGTGTGGCGCAATGTGCTTGTAGTGGGCTGGTCAAGAAAAAAGTCCAGGGCTGAATTTTGTACCCAGTCCAGCCCTGCTTGCCTGTGTCTCGTGTATGTGACAGCTGTCAAACTCAGCTTGTGTAAACAAAAATGCGTGTGAAAATAGAAGCAAAATTGCTTTGTGATACAACAATTGTCTCAGAAATGTGTCCAGTGGGTGCAAAGGTGGCGCAGCGGTAAAACACGTTAGCACACCAGTGCTGACATTTCGAACTCGTCGCTTCGAAACTCAGCTCTGCCATCCGGTTGGGTTGGGCGACTACATGAACAACAATTGGCTGTTGTTCATACAGGGTGGGAGCTGGATAGAGACTCCTCGTGGCTGAGGCGATTATGACCTCTGCTGGCTGATTGATGGCGCCTTCACAGAGTTGAGGGATAATGCATTGATCAGGGTGTGGCTCACTGTACACAAAGCTGATCCACATATGAACTCGCCTCGTGCAGGTGAAAAGATGCAGTCGGTACTGCACATGTGTTGGATGGGGCATGTGACAGTCTCGCTCTCCTTAATCAGGGCAAGGATTGGGATCAGTAGAGAGGGAGCATAATGCAATTGGGTACTCGAATACACTAAAATGTTGCAAGAAAAAGGGAAGAAAATGCAAAGCTTCAGAGCTGTCCACCACCAAATGACAACCAATTAGAATGTGTGTTAAAAAAGGTATTCCACTTTTTCCTGTACTGTTCTGTTTAGGAACTATTAGAATTGTCCCAAAGGATTTAGGTAATAGTTGTAGATTATGTGTATAGATTGGTAAGCATTTAATACACTTGTGGTGGTATTTGAGTGTGGTATTAAGTTGTAGGTCAATGTTGTAGAAAAAGACCAGTTGATGACGAGGTGGCCCAGTAGGTCGGATTTGTTTGATCCTTGCCTCCAGCTATTCTAATTTCCTCTAGTGGTAGGCTTGTGTGTTACCTTGCGATGAATTGAAACCCTGTTCATGATAAATTCTTTGCTCAGTGGCCAGTGTTCACAGAATAAACGTTGGGCTTTTCATGACCCTGACCAAAAAGTAAAAGATAAGGTGGAATCATTTTTTTAATGTTATTTTTTTGAATGATTCTAATAGTCTAATACAGCTTTATGCATGAAGTAAGACACCCCTGGACAAATGCCATGTTACACCGATTCGGCCATAACATTAAAACCACCTCCTTGTTTCTACTACACTTCTCCATTTTATTAGCTCCACGTACCATATAGAAGCACTTTGTAGTTCTACAAGTAGTCCATCTGTTTCTCTACATGCTTTGTTAGCCCCCTTTCATGCTGTTCTTCAATGGTCAAGACTCTCCCAGGACCACTACAGATCAGGTATTATTTAGGTGGTGGATCATTCTCAGCACAGCAGTGACACTGACATGGTGGTAGTGTGTTAGTGTGTGTTGTGCTGGTATGAGTGGATCAGACACAGCAGCGTTGATGGAGTTTTCAAACACCTCACTGTCACTGCTGGACTGAGAAAGTCCACCAACCAAAAATATCCAGCCAACAGCGCCCCATCTAGGTCTAAAAGATGACCAACTCAAACAGCAGCAATAGATGAGAGATCGTCTCTGACTTTACATCTACAAGGTGGACCAACTAGGTAGGAGTGTGGACACTGAGTGAACACGGTATTTACAAAAAATCATACCAGCACAACACACACTAACACACCACCACCATGTCAGTATCACTGCAGTGCTGAGAATGATCCACCACCCAAATAATACCTGCTCTGTAGTGGTCCTG
Source organism: Trichomycterus rosablanca (assembly GCF_030014385.1). NCBI lineage: Eukaryota > Metazoa > Chordata > Actinopteri > Siluriformes > Trichomycteridae > Trichomycterus > Trichomycterus rosablanca. The sequence goes on from NC_086003.1 coordinate 21,936,242, forward strand.
TGGGGGTTCTGACCATTAAAGAACAAGGTGAAAGCAGGCTAAAAAAAAAAGTATGTAGAGTAATAGATGGACTACAGTCAGTAATTGTACAACTACAAAGTGCTTCTATATGGTAAGTGGAGCTGATAAAATGGACAGCGAGTGTAGAAACAAGGAGGTGGTTTTAATGTTATGGCTGATCAGTGTATCATTGTTTATTATTTTTACTATATTTTAAATTCTGCAAATGAAGAGTAACTGTTTATGATAATGTGTGAAAATGTGTCTCCTAAAACTGTGTATCAAATCACTGGCACATTAATGGATGAGTTGGCAATAGCTAAATTATTCTCAGTGGTATCGTTATTGCAACATGGGTGCAGTCAATTGCACTCAGAAATTTAGGTGATTGCCAAAAATTACCTTGTTGACCTGTTTTATTTGTTCTAATTGGGGAAAAGTTCCATAAAAAGGGAGATACATGAAAATTGTAGCTTTAAAGCATTACAGTTGGCCCATCATGTTTTCAGAGATGACAAATTGCACAAACCAGTAAGTGTTCACATGTCAAGTTTCCTTTGTATACATCCTCTTGTGCAGTGGGAAATGATTTTAAAAAGCCCATTTTGTGCATTTGTACATTTGCTTTAAACAATTTGTCATCCATAAATGCATGTCTGTCATTTAACAAGTTTACATTTTATTAAAATTGTGCTTTCAATTTCAAGTTTTTTTCTGTGGCATTTAAACATTTTATACACTGATCAGCCATAACATTAAAACCACCTCCTTGTTTCTACACTCACTGTCCATTTTATCAGCTCCACTTACCATATAGAAGCACTTTGTAGTTCTACAATTACTGACTGTAGTCCATCAGTTTCTCTACATGCTTTGTTAGCCCCCTTTCACCATGTTCTTTAATGGTCAGGACCCCCACAGGACCACCACAGAGCAGGTATTATTTAGGTGGTGGATCATTCTCAGCACTGCAGTGACACTGACATGGTGATGGTGTGTTAGTGTGTGTTGTGCTGGTATGAGTGGATCAGACACAGCAGCGCTGCTGGAGTTTTTAAATTCCGTGTCCACTCACTGTCCACTCTATTAGACACTCCTACCTAGTTGGTCCACCTTGTTGAGACGATCACTCATCTATTGCTGCTGTTCGAGTTGGTCATCTTCTAGACCTTCATCATTGCTCTAGTTTGCTATTGCTCATTTTATTTTGGTCGTATGTCATATTCTGGTACATAATTTATTTCTTCTCACTTGTTAAGTTTTGCAGTAATATAATAAATTAGAAGGGAATAGAGAAAGTATGTAAATATTAAATTAATCAGATCCTAAAAATGACCCATGTGGGACACCAAAGAAATTTCCATCTACTAGGTCACCATTATCGGCAACAGTCTAATTTGTTTGCTCTTTGATTTCTCCTGCAGGAGATGCACTTTCACCCGAAGGCTCTGAAGGACGTCCGGGGTCAGGTGGGAGCACCCATGCCAGGTAAAGTGGTGGAGGTGAAGGTGAAGGAGGGCCAGAAGGTGGAGAAGGGCCAGCCTCTGTGTGTGCTCAGTGCCATGAAGATGGAGACCGTGGTCAATTCGCCTCTGTCCGGCACCGTGGCTAAAGTTTATGTCAAAGTTGACAGCAGCCTGGAGGGCGACGACCTCATTCTGGAGATCACAGAATAGAATTGTGAAACATCTGGGAACATCTTTGGAACGTCTTGAACATTCAACATTGAGGCAAGATTAGCATCATCAGCTCCTGTGTTGTATTTAGCACAAAAATACACAAATACTGGAAAAAAAACACTCATTCAAATACGCACACACAAATTGAAAATTGATGTAGAGAGAGAGAGAAATGTGATTATGGGGAGCGCCTAATGAATCTGGAATAATGTATTTGTGCACCAAGTGTGCAGGAGTTCTAGTTTTTTGTTGTTCATGTTTGTTTGATTTAATCACCTGTCATTTGTAATGATAATCACAGCGCAAATCATCCATGAGCTGAAAATGAGTGTTACAATAATGTTGAGTGTCTCTAATAATGTTAGATGTTAATGTCAGTCTTAGAAACAGAAAGAGATTTATAAAAAAAAAATAAGAAGCAATAAATAAATATATCAGTAGATGTGGCTTTAAACTAAATATTGTTAGTAATGTTCTTTATTTCCTGTAATCTCTGTTAATATTCAGTATCTTCTATAAAACTTGGATCACTAAAAATAGAAGTAAAGATACTAACGTAAATCTTTATCAACCCACTCTCATTTTTAGCATGAATTGCTCTCACTGCAGAGTCAGTAACCTTAAGCATCCAGTTATTATCTGATATCAGCAATCATCTAATTATTCATCATCTAAATATTCATGTAGCGTGTAAGTCAAAAGTTTACATATATGCACTTCATGGCATGTCCATGAGTTTTTGCAGCTGTTCTTTTTCAGCAAATTAATGATTAAACTACATACAATTTTGTCACAAAAGAGTCTGGATGCGGACTATGTGTAATCTGTGTGTATTAGATCTGTATGTCTGTCATTTAACAAGTTTAAATTTCAGTAAAATTGTGCTTTCAATTTCAAGTTTTTTTTCTGTGGCATTTAAACATTTTATACAGTGATCAGCCATAACCTTAAAACCACCTCCTTGTTTCTACACTCACTGTCCATTTTATCAGCTCCACTTACCATTTAGAAGTCCTACCATATAGTAGTCCATCTGTTTCTCTACATACTTTTTAACCTGCTTTCACTCTGTTCTTCGATAGTCAGAACCCCACAGGACCACCACAGAGCAGGGATTATTTGGGTGGTGGATCATTCTCAGCACTGCAGTGAAACTGACATGGTGGTGGTGTGTTAGTGTGTGTTGTGCTGATATGAGTGGATCAGACACAGCAATGCTGCTGGAGTTTTTAAATACCATGTCCACTCACTGTCCACTCTTATTAGACACTCCTACCTAGTTGGTCCACCTTGTAGATGTAAAGTAAAAGACGATTGCTCATCTATTGCTGTTGTTTGAGTTGGTCATCTTCTAGACCTTTATCAGTGGTCACAGGATGCTGCCCACAGGGCGCTGTTGGCTGGATATTTTTGGTTGGTGGACTATTCTCAGTCCAGCAGTGACAGTGAGGAGTTTAAAAACTCCATCAGCATTGCTGTGTCTTATCCACTCATACCAGCACAACACACACTAACACATTACCACCATGTCAGTGTCACTTCAGTGCTGAGAATTACCCACCACCCAAATAATACCTACTCTGTAGTGGTCCTGTGGGGGTCCTGACCACTGAAGAACAGCATGAAAGCAGGCTAACAAAGCATGCAGAGAAACAGATGGACTACAGTCAGTAATTGTAGAACTACAAAGTGCTTCTATATGGTAAGTGGAGCTGATGAAATGGACAGTGAGTGTAGAAACAAGAAGGTGGTTTTAATGTTATGGCTGATAATTATTGACTGACTCATCTGCTCTGGAGGGGTTTTTCCATTATGAGATTGCAACATGCATGTAAACGTTTAATCAGATAACTGACGAAATCAGATTGTCTGCAGTTATCGTTTTTTGTTCACCTCATTCACTTATTATCATTGTCTACTAGTGTGACCCATGATTTTATGTGTTTACATACATGCAGTTGCATAAATATAAAAAAATTATAAATAAAGATGTACAATGCATTGTATAATTATTATGCTAAACTCCAGCTGGCTTGATCATATTTCTCAAAACCTGGTAACAGTCATACTCTGATTTAACATCCCAGACTTAGATGTTCACAAGAGCACTTGAGAGTCCAATAATTATTAGTTTGTTAACGTGCATATAAACAAATCTGGTGGTCGAACATCTAGGAGGTGAAACCCCAGAGTCTCAGAGCTCATTTGAAATGCAGTTAGGTAGGAGCTCATTCCCAGGGCTGATCATTGTACAAATTTGTTTGTTAATGTGAACTTCAGTCCTGTTACATCCCTCCTGAGAGAAATGCACCATGTTGTGGCCTGCACACAGCTGTATTCTCCAACCTACTTTCATTTCCTTTACTCAGCAGAGCACAGCGACTCATTCCTTATCTGAAGTGTTATTTTTGTTGCTCTGAATCAAATTGTGTGGTTTCTAAGGACCTACTTTTGACAGCACTCAACATGGTGCATTCAGTACACTCGAACAAGGCCATATTGGTAATCCATTAGGCTTCAGTCAGATTGCCGTGATTTCAGCTGCTGGAGCGTTGGAAAACTGAGGACTAACACATTTAATTTTCGCTTTCTAATTTTAACCCTAGTAACACATTATTAGTTGAAGGCTCAAATCACTGCATATTAAAATAAAATGAGACTTTAATGGAAATGTTTAAAAGTCTTTAGTATGGCATTTCAGTTCCAATGCAGTATGTTTAAATAGCACATTAATAAAAAATGTAGTTTTTCAACAATTACCTGATTTAAGTCCAGTAATCAAATATATTTTACACAACTGGGTACATAAAATAGCTTGTCTTAGACAGCGTTTCAAAGCACATTCCACAGCACAAAATATCTCAAAGTATTACTGTTTACAATGACATATTTGTCTTATGCCATTAGTCTTATGTAGCAAATAGGCTGTTGGTATTTTAAATGTGTCCAATTTGAAATACATGTGCTATAAACCCATATCCAAACTCTTCTGAGATCTTTCGGTTTCAGAAAAAAATATGCCGTTGAACATTAGTGGAAATCAAATGTCTTCATACATTTCCAAGGAAAATATATTGGGTATTGGATGTGGTATTTCTGTTAATTAAAATGTAGCCTTGTAGATGTAAAGTCAGAGACGATCGTTCATCTATTGCTGCTGTTTGAGTTGGTCGTCTTCTAGACCTTCATCAGTGGTCACAAGACACTGCCTATGGGGCGCTGTTGGCTGGATATTTTTGGTTGGTGGACTATTCTCAGACCAGCAGTGACAGTGAGGTGTTTAAAAACTCCAGCAGGGCTGCTGTGTCTTATCCACTCATACCAGCACAACACACACTAACACACCACCACCATGTCAGTGTCACTGCAGTGCTGAGAATCATCCACCACCTAAATAATACCTGCTCTGTGGTGGTCATGGGAGAGTCCTGACCATTGAAGAACAGAATAAAAGGTGGCTAACAAAGCATGCAGAGAAACAGACGGACTACAGTCAGTAATTGTAGAACTACAAAGTGATTCTGTGTGATAAGTGGAGCTGATAAAATGGACAGTGAGTGTAGAAACAAGGAGGTGGTTTTAATGTTTTTTTTTTTTCATTTCTCAGCTTATACTGCAGTTGAGAAACTATTAAGTCCATGTTTATTTGCTGGTACTAACACTGCCACTGTAATGTCAAATGTTCCATATATTTTATCATTCAATACCCAAAGGGGTTCGAGGCACAGGATAAATGCTTCTTTTATGTGTGGCTTTATGTTGGTGTTTAAGGACTAGACGAAAATCTCAGAAGTTCCTGACCTCTCATTGTTGTCACTGGTGTTGTAGTTAATTCACATAGAGAACAGTTTTTTCTTGCTTTTGATCTTAATAGCTTCAGATTTTTTAATGCAACATAATTACATTAGTGTCATGCTGAAAATAAAAATAAGGATTAAATATTTATTATTACTGAAAACAAACTTTACTTTCCGGTCTATTAGGGTATTTCGGTTGTTCAAACATTAACAAATCATTGCTTTGCAAATGTACTATACTAAATGATACACAAGTATGCATTAATCATCTGGTTTAAGCTGCAATACAGTGGGACTAATCTTACAGGCTTTTTGGAAATATGATTTAAGTGATTTATCTTAACCAACTGGTGTGTTTTTCGTGTCATTATTTCTCTTTTCATATGTTCTGTTTATAGGTCTACAAAATAAAATCAAAGATAACAGACCTGAGACTCATAAATAGTTTTTTGTAAATTGACTCATGAATTGTTTTTTGTTTTTTGTAAAAACCCCTGTTGAGCAAGCCAATGGCAAGGATAAACTCCCTTAAAAATACAGGAAGAAACCTGAGAAGAACCAGACTCAGCAGGGACCCATCCCCCTTGGGCGGCCTGGAGGACAACAAAATTCATAATTTATAACTATAATCCCACCAAATTAATAATTTTTTGTTGATGTATGTGTATTTACACAACATGTTTATATCTACAAGCTTAGTGTGACAGGATGAGTGGGGTGCATCTGTAAAAGATTGAAAGCTTTTTTTGTTTGATGGGATGACTCTGGAAGCAGCTCTCCACTCCTGCAGGCCTGATAGTGGGGGACATGGTAGACTGACTAGCTGGGGGGGAGGGGTGCTCCCATTTCATAATCATAAGAATAAGACATAAAATCTATAACTCCTTATAAGATAAGTGATTACATCTCTATCTGATTTTCTCATTCTATAACAACACTTGAAGATTACAGCGAGTTCCTCTAGCATTGACTGTAATTGATCATATCAGTGTTCACATTGTTTCTGCTCTAAACCATTACAGATCAGCAAGTCTTTTGAACTGTCTATTGCTTTCATCTTCTACCCCTATCTTTTCTTCTTCATCCATTCTTATCTTTTTGTATCATCTTCCCAATTTCCTTTCAGAAGTGTGGAGGCTGCTATAGCAGCAAAGGCGGACAAACTCCATAATTAATAATAATTAATGTATAATGTTCAGGTTTCCTTATTTTTGACCAACTCAAACAGCAGCAATAGATGAGCGATTGTCTCTGACTTTACATCTACAAGGTGAACCAACTAGGTAGGAGTGTCTAATAGAGTGGACAGTGAGTGGACACAGTATTTAAAAACTCCAGCAGTGCTGCTGTGTCTGATCCACTCATACCAGCACAACACACACTAACACACCACCACCATTTCAGTGTCACTGCAGTGCTGAGAATGATCCACCACCTAAATAATACCTGCTCTGTAGTGGTCTTGTGGGGGTCCTGACCATTGAAGAACAGCATGAAAGGGGGCTAATAAAAAGTATGTAGAGTAACAGATGGACTACAGTCAGTAATTGTAGAACTGCAAAGTGCTTCTATATGGTAAGTGGAGCTGATAAAATGGACAGTGAGTGTAGAAACAAAGAGGTGGTTTTAATGTTATGATTGATCATTGTATTTTGCATAAAGATAACTGAGGGTGCTCGATTGGCATAGCAATCGAACATGCTACCTCATCAGCCTGGCCAGGCTGGATGGGGATTGGAATTCAACTTCTTGCTGTCGCAGTAGTTGACATGGCAAAACAAGCAATGGTAGACTGCAAAGGGAGTAAAGATGAATCAACCTATGACCAGTGTAAAGATGCTGCCGATTTTATGTCAGAGAAGGTTTGTGCTAGACTGCAGCCTTCCTTAGTCAGTGTGTCATGCAAAAAGGGAGGGTGGTTCATTTTGCTTGGAATTCTAATCAGAACAGATGCTGGATGCATGCTAATGGATGCGAACAACTAATGCCAGGGCCTAGCCAAACGCTGGGGTGAATTAAAGTTCCATTACAGCTTTGCAGCACAGCATAATCCATCAAGCCTCATGCTATGCTGGAATGTGGTTATTTAAAACTGCTGTATATTTACTTGGACTCCAGTTATCAGAAATAATTATATCCACACGAATATATATACACCGATCAGCCATAACATTAAAACCATCTCCTTGTTTCTACACCAACTGTCCATTTTATCAGCTCCACTTACCATATAGAAGCACTTTGTAGTTCTACAATTATTGACTGTAGTCCATCTATTTCTTTACATACTTTTTTAGCCTGCTTTCACCCTGTTCTTCAATGGTCAGGACCCCCACAGAGTAGGGTTAATTTATGTGGTGGATGATTCTCAGCACTGCAGTGACAATGACATGGTGGTGGTGTGTTAGTGTGCGTTGTGCTGGTATGAGTGGATCAGACACAGCAATGCTGCTGGAGTTTTTAAACACAGTGTCCACTCACTGTCCACTCTATTAGACATTTCTACCTAGTTGGTCCACCTTGTAGATGTAAAGTCAGAGACGATCGCTCATCTATTGCTGCTGTTTGAGTTGGTCATCTTCTAGACCTTCATCAGTGGTCACAGGACGCTGCCCACGGTGCACTGTTGGCTGGATATTTTTGGTTGGTGGACTATTCTCAGTGCAGCAGTGACAGTGAGGTGTTTAAAAACTCCATCAACATTGCTGTGTCTGATCCACTCATACCAGCACAACACACACTAACACACCACCACCATGTCAGTCCTGACCATTAAAAAACAGCATGAATGGGGGCTAACAAAGCATGCAGAGAAATGGACAGTGAATGTAGTGGTTTTAATGTTATGGCTGATCGGTATATACTGTATGTATATACTGTATATGAATACTTATTCCCATATTAAATTGCAACAACAGGTACTGTACATTAAGAATCTTTAAACCCAAGGATATATTAAACTGATCTAGCCAATAAATGGTGGATGTGAGTCTATAATTATATCCTTTATTATATGTTCCCATAAATTTTGCTGATAGAGAACATTTATGACCGTGTCTGGAAAACCTTGGCAAGGTCAGCTAAATAAAGGTGACACCAGCTTGACTTGAATAACAAAAGACTGTACTTTAGGACTTTTTAGCACATGGTGGTGCCTCCTATGATGAGACTTTACCAGCCAGTGCTTTTTTTTTTTCTAAAGAAAGATCATTCGCAACTCCTGTCTTGGACCCCCACCTCTTCACCGCCTACCCCTCTCGCTTGTCACTGTAGCTCTGCAAGCTGCCGTCTATGGACTCTCATTAAGTATTCAAGGCTGCCATAGAAGCCATCAGCACCTGCAGATACAATGATGAATTAGATATGAATATTCAAAGTGTAACCCTGCCACTCCATAATGCCCTCAATGTCAATTATTAAAATATTTATGACCCCCAAGTAAGGCTTCCAGCACAGGGACCTCTGTGGCACTTTGCACCCGCTTTAAATCAATGAGATTAAACAAAGCCACGATCGATAACTGTGCGGTCTACAGCAGTCTTATCTAAAAATATCTGCCTCACTTTCTTCCCTTCTGGTTCTTCTTACCTACCTGAATTTTGTTTGACTGATGTTTTATAAATGTTATTTTTCTACGTTTGCTGTTTTGGCGCTTGACCTCAGCCTGACAGGTTCATGATAACATTCAGAAGCTTAGACCTACTTCTTTTTGCCTGTCCAATTTACTGTCTTGTTCAGAATGGTACACATTAAATTTTGAGTGAAAGAAGAAAATGTAAGTGTGTGTGTGTGTGTGTGTGAGAGAGAGAGAGAGAGAGAGAGAGAGAGAGAGAGAGATAGAAAAAGAAAAAGAATGTGTTAAAGCTTTTTTCTTGCTCTCTGGCCCTGAAGGCCCAAGATGCAGTGTTCACTCATCTGTGGCTGCACTGGTGACCAGACAAATCCGCAAGTGCTGCGAGGCAAACAGATTGTGTGAGCTTGTAGTGTCTCCTTTGCCCTTTTTTGTGGCTTCTCATTATTACTTGTTAACTTGTGTTACTCTGGTACACACCTGGTCAGTTGGCTGGAGGGTCTGGTGTAGATCGGATGGACCTGATTGACAACTCCAGTGCACTATCTCAGGAGGGCTCATTCATTTTACATTGAAAACAAACTCAAAAACACTTCACTGTATGTTTTTCATTTATTCCAAGACTCAGGACTCAGGATCCCATAACATAGCTTATACGCCGACGAGGCATAACATTATGACCACTGACAAGTGAAGTGAATAACACTGATTATCTCTTCATCACAGCATCTGTTAGTAGGTGGGATATATTAAGCAGCAAGTGAACATTTTATCCTCAAAGTTGATGTGTTAGAAGCAGGAAAAATGGGTGAGCATAAGGATTTGAGCGAGTTTGAAAAGGGCCAAATTGTGTTGGTTAGACGACTGGGTCAGAGAATCTCCAAAACTGCAGCTCTTGTGGGGTGTTCCCGGTCTGCAGTGGTCAGTATCTATGAAAAGTGATCCAAGGAAGGAAAAGTGGTAAACCAGAGACAGGGTTATGGGCGGCCAAGGCTCATTAATGCACGTGGGGAGCGAAGGCTGTCCTGTGTGGTCCGATCCAACAAACGAGCTACTGTAAAGTTAATGAAGGTTCTGATAGAAAGATGTCAGAATACACAGTGCATCACAGTTGCAGGGCTGTTTTGGCAACAAAAGGGGGACCAACAATATTAGGAAGGTGGTCATAATGTTATGCCTGATCAGTGTACATTAAGTCATACAGTGGTTCAAAATTGTTACTTACTTTTTAATAAATGTATATATTTTAATTGATGCTAATGGAAAAAATACTTGTACCTGATGGGTGAAGTTGATGTGCTTAATGGGCTGGAGGTGGAAGTTGGAGAAAAAGGATGAGACTATATTGACGTTAATATTGATGGCTGAATCTCTTCACCATACGATTCACGTTCTTCTTGTTGATTTTCAGTGCTTTGCATAAACTGGTTAAGCGTGAATATCTCTTTCTCAATTGTGCTCAAAGGCCTGCTGCATTTAGTTGATGGCGAATGGACCTGGTTTTGGTTCCTGCTCCTCTTCTTGGCGCTGTAGTTCATGAAGTTCCATCAAGTCCTCGTCCATCAGGGGTTGCTTGTCTGCCTCAAAATAATTAGACAAAATCCCCCCCCCCCCCCCCCTCCCCACACCCAGGGCACAGCTTCTTTCAAACGGCATTCATATGCATGTTTGAAACATATTATTATTCCTAGCGGCGTTTTTATTCAGCACGGCCTTGTAGTTGTTGAATCCTGTTCAAAAGTCACAGAGTGTGAAGTTCTCATCCACTACAGCCTGCCTGAGTGTATGCCTAGGGTAGTACCACTTGAAGATGCCAATTATCCTGTGGTCCACTGGTTGCAAGAGAGAGGTGGTTTTGAGAGGTTTGTTTGTTTGCTTATTAAGATTTTATCATCATGTTTTACACTTTGGTTACATTCATGACAGGAACGGTAGTCACTTATTACACAAGGTTCATCAGTTCACAAGGTTATGTCAAACACAGTCATGGACAATTTAGTATCTCCACTTCACCTCACTTGCATGTCTTTGGACTGTGGGAGGAAACCCATGCAGACACAGGGAGAACATGCAAACTCTGCAAAAACAGACCTGCCTCACCTGGGGATCAAACCCAGGACCTTCCTGCTGTGAGGCGACAGTGCCGCCCCGGGAGGGAGGTAACCAACTTCGATGAGGTTTTGTGGATGACCAGGAGTGTTGTCGGAAATAAGAAGGATAAAAACAGGATGCCATTGACCTCACAGTACTTACTCTACTGATGGTATTAAGTGGATGAAGAACCAGTCCTAAAAATTATAACAGTTCGTGTAACTGAGAGAGAGGTCTTGGAGATGTTCTTCAGCACTTCAGAATCTGTGCATGATACACCAGCAATGGCATTAACTTGTTGCCTATGTTGAGACCTATGTCGAGACTGGTCATTTTCTACCAGTAATGACCAGTCAAATCTACATTGAATATCTCTTCTGGAAGACATCTGTTACAGGAAATTTGGGTTATCTTTGGATTCACTTTCACCTTGGATCTTGGTTCTCTTTTAGGTGATTTTGTTTTTTCATAGGTTTTTAATATTTTTTGCTGACCAATGTAAACTTGCATGAACCGACATTATTTATTTATTTTTGACATTTTATTTTTCCCTATTTTATTACAAAAAAAAGTAAAAAGTCGAAATGATGTAAGTGGAGGTATATCCGTACCTAATTTGCTTCATTTGCACATTTTGAAAATCCACATTCTGCTTAATTCACATTTGTGACAGTCAATTTGTGGGCATTGTTTTCACCCTTTTATATGCCAGTGACTCTCTGCATGTGGTTGGGCTATAATGGAAAATGTCACACTGTGCATTAACACTCTTGGTGAAGGCTACAACAAAAGTGTGGGCAGTTCTGTTCTACACAGGTTTGATTGCTCTGAGGTCCTATGTCTTCATCTAGTTTAGACACTATATAGCCAAAAATATGTGGACTCCTAACTATGGGATTGTTGGACCTCATTTTCCGAAATCATGGGCCTTCTTGATGCTAAAACAGCCTTTAATGTTCTGAGAAGGCTATACAAACACATTTGCTTTGTCTCCCAAGTTTAGTGATTTTTCCCATTGCAAACCCTGCTACATTCATTACACCCACAATTTAAGCACCAATAAGAAAAAAAATATTGTTTATACATTTATAAACTAAAATATATATATATTAGTGTAGTCAATTTGTCTTCCGCTGCTAGGGTGATCCCTGATTTTTTGCAATCGAGGTGGGTATATTGCTGCTCACGCCTCCTCTGTCCCGCGCGCAGTCCTTAACGGAACCCTTTTCCACCCATGCACTCTGCACAGGCGCCTCTATCCGCCAATCAGCTTTTGAAGACCCTGCCCACATAGTCCGGTCATTCCTCCCTGCAGGCACTGCCAATTATGCCCGCTAGATGGTGCCCAGCCGACCGGTGGCAACGCCAAGTTTCTAACCAAAGAGTTCAGAATCTCGGCGCTGGTGTGCCAGCGGGATATCCTGCTGCGTTACCTGGCCACCTCTGTTTATACATTTTAAAATAACAAATTTGTAATTTGCATGTGGTAATTTCTTCTTGAAGCAGTAACAGAAAACTAATGTTTAGCATAAATTCTTAATATTTAATGAATGCAGTATTTGAAATTGACACCACCATTCAACAGTGCTCAACACGTCTATAGGTAATATTAAATATTAAATCATTCAGTATTAAATATTAAAACACACACTAGTGGACATGCAAAGTTATCTCCTCTTACATTCCCTTGTGTTACCTGTCCTCTAAATGGCTGAATAAAGCTGGGCATCAGTAAATTGGTTCATTCTCGTAGCTGTTTTTTTTTTTTTGAAAATAAAAAAAAATCTACTAGACCTCTAGACCAGTTTTAGACCTTTGAGAGAAAACTATTTCAATACCTGTGATTTAATACTGATTGTCCATTAGACTCATAAATTTAACAGTGGGCTGCTTTTTAATTTTCAGTTTAGTTTCTCATCACAAGCTTGCTTCTCATAGGACCAAGTATACCACCCTGTGGGACTACTGTTAAAAGATGGAATGGGGCCGATGTAGATCCTTGGTAAGACTACCACTCTAGGTAAGATGTTACAGTATTTGTTTACACATTTTGAAAATGTATCATGGATAGGAAACATATACACCGATTTTATCAGCTCCACTTACCATATAGAAGCACTTTGTAGTTCTACAATTACTGACTGTAGTCCATCTGTTTCTCTACATACCTTTTGAACCTGCTTTCACCCTGTTTTTCAATGGTCAGGACCCCCCAGGAACACCACAGAGTACATACTATTTAGATGGTGGATCATTCTCTGCACTGCAGTGACAATGACATGGTGGTGGTGTGTTAGTGTGTGTTGTGCTGTTATGAGTGGATCAGACACAGCAGCGCTGCTGGAGTTTTTAAATACTGTGTCCACTCACTGTCCACTCTATTAGACACTCCTACCTAGATGGTTCACCTTGTAGATGTAAAGTCAGAGACGATCGCTCATCTATTGCTGCTGTTTGAGTTGGTCATCTTCTAGACCTTCATAAGTGGTCACAGGACGCTGCCCACGGTGCGCTGTTGGCTGGATACTTTTGGTTGGTGGACTTTTCTCAGTCCAGCAGTGACAGTGAGGTGTTTACATACTCCATCAGCATTGCTGTGTCTGATCCACTCATACCAGCACAACATACACTAACACACCACCACCATGTCAGTGTCACTGCAGTGCTGAGAATGATCCACCACCCAAATAATACCTGCTCTGCAGTGGTCCTGTGGGGGTCTTGACCATTGAAGAACAGCATAAAAGGGGGGTAACAAAGCATGCAGAGAAACAGATGGACTAGAGTCAGTAATTGTAGAACTACAAAGTGCTTCTATGTGGTAAGTGGAGCTGATAAAATGGACAGTGAATGTAGAAACACAGAGGTGGTTTTAATGTTATGATTGATCGGTGTATCTTCTTGCTTTAGCATCACTGTCAATGTAATTGTCAATGTTTTTGATTCCCATTTTGCACATTAAATCAAAAACAATGAAATCCCAGCTGCTTAAGAAAAGTCTTAGCATCTAGATTCACAGCACGCCCTTCTCTGTTGTTTAATTAGTCATTTGTCAGAAGACCTGCTGGAGTGTTATGAGGGTCGTCTATGCAGACCTGCTCTTGAAGATGAAGTGTTTGGGATGAATAAGTATTAGAGATGATAATCATTACAAAATAATACATCATCATAATCACAATGCATAACCAGCATGTTTCGCCCAGGCTTCTCCTGGCTTGTGCTGACAAGCCCTAAATTACAAAGCTGACCTTTAAATATTAACGACCTTAAGAAAATGTTAATGTAAGTGTACTCTTTTTCTGGTCATATTTCTTGTCCATGATGCCATGACGAGTTTTAATTGGTTGTGGTTGATTTGTAGGTCATACCCTTTATAGAGCTCCGGTCCTTTTGCAGTGCAACACACGTTTACCTATTTACTGTCTTACTTACACCTTTAGAGTAGCCAGTTTACCTTTTTTATGTTTTGGGGTTAGAAAGGCAACTGTAATACTTGAAGAAAACCCATGTGAACACAGGAGTACCTGTAAACACCGGTGTAACTCTAAGGAATTAATTAATTAAATAACCCAGGTTCCCAGGGACCATGTTGCTTTGAAGCACCCACTCTAATCACTGCATTCTCTGTAGCACTTCCTGATCATGCATTTTGGAATACATTACACATTTTCTAGTGGTTGCTGGTTGTGTAATAATACTTATAAAGAAGAGAAACTTCATTTTAATTATCTTTAGTCCTACACTGTACGCAAAACTCCTCTGCTAAAACATAGTTCACTTAAAACAAAAATAGAACTCAAAAGCTTTTTGCCAAATAGTACTGAGACATTAAGAGTTATCAAAGAACATGAAAACGTGAACGGAACGATGTGCAGGAACTTGTTAGAAGAGAATTCAATCTCGTCTGCCAAGAAACTAAGGCTGGACATTTTAGCAAGACAGCAAACCCACACATAAAGCTAAAATAACTTGAGATTCATTTTAAAAATGGAAGTAAACATGCTTACATCTTTTAGCCGTGATTTATCTCTCATTAATTATACAATAGATCTATTCACTGGCTAAGCACTACCCTATTATACTGAACCTCTCAATCATTACTGACATTGTTCATTTAGCATTAGAAGACACATCATCAGTGCTGTTTGTATATGTTTTGGTGCTTTCAGCATCAGACACCCTTGTTGATCAGTCCCCAGCTTGCATCCCAGTAGCATTTGACCACCAATCAATAATTCTATATTAAGCCATCTTATGGTATTCTTTGTATAAAATTGATAGGATCATTAATCCTCCCTGGATAGGTACATAGTGGTGGTAAATTTGGTTCATTTTATGGACTCGGGTTAATCTGAGTCACTCAGTAATGTGATCCGGTTCACTTGAGTCACTTGTACTGACATCTTGATTGCGATTGATTTACTGCATGAAAATGCATCCAAATATCACTTGTGCACTCATCTTCTGTAAATAAATCCTTCTCTTCTAATTCTCTTGTCACATCACACTTCTCTTGTCAGTGACATGTTGACACTTTTTGTGGAATCTTGCTCAGGGAGGATAGGGACAAAGACGGGGGAGGGGTGGACTCACCTACCAATCAGATGGGTATATTTATGGTCAAGGGTTCAAGGGGGATGGTCAACAACAAATTTCCATAGTAACTTGACTCAGTCAGGCAGCCACAGTGGCACCAAAACAAACATTCAATAAATTACCATGGGGAAGGGCTATGATACTCCTTAAGTGGCATCGTCCTAAAGTAGCCTATAAGTATTTTAATAATAATATAACTATATTTTGTTGTTGTTTTGCTTACAAGAAAATATGCTGCATTACTAATCTATACCACTACTACTGATAATAATAATGATAGCATGTGCATAAAATCAGCCACATAACAAACACCAGTGTGTTTAACTGCTTGTTTATTGGAATATTTAACTTATTACTTAGATTCACAGACTGGAGTGAAGCCGGTTCAGCCAAATCACAGTCCGCGGTGTTTCCGGTGAGTCTGCTTACTCCCTTGTGTGTTTAGCAGCAGCCAATCAAAGGACTCATAGGATCCGGGTTAATTGTGACCTCGGACTTGTGATTCCTGATTCAGTACGAAGATTCGAAACATCAACCCGGGTGATTCAGGAACCGCCCAGCTCTACACAGTCACAACAGTCCCATCAGAACAATGAGCAGTAAAACTTTTCTGCTACAACTATTTAGATTGTCGTGTTTGGAATAATGGTAGCACATATCATCTAAAAACAACATACTAAAACAGGGTAAAATATAAAGGGAAACACATTATGCTATGAGGCTGCTATTTTGCAAACAGTACTGGGGCATTACACGTCATTAAAGATCTGGACATAACCATTAAACACAAAAATAAAGCAAATGTGTTTAACCCAGTGTACAACACACACTAACACACCACCACCATGTCATTGTCACTGCAGTGCTGAGAATGACCCACCACCCGTCAGTGACCCATCAGGAGAGCATCCTGAGCGGCTGCATCACTGTCTGGTTCGGAAATTGTACTGCGTCGGACCGCAAGACTCTCCAGCGAGTAGTGAGGACAGCTGAAAAGATCATCGGGGTCGCTCTTCCATCTCTCACGGACATTTTTAACACCCGCTGCATCCGCAAAGCTCTCAGCATTGTGGATGATCCAACCCATCCATCACATGGACTTTTTACTCTGCTCCCGTCTGGGAGACGATACCGCAGCATCTGGACTAACACAACCAGACTGTGTAACAGTTTTATCCCTCAAGCAATCAGACTTCTAAACTCAGGACTGTAACAATTTCCTCCGGAAATTTTCTGCTGCCACACACTGATCTGTATTGACTGTTACTTGCATTTTTGACTATGTTACTTGCATTTTTGCACACCTCCTGGAAATGCACAATAATTTCTGCACCTTACTTGTATTTTGCACCATATTTACTTTTTAGGCACCTTATCTGCATTGCCAATTTTACGCTGCTAATGTACAACATGTCACTACCTCATGAACCATTGTACCATCTATTCACCATCATGTACTAACACTTGTCTTTAGTCCTGTCTTCTAATTACTTGTTTAGATTAGGGATAATTAGGAATATCTTTTGTAGTTTTTTATTATAGGATTTTTTGTATTATTGTTGTATTTGCACTGTTTTGTATTGTCTTGCACTTTTTGTACCGTGTTACACCGTGATCCTAGAGGAACGCTGTTTCGTTTCAATATGTACTTGTATGTAGCTGAAATGACAATAAAACCTCTCTGACTCTGACCCAAATAATACCTGCTCTGTAGTGGTCCTGTGGGGGTCCTGACCATCGAAGAACAGCATGAAAGGGGGCTAACAAAGCATGCAGAGAAACAGATGGACTACAGTCAGTAGTTGTAGAACTACAAAGTGCTTCTATATGGTAAGTGAAGCTGATAAAATGGACAGTGAATGTAGAAACAAGGAGGTGGTTTTAATGTTATGGCTGATCGGTGTATATCTACAACACTTAAAATAAAATGTGTGAATTAATTTGATGTGATTTATGTCATGAAACACATACACATTTATACAAAGTGTTAGTGTGGAAATGATTATGCTTGCATTAAAATGAGATTAAAATAGCCAGAATTAGCATGTTTTAGGCTGAAACACCAAGGGGGCTGATTAAAAGTACTAAGTATGAAAATACTCTATTAGCACATTAGTTACAGGACACAAGACTTAAAGTATTTGATTTTAGAAGCTGTGATGATGAGGATGATAAAAAAAAAGTCAAAGTCAGTTCATGTCAGAAGGTGGATGCATTGTGTCCACAGTGTCATTATAGATTTTATTACAGATTAAGTAAAATAAAACCAAAAGTGTTTTGCACACTTCCAAACAAATGTCAGTTCTGATCTATAATTAATACAGAGGTGAGTGATAAAGGTCTAGGATTGGGAACACTTTGATACACAAAGCAAGACACTGATCACTGTCACTTCACAAATAAAAACTAGTTTTACAAATAGGGGGGTGGAGCCTATATTAGCTTTTCATTGGGCGCAAGACACACAGTAACACCCTGGACGGGGCGCCAGTCCATCGCAGGGCAGACACACATACACACACACCCATTCACCTATAGGGCAATTTAGTGTCTCCAATTAACCTGACTGCATGTTTTTGGACTGTGGGAGGAAACCGTAGCTCCCGGAGGAAACCCACACAGGCACGGGGAGAACATGCAAACTCCACACAGAAAGGACCGGACCGCCACACCTAACTCAATTTTGTCTCATTCAACTTGGTGAATCCAAAATAGTACCAACATTTGAAAAATGGGCGGCACGGTGGCTAAGTGGGTAGCACTTTCGCCTCATAGCAAGAAGGTCCTGGGTTCGATCCCCAGGTGGGGCGGCCCAGGTCCTTTCTGTGTGGAATTTGCATGTTCTCCCCGTGTCCGCGTGGGTTTCCTCCGGGTGCTCCGGTTTCCTCCCACAGTCCAAAGACATGCAAGTGAGGTGAACTGGAGACACTAAATTGTCCATGACTGTGTTCGATGTAACCTTGTGAACTGATTAACCTTGTGTAATGAGTAACTACTAGGGACGTAACGATGCACCACAAGACAGTTAAAAATCAGTGCACATGTGCCACGATTCAAATTGGTTATTCATTTAAGATGAATCGATATTCACTT